>NW_027362764.1:652613287-653213287 GCF_046119375.1 Phyllobates terribilis | reverse complement strand
ATGTGGGCCCCTTACACTGTATGAAGCATTATGTGGGGCCCATTACACTGTATGAGCACTATGTGAGGCCCATTACACTGTATGAGCACTATGTGAGGCCCATTACACTGTATGCAGCACTATGCGGGGCCTATTACACTGTATAGAGTACTAGGGGAGGCCCATTACACTGTATAGAGAACTATGTGGGGTCCATTACACTGTATGGAGCACTATGTGGGGCTCATTACAATGTATGAAGCACTGTGTGGGGCCCTTTAAACTCTATGGATCACTGTGTGGGGCCCATTATACTGTATGGAGCACTATATGGGGCCCACTATATTTTATGGAGGACTATGTTGAGCCCATTACACTATATAGAGCACTATGTGGGGCATATTACACTTTATGGAGCACTATGTAGGGCCATTATACTGTATGAATGATTATGTTGGGCCCATTACACTGTATGGAGGACTATTTGGGGACATTATACTGTATGGAGCACTATCTGGGGCCCATTACATTGTAAGCAGCACTATGTAAGGTCCACTACACTGTATGAGCACTATGTGGGGTACATTACACTGTATGGAGCACTATGTGATGCCCATTACACTGTATGGAGCACTATGTGAGGCCCATTACACTGTAAGGAGCATTATGTGGGGCCCATTACACTATATGGCGCACTATGTGTGGCACATTACCCTGTATGTATCAATATGTGGGGCACATTATACTGTATGGATCAATATGTGGGACCCATATACTGTATGGATCAATAGGTGGGGCCCATTACACTGTATGAAGCACTATGTGGGACCCATTACACTGTATGGAGCACTGTGTGGGGCCCATTACACTGTATGGAGGACTATGTGGGACCAATTACACTGTATGGAGGACTATGTGGGTCCCATTTCACTGTATGGAGCATTATCTCTGGTCCATTATGCATTATATGGCGCCATTACACTGTATGGAGCACTATGTCAGAGCCATTATACTGTATGGAGGACTATGTGTGGCCCATTACACTGTATGAGCACTATGTGGGGCCCATTCCGCTGAATGAAGCACTATGTGGGGCCCATTATATAGTATGGAGGATTATGTGGGGCCCATTACACTGTATTGAGCACTATGTGGGGCCCATTATACTTTATGGAGCACTATGTGGGGCCCATTACACTGTATGGAGCACTATGTTGGGCCCATTACACTGTATGGAGGAGTATGTGGGGCCCATTACACTGTATGGAGGACTCTGTGGGGTCCACTACATTGTATGTAGCACTATTTGGGGACTATTTCACTGTATGGAGCATTATGTGGGGCCCATTACACCCTATGGAGCACTATGTTGGGTCCCATTACACTTTATGAGCACTATGTTGGGCCCATTACACTGTATGGAGCACTATGTGGGGCCCATTACACTGTATGGAGGACTATGTGCGTCCAATTACACTGTATTGAGCGCTAAGTGAGGCCCATTATACTGTATGGAGCACTATGTGGTCCCATTACACTGTATGGAGCACTATGTGGGGCCATTATACTGTATGGAGAACTATGTTGGGGCCCATTACACTGTATGAGCAATATGTGGGGCCAATTATACAGTATGGAGCATTATGTGGGGCCCATTACACTGTATGGAACAGTATGTGGAGCCCATTACACCGTTTGGAGAACTATGCAGGGCCCATTACACTGTATGGAGCATTATGTGGGGCCTATTACACTGTATGGAGTACTATATGGGGCCCATTACACTGAATGAAGCACTGTGTTGGGCCCTTTACACTGTATGGAGCATTATGTAAAGCACATTACACTGTATGGAACACTATGTGGAGCCCATTACACTGTATGGAGCACTATATGGAGCCCATTACACTCTATGGAGCACTATGTGGGGCCCATTACATTGTATGAAGCACTATGTGGGGCCCATTACACTTTATGGAGCACTATGTTGGGCCCATTATACAGTATGGAGCATTATTGGGGCCCATTACACTGTATGAGCAATATGTGGGGCCCATTATACAGTATGGAACACTATGTGGAGCCCATTACACTGAATGAAGCACTGTGTTGGGCCCTTTAAACTGTATGGAGCATTATGTAAGGTCCATTACACTGTATGGAACACTATGTGGAGCCCATTACACTGTATGGAGCACTATGTGGGGCCCATTACACTGTATGGAGCACTATGTGGGGCCCATTACACTGTATGGAGCACTATGTTGGGCCCATTACACTGTATGGGCCACTATGTGGGGCCCATTATACTGTATAGAGCACTATGTGGGGCCCATTATACTGTATGAGCACTATGTGGAGGATTATTTGGGACCCATTATTCTGTATGGATGAGTATGTGGAGCCATTATACTACATGGAGGACTATTTGGGGCCATTATACAGTATGGAGCATCATGTGGGGCCATTACATTGTATGGAGCACTGTGTGGGGCACTTTACACTGTATGGGCGACTATGTGGGGCCCATTATACTGTATGAGCACTATGTGGGGCCCATTATACTGTATGAGCACTATGTGGAGCCCATTACACTGTATGGAGCACTATGTGATGCCCATTATACTTTATGGAGCATTGTGTGGGGCCCTTTCCTCTGTATGGGGCCTTTTACACAGTATGGAGCTTTGTGTGGGGCCCATTACACTGTATGTAGCATTATGTGGGGCACATTACACTGTGTTTATTACTATGTGGGACCCATTATATGGTATGGAGCACTATGTGGCGCCCATTATACGGTATGGAACACTATGTGGGGTCATTATACTGTAAGGAGGACTATGTTGTACCCATTACACTGTATGTAGGACTATGTGGAGCCCATTACACTGTATGGAGCACTAAGTGGGGCCCATTACACTATATGTAGAATTATGTGGGTCCCCTTACACTGTATGAAGCATTATGTGGGGCCCATTACACTGTATGAGCACTATGTTGTGCCCATTACACTGTATGGAGCACTATGTGGGGCCCATTACACTGTATGGAGGACTATGTGGGTCCCATTACACTGTATAGAGGACTATGTGGGACCCACTACAATGTATGGAGGACTATGTAGGGCTATTAGACTGTATGGATCACTATGTGGGGCCCATTACACTGTATAGAGTACTGTGGGAGGCCCATTACACTGTATGGAGCACTATGTGGGGTCCATTACACTGTATGGAGCACTATGTGGGACTCATTACACGGTATGAAGCACTGTGTGGGGCCCTTTAAACTCTATGGATCACTGTGTGGGACCCATTATACTGTATGGAGCACTATATGGGGCCCACTATATTTTATGGAGGACTATGTTGAGTCCATTACACTATATAGAGCACTATGTGGAGCATATTACACTTTATGGAGCACTATGTATGGCCATTATACTGTATGAATGATTATGTTAGGCCCATTACACTGTATGGAGGACTATATTTGGGGACATTATACTGTATGGAGCACTATCTGGGGCCCGTTACATTGTATGTAGCACTATGTGAGGTCCACTACACTGTATGAGCACTATGTGGGGTGCATTACACTGTATGGAGCACTATGTGAGGCCCATTACACTGTATGGAGCACTATGTGAGGCCCATTACACCGTATGGAGCATTGTGTGGGGCCCTTTCCACGGTATGGGGCCTTTTTCACTATATGGAGCACTATGTGGGGCCCATTACACTGTATGGAGCTTTGTGTGTGGCCCATTACACTGTATGAAGCACTATGTGGGGCACATTACACTGTGTGGATTACTATGTGGGACCCATTATACGGTATGGACCACTATGTGGGGCCCATTATACGGTATGGAACACTATGTGGGGTCATTATACTGTAAGGAGGACTATGTTGTACCCATTACACTGTATGTAGGACTATGTGGAGCCCATTACACTGTATAGAGCTCTAAGTGGGGCCCATTACACTATATGTAGAATTATGTGGGCCCCTTACACTGTATGAAGCATTATGTGGGGCCCATTACACTGTATGAGCACTATGTGAGGCCCATTACACTGTATGAGCACTATGTGAGGCCCATTACACTGTATGCAGCACTATGTGGGGCCTATTACACTGTATAGAGTACTAGGGGAGGCCCATTACACTGTATAGAGAACTATGTGGGGTCCATTACACTGTATGGAGCACTATGTGGGGCTCATTACAATGTATGAAGCACTGTGTGGGGCCCTTTAAACTCTATGGATCACTGTGTGGGGCCCATTATACTGTATGGAGCACTATATGGGGCCCACTATATTTTATGGAGGACTATGTTGAGCCCATTACACTATATAGAGCACTATGTGGGGCATATTACACTTTATGGAGCACTATGTAGGGCCATTATACTGTATGAATGATTATGTTGGGCCCATTACACTGTATGGAGGACTATTTGGGGACATTATACTGTATGGAGCACTATCTGGGGCCCATTACATTGTATGGAGCACTATGTAAGGTCCACTACACTGTATGAGCACTATGTGGGGTACATTACACTGTATGGAGCACTATGTGAGGCCCATTACACTGTATGGAGCACTATGTGAGGCCCATTACACTGTAAGGAGCATTATGTGGGGCCCATTACACTATATGGTGCACTATGTGTGGCACATTACCCTGTATGTATCAATATGTGGGGCACATTATACTGTATGGATCAATATGTGGGACCCATATACTGTATGGATCAATAGGTGGGGCCCATTACACTGTATGGAGCACTATGTGGGGCCCATTACACTGTATGGAGCACTGTGTGGGGCCCATTACACTGTATGGAGGACTATGTGGGACCAATTACACTGTATGGAGGACTATGTGGGTCCCATTTCACTGTATGGAGCATTATCTCTGGTCCATTATGCATTATATGGCGCCATTACACTGTATGGAGCACTATGTCAGAGCCATTATACTGTACGGAGCACTATGTGGGGCCCATTCCGCTGAATGAAGCACTATGTGGGGCCCATTATATAGTATGGAGGATTATGTGGGGCCCATTACACTGTATTGAGCACTATGTGGGGCCCATTACACTTTATGGAGCACTATGTGGGGCCCATTACACTGTATGGAGCACTATGTTGGGCCCATTACACTGTATGGAGGAGTATGTGGGGCCCATTACACTGTATGGAGGACTCTGTGGGGTCCACTACATTGTATGTAGCACTATTTGGGGACTATTTCACTGTATGGAGCATTATGTGGGGCCCATTACACCCTATGGAGCACTATGTTGGGTCCCATTACACTGTATGAGCACTATGTTGGGCCCATTACACTGTATGGAGCAATATGTGGGGCCCATTACACCAAATGGAGGACTATGTGCGTCCAATTACACTGTATTGAGCGCTAAGTGAGGCCCATTATACTGTATGGAGCACTATGTGGTCCCATTACACTGTATGGAGCACTATGTGGGGCCATTATACTGTATGGAGAACTATGTTGGGGCCCATTACACTGTATGAGCAATATGTGGGGCCAATTATACAGTATGGAGCATTATGTGGGGCCCATTACACTGTATGGAACAGTATGTGGAGCCCATTACACCGTTTGGAGAACTATGTAGGGCCCATTACACTGTATGGAGCATTATGTGGGGCCTATTACACTGTATGGAGTACTATATGGGGCCGATTACACTGAATGAAGCACTGTGTTGGGCCCTTTACACTGTATGGAGCATTATGTAAAGCACATTACACTGCATGGAACACTATGTCGAGCCCATTACACTGTATGGAGCACTATGTGGAGCCCATTACACTCTATGGAGCACTATGTGGGGCCCATTACACTGTATGAAGCACTATGTGGGGCCCATTACACTGTATGGAGCACTATGTTGGGCCCATTATACAGTATGGAGCATTATTGGGGCCCATTACACTGTATGAGCAATATGTGGGGCCCATTATACAGTATGGAACACTATGTGGAGCCCATTACACTGAATGAAGCACTGTGTTGGGCCCTTTAAACTGTATGGAGCATTATGTAAGGCCCATTACACTGTATGGAACACTATGTGGAGCCCATTACACTGTATGGAGCACTATGTGGGGCCCATTACACTGTATGGAGCACTATGTGGGGCCCATTACACTGTATGGAGCACTATGTTGGGCCCATTACACTGTATGAGCAATAAGTGAGGCCCATTACACTGTATTGAGCACTATGTGGTCCCATTACACTGTATGGAGAACTATGTGGGGCCCATTATACTGTGTGGAGCACTGTGCGGGGTCCATTACACTGTATGGAGCACTATGTGGGGCAATTATACTGTATGGAGCACTTTCTGGGGCCCATTACATTGTATGAGCAATATGTGGGGCCCAGTATACAGTATGGAACACTATGTGGAGCCCATTACACTGTATGGATAACTATATGGGGCTCATTACACTTTATAGAGCACTATGTAGGGCCCATTACACTGTATGGAGTACTATATGGGGCCCATTACACTGAATGAAGCACTGTGTTGGGCCCTTTACACTGTATGGAGCATTATGTAAAGCACATTACACTGTATGGAACACTATGTGGAGCCCATTACACTGTATGGAGCACTATGTGGAGCCCATTACACTGTATGGAGCACTATGTGGGGCCCATTACACTGTATGAAGCACTATGTGGGGCCCATTACACTGTATGGAGCACTATGTTGGGCCCATTATACAGTATGGAGCATTATTGGGGCCCATTACACTGTATGAGCAATATGTGGGGCCCATTACACTGTATGGAGCACTATGTGGGGCCCATTACACTGTATGGAGCACTGTGTGGGGCCCATTACACTGTATGGAGGACTATGTGGGACCAATTACACTGTATGGAGGACTATGTGGGTCCCATTTCACTGTATGGAGCATTATCTCTGGTCCATTATGCATTATATGGCGCCATTACACTGTATGGAGCACTATGTCAGAGCCATTATACTGTACGGAGGACTATGTGTGGCCCATTACACTGTATGAGCACTATGTGGGGCCCATTCCGCTGAATGAAGCACTATGTGGGGCCCATTATATAGTATGGAGGATTATGTGGGGCCCATTACACTGTATTGAGCACTATGTGGGGCCCATTACACTTTATGGAGCACTATGTGGGGCCCATTACACTGTATGGAGCACTATGTTGGGCCCATTACACTGTATGGAGGAGTATGTGGGGCCCATTACACTGTATGGAGGACTCTGTGGGGTCCACTACATTGTATGTAGCACTATTTGGGGACTATTTCACTGTATGGAGCATTATGTGGGGCCCATTACACCCTATGGAGCACTATGTTGGGTCCCATTACACTGTATGAGCACTATGTTTGGCCCATTACACTGTATGGAGCACTATGTGGGGCCCATTACACCAAATGGAGGACTATGTGCGTCCAATTACACTTTATTGAGCGCTAAGTGAGGCCCATTATACTGTATGGAGCACTATGTGGTCCCATTACACTGTATGGAGCACTATGTGGGGCCATTATACTGTATGGAGAACTATGTTGGGGCCCATTACACTGTATGAGCAATATGTGGGGCCAATTCTACAGTATGGAGCATTATGTGGGGCCCATTACACTGTATGGAACAGTATGTGGAGCCCATTACACCGTTTGGAGAACTATGTAGGGCCCATTACACTGTATGGAGCATTATGTGGGGCCTATTACACTGTATGGAGTACTATATGGGGCCGATTACACTGAATGAAGCACTGTGTTGGGCCCTTTACACTGTATGGAGCATTATGTAAAGCACATTACACTGCATGGAACACTATGTGGAGCCCATTACACTGTATGGAGCACTATGTGGAGCCCATTACACTCTATGGAGCACTATGTGGGGCCCATTACACTGTATGAAGCACTATGTGGAGCCCATTACACCGTTTGGAGAACTATGTAGGGCCCATTACACTGTATGGAGCATTATGTGGGGCCTATTACACTGTATGGAGTACTATATGGGGCCGATTACACTGAATGAAGCACTGTGTTGGGCCCTTTACACTGTATGGAGCATTATGTAAAGCACATTACACTGCATGGAACACTATGTCGAGCCCATTACACTGTATGGAGCACTATGTGGAGCCCATTACACTCTATGGAGCACTATGTGGGGCCCATTACACTGTATGAAGCACTATGTGGGGCCCATTACACTGTATGGAGCACTATGTTGGGCCCATTATACAGTATGGAGCATTATTGGGGCCCATTACACTGTATGAGCAATATGTGGGGCCCATTATACAGTATGGAACACTATGTGGAGCCCATTACACTGAATGAAGCACTGTGTTGGGCCCTTTAAACTGTATGGAGCATTATGTAAGGCCCATTACACTGTATGGAACACTATGTGGAGCCCATTACACTGTATGGAGCACTATGTGGGGCCCATTACACTGTATGGAGCACTATGTGGGGCCCATTACACTGTATGGAGCACTATGTTGGGCCCATTACACTGTATGAGCAATAAGTGAGGCCCATTACACTGTATTGAGCACTATGTGGTCCCATTACACTGTATGGAGAACTATGTGGGGCCCATTATACTGTGTGGAGCACTGTGCGGGGTCCATTACACTGTATGGAGCACTATGTGGGGCAATTATACTGTATGGAGCACTTTCTGGGGCCCATTACATTGTATGAGCAATATGTGGGGCCCAGTATACAGTATGGAACACTATGTGGAGCCCATTACACTGTATGGATAACTATATGGGGCTCATTACACTTTATAGAGCACTATGTAGGGCCCATTACACTGTATGGAGTACTATATGGGGCCCATTACACTGAATGAAGCACTGTGTTGGGCCCTTTACACTGTATGGAGCATTATGTAAAGCACATTACACTGTATGGAACACTATGTGGAGCCCATTACACTGTATGGAGCACTATGTGGAGCCCATTACACTGTATGGAGCACTATGTGGGGCCCATTACACTGTATGAAGCACTATGTGGGGCCCATTACACTGTATGGAGCACTATGTTGGGCCCATTATACAGTATGGAGCATTATTGGGGCCCATTACACTGTATGAGCAATATGTGGGGCCCATTACACTGTATGGAGCACTATGTGGGGCCCATTACACTGTATGGAGCACTGTGTGGGGCCCATTACACTGTATGGAGGACTATGTGGGACCAATTACACTGTATGGAGGACTATGTGGGTCCCATTTCACTGTATGGAGCATTATCTCTGGTCCATTATGCATTACATGGCGCCATTACACTGTATGGAGCACTATGTCAGAGCCATTATACTGTACGGAGGACTATGTGTGGCCCATTACACTGTATGAGCACTATGTGGGGCCCATTCCGCTGAATGAAGCACTATGTGGGGTCCATTATATAGTATGGAGGATTATGTGGGGCCCATTACACTGTATTGAGCACTATGTGGGGCCCATTACACTTTATGGAGCACTATGTGGGGCCCATTACACTGTATGGAGCACTATGTTGGGCCCATTACACTGTATGGAGGAGTATGTGGGGCCCATTACACTGTATGGAGGACTCTGTGGGGTCCACTACATTGTATGTAGCACTATTTGGGGACTATTTCACTGTATGGAGCATTATGTGGGGCCCATTACACCCTATGGAGCACTATGTTGGGTCCCATTACACTGTATGAGCACTATGTTTGGCCCATTACACTGTATGGAGCACTATGTGGGGCCCATTACACCAAATGGAGGACTATGTGCGTCCAATTACACTTTATTGAGCGCTAAGTGAGGCCCATTATACTGTATGGAGCACTATGTGGTCCCATTACACTGTATGGAGCACTATGTGGGGCCATTATACTGTATGGAGAACTATGTTGGGGCCCATTACACTGTATGAGCAATATGTGGGGCCAATTCTACAGTATGGAGCATTATGTGGGGCCCATTACACTGTATGGAACAGTATGTGGAGCCCATTACACCGTTTGGAGAACTATGTAGGGCCCATTACACTGTATGGAGCATTATGTGGGGCCTATTACACTGTATGGAGTACTATATGGGGCCGATTACACTGAATGAAGCACTGTGTTGGGCCCTTTACACTGTATGGAGCATTATGTAAAGCACATTACACTGCATGGAACACTATGTGGAGCCCATTACACTGTATGGAGCACTATGTGGAGCCCATTACACTCTATGGAGCACTATGTGGGGCCCATTACACTGTATGAAGCACTATGTGGGGCCCATTACACTGTATGGAGCACTATGTTGGGCCCATTATACAGTATGGAGCATTATTGGGGCCCATTACACTGTATGAGCAATATGTGGGGCCCATTATACAGTATGGAACACTATGTGGAGCCCATTACACTGAATGAAGCACTGTGTTGGGCCCTTTAAACTGTATGGAGCATTATGTAAGGCCCATTACACTGTATGGAACACTATGTGGAGCCCATTACACTGTATGGAGCACTATGTGGGGCCCATTACACTGTATGGAGCACTATGTGGGGCCCATTACACTGTATGGAGCACTATGTTGGGCCCATTACACTGTATGAGCAATAAGTGTGGCCCATTACACTGTATTGAGCACTATGTGGTCCCATTACACTGTATGGAGAACTATGTGGGGCCCATTATACTGTGTGGAGCACTGTGTGGGGTCCATTACACTGTATGGAGCACTATGTGGGGCAATTATACTGTATGGAGCACTTTGTGGGGCCCATTACATTGTATGAGCAATATGTGGGGCCCAGTATACAGTATGGAACACTATGTGGAGCCCATTACACTGTATGGATAACTATATGGGGCTCATTACACTTTATAGAGCACTATGTAGGGCCCATTACACTGTATGGAGTACTATATGGGGCCCATTACACTGAATAAAGCACTGTGTTGGGCCCTTTACACTGTATGGAGCATTATGTAAAGCACATTACACTGTATGGAACACTATGTGGAGCCCATTACACTGTATGGAGCACTATGTGGAGCCCATTACACTGTATGGAGCACTATGTGGGGCCCATTACACTGTATGAAGCACTATGTGGGGCCCATTACACTGTATGGAGCACTATGTTGGGCCCATTATACAGTATGGAGCATTATTGGGGCCCATTACACTGTATGAGCAATATGTGGGGCCCATTACACTGTATTGAGCACTATGTGGTCCCATTACACTGTATGGTGAACTATGTGGGGCCCATTATACGGTGTGGAGCACTGTGTGGGGTCCATTACACTGTATGGAGCAGTATGTGGGGCCATTATACTGTATGGAGCACTATGTGGGGCCCATTACACTGTATGGAGCACTATGCTGGGCCCATTATACAGTATGGAGCATTATTGGGGCCCATTCCATGTATGAGCAATATGTGGGGCCCATTACACTGTATTGAGCACTATGTGGTCCCATTACACTGTATGGAGAACTATGTGGGGCCCATTATACGGTGTGGAGCACTGTGTGGGGTCCATTACACTGTATGGAGCAGCATGTGGGGCCATTATACTGTATGGAGCACTATGTGGGGCCCATTATACTGTATGGAGCACTATGTGGGGTCCATTACATTGTATGAACAATATGTGGGGCCCATTATACCGTATGAAACACTATGTGGAGCCCATTACACTGAATGAAGCACTGTGTTGGGCCCTTTAAACTGTATGGAGCATTATGTAAGGCCCATTACACTGTATGGAACACTATGTGGAGCCCATTACATTGTATGGAGCACTATGTGGGGCCCATTACACTGTATGGAGCACTATGTGGGGCCCATTACACTGTATGGAGCACTATGTTGGGCCCATTACACTGTATGAGCAATAAGTGGGGCCCATTACACTGTATTGAGCACTATGTGGTCCCATTACACTGTATGGAGAACTATGTGGGGCCCATTATACTGTGTGGAGCACTGTGTGGGGTCCATTACACTGTATGGAGCACTATGTGGGGCCATTATACTGTATGGAGCACTTTGTGGGGCCCATTACATTGTATCAGCAATATGTGGGGCCCAGTATACAGTATGGAACACTATGTGGAGCCCATTACACTGTATGGATAACTATGTGGGGCTCATTACACTTTATAGAGCACTATGTAGGGCCGATTACACTGTATGGAGCATTATGTGGGACCCATTAACCTGTATGGAACACTATGTGGAGTCCATTACACTATATGGAGCACTATGTGGGACCCATTACACTGTATAGAGCACTATGTGGGACCCATTACACTGTATGGAGCATTATGTGGGGCCCATTACACTGTATGAGCAATATGTGGGGCCCATTATACAGTATGGAGCACTATGTGGGGCCCAGTACACTGTATGGAGCACTGTGTGGGGCCCTTTACACTTTATGAAGCACTATGTGGGACCCATTACACTGTATGGAACACTATGTGGAGCCCATTACACTGTATAAAGCACTGTCCTCTGCACGCACACCATCCCATCAGGCCATGCACCCTCTCATCAGTCTGCGCGTGCAGAGGAGGGTGAGGGTGGCGGCGCTAGTGATGAGGGGATGCCGTGTGGGCTGAGGAGAGTGGGGGCAACAGCAGCGGCAGTGCTGAGGAGATGGCACGCATGTCCTCAGGTAGGAATGTGATATATGAAGAGACTAGATCAGCGTTGGAACTGGCAGAGGTGGGTAGTTATTTTTATTTTTTAATGTGGAGCCATTATACTGTATGGAGCACTATGGGGGGCCATTATACTGTATGGAGCACTGTGTGGGGCCTTTTTACTGTATGGATGACTTTTTCTGCCCATTGTACTGTATGGAGGGTCTGTGTGGGGATTACAGTTGGAGAATCATACTGTGATGGGGTCACTATTCTTTGTTGGAGGAATTGAGGAAGGGGGATACAGTAGGGTCATCATGCTGTGTGTGTGGAGGAATTCAATATTGTGATATCATACTGTGTTTGGGGCACTTTTGTTTGCATCATACTTTATTATCTGTTTTATTCAAGTTTTTTTTATCCTTTGTTAATACATATTTAAATTGGGCCATATACTTTTTACTTCTCTTACATAACATATTATATTATTCCACTATAATTCCAAAAGTTAATCGTTTTATTTGATAAGGAAAAAGTTCCTCAATTGTAGACATTTTTTTACCAAATATCAAGGTTGCCCGTGACTTTCTCCAAGCTTTTAACTTTGGCCCTATGTGTATTTGAGTTTGACATCCCCGGCTTAAAGGGTTATTCTCATCATGATAAAGAGTTACAATTGTAAAGGGGTTGTAAAAACAAACAACTTTTCAATTTTCCTTTTGATTAAAAATCCTCTCCATTTTCAAGAACAGACCTCCACTGCCAACGGTGGATAGTATCTTAGGCTGGGAGTGGAGTGAAAACAACTAGTGTTGAGCGAATTTCTTCAGCATTTCAAATTCGTGTTCGTGGTTCCGGCTTGTTCGCGCCAATAAATCGGCTCCGCCCATGAACATCCCTGATTTGCCACGCAGCATGGCAAATCAGGGATGTTCATGGGCGGAGCGTTTTTTTTTACGCGAACAAGCCGGAACCCTGAACACGAACCCGAATTTGAAATGCTGAAGAAATTCGCTCAATACTACTTACAAGCTCTTTGCAAAAGACTCTATAAAGCTCTAATGTATGAGTTGTTTTTCTAAACTAAAACCTCAGTATTAAGGATAAATTACTGTCTTGGCACTTTGCGATAAATGAGTCAGTTTTGGATTGCAGTTTGGGCACTTGGTCTCTAAAAGGTTCGCCATCACTGATATAGACAGCCGTTCCACAGTCTGGTATAAATACTGTGTTCAGCCAGTCCACACCTAGTGTAAATGCTGGGGTCAAGCAGTCTATAGTCTCCTGTGAATGTTGTGGTCAGTCTACAGACTAGTGCAAATGATGTAGACATTCAGTTTACAGTCTGATATTAATACTGGGCTCGGTCGGTCCACACCTAGTGTAAATGCTATGGTCAGTTGGTGCACCGTCTGTTGTAAATGTTGTGGTCAGTCCAAAGTCTGGTATAAATACTGAGCTCATTAAGTCCACATTTAGTGTAAATTCTGTGGACAGCCGGTCCACAGTCTAGTGTAAATACTGTAGTCACTAGGTCCACGGTGTATTGTTAATGCTGCGGCCAGTCTCATGTAATCGTAGCATTAATTGTTATATCACTAATAACAAGTGTATTCTTTTACTTTGGAAGACAGAGGATAAGGAGAAGAAATGTTCGCTATCTCTGTACCTGAGATATGGTGGTGTTATACTAGGAGTTGTGTATAGAAGATATACATGTGAAAAACACATACAGTATATTGTCATGTATCAGGAAGGTGTTATTACACATCCGCTGGTCTGGAAATCATGCCTAGACCAACAGTTATTATCAGTAATTTATATTAATTACCTGTCTTTTGATTCTTGTGATTCTTCTTGCAGTCGAAAAGAAATATTGTCACGCTTCACATTCCACAATTGCATTGGACGTGAGAGGTATAATAATACGTTTCTGCAATTCAATAAAAATGATTGACTAAAAAATAATAGATGATTAATTTTATTGTGCTTGTTACACTACAGTATTTCTTATGTGAAGTCACATTTAATCAATCGAAAATATTTTGGTTTCATTTTTGTACTATGATGTAACAATAATACATTTATTGTAGTTAAATCCCTACCTTCCTCTCACCTTCCAATCCCCTTCTAAAAATCAGGAGGGAGAGAGAAGGAAAAAAGAAAAGTTAAAAAAGAAAACAATATGTGCCATAGCGGCAGACCACGATATGAGGCTCGTGAGTCGTGCTCCCCCTTGCCTGGTATCGCACTTTCAATTAAATTGTACAATTTAAAGCAATGATGGAAGAGAGAGCTGTCAGGTCCCTCCTCTATCATTTTCCCTCTGCGTCTGAGCTCTGACGTCTCAGCGCAGCAGGGTCGATGATATCATTACTAGTAGTAATAGAAGATGCAGCACTACTGGACCTGGGTGCACGAGTAGGGTCCAAAATCGTGAAGATATGTAGAGAAACCTCGGCACACCAAATAGTAGAATTTGATATTTTTATTTTTTGCAGTCCACAGTAATAAACGTTTCGGTCAGTAAGACCTTCATCAGTGTACTGCAGGTGAAAATGAACAGACAAAACATATATTTAACAGAAAAAAAAACAAAAATTAAAATAGAAAAAACAGGTCACAGTGTCTCATAATAAGATTTCATATCATATATGTAGTACAAATGCAAGTTCAGATAACCTACCCAATTACTGGGAAATAGGGCAAGGAGTTGGAGAGTGCAGTGTCCCAGTGCTGGGATTCCTATAAGAGGAAGGCACATTGTGGTTCAGTGGAAAATAGTGTGGAGCTGCTGGGTGGAAGTGTCAGGCTGGACTAGACATACCTTGGACGCAGTGATGAGTGAGGAGGCTGGCGTGACCGTGGTGTCCACTGCTGGTAGTTGGCGTGGTGATGGCCATAGAGCTTAGTATATATACCGTGGGGGGGTGGGACTGCCAGTGGCTCATGGCCAGTGTGAGGAGCTCTGAGCATCATGGTGAACGCTCATATCCGGTGATGTGATACTGTATGTAGGAATTCACTGTGGGAGTATCATACTGTGTTTGGGGGGCACTATGGTTGGCATCATACTTTATGGGGGCCATGAAAGGGGTATTTTAATGCATGGGGACACTAAGGGTCTTCAGTAGTGAGAAAATTACTTTTTAAGTTCTGAGTTATGCTCTTCTATGACCCTGCCAAATATTTTTTTTAATATTTTGGTGGAGTAATTTGGGACTTATGCTATGGGGCCCCATGATTTCTATGTACGCCTCTGTGTGCCATATTAACTTTCCTTTTCCTATTTCTTCCTTCTGTTATCCTAATGACCCACTGCATAGTTAAGTTTCTTTCAGCTCTGATTATTTTTATATGCAATTGAGATTGAGGCCTGGATCTGAAATCTGTTCTGATCGATAATTAGGAATTACTTACCTCTTCTGTGTCATCTTGTCCTTATTTTGGCTTACAAATACTGATGTAAAATACTGACCAAATAATGAACGTGTGAATGTGGCTTTAGATGAGATGAGAACACAGGCACGGTCATCAATTTATGACCATCTTTAACATTGATATGATGCACTGTGTGGATTGCTAAAACACAAAGAACAAAGTCTTCTGGCCGCCATGTATCAAATGTGTCTGCGACAAAAAGTAGTGTTCTTTCCCAAAATCAGCAAATAAGTCCACTCAGCTCCATCCATTCTCTATGGGACTGCTGGAGATAAATGAATACAACGGTATCTCAGGCAGTCCCTTAGACAATGAATGAAGCAAAGATCTACATGCTGGACCTCTGCTCGGCAATCTCAAGATCAATTGTGATCCTTGTTGTTGGATCCCCAGTGATCCTAACGTTATCATCTATCATATGGTAAAAAATGAATGATGATATTTGGATGCAATTTGACCCAAGGACATTTTTCTTTAGATATACGAGTCCTTAATTACATTCGATTAACTTGCTGGCTTAGAATTAGCATGTATTCTGATAACTATACAGTAATTATTTGTATTGATTACCTGTGCTGTGTCACCTCTTCCACATCTTCATGCTTCACCACAATGATATCAACTGCACAAGTGAATGGAATGTAAAGAGCTGAAAGTTCTATGTAATTGTGACATCACCTCTCTATGACATCAGTGAGGACCAGCAGAGGATGTAGGAAAGGACGTTATCATCTATCCTATGGTAAAAAAATGAATGATAATATTTGGATGCAATCTTACCCAAGGAAATTTTTTTAAGATATACGAGTCCTTAAAGGGAATCTGTCACTCCCTGGCACTTATCTGACATACTAATATGGGCATACAGGTGATAGAAATGTAAATATATACCTACCTGTATGCCTCATATTAGAGGTATGGTTGCTCAGAAATTGCTTATTATTCTTTCAGGTTTCTGATGCTTGCAGGCCCGGGGTCGTTATAAATCCCTGACTCCTATATTAATTATACTGTTTCCCCCCTCACCTGCACGCTCCAGTGACCTCCGGCGTGCGCAACACTAAGGTGCTCTCCCCACTCCCTCTCTGCATCGTCATCGTTAGGACCATATGTATATGCATATAGTTCGTAACGATGACGATGCAGGGAGGAAGTGGGGAGAGCACCTTAGTGTTGCACACGCCGGAGGTCACTGGAGCGGAAGTCACAATGACTCGCCGGCGCACAAGATCCCTCCTGTACGATGAGTATAGAAGGGAGGAAGAAGTGTGCAGGCACGAGATTTGGGCGCGGAATAGGGAACTGTGACGTGCAGGGGAGGGGGGGGAAACATTATAATTAATACAGGAGGCGGGGATTTCCTGCGGGCCCGGGCCTGCAAGCATCAGAAACCTGAAAGAATAAAAAGCAATTTCACAGCAACCAGACCTCTAATATGAAGCATAAAGGTAGGTATAGGTTTACATTTCTATCACCTGTATGCCCAGGTCAGATATGTCCCAGAGGTGACTGATTCCCTTTAAATACATTCGTTTAACTTGTATTCTGCTAATTATAATTATTTATAGTGATTACCTGTGCTGTGTCACTTCTTCACATCTTCATGCTTCACCACAATGACATCAACTGCACAAGTGATTGGAATGTATAGAGCTGAAAGTTCTAAGTGATTGTGACATCACCTCTCTATGACATCACCAGTGAAGACCAGCAGAGGATGAGCAGATGACATTTAACTTGCTGGCTTAGAATAAGGCTATGTTCACACATGTTGAGTTTTTCAGCATTTTTTCACTGTCCTTCTGTCTCTATTTATGCTGTACATAAAGTTCTGTGAAAAAAAGAACCCCATTCTATTTTGCCATCAAAAACGCTGAAAAAACACTGATGCAAACTTTGGAGCGTTTTTTTCAGCGTTTTTTCACCACCCATTACTTCCTATGGGTGAAAAAATGCTGAAAAAATGCTGTAAGAAGCGACATGCTCTATTTTCCAAAAACCCAACCAAGGCACAAAATATGCAACAACAAACCATGATGTGTGAACAGAGAATTCTGGTTTCTCATAGACTTTGCTGGTACTGCAAGACACAGCTGAAAATTTACATAAAAATCTGCAGCAAAACATGCTGAAAAACCCAACATGTGTGAACATAGCCTTAGCATGTATTCTGATAATTATGATTATTTATACTAATTACCTGTGCTGTGTCACCTCTTCCACATCTTCATGCTTCACTACAATGACGACAACTGCACAAGTGATTGGAATGTAGAGAGCTGAAAGTTCTAAATAATTGTGACATCACCTCTCTATGATCATCAGTGAGGACCAGCAGAGGATGCAGGAAAGGACATTAGATGATCACATAAAGTGTCACAATGGTGGAGAATGCACAAGACATTATAAGGACAGATATTTAAGGGGTAATAAAACCGACCTAACCACAAACCTTCCCTTATAATAACAGCAATACACACAGTTTCTATATTGGAGAGGTGTCTGATCATAGTGTGGCACCCCAGGGGTCTGGTTTCCACAGTAACAGCAATGTTATGTCTGAGAGCAGGTGGGAGGTCTCTTGGTCAGGGATCCTATGCATGCCACACCTCCTGCCCAGTCCTGGGAGGGGAAGAACTTCCCCTATATAAACCTGGGGCTGAGGCAGGGTTAGAGAGTTCAGAGGGAGAGTTCAGCCAGGAGGGCTAACAGGGAGCTGTGGCTCCGGCTGGGCCCAGCTCCTGGGCCATGCCAGAAGTAGAGACAGAGAAGAGAAGCAGCTATGGGAAGAAACAACAGGAGCTCTGTGGGAGCAGTGTTACAAGGAGTCAGGGGCTGGCAGCTGCAGAGCTCGCCCTGACTGAGAAGATTTCTTACCGGACCCGGAGTCCGAGGCTGTGGGGACTAACTCCTACCCAGCAGCAGAATCCGTCAGGCAGGGGATTTCAGGTCCTCTGGCCAAGAAACCCGAAGGCACGGTCACACGCATGGGACCAGCACCGCCGTCGTGGAGCGGAAGCTACTAGAAGGCCCCGAGTCACCGGCCATACGGGTGAGCACCACACGGTACACTCAGGGACGTGGGCTACTTTTACCCGCCTCTAGCAAGGTAGCCAGAAGAGTACAGTTAGCTGGGAAGGCCTACAACTCCGCCTGGCCAGGGGAGATCCCATCTGCTCAAGGACTGACCAGGCCCCGATCGCTAGCAAGTACTCCGGGAGGGTCTATCTTTGTCACCAGTAAAGACCCTGAACTACACGCATCTTCTCTGAGTGGTTCCTGCTACCCCCATCATCCACGTCGGCTGCCCTGAGGCCATACCCCTCCCGTTGGGGGTTATACCATCCCCGCTGCACCATCCTTCCACCGGCCTCAGCGGTCTGCCCTGCAGCGGCAGCTCCAAAGCTGCATTCAACGGGTGGCGTAGTCATCCAACATCTACTGCTAATAGACTCGCCACTTAGTTTGACTCCCTGGGCACGGACCGGGTCACCGCCACGAGACTACTACCCCCATCTGATCCGGCTCCGGGTAAGCCCCCGTGCACGCGATGCCGCACGACACAGAAGGTCCAGGGGCGCGTCAATAGCTTTATTGAATGTTGCATTCAACATGTTATAGGAATTAATAAAAAGATAGGTGTAAGTTCCCCTGTAGGCAAAGTCCTTGGCAATGATGGCTCTGTCATGAAATGCGCAGATACATACAATGTTAGCCTCCACCACTACCCAATAGAACCACCAACCAGCTTCAGAGATGTACAGTACAATGACTCCTGCTCCCATAGACCAAAACTTCACCCATTACCTTGTTAACTCTAATGGAATTAACTGGTCAACTTAGTAAGTGAAATATTATGTAATGGAGCACCTTCCTGTACCCTGGTTACAATCCTCGAAATGCACCTTTGTCTATCTATGCTATGGCTAAACTATCTATTATGTGATGCTTATTTATTGAATATAATAAAAAAAATTCTATTGTTTTCTACCATTCAGCTCCCTGTTTCTCCTTTTTAATCATGCTCTTGGAGTTGGTACATATACGCTGATTCTGGCATTGTCCAGTTTCATCAGCAATGTTTTCTTCTGTTCTTTGTATGTATAAGGCCGATCTGTGTATACTAATTAGTTTCTGTGTTTTCACAGTATATTTAAGGCCTCTAATGGATTTTCGAGCATGGGACAACGCCTGGCTCGTAAAATTAAGTAACGCATTGGATGATGGTGGTATCTCTGGGTCAGCTGTTGATCAGAGTCTGCAGGAGAACACGCTTAAAATTAAAAATCTTTTAAAATGCAGGACACGGACATGGTGGAACCATGCGTTCCTAGTGAAATACATTGATAAAACCCTCATTCCAAGAGGCTAATGTGGCACCCCAGGGGTCTGGTTGCCACAGTAATAGAAATATTATGTCTGAGAGCAAGTGGGAGGTTTCTCTGGTCAGGAGCCCTAAGCATGCAACACCTCCCGCCCAGACCTGGGAGGGGAGGAATCTGCCCTTATAAACTAGGTCTGGGGCGGGATTAGTGCAGTCAGAGCCTGGAGAGGGAAAGTTACAGCAGGAGCTCTGTAGGAGCTAGGAGCAGAAGACCAGGGGCTGGAAGCTAAGCAGAGATATAGCTCGCCCTAGCAGAAGAATCTGATAACCGGACACCGGAGTCCGAGGCTGTGGGGACTGATATCCACCAAGCAGCAGAAACCAGCCGGCAGGGGATTCCAGGTCCTCTGGCCATAGAAGCCCGGAGGCTCAGTCACAAGGAAGGGACCAGCACCGCCATCCAGGAGCGGAGGCTAACAGAAGGCCCCAAGTCACCAGCCATACGGGTGAGCACCACACGGTATACTCAGGGACGTGGGCTACTTCTACCCGCTTACAGCAAGGTAGCCAGAAAGAGTGCAGATAGACGGGGAGGCCTACAACTCCACCTGACCAGGGGAACTCCTGTTTGCTCGCAGACTGACCAGGCCCCTTATGCTAGCCAGTACTCCCGGGAGGGTCTGCCTTAATATCACCAGTAAAGACCCTGAACTGCACTGCAAAGACTCTGAGTCGTTCCTGCTCATCGCTGCACCAGCACTACTAGTGCTGGGACGCCCACGCACCATCACTCCCATCATCCACATTCCCTGCCCTGAGGCCATACTCCTCCCGTGGGGAGTTATCCCATCTTTTGCTTCGCACACCACACCAGCCTCAGCGGACTGCCTCGCAGCGGCGGTACACCCTGACCACAATCCACGGGTGGCGTAGTCGGACAATTAACTTAAAACCCCTAAAAGACTGCCATCGGCCTGACCACCCTGAGCCACGGGACCGGGTCGCCGCCACGGAGACTACAATTCCCAGAGACCCGGCTCCGGGTAACCCACACACGTCCACACTAGGCCCAGGGGGCGAGTCACTTACGTGTCCAAATCTTCCCTTCATTTACTATTGAGGATGAGGATTTTAAGAATAGGTGGGAGTATTTGGCGCACACATGTTCCCTGGGCTTTTTACAACTATTAAAAGAGTTGAATGAAGAATCTATTAAAGATATGGAATCTGAAATGGAGCAGCTTCAAGCTATTTTTAAAAGAGATATGACTAGCGATCAATTGAAGCAGCTTAAGGATGAGGTTGATGCCGAATCTCAGAAATGGGTGAAAGAATCATAGAATCATAGAATGGTAAAGTTGGAAGGGACCTCCTGGGTCATCTGGTCCAACCCCCTGCTCAAAGCAGGATTCACTAAATTATCTCAGACAGATGTCTGTCCAGCCTCTGTTTGAAGACGTCCATTGAAGGGGAACTCACCACCTCTCGTGGCAGCCTGTTCCACTCATTAATCACCCTAACTGTCAAAAAGTTTTTTCTAATATCTAATCTGTGTCTCCTCCCATTTAGTTTCATCCCATTGCTTCTAGTCTTTCCTTGTGCAAATGAGAATAAAGATGATCCTTCTACAATGTGACAGCCCTTGACATATTTGTAGACAGCTATTAAGTCTCCTCTCAGTCTTCTTTTTTGCAAGCTAAACATTCCCAAATCCTGCAACCGTTCCTCATAGGACATGGTTTGCAGACCAGTCACCATTCTGGTCGCTCTTCTCTGAACTTGCTCCAGTTTGTCTATGTCTTTTTTAAAATGTGGTGCCCAAAACTGTACACAGTATTCCAGATGAGGTCTGACCAAAGAGGAGTAAAGACCGATAATGACTTCACGTGATCTAGACTGTATGCTTCTGTTAATACATCCCAGAATTGTATTTGCCTTTTTTGCTGCTGCATCACACTGTTGACTCATGTTCAGTCTATGATCTATTAGTATACCTAAGTCTTTTTCACATGTACTGTTGCTTAGCTCAATTCCTCCCATTCTGTATATGCTTTTTTCATTTTTATTGCCCAGATGTAGTACTTTGCATTTTTCCCTGTTAAAAACCATTCTGTTGGTTGCTGCCCACTGCTCCAGTTTATTTAGGTCTTTTTGAATCCTCTCTCTCTCTTCTCTAGTATTAGCTATCCCTCCTAGTTTTGTGTCATCAGCAAATTTAATCAGTTTACCCTCAATTCCTTCATCTAAATCATTGATAAAGATGTTGAACAATACAGGTCCCAGGACGGAGCCCTGTGGTACCCCACTTGAGACATTCATCCAGCTGGATGTGAAGCCATTTACAACCACCCTTTGAGTCCGATCACTAAGTCAGTTATGAATCCACCTAACAATTGCCTGGTCCATTGCATACTTGGTCATTTTTTCAATAAGGATGGTGTGAGATACTTTGTCAAATGCTTTGCTGAAGTCAAGATATACTATATCTACAGCATTTCCCTGATCCACCCAGTCAGTGATTCTGTCATAGAAGGAAATTAAGTTAGTCTGACATGACTTGTTAGTTACAAACCCATGCTGACTCTGGTTAATCACTTCATTCTTATCCATGTACTTACATACATGTTGTTTAATAATTTGTTCAAAGATCTTTCCTGGTATAGAAGTCAGACTCACCGGCCTATAGTTCCCTGGGTCCACCTTCTTCCCCTTTTTGAAGATAGGAACAACATTTGCTCTTCTCCAGTCTTCTGGGACTTCTCCTGTTCTCCAAGAATTTTCAAAGATTATGAAGAGTGGTTCTAAAATTTCTTCTACGATCTCCTTCAGTACTCTGGGGTGTAATTCATCTGGACCTGGAGACTTGAACTCATTTATGTTAGCTAAATATTCCCTCACAATCTTTCTGTTTACAGATAACTTGGATTCCTCTATTCCTTTAAAAGGACAGTGAAGATCAGTTGATGTTACATTTTCTTTCTGAGAGAAAACAGATGCAAAATAGGAATTAAAAAGTTCGGCCTTCTCAACATCCTCTCTTACCATTTCTCCATTTTCATCCTGTAAAAATCCTATAGCATCTTTGACTTTTCTTTTACTTTTGACATACCCCCAAAATCCTTTTTTATTGCTTTTGACATCTCTTGCAAGCCTTAATTCATTGTCAACTTTAGCTAACCTGATACGTGCCCTGCAGGATCTGCAGACTGCATTATAATCTTCTTTAGATATGCCTCCCTCTTTCCATTTAATAAACATTTCTTTCTTTCTTTTTAGCATGTGTTTAAGTTCTGTGTTCATCCATCCTGGTTTCCTTAAATGCTTCCCATTCTTCCTACTTTTCGGGATTGTTAACGATTGTGCTTTGAGAATCTCATTTTTAAAAATTTCCCATCCTTCCTGGACATTTTTGTCCTTAAGGACATCCAGCCATTGGATCCCTCCTATTCTCTTTCTGAGTCTCTTAAAATCTGCCTTTCTAAAATCTAACCTTGAAGTTTGAGTCTTCACATGTCTTCCTCCTCTAGTTATCCAAAATTCTATAATAGCATGATCGCTGCCTCCTAAGGTCCCAGCCACCTTTACCTCCTCAACCATTTCCTCCCTGTTTATAAGGATTAGATCCAAAGTAGCAGATCCCCTTGTTTTCTCCCCTACCTTTTGGAAGATAAAGTTGTCAGCAAGAGAGGATAAGAATTTGCTTGACCTGTTAGTTTTACTTGAGAGAGATTCCCAACAAATGTCTGGATAGTTGAAATCTCCCATGACCACTACGTCATATTTTTTGGAGAACTTGGTCATTTGATACATAAAGAGTTCATCCATATCTTCAGCTTGCCCAGGTGGCCTGTAGTAAATGCCTACAATGGTGTCCTTTCCGTTGTTCTCTCCTTGTATTCTTACCCAAACAGTTTCCACAGAACTCCCAGTCTCTGAAGCTTCAATCTCTGTGCAGATATACGCTTTTCTAACTTGCAATGCGACACCTCCTCCTCGTTTATCAAGTCTGTTTCTTGCAAATAAGTTGTATCCTTTTAGCCTTTTATTCCAATCATGTGTATCGTCCCACCAAGTTTCAGTGATTCCAATGACATCATATTTCTTTTCCTGCATTAGTAGTTCCAATTCTCCTTGTTTGTTGCCCATGCTTTGTGCATTTGTATAAAAACATTTTAGTTTGTGATTGGCTTCTCTTCCTCCCATATTTTTATTATTTAAATTGTTTTGTCTTTGTTCTTCCTTTCCACTTCCAGTAGCAGAGATCTCAATAGTATTTGTCAGCTGTATGGCTTTTTCTGGCCTTTTGCTTCCCTTCCCACATTGTTCTAGTTTAAAGCTCTCCTGATGAGTGTAGTTCTAGTTTAAAGCTCTCCTGATGAGTGTATTAGAGATTTTCTCTAATAAAACAAAAAAATTTCAGCGAGATGTACAGGACAAACAGTCCAAACATGTCTATAGATGGTGTACATCTATGGATAGGTCACGGCCACACCATAGATATAACTCTAATTCCCATTCAAGATCGACATCTTCAGTATCTGCTGCCTCGACTGAGGATCAAGTACCTCCAGTGAACCCATCCTCTCAGGAAAGACCATCAGTGAATTTATCAGCCAGGATCCAAACAAGAACAAGTAATAAGAGGAGGCAAGTTGCCCCCCATCAGGTTGGTTGTTCATGGGGGGGGCCCCGGGTCATTAATCTTTCCACACACGTGTTGACTCGGGCTCAGGTGGAGGTCCTTGAAAGAGGCTTATCATTTTCACCAACTAGTTCCTTTAATTATTTTACAGCCCTCAAGGACCTCCACCTGTTTGCCCGAAAATTAATCCTCCATAAACTCCATTTCAGGTCTCATGGTGATCCCGGGCCCCTGGATGCGGCAGAGAAAGAGGCCTTACAAAATCTTGAGGACCTCTTCTTGGAACAGGGAGCCACACCAGCAGGTGGGTCACTCTTAAGTATATACCCCAAGTCCACACGTTTCCCTCCCCTGTCTTTGAGTCCGGCTGTGGAAATATTTGTGCGGCTAGTGGCTGGATATTTTGAGAAGCTCTCCACGTGTAGGAGACATGACAATCTCACCCACTGCCAAAGATTGGCTATTGAACAGCTCCAGTCATATCAAGATATAGTTATCAAGCCGGCGGACAAGGGAGGGAACATTGTGGTGTGGCCCTGTTCGGGGTATGAAAAGGAGGCCCTTCGCCAACTGAGGGACTCTGATGCCTACATGAGGTTATCGTTTAACGCCACGACTTCTTTTTCTGTGGCACTCCAGGAGATCCTGGGTCGCGCATGCGATCAGGGAACTATTAATAAAAAGACACTGGAGGCACTTACGGTCCGATATCCCAGGACAGCAACCCTGTATCTCCTCCCCAAAATCCACAAGGACGCAGTCAGCCCGCCTGGGTGTCCGATCGTGTCAGGTCAGGGAAGCTTATGTGAACCGATATGTAAGTATATCGACAATTATTTAAAACCTCTTGTCGAGACTCTCCCCTCGATGAGTTCATGGCACGGCTTAATGCCAACTCACGTGGGTTCAGATTAACATACACAAATCACACTAAACGCATCGACTTTCTGGACGTCACTCTGGAGGTGGACCCCAATTCCACTCTCCAGACTGACGTCTTCAGAAAGTCTACATCAGTGAATGCTTTGATCCATGCTGACTCAGCACATCATTCATCAACGATTCGGGCCGTCCCGATTGGACAGTTCCTGAGGATGAGGCGGATCTGCTCTACTAATTCAAAATTTGAGGCCCAGGCGGTAGATTTAACAAAACGTTTCAAACAACACGGATACAGTAATCGTAGCATCAGACGTGGCTATGAGAGGGAACGAGATACCTCCCATAACAGCCTGTTATATTCCAGTCAGGCCAAATTGAGGAAGGAGATACATGGAAAAACGCGCTATATCTCGTCATTTAATCACGAGTGGGATATGATGCGACAGATCCTTACTCTCCACTGGGCAATCCTCGGCACGGATCCCTCTTTACGGGGTCACCTTGGTAATTTACCATTGATGACAGCCCGTCGAGCAAAAAATCTGGGGGATTTGTTAGTGTTCAGTCACTATGTTCCCCTGATATCCAACCCGTTTCGGTCCCGTGGGCCCATCGTGGGATGCTTCCCCTGCGGTCGCTGTCTCGTCTACGCCAATGTCCTGCGCAGTACTTCGTTCACGTTCTCCGATGGCTCCTGCGAATTTAAAATCTCTCATTACATCTCTTGCAGTATGAGCAATGTAATATATTATGCTACCTGCGGATGCAATTTGATATATATAGGTTTAACATCAAGGGAGCTTCGGGTGAGGGTACGTGAGCATGTGCGGGACATTGGCGCAGCCAGGACGGCGACTGACCCACGAGAACTTAAGACTTTACCACACCACTTTAAGGTATCGCATGATTGCGATCCAAAAACACTATTAGTACGTGGCATAGAAGTGGTACATCTTGGATCTCGGGGTGGCAATATAAAACAGATCCTGGCCCAAAAGGAGGCCAGGTGGATGGTTAATTTAGACACGGTGAGCCCACGGGGCCTTAATGAGGCTTTCAGTTTTGTCTCGTTTCTATAATCTGCATGCTTGGGGTCTACAGTAGTTCTCCTGCTGACTCTGTGTTACACTTCCGTGGTATTCTTATTTTAAGTTCATTATTATTATTATATGCTTCTTCTGCATATTTGTTTTTAACGCATTCTTTTATGATTTTTTATCCAGTGTTTACTGTTGCGGAATTGATGCATGTCTTTACACGGACCTTCATCGGAACATGAGCGCTGTGCATTACTCTCATTATCTTATCATCAAGTCGCGGGATGAATATTCTAATCACGCCTGGATAATCAATATGTACCATTGTTATGTGGACTATGCATCATAATTATATGCTTATTGTCTTCTGTCTCCCTTATTTTTTTCTTCTATGTTTATATGTATTATTGGTGACAGATTATTTTGAATTAATATGATACAATGGGCATTTATCCCATCGTAGGCTGTGATGATACCTCTGAGTGAGTGCTTTATCCATCCCCCTCTGGTTCTTTAATGTCCTATTGGCACTGTGCGCATGCAGTCCATCAGTCTCCCTCGCTTGGCGCGCGCCCGGCTGCCTCCTGCTCATTGCGCAACTGCGCATGCGCGGGTGGCATGACGGCCTGGGCGTGGGCACGAGCGATGTGGTACCTACGGCGCATGCGACACTCAGAGCGCCAGTTCTATGTCTCCGACCGCTATAATTTACATGCGGTCACGTGGTGCGTTACATGATCGCACCGAGGGCGTATTTAAAGGTCCTTGTACTCATGACTGATTAAGCCTCTTGAGAAAGCCAACAATTTCTAGGCGAAACGCGCGTTGGGGCATCTCTTTCCACGGATTTTTCCTCTCCCAGTGCTCTCTATTTCTTGGTAAGGCATTTGTTATTTATTGATCATGGGCGCATGTTATTGTTATGGCAGATTGTAGCCTATAAGTGTACACTGTTATTGCCCTCAATCTCTGTCTATTTATCTTTTGCCTTGCCTTATTCTTCCCCACCCCACTGTTTACATTTTTACGCAGTGGTCATGGGGTTGTGAGCTATTGAGTGCTGTGGTTCCCTGACCTTATGCACCTTTGTCTATCTATGCTATGACTAAACTATCTATTATGTGATGCTTATTTATTGAATATAATAAAAAAATTCTATTGTTTTCTACCATTCAGCTCCCTGTTTCTCCCTTTTAAGCAAATATAACATGTATCCACACACCACTTGTCATTTATTTATTAATTTTTATATAGTTTTAATTTGAATACTTTTTTCCAAAATATAACGGAATAACTAACCATTGACTTCCCAATAGCTCACCACACATGTAACCCCTCAGATAACTTAACTTCCGATTTTAAAAAGGGAGGGAGGACAGGTGGGACACAAAATTCTTTTCCACTGGAAACTCGAACATCTTCCCCCAAATACATATATATTCTGCTCTACTAACTGACCCACAGACTCTACCCTCCATCCATCCAGGCCTTGCTTTCCGCGAGCAAAATATCATTAACCCCTTCCTGCCCAATACTGCCATACCAACTTGCAATAGCGATTTTGCGCGCACAGTAGCTTTGCACACACGATCACCGCCGGGTGTTCAGCTAACATCATAGCTGACACCCGGCTCTCACTGCCAGGAGAAGAGCCCTCACTGCTCACGGCAGATTAACCCCCTAAATGCTCCGATCAATATCGATCACAGCTTTTAGAAGGCAGGGAGATCGGTGCCCGATCGTTAACTTGGTGACCCAATGTCGTCATGTTGATATCCCGGTCACCAGGCTATGGCAAGCCCCTGTGACCATGCGCAGTGCATGGTCTAAGGGGCTTATATTAGTGCAGCAATGACAGTTATAAACCATTGCAATGCTCATGCACTGCAATGGTTTATAACAGTGATCAGGCACATGAAAGTGAAAGAGTCACGGGTGTGTCAGTTGGTTGCAGAAGTTTTCTTCGTTTGGCATTACAGCCCCCTTTTAGCTGTCTCACTCTAGGACCCAGCTGCTACCTCCCTCCGGCTAATTGACACCCAGGCCTGTGTGTTTAAATACTTGCTGTTTGCTAGAGGGAGGTGCCGGTGATATTCACATGACCCCTTGTGAATGCTTGGAGCTGATGCAGTCTGCTTACTTCCTCTTTGGTGCTAAGAGGCCGTGTGTGTAATCTCTCTGAAGTCGGCTCAAGCTAAGTTACTTCCCCATGTCTGTCTCCCCTTGCCGTGTTTAGTTGTTAGTGGGGACTGACTAGCGCTCATCTCCCCACCTTCCCTAGCCAGGGCCTAGCTCTAGGGAGATACAGGGTCTTAGGTTCCTGTTGGTGAGCAACCAATATAGGGACTGTAAAGAAGACAAGGTGATATCAGATCAGCCTAGGAGGTCTCCACCCCCTCTTTCTTTAGTGTATGGGCACCCATCCCTTCGTGTTGCACTTTGTCTTTCCTACACTGTGCGTGACAGAAAGTCCTATAGTGGGACTAAGTAAAAATGTTTAAAAAAAAATTGCAAAAATATTTTTTTAAAAATCACAAAATAATGATAATAATAAAATCGCAATAATGATAATAATAAGTATAAATACAGTACAGACCAAAAGTTTGGACACACCTTCTCAATTAAAGATTTTTCTGTATTTTCATGACTATGAAAATTGTACATTCACACTGAAGGCATCAAAACTATGAATTAACACATGTGGAATTGTATCCTTAACAAAAAAGTGTGAAACAACTGAAAATATGTCTTATATTCTAGGTTCTTCAAAGTAGCCACCTTTTACTTTGATGACTGCTTGGCACACTCTTGGCATTCTCTTGATGAGCTTCAAGAGGTAGTCACCGGAAATGGTCTTCCAACAATCTTGAAGGAGTTCCCAGAGATGCTTAGCACTTGTTGGCCCTTTTGCCTTCACTCTGCGGTCCAGCTCACCCCAAACCATCTCGATTGGGTTCAGGTCTGGTGACTGTGGAGGCCAGGTCATCTGGGGTAGCACCCCATCACTCTCCTTATTGGTCAAAGAGCCCTTACACAGCCTGGAGGTGTGTTTGGGGTCATTGTCCTGTTGAAAAATAAATGATGGTCCAACTAAACGCAAACCGGATGGAATAGCATGCCGCTGCAAGATGCTGTGGTAGCCATGCTGGTTCAGTATGCCTTCAATTTTGAATAAATCCCCAACAGTGTCACCAGCAAAGCACCCCCACACCATCACACCTCCTCCTCCATGCTTCACGGTGGGAACCAGGCATGTAGAGTCCATCCGTTCACCTTTTCTGCGTCGCACAAAGACACGGTGGTTGGAACCAAAGATCTCAAATTTGGACTCATCAGACCAAAGCACAGATTTCCACTGGCCTAATGTCCATTCCTTGTGTTCTTTAGTCCAAACAAGTCTATTCTGATTGTTGCCTGTCCTTAGCAGTGGTTTCCTAGCAGCTATTTTACCATGAAGGCCTGCTGCACAAAGTCTCCTCTTAACAGTTGTAGTAGAGATGTGTCTGCTGCTAGAACTCAGTGTGGCATTGACCTGGTCTCTAATCTGAGCTGCTGTTAACCTGCGTTTTCTGAGGCTGGTGACTTGGATAAACTTATCCTCAGAAGCAGAGGTGACTCTTGGTCTTCCTTTCCTGGGGCGGTCCTCAAGTGAGCCAGTTTCTTTGTAGCGCTTGATGGTTTTTGCAACTGCACTTGGGGACACATTCAAAGTTTGCCCAATTTTTCGGACTGACTGATCTTCATTTCTTAAAGTAATGATGGCCACTCGTTTTTCTTTACTTAGCTGCTTTTTTCTTGCCATAATACAAATTCTAACAGTCTATTCAGTAGGACTATCAGCTGTGTATCCACCTGACTTCTGCACAACACAACTGATGGTCCCAACCCCATTTATAAGGCAAGAAATCCCACTTATTAAACCTGACAGGGCACACCTGTGAAGTGAAAACCATTTCCGGTGACTACCTCTTGAAGCTCATGAAGAGAATGCCAAGAGTGTGCAAAGCAGTTATCAAAGCAAAAGGTGTCTACTTTGAAGAACTTAGAATAAAAGACATATTTTCAGTTGTTTCACACTTTTTTGTTAAGTATATAATTCCACATGTGTTAATTCATAGTTTTGATGCCTTCAGTGTGAATGTACAATTTTCACAGTCATGAAAATACAGAAAAATCTTTAATTGTTTAATTGAGAAGGTGTGTCCAAACTTTTGGTCTGTACTATATATATATATATATATATATATATATATATATATATAGTATATACAGTACAGACCAAACCGTCTCATTGAAAGATTTTTCTGCATTTTCATGACTATGATGATTGTACATTCACACTGAAGGCATCAAAACTATGAATCAACACATGTGGAATTATATACTTAACAAAAAAGTGTGAAACAACTGAAAATATGTCTTATATTCTAGGTTATTCAAAGTAGCCACCTTTTGCTTTGATGACTGCTTTGCACACTCTTGGCATTCTCTTGATGAGCTTCAAGAGGTAGTCACCGGAAATGGTTTTCACTTCACAGGTGTGCCCTGTCAGGTTTAATATGTGGCATTTCTTGCCTTATAAATGGGGTTGGGGCCATCAGTTGTGTTGTGCAGAAGTCAGGTGGATACACAGCTGATAGTTCTACTGAATAGACTGTTAGAATTTGTATTATGGCAAGAAAAAAGCAGCTAAGTAAAGAAAAACGAGTGGCCATCATTACTTTAAGAAATTAAGGTCAGTCAGTCAGAAAAATTGGGCAAACTTTGAAAGTGTCTCCAAGTTCAGTTGCAAAAACCATCAAGTGCTACAAAGAAACTGGTTTACATGAGGACCGCCCCAGGAAAGGAAGACCAAGAGTCACCTCTGCTTCTGAGGATAAGTTTATCTGAGTCACCAGCCTCAGAAACCGCAGGTTAACAGCAGCTCAGATTAGAGACCAGGTCAATGCCACATAGAGTTCTAGCAGCAGACACATCTCTACAGCAACTGTTAAGAGGAAACTTAGTGCAGCAGGCCTTCATGGTAAAATAGCTGCTAGGAAACCACTGCTAAGGACAGGCAACAAGCAGAAGACTTGTTTGGGCTAAAGAACACAAGGAATTAACATTAGACCAGTGGAAATCTGTGCTTTGGTCTGATGAGTCCAAATTTGAGATCTTTGGTTCCAACCACCGTGTCTTTGTGCGACGCAGAAAAGGTGAACGGATGGACTCTACATGCCTGGTTCCCACCGTGAAGCATGGAGGAGGAGGTGTGATGGTGTGGGGGTGATTTGCTGGTGACACTGTTGGGGATTTATTCAAAACTGAAGGCATACTGAACCAGCATGGCTACCACAGCATCTTGCAGCGGCATGCTATTCCATCCGGTTTGCGTTTAGTTGGACCATCATTTATTTTTCAACAGGACAATGACCCCAAACACACCTCCAGGCTGTGTAAGGGCTATTTGACCAAGTAGGAGAGTGATGGGGTGCTACGCCAGATGACCTGGCCTCCACAGTCACCAGACCTGAACCCAATCGAGATGGTTTGGGGTGAGCTGGACCGCAGAGTGAAGGCAAAAGGGCCAACAAGTGCTAAGCATCTCTGGGAACTCCTTCAAGATTGTTGGAAGACCATTTCCGGTGACTACCTCTTGAAGTTCATCAAGAGAATGCCAAGAGTGTGCAAAGCAGTCATCAAAGCAAAAGGTGGCTACTTTGAAGAACATAGAATATAAGACATATTTTCAGTTGTTTCACACTTTTTTGCTAAGTATATAATTCCACATGTGTTAATTCATAGTTTTGATGCCTTCAGTGTGAATGTACTATTTTCATAGTCATGAAAATACAGAAAAATCTTTAAATGAGACGGTGTGTCCAAACTTTTGGTCTGTACTGTATATATACTGTATACACTGCTCAAAAAAATAAAGGGAACACTTAAACAACAGAATATAACTCCAAGTAAATCAAACTTCTGTGAAATCAAACTGTCCACTTAGGAAGCAACACTGATTGACAATCAATTTCACATGCTGTTGTGCAAATGGAATAGACCATGGAAATTATTGGCAATTATCAAGACACCCTCAATAAAGGAGTGGTTCTGCAGGTGGGGACCACAGACCACATCTCAGTACCAATGCTTTCTGGCTGATGTTTTGGTCACTTTTGAATGTTGGTTGTGCTTTCACACTCGTGGTAAATGAGATGGACTCTACAACCCACAGAAGTTGCTCAGGTAGTGCAGCTCATCCGGGATGACACATCAATGCGAGCTGTGGCAAGAAGGTTTGCTGTTTCTGTCAGCGTAGTGCCCAGAGGCTGAAGGCGCTACCAGGAGACAGGCCAGTACACCAGGAGACGTGGAGGGCAACAACCCAGCAGCAGGACCACTACCTCCGCTTTTGTGCAAGGAGGAACAGGAGGAGCACTACCAGAGCCCTGCAAAATGACCTCCAGCAGGCCACAAATGTGCATGTCTCTGCACAAACGGTTAGAAACCGACTCCATGAGGGTGGTATGAGGGCCCGACGTCCACAGATGGGGGTTGTGCTCACAGCCCAACACCGTGCAGGACGCTTGTCATTTGCCACAGAACACCAGGATTGGCAAAGTCGCCACTGGCGCCCTGTGCTCTTCGCAGATGAAAGCAGGTTCACACTGAGCACATGTGACAGACGTGACAGAGTCTGGAGACGCCGTGGAGAGTGATCTGCTGCCTGCAACATCCTTCAGCATGACCGGTTTGGTAGTGGGTCAGTAATGGTGTGGGGTGGCATTTCTTTGGAGGGCCGCACAGACCTCCATGTGCTCGCCAGAGGTAGGTACCGAGATGAGATCCTCAGACCCCTTGTGAGACCATATGCTGGTGCGGTTGGCCCTGGGTTCCTCCTAATGTAGGACAATGCCAGACCTCATGTGGCTGGAGTGTGTCAGCAGTTCCTGCAAGATGAAGGCATTGAAGCTATGGTCTGGCCCACCCGTTCCCTAGACCTGAATCCGATGGAGCACATCTGGGACATCATGTCTCGCTCCGTCCACCAACGTCACATTGCATCACAGACTGTCCAGGAGTTGGCGGATGCTTTAGTCCAGGTCTGGGAGGAGATCCCACAGGAGGCCATCCGCAACCTCATCAGGAGCATGCTCAGGCATTGTAGGGAGGTCATAGAGGCACGTGGAGGCCACACACAATACTGAGCCTCATTTTGACTTGTTTTAAGGACATTACATCAAAGTTGGATCAGCCTGTAGTGTGTTTTTCCACTTTAATTTTGGGGGTGACTCCAAATCCAGGTCTCCATTGGTTAATAAATTTGATTTCCATTGATGATTTTTATGTGATTTTGTTGTCAGCACATTCAACTTTGTACAGAACAAAGTATTCAATGAAAATATTCAATTCATTCAGATCAAGGATGTGTTATTTTATTATTATTATTATTACTATTATTATTTATTATTATTATTTATTTTTATAGCGCAATTTATTACATGGCACTTTACATGTGAAAAAGGGGTATACATACAAGAACAATTACAATAATCTTGAACACAATGTGACAGCGACTGGTACAGGAGGAGCGAGGACCCTGCCCGCGAGGGCTCACAATCTACAAGGGATGGGTGAGGATACAGTAGGTGAGGGTAGAGCTGGTCGTGCAGCGGTGGTTACTGCAGGTTGCAGGCTTGTCGGACAAGGTGGGTCTTCAGGTTCGTTTTGAAGGTTTCCACGGTCAGCGAGAGTCTGATATGTTGGAGTAGAGAGTTCCAGAGTAGGGGGGGATGCATGGGAGAAATCTTGTAGGCGATTGTGGGTGGAGGAGATAAGAGGGGAGTAGAGAAGGAGATCTTGTGAGGATCGGAGGTTGCGTGCGGGTATGTAACGGGAGACTAGGTCAGAGATATATGGAGGAGACAGGTTGTGAATGGCTTTGTATGCCATGGTTAGGGTTTTGAAGTGGAGTCTCTGAGCAATGGGGAGCCAGTGAAGAGATTGACAGAGAGGAGAGGCTGGGGAATAGCGGTAGGACAGGTGAATTAGTCGGGCAACAGAGTTTAGGATGGATTGGAGGGGTGTGAGAGTGTTGGAAGGGAGGCCACAGAGCAGGAGGTTGCAGTAGTCAAGGCGGGAGATGATGAGGGCGTGCACTAGTGTTTTTGCAGATTCATGGTTGAGGAATGTGCGGATCTGGGAGATATTTTTGAGTTGGAGTCGGCAGGAAGTGGAAAGGGCTTGGATATGTGGTTTGAAGGACAGTTCAGAGTCCAGGGTTACCCCAAGGCAGCGAGCTTGAGGGACTGGGGAGAGTGGACAGCCATTGGCATTGATAGATAGGTCAGTTGGGGGCGTGAATGAAATGGCGGAAAGATGATGAATTCTGTTTTGTCCATGTTAAGTTTTAGAAATCTAGCAGAGAAGAAGGATGAAATAGCAGACAGACATTTTGGAATTTTGGTTAGTAAGGAGGTTATATCGGGTCCAGAGAGATAGATCTGTCTGACATCAGCATAGAGGTGATACTGGAAGCCATGAGACTCTATGAGCTGTCCCAGGCCTAAGGTGTAGATGGAGAAGAGCAGGGGTCCTAGAACTGAACCTTGGGGGACACAGACAGATAGGGGGCAAGATGAGGAGGTGGTGTGTGAGTGGGAGACACTGAATGTCCTGTCTGTTAGGTATGAGGAGATCCAGGATAGGGCCAAGTCTGTGATGCCGAGAGATGAGAGACTTTGTAGTAAGAGGGAATGGTCCACTGTGTCGAAGGAAGATGACAGGTCTAGGAGGAGGAGGACAGAGTAGTGTCGCTTAGATTTGGTGGTTAGTAGGTTATTGGTGACTTTAGTCAGTGCAGTTTCAATAGAATGGTGCTGTCGGAAACCAGATTGTAGGAGGTTGAAGAGGGAGCAGGAGGAGAGGTGGAAGGACAGCTCATAATGGACGTGTTGTTCCAGTAGTTTTGAGGCATAGGGGAGAAGTGATATGGGGTGATAGCTAGTCAGAGAGGATGGGTCAAGGGAGGGCTTTTTGAGGATGGGTGTGATTGAGGCATGTTTGAAGCATGAGGGGAAGACACCAGTTGTTAGTGACAGGTTGAAGAGGTGGGCTAGGGGTGGGATGAAGATAGTGGTAAGGTTTGGGATGAGGTGGGAAGGGATTGGGTCAAGTTTACACTTGGTGAGGTGTGATTTGGAGAGTAAAGAGGAAAGTTGATCTTCCGTAATGGTGGAGAAGGTGGTTTTGGAGGAGGAGGGTTGAGTAGGTGTGGGGAGGGGCTGTGGGGGCTTTAGGCAAAAGCTTTGTCTGATGGTGTCAATCTTCTGCTTGAAGAATGAGGCAAAGTCTTCGGCTGAAATAAGAGGAGAGGGAGGAGGCACTGGGAGACGGAGGAGAGAATTGAAGGTGTTGAATAGTTGTTTGGGGTTGTGAGACAGGGAGGACATGAGAGATGCGAAGTATGTTTGTTTTGCTGCAGTGAGTGTGGACTTGAAGGTAGTGAGGGACTGTTTGAATGCGATGAAGTGCTCATTGGCGTGGGAACTTTTCCATCTACGCTCAGCAACCCTGGAGGCCCGTCGCAGTTCTTTAGTTAGGCTGGTGTGCCTGGGTTGTCTGTTGATTATGCGAGCTTTGGTATGTGTGAGGAGGCGACCAAATCGAGAGCTGCAGCTGTTGTGGTGTTGTATAAAGTGGTAGCAACATCAGCATCATGTAAGGAACTAATGTCTGTAAGAGGGAGAAGGGATTCAGAGAGTGAGTGTAGGTCAAGGTGTTTGAGATTTCTGCCAGGGTATGCAAGTTTGTGGAGTGGGAATTGTTGCCCTGGAGAGGAGAGGGTAGAGAATGTAAATAGGTTGTGGTCAGAGAGAGTGAGAGGTGAGTTAGAGAGGTTAGACAGGGAACAGAGGCGGGTGAAGATGAGGTCCAGTGTGTGGCCATCTTTGTGGGTGGGTGTGGAAGACCACTGAGTAAGACCGAAGGAAGAAGTGAGGGATAGAAGCTTAGAGGCAGCTGAGAGGGAAGTATCAATGGGGATGTTAAAGTCGCCCATGAGGATAGTGGGGATGTCATCGGAGAGGAAATGAAGTAGCCAAGTGGTAAAGTGGTCAAGGAAAGTGGTGGTTGATCCTGGGGGGCGGTAAATGACAGCCAGTTGGAGGTTGGAGGGGGAGTAGATGCGCACGCAGTGCACTTCAAAAGAGGGGAGAGTAATTGAGGGCGGCAGTGGGATATGGGTGAAGGAGCAGTTATCTGAGAGGAGGAAACCTATTCCTCCACCATGCTTGCCGGTGGGGCGAGGGTATGGGAGAGGTGGAATCCGCCATACAAAAGTGCAGCAGGAGATGCCGTGTCGGAGGGGGTGAACCAGGTTTCAGTGATGCAGAGGAAGGAAAGCTTGTTAGTGATGAAAAGGTCATGAATGTAGGAAAGTTTGTTGCAGACGGAGCGAGCGTTCCATAGAGCTCCTGTTAGAGGGACTGGGGAAGCAGGGGCTGGGCGGATGGGTATAAGGTTAGAAGGGTTACGAGAGTTTGGGACAGATCATGGGTAGGAGGTGGAAGTGATTGTAGGGATGTGGTGAGGAGGGCCGGGATGTGGAGAGATGTTGCTGGCAGTGAGGAGGAGCAGAGAAAGCGTTAGTAGGTGGGAGCAGGAGAGGGCATGAGGTGACTGTCTTTGTTTGGAGACAAAGGATTGTATGTTGAGGAATAGCTCTGAGGAGGAGGTGAGATGGGTGGGGAGAATGGAGGGAGAGATGAAGAGTTCATTACTAGGTGTAGGGATTAGGGGTGGTTGTAAAAAGTGTAGGATTAAGGGGGTGAGAGTGAAAACAAAGACAAACATTGTTTACTGTGACTTAGTATCCAGTTACTTTCAGTTCACTTCAGGTTCAATTCAGGATTAATTCAAATTTCTCACACTTAAGCAATGGGACACTTAAGGTGATGGACACAGACTAAAGTCTAACAGACTCCTGGCCCACAATATATTTGTAACAGAATGCATTCAGCCATGTGAACCAGAGTGGTCTGTGCTCATCTTGATCAGCTGATTAAGGCTGAACCAGATGCTGGATAGTCAAAGGCTAAGTAAATAAGGTCATAAATGAAAGTGGGGGGTAGCTTGTGTAACTTGAAGAACATACCATTAGTAAATAGGAGCAGGGAGGTATAGAGAAGTCTGCATGGAAGTCAGGATGGGAAAGCTGAGTCACGTACCATTAATAAATAGGAGCAGAGAGGTATAGAGAAGTCTGCATGGAAGTCAGGATGGGAAAGCTGAGTCACGTACCATTAGTAAATAGGAGCAGAGAGGTATAGAGAAGTCTGCATGGAAGTCAGGATGAGAAAGCTGAGTCATGTACCTGTAAGAGGAATGGATAAACAGAGATGTTGATTAGAGTGTGGTGGTGGCAGGTAAGGTACAGTCTGTATGCATCATATTATTCAGGATTAATTCAAATTTCTCACACTTAAGCAATGGGACACTTAAGGTGATGGACACAGACTATTTTTTGAGTGTTCCCTTTATTTTTTTGAGCAGTGTATATATATATATATATATATATATATATATATATATATATAGTACCCATGAATTTGTATTTTTATGTAGAACAAGAAAGTACCGTATTTTCCGGAGTATAAGACGACTGGGTGTATAAGACGACCCCCAACTTTTCCAGTTAAAATATAGAGTTTGGGATATAATCGCCGTATAAGACTACCCCTTGTGAGGCAGTGACCGGGATCATATACGAGGGACGTTATATATCCCTCAGAATATGTACAGAGACCTATTAAATCCATTGGAGTGCATTGCAGTCACAAACTCGCCTGCGGCTGCAATGCAGGAATGAAGGTGAGCATTGACCTGGTCAGGCTATCTGGCTAAGGCAGATTAGGAAAACCTGCCAGGGCCTTCATTTCTTGGAGGAGGCTACAGGAAGGCAGTGGGGCGGCCTCCTCCCTCCAACCCGGGTTTTCCAGTGGCTATTGCCACAGGTCCTTTAAAAACCTTGCACTAAGGATTAGTGTTGTTCTGTATTGGAACCTGCTAGGAGCTTAGCAGGAAATCTCAGCAGGATTGAGTGTGGCTGAACCCACGCCTGGGAAGGCCCAGCACCTGTCAGGCTCTGAGCGGCCCGGCGCGGCCGTTGCCCACAGCAGCCATTGTGTATGGACTTCTGTTAACCCAGCTGTGAACCGGAGGGCTTCCTCTTTACCCGTGAGTTGCTGAAATAAAGCTGTTTATGTTGGACTTGTTTGGGTAACTGCCTCAGATACTGCATCGTGTGAACACCTCTGCCTTACAGCTTGGTGGAGAACGCGGGCATAGTGACTGAGGCATACCCCACCAGCAGCTGCATGACCACCATCCGGCCTGCCGCCTTTCAGCCCCACCCCGTGGACAAAATGGAGGCGCTGTTAAAGCAGCCAGTACTTACCCAGCAGCAGCAGCTGCAGTCTCAGCAGCAACAGCAGGAGCAGCACCAGAGTCTCCAACGGCAACAGCAGGAGCGGGAACTGCAGCATAATCGACAGCAGCAGCTACTGTACCAGCAGCAGCAAAAAACAAATGAACTGTTGCTGCAACAGATTGCTGCCCTACAGGAGACACCGACGGCACCAGCCCCAGAACGTCGCAAGGCCCGGGACAAGGTTCGCGTTGAGGAAGATGGGACCGGAGGACAATGTGGAATCCTTCCTGACCATTTATGAGCGCACAGCAGAGTGGGAAAACCTACCGGCTGGACAGTGGGCAGAAGTGGTGGCTCCGTTTCTTATCGGCGATGCCCAAAAAGCCTACTTCGACCTCAGTCGGGAGGATGCCCAGGACTACCAGAGGCTCAAAGGTGAGATCCTTGCCCGACTGGGGGTCAATACATACTTGAGGGCTCAGCGTGTATTTTCATGGGCCTATATGGAGACCCGACCCGCCCGGTCTCAAGCTTATGACCTCCTGCAGCTGGTAAAGAGGTGGCTCCAGCCTGAAACTTTGTCTCCAGCCCAGATGGTGGAGAGGGTGGTGGTTGACCAGCTGGTGAGGACTCTGCCAGCCGCTATCCAACGTTGGGTGGAGCAAGGGGACCCCGGCACGCTCGAACAGGTGGTCAGCCTGATCGAACGCTACTTGGCCACTCAGGACTTTATCCGGGACTCTGCCCCCCCGTGGCTGTCATACTGATCCCTGCCAACCCAGGAACTGGGAAAGGGGTCACGTCCCTCTGCTGAGGACAGTCAGCACCATACCAGTGCTGAAGGAGTACCCCAGAATGAGAGTGGCAGGAGACCGGTTCCCTCCCAAACGGTCATAAGATCTAACAGTACCTCCACCATTAGGTGCTGGCGGTGTCAGGGGCCGGGACACGTGGTGGCTAACTGCCCCCTGACTATGGAACCCATGGACTGCGGGTATAACCGCCGGGTCTCAATGTACTCCCAGACCGTCTGCACTGCAAGCGCCGACCTCCCGGACAGTGAACCCCAACTGTGCCAGGTACTGGTTAATGGGTACCCCATGGAGGCCCTCCTAGATTCGGGGAGCCTAGTGTCTTTGATACATGTGTTGCTGGTGGCAGGAGACAGCCCCAGTGGACTGACAGTCGGGGTTGTGTGTATCCAACCGCGGAGGTAGTTTTGTCCACGCCATGTGGAGACATAAAACACGTGGTGGGGGTGGTAAAATCTCTTCTCTATGGGACTGTGTTGGGAAGAGACTTGCCCCTGTTCTGGACTCTGTGGAAAAACAAAATCCACTCTCCCCCGGTAAAATGTGTTACAGGCGCTGTACCCGACGAACCCGAGTCAGGGGTACCTGCCGTAGGGGTGTCCAACCTAGGGACAGAGTGTGACCCCAATAGGTTTCCCCTAGAGGTGCTGGCAGGATAGGTCAAGGAGACCCCATTGATCCCCGAGCTGGAAGTGTCCCGGGGCACGTTTGGGACAGCTCAGCTACAGGATCCCACTCCGACTCGCGCGCGGGAAAGGGTGTTAGAGGTAAATGGCATAGCTCAACAGCCCGGTGCAGATACTGTATTTCCACGCATGGTAGTCAATGGTGAGTTGCTCTATAGGGTAGACAAAATCAGGGACGAGGTCGTGGAACAGTTAGTGGTACCTCAGTCATGACATCGGGCGGTTCTGGAGTTGGCACACACACACCTACTGGGTGGACACTTAGGGGTTAAAAAGATGCAAGAGCGTATCTTGTAGCGGTTCTTTTGGCCGGGGATTTACGCGGAAGTCCAAAAGTACTGCGAATCCTGCCCCGATTGTCAGCTGACCACACCCACCGCAAGCTTCCGTAGCCCACTGGTACCCCTGCCAGTCATAGAGGTACCTTTTGAGCGGATCGCAATGGACTTGGTAGGGCCCATTGTAAAATACGCTCGTGGCCACCAACATATACTGGTGGTCGTCGACTATGCCACTCGGTACCTGGAGGCTATACCGCTATGCCACACCTCGGCAAAACTGATTGCACGGGAGCTGTTTGCCATGTTCTGTCACCTTGGACTACCTAAGGAGATCCTGACAGATCAGGGGACCCCTTTTATGTCCAAAGTGACAAGGCAACTGTGCAAACTGCTAAAAATTAAACAATTGCGCACCTCGGTGTACCACCCTCAAACCGACGGGCTAGTAGAAAGGTTCAATAAAACCCTCAAGTCCATGTTAAAAAAGGTGGTTTCTAAGGACGGAAGGGATTGGGACATGTTGCTACCCTATTTGATGTTTGCCGTCCGTGAGGTACCCCAGGCTTCCACAGGGTTCTCTCCCTTTGAGTTATTGTACGACAGACACCCTAGGGGTCTGTTGGACTTAGCCAAAGAGACGTGGGAACAAGAGCCGACTCCACATAGGAGTATAATTGAACACATGGCTAGTATGCAGGACCGGATTGCGGCGGTCATGCCCATCGTGAAAGAACATCTGTTAGATGCCCAGGCAGCCCAGAGGTGCACATATAATAAAAGAACCATGGTCAGGTCTTTTAACAAGGGCAATTGGGTGTTAGTACTGGTACCCACAGCCGAGAGTAAGCTCATGGCCAAGTGGCAAGGTCCATATGAGGTTCGAGAAAAGGTGTGGGAGGCAAATTACTGGGTGTATCAGTCCAGAAGGAGGAAACCTGAGCAGCTTTATCATGTAAACCTGCTAAAACCTTGGAAAGATCGAGAGTGTTTAGTTACAGACGTCACTCCGGGCATATCACCAGAAAGTTCTCTACCTTCAGCCAGGGATGTGTCCGGGGGAGAGGTCAGGATAAGTGATGCTCTCACTAAACAGCAGCGATGGGAGGCTCTCTCACTGGTGCAGCAGAATACCGATGTGTTCTCAGAGCTACCAGGTAGGACTACAGTTCTCCAACATGACATTGTCACCGAACCTGGGGTAAGGGTGCAAATGAGACCGTACCGGGTACCCGAAGCCCGGAGGCAACCCATGACGGCTGAGGTAAAACAAATGCTCCAGTAAGGCGTCATCGAGGAGTCACGGAGTGAGTGGGCTAGTCCCATCGTACTGATTCCGAAACCAGATGGATCGTTACGCTTCTGTAACGATTTCCGAAAATTAAATGAAGTGACGAAGTTTGACCTTTATCCAATGCCCAGGGTGTATGAGCTGATTGAGAGACTGGGGCAGGCCCAGTACTTTACCACGCTTGATCTCACCATTGGTTACTGGCAGGTAACTGGCAGGACCGCCTTCATAACTCCGGAGGGTCTATATCACTATGTGGTCTTACCTTTTGGGTTACATGAGGCCCCGGCTACATTCCAGAGGTTGATGGACATAGTGCTCAAGCCTCATCAGGAGTACGCATCAGCGTATCTAGATGATATTATCATCTTTAGCACCGACTGGCATACGCATCTATCCCAGGTACAAGCAGTGCTGGATTCTCTCAGAGCCGCGGGGTTAATGGCAAACCCAAAAAAATGTGCGATAGGGCTAGAGGAAGCCCGATATTTGGGGTATGTGATTGGCCAAGGAGTTATCAAGCTCCAAATCAATAAAGTTGAGGCCATAAAGCAAGTGAGGGCGTTCCTTGGCATCCTTGGTTATTACCACTGGTTTATACGTAATTTTGCTGGGAGAACGGCGGCCCTGACCGATCTCTTGAAAGGAAAAAAATCAGTAATGGTTCGGTGGAACCCTCAGGCAGAAGTCTTTCAGTCCATGAAGTTGGCCCTGTGTGGACAGCCGGTCCTCATCAGCCCCAACTTCAAGGAAACCTTCATTGCACAGAAAGATGCCTCAGAGGTAGGCCTAGGGGCAGTATTGTCACAAAAAGTGAATGGTGAAGAGCACCCGGTCACCTACTTAAGTAGATAACTTGTCCCGGCAGAGAAAAACTATAGCGTGGTAGAGAAAGAGGGTTTGGCTATTAAGTGGGCCTTGGAATCACTACGTTATTATTTACTCGGGCGTCAGTTCCGCTTGGTGACGGACCACTCACCCTTGGTATGGATGAGAAATGCCAAGAAGAGGAATGCGCGAGTCACCAGGTGGTTCCTGTCACTGCAAAATTTCAGTTTCTCTGTAGAACATCACCCTGGGAAGTCGCAGGCAAGCCCGGATGCCCAGTCCCGGGCACCCTGTATGGTGTCAAATGTTCAACCCCACAAGTTTGAACAGAGAGGGGGGATATGGGGATATGTGAGGCAGTGAACGGGATCGTATACGAGGGACGTTATATATCCCTCAGAATGTGTACAGAGACCTATTAAATCCATTGGAGTGCATTGCAGTCATTAACTCGCCTGCGGCTTCAATGCAGGAATGAAGGTGAGCATTGACCTGGTCAAGCTATCTGGCTAAGGCAGATTAGGAAAACCTGCCAGGGCCTTCATTTCTTGGAGGAGGCTACAGGAAGGCAGTGGGGTGGCCTCCTCCATCCAACCCGGGTTTTCCAGTGGCTCTTGCACAGGTCTTTTAAAAACCCTGCACTAAGGATTAGTGTTGTTCTGTATTGGACCCTGCTAGGAGCTTAGCATGAAAGCTCAGCAGGATTGAGTGTGGCTGAACCCACGCCTGGGAAGGCCCAGCACCTTTCAGTCTCTGAGCGGCCCGGCGCGGCCGTTGTCCACGGCAACCATTGTGTATGGACTTCTGTTAACCCGGCTGTGAACCGGAGGGCTTCCTGTTTACCTGTGAGCTGCTGAAATAAAGCTGTTTATGTTGGACTTGCTTGGGTCACTGCCTCAGTTACTGCACGGTGTGATCACCACCGCCTTACACCCTCTTCTAACGCACATACAGTAAAAATTTAAAAAAAATCAGATTTGATTTCAAAATGGTAATTTTAAAGTGATGAAGCTTACCGGCGATTGGCTGGTTGTTGTATACAAATCCTGTTTGGATTGGTCAGCTCTCCCTGTCTCCAAGACTATCAGAGCGTCAGAGCGGTAGCGCATCCATCTGGCCCACCCTTGTATTCTATTACCGGTACCTCCTTCTCTGCCTCTCTGATCTCGCTCCTGAGGACTGCAGTGATGAGGTGACGAGATCTGAGAGGCAGAGAAGGAGGTAATACAAGGGCGGGCCAGACGAGTGAAAGAGGCGTGTTTTTCTGGGCACAGCGCCGCTCTTTCTCTTTTTTCCATACCCCGGGCTTCCCAGACGCCTGCAGCTAGCTTCACTTACACTTTCCCGGTGAGGCGCCCCCTCACCTCGTCACTGCAGTCCTCAGGAGCGAGATCAGAGAGGCAGAGAAGGAAGTACCAGTAATAGGATACAAGGGCGGGCCAGAGGGATGTGCTACCGCTCTGATAGTCTTGGAGACATGGAGGGCTTATAAATTACCATAATTATACGCCCTATAAGATGACACCCAGTGTATAAGACGACTCCTGACTTTTGAGAAGATTTTCAGGGGTTAAAAAGTCATCTTATAGCCGGAAAATACGGTACACGTTTGGTATCGCCGAGTCTGGAACGACCCGCCCCATAAAACTATCACACTAGTTAAACCCCTTCAGTGAACATCATAAAAAAGATTAAAAAAAAACAGGGCATAGAACTATGCTTTTTAATCATACTGCCAAACAAAAAGTGGAATAAAACACGATCAGAAAGACAAATGTAAATAAAAATGGTGTGGCTGAAAATGTTATTGCGCAAAAAGAAAGCCGCAATACAGCTCCGTCAGTGGAAAAATAAAAAAAGTTATAGCTCTCAGAATAAAGCAATGCAAAAATAATTATTTTTTCTATAAAATAGTTTTTATTGTGTATAAGTGCTTAAACATAAAAAACAATATAAATGTGGTATCGCTGTAATCATACTGGCCTGAAGAATAAAGCTGCCTTATCAATTTTACCACACGAAGAACAGCATAAAAAAAATCCTGAATTGTTGGTTTTTGTTCATTCTGCCTCCTAAAAATTGCCATAGAAAGCGATCAAACAACTTTATATGCCTAAAAATGGTACCAACATAAATGTCAATTTGTTCCTTAACAAACAAGCCCTCACATGACTCTGCAGGCACGTATATGGAAAAATTATAGCTCTCAAAATATGGCAATGCAAAAACTTTGTATTGCAAAAAAAAGCGTCTTTTAGTGTGTTACAGCAGCCAAACATAAAAAAAATCTAAATCTGGTATCGCTGTAATCGCACCGACCCGAAGAATAAAGTCGTAAAAAATAAATAAAACCAATTTTTCAACTGCTATTGATTTTTTCATTCTGCCTCCCAAAGATTGCAGTATGGCTCAGCTAACATTTATCCTGCACTTATACCGGGGTTTCCATGTAAATCTCTGAAATACGTGATTCAGATGGAACCCCCAGTAGAAGATTCCCTATGAGGCAGATGGAGACACTGTGGATTCCATCTGGCCTATGATCCGGCTGTGTCTGTCTTTTTAGGCATGCATAAAAGTGCGGTGTGCCACAGTTTTGTGCACTTCTGAAAAGAAGGACAATGCTGAACAGAGGCCAAATATAGTCCAGTGTAACTCTGCTGCCTCATTATAGTGAATGGATCTCTTGGGGGTTTCATCTGAATGATGTCACTCGTAGATTTAGACAGAAACCCAAAAGTAAGTGCTCAGTGTAGAGTGCAGGATAAATGTGATCCAAAATGTTATGTAAAATGTTCCCAACAAAAGCTTCAAATCAATCCACAAAAAAAGTAATTCACCACTCAGGACCATCATCTTTTAATGGAAATATAGGGGGCTTCCAGGTTACAGGTAGCACAAAGGCTCTGGAAAAAGGAAATGGCTTCTCACCCCCCCCACCAAAAGAAATTCAGCAAATTCTGAGTTACAAAATCCAAATAACCCCCTCACTTCTCAGCCCCACAGTGTGCCTAAACCACATTGAGGATCCCCAGGTTTGGCATTTCTGTAGCCATGAGAGCCAGCCTAATTTACGGGTGTGTGTCTCCAGAAGCATGAGCTGGACACTACAATGTACTGGATACTAGAATGGAAATGTGCAATTTTCACTCAGACTACCACTACCGCTTGTTTCTGGAAAACACCCATGAAGTCAATATTGTCACTACACCTGTAGATAAATTCCCAGAGGGATATCATTTCCAAAATGGGGTCACTTGAGGGGGGGATTCTGCTGTTCTAGCACTTAGTGGCTCTGTATATGGAGTCCACAAACTAAATACTAGACTCTAAGAAATGGGAATCTTCTCTATCTGAATAACTAGAAGGGATATGTAGATGCTGAGTCCATAAAAATGACATTATTGCTCCACTTTTACTCAAAAAATGTAATGCCAAGTAATTCCTCTCTACTTTCACAGACTCTTCTTGGACAAGCCCTTAGAAAGGAGGGTATTGTTATTCACCTGTCCTTGGCTCAGTGCCAATGTGCAATTCTTCCTCCTAATCCAAGGGCAGGTAAGGCGGTTGCACACTGCCTGAGTATTTGTACGCTGCCACTATATACCTCCACACGGCCTAGCCACTCAACTAACTCAGTTCCTACAGTCCTTAGCTTTCTGCCTGACAATACTCTGCACTGCTAGTTCAGGAACTCTAGCTAACCTGTGCTTAGCTTCACTCCTGACTTGAATCCTTTTCACTTGCAGGGGCTCTTCTGTGAGATACAGAAAACACACACACCACCTTTCTCTTTGACTCCAGGCAGACAGTAAACAACTTCCCCACAATCCACCTGGGGCTCTACTAAAACACTTCCCCTTCTCCTGTGACTGTGTTAACCCCTCTAGTTGCTGGATGCTTCTGGAGCACAACACTTTCTGTCTCCTGTGCTTGTGTTACTTCTAATAGTTGCTGAATGCTTTTAAAGCAACAACACTACTTCTGCATGTCACAACATATCTTTACTATTCCAAGTTGCTGCATACACATTCAGCTTTGCTGTACGAAGGTGCTTTTCTGCATATACTGCTCTGCTATGATCCTCTCTGTTGTGCATGCTGTCGAGCATATCCAGCTCCGCTGTTGTATGTGCCATCTGGCCTATCTAATTCTAATGCAGCAATGTATTTATTCTTTGCTACTCACCCTGATTTATGGCATAGCTAATCCATTTCACCAGGTTAGCCGTAACATTAGCATATGGCCGTTTTAATCACAGCAGGATCCTACCTATCCACATGAATGTAGGCTATCAGCCGATGAGAAGATTCATATTAGAATAGGTTCCCAGCAAAGAGAATTGCCTTTTCATGGCTTCTGGGTACACATGAATTGGCCAATTTATGCACAAAGTATCTTAATTTTTTCCTATTTTCTAGAGCAGTATTGCAATTTCAATTTCATATATTTCATGTTTGCATGCTATAGCGCTACAGAGTGCAACTTTATTTGTTAGTTATATATGGAGATGGCTACTCTTAGTATGCACCTGTGCACACCTGTTCTGTTTGGAAGTGATGGTCAGTCTTTAGTATTTACAAGACAAAAGTTATACAGAAAAGCGGAATAGTAAATCTGTATATGAAACCACTGTAGCATAGCACTTTCTTGACAATAACTAAAAAAATCGCAGACTTGAGATGGCTAACTTTAGAGGAAGTTCAGGGACATAATTTAAATTCTTTTATGTTAAAGAAAAAGTTGTATAAAATAGCAAAAGGCAATGGTACTCACCAGCCAAGGTTTCAAGAAAAAATGCACACCAGGACACGGCCGGCCCCCTTTTGTTAGAAGGAGGTAACACAGGTGCAGAATGCTGATGAACAATCGCCCTCACCCACTCTCACTGGAGGGGCGATTGCCTAGCACTAAAACTGCACACAGATGAAACTTGCAGTAGGGTGCAATTCACACACTCATGGCACCGTGCCTAGCCAGCATCCTATTAACCGCCCCTACTATTCGACTAGGCGGGATGCCCGGCACCCTATCCGTGCATCGCAGAGCTGTGAAGCCCCCACTCACAAGGTCACCATTACTGGGCCTGGCCGTGCCCTGGCAGATAAAAAAAGTGCAAAAAATATCATATGAGGTATTAGTTGATATTTTGGCCAAAATACGTAAGCTCGCAACCCATCGTCAAGGGTCCTCACGGTTTTGCAAGTTTCATCTGTGTGCAGTTTTAGTGCTAGGTAATCGCCCCTCCAGTGAGAGTGGTTGAGGGCGATTGTTCATCAGCATTCTGCACCTGTGTTACCTCCTTCTAACAAAAGGGGGCCGGCCGTGTCCTGGTGTGCATTTTTTCTTGAAACCTTGGCTGGTGAGTACCATTGCCTTTTGCTATTTTCTAAAATTTTGTCTATTGTTCTGGCTATGCTGTCTGTTTTTAAAGAAAAAGTTGCTTCAAAACTAAATATATTGGATATGTCACTTAAACACATTTAAGCCTACAAGGCTTTAATGAACAATGTAATATTTCAGCATTTCTGAAAAATTTCATTTTGTGTTTTCATTATATATTTGAGATTTCACTGGTTCTTATTCCAATAGGTAATATAACTTTCATAGAGTTTTTCATATTTGTTATTGTAATTGTTTGTCACAGACATTTTGCGAAACATATATAAACCAGCTCCTCCTATGTGAAACTATGCTATAGATATAACGAGAAAGAAGCCTATAATCCAAAAAGTAATTCCAATACAGATAAGAGCACACAGAAAGAAACCTAATATATCATATGTGTCACTCCAATTTAATTAAAAAAAAAAGAAAAATGTATATATACAGTACACAATAAATATTTTACTGAAATATGCAACTGCACAGTAAAAATAAAATTTAAAAGTGAATAGTAAAAACAAGGAACAATGAAAGCAAGGGGAGGCCGATGAGAGACATAAAATAATGAAAATAAGATTACAATGGCAAGGGTATCCGCCAGATGGCAGAATACTACCAAGGAGCAATGATAATAGATATGTACAGTCACATACACTACCGTTCAAAAGTTTGGGGTCACCCAGACAATTTAGTGTTTTCCATAAAAACTCATACTTTTATTTATCAAATGAGTTGCAAAATGATTAGAAAATATAGTCCAGACATTGACAAGGTTAGAAATAATGATTTTTACTAGAAAGAATAATTTTCTCCTTCAAACTTTCCTTTCGTCAAATAATGCTCCCTTTGCAGCAATTACAACATTGCAGACCTTTGGCATTCTAGCTGTTAATTTGCTGAGGTAATCTTGAGAAATTTCCCCCCATGCTTCCTGAAGCCCCTCCCACAAGTTGGATTGGCTTGATGGGCACTTTTTGCGTACCATACGGTCAAGCTGCTCCCACAACAGCTCAATGGGGTTGAGATCTTGTGACTGCGCTGGCCACTCCATTACAGATAGAATACCAGTTGCCTGCTTCTTCCCTAAATAGTTCATGCATAATTTGGAGGTGTGCTTTGGGTCATTGTCCTGTTGTAGGATGAAATTGGCTCCAATCAAGCGCTGTCCACAGGGTATGGCATGGCATTGCAAAATGGGGTGATAGCCTTCCTTATTCAAAATCCCATTTACCTTGTACAAATTTCCCACTTTACCAGCTCCAAAGCAACCCCAGACCATCACATTACCTCCACCATGCTTGACAGATGGCGTCAGGTACTCTTCCAGCATCTTTTCAGTTGTTCTGCGTCTCACAAATGTTCTTCTGTGTGATCCAAACACTTCAAACTTTAATTCATCTGTCCATAAAACTTTTTTCCAATCTTCCTCTGTCCAATGTCTGTGTTCTTTTGCCCATATTAATCTTTTCCTTTTATTAGCCAGTCTCAGATATGGCTTTTTCTTTGCCACTTTGCCCTGAAGGCCAGCATCCCGGAATCGCCTCTTCACTGTAGACGTTGACACTGGCATTTTGCGTGTACTATTTAATGAAGCTGCCAGTTGAGGAGCTGTGAGGCGTCGATTTATCAAACTAGAGACTCTAATCTACTTGTCTTGTTGCTCAGTTGTGCAGCGGGGCCTCCCACTTCTCTTTCTACTCTGGTTAGAGCCTGTTTGTGCTCTCCTCTGAAGGGAGTAGTACACACCGTTGTAGGAAATCTTCAGTTTCTTGGCAATTTCTCGCATGGAATAGCCTTCATTTCTAAGAACAAGAATAGACTGTCGAGTTTCAGATGAAAGTTCTCTTTTTCTGGCCATTTTGAGAGTTTCATAGAACAAACAAATGTAATGCTCCAGATTCTCAACTAGCTCAAAGGAAGGTCAATTTTATAGCTTCTCAAATCAGTCAAAACATTTTCAGCTGGGCTAACATACTTGTGCAATGGTTTTCTAGGGTTTTCTAAACATCCATTAGCCTTCTTACACTGTTAGCAAACACAATGTACCATTAAAACACTGGAGTAGTGGTTGTTGGAAATGGGTCTCTATACACCTATGTAGATATTGCAATAAAAACAAGACATTTGCAGCTAGAATAGTCATTTACCACATTAACAATGTATAGAGTGTATTTCTGATTCATTTAATGTTAGCTTCATTGAAAAAAAAAAGTGCTTTTATTTCAAAAATAATGAAATTTCTAAATGACCCCAAGCTTTTGAACGGAAGAGTATATATATATTCACAAAGTTTATTACAATACAATTCTGCAAGTTAGATATATAAAAATTTGTTGCGATTTAATGCACAAAAATAAATCAATAGTGAAAAAATAAAAGATGCATTTTAATCAGACATATCCCAAAAAATAATAACAGACTGTGTCACCACCTTGGCCTCCACTTCAGACCCCGATGCAAGTTTCGATCCTACTTCATCTGGGGCTCCACAGGACTCCTTTTCTCTGCAGTTTTATATACCTGAAATGTCTTTTATTAGCAGTTTTTGGTTGTTTCCTGAGCGCTCGTTTGATGTTTTTTGCCGCCAGGTATTTTTACGTTTTTCAGAGTTTTTTTAGTGTGTTTTTACTGCCATTTTCTGAATGTTTCCATTAAGCAATGGAGAAATCGCTAGCAATTTTTGAAGCAAAAACACTGACAAGACACTGAAAAAGACACTCAGGAGTTTTCCAAGTGTTTCTTTTAGCTTTTCCATTGACTTCTGTTGAAAATTATTGAGCGTCTTCCTAGCACAAAATGCCAGAAGAATGTACCATATTATTCAGACCATAAGACGCACTCTTTTCCCCACAAATTTTGGAGGAAAATGGGGGGGGGGGAGTGAGTCTTATGGTCCGAATATAAACTTACTGGATAGCTGCAGTGGTGGTGGCGCTGGATTGCAGGGACATCCGTTCCCTCACTCAGGAACCGGCGGTGGGCAGCAGAAGAGGTGAGATGCTGCGGAGCCGGTGTCTGGTTGTTGGCGGTGAGGCAGAGCAGCGTGCGCTGCTTTCCGGTAGTCGCTGCCATCTTCCTGAAGCGTGAGCTACAGGAAAATGGTCGCTCAAAATGGCGCATGCGCAGACTGGGATCTCGGCAGCCATTTTCCTGTAGATCATGGCTTCAAGAAGATGGCCGCGGCCACCGGAAAGCAGCGCACGGAGCTCTGCCTCACAGCATCTCACCTCTTCCGCTGCCGGGTTCCTATGGGAGGAAACGGAAGGCCCTGCTATCCTGCTCCACCACCACCACAACTCCCCGCTGCTGGAGCACCGCCTTCTCGCACCCAAGGTCCGCAGCATTCCTCCACTTCCGCCAGCTTCCTGAAGGACCCTGCCTCCTATGACTCCCTCTTCACCGCCCCCCAGGTAAGATACCGTACCTATTCAGACTATAAGATGGACCGCCATCTTATAAAAAATATATTTTTTCCTATTTTCCACCCCAAAATTTGGGGTGCGTCTTATGGCTTGGTGCGTCTTATAGTCCGAAAAATACGGTGTGTTACTGCTTTTAAATGCTTGGCATCTTTGAAAGTCTGAAGTGTATAAAAGGTGTTCAAAAGCCTGAAAATGTGAACAGCAAGTTGTTTTTCCATACAAATGAATAGGAACAGTCTTTTAATTGTTTTGTTAGCGCTTTTCCACCCTTTAACAGAAACGCTAAAAAAACTGCAGAAAAATATGCAGTGTGAACAAACCCTTATGGCCACACCATAAAAAAGTATGATACTATGCAAACACCAGTTTTGTACATATTTATACTAAGAGGAAAAAACTTGGGAACTTATGTGATCCTTGCAATTACTGGTTTGTTGATTAGCGGCCAACATGAAGCTGCAATAACAAGTCTGTAACACATATCTATTCTTCTCTAGAAAGATTGGTTAGTGGGAACCATAGCTTGAGGCAAACAGTTCAGATGTATTATAAAGACACTGGAAAAGCCTACTAAAGACTACAAAATCATTGCTAAAGAGTTGGGGATACAGCAATTTGCAGTTTGACCAAATGTAGAAAGTTCAGGACTGTTGCTACTCTCCCAAGGAGTAGCATCCTGTTAAGATCGCTCAAAGAGCTCAGCAGGCAGTCTTAGGCTATGTGCCCACGATGCAGAAATGCTCAGGATTTTTTCCTGAGCGTTTCTGCATCTCCCTGGCAGAAAAAAACGCATGTTTATTGTACATGCGGATTGTACATGCGGATTGTACATGCGGATTGTACATGCGTTTTCCTGCCAGGTACATGCGGATGTGAAGCGTTGTTCACTTTCATTTCCGCATGCGGGTTGACATGCGCTTTCCAAGCGATTTTAGCATCACTTGGAAAGTTCTTGTCAACTTGGTCACACTATATAAATCCATGCAAACGGCATGGATTTATATAGTGTGACCCGAGAGAATGTCAAAAAATAAAAAATAAACTAATACCTACCTTCCGATGGCCCCCGAGACTTGCAGCGCTCCTGTGCTGGCTGCCGTCAGATCACGGTACTGAAAAGACCTGCCGTCACATGACTGTGACGTCAGCGCAGGTCGTTCAGTTCTGCGCGATCTGTCGGCAAGCAAAGAGAAGGAGTCCAGGGGCCGTCGGAAGGTAAGTATAATCTTCATTTTTTATTTTATTCTTTTTTTTATGGTACCTGGGTGTGGAGGAGACTCACCTCTCCTCTACACCCGGGTACCATCCGCACGTTAGAACGCGCCAATTACGCAAGCACAGATGCAGTCTTGCGGAATTGACACGTTCTAATGCAAGTCAATGGCGGCGAAAACGCAGCGCTTCCGCAAAATAATTGGTAGTGCTGCGTTTTTTTCCGCAATGATAATCCACAGCGGAAATTTCCGCAGCATGTGCACAGCACATGCGGATTATCATTGGGGAACATTGCTGCCCTTCTACCATGCGTTTTTAATGCGTTTTCGCAGCGTTTCCGCAGCTGCAAAAACGCTACGGAAATGCATTAACAACGCATCGTGGGCACACAGCCTTAAAGAAATTGTTCGGGACTTTTACGTTGTTGGCCTATCCTTATAATAGTTCAGTAGCTGATCAATAGGAGTGTGAAACCATAGACCCCCACTATTCCCAGTGCCGGCGGAAGTGCCCATTTGCAAAACTGCACAGCTCTGTCAATTGCATGGTGGCTTCCTTATGCCAGGAACTGCATATCCACCCCCTATTCAAATCAATAGAGGCAGATGTGCAGTGGCCGACCACAGGCATTATACAGGTGACGGAGCTGTGCAGCTCTGTAACTAAGCACTTTCTACCTTCCCGGGTAGCAGCTGATCGCAGGGGTCTATGTTGTCACAACCCCACTAATCAGATATTGATAACATATCATAAAAATAAGATATCAATGTAAATGTCCCAAACATTTCCCTTTAAAAGTTGTGAGATAAAGATACAGAAAAAGCAAAAGATGGACTAAAAACCCTAAAAAATGCAAAAACCTCTGTGCTCATTTGAAAAACACTAAACTAGTATGGTGTTCACTGAAAAACACCAAAAAGAAAGCTGCAGTTGTACAAAAAGTCATAAGTTACTTACCGGTAACGGGATTTTTCGGAGACCATGACAGCACCACAAGAGAGGGGATCCGCCCATCAAGGACATGAAACCTACAGGCTTAAAAGGGGTGGCCCTCTCTCTTGCCTCAGTTTGGATTACAGAGCATTGAGAGGAACACCAGGTTAGCAGACATAGCAAACAACCAAAAAACAACATTTTTATATAGCACCAACTAAGTGTGAAATTTCTAATTAATAAACAAAGAGTGCTCCCACAATGTGAAGGGAGGGAAAATAAGGGTGCTGTCATGGTCTCCGAAAAACCCAGTTACCGGTAAGTAACTTATGACTTTATCGGTCGACCATGACAGCACCACGAGAGAATTGCAGAGATGAAGAAGTCTAGGGAGGGACCACAGCCTGGAGCACCCGTCTCCCAAAGGTGAGGTCAGATGAAATACCCAAATCCAGTCTATAGTGTCTATAGAAAGTAGACAGAGAAGACCAGTTAGCAGCCTTACATATGTCTTCCATCGAGACACACGTCTTCTCCGCCCAAGAGGTCACCACTGCCCGAGTAGAGTGAGCCTTCTACCCCTGTGGCACTTCCTTACCTCTGGAAGCATAAGCTAGAGTAATAGCCTCCCTAATCCATCTAGCTATGGTAGACTTTGCAACCTTAAACCCCTTCCTAATCCCTTGGTAGGATATAAACAAAGAACTATTTCTCCTGAAGCTTTGGGTGACCGAGAGGTACCTAATCACACATCTCCTTACGTCTAACATATGAAACCCTGCCTCTTGCTAGTTACTCGGATTAGGACAGAAAGAGGGTAGGATTATTTCTTGGAGTCCATGGAAATGGGAAGCTAGTTTAGGGAGATAAGCTGGATCAGGTTTAAGAATTATTCTATCATCCAAGATCTGAGTGAAAGGTGAAGCCGAAGACAGAGCCTGGATATCACCGATCCTCCTGGCTGATGTAAGAGCTATTAGAAGCGCTGTTTTAAGGGAGAGGGACTTAAAGGTTGTTGATTCTATTGGCTCAAAAGGGCGAGCTAGTCAGGGCCTTTAGAACTAAATTTAGATCCCAGGGTACTAATTTGCTTTTGATGACAGGCCTGGATCTAAACACGGCATTGATAAAGCGAGAAACCCAATAATTGTGTGGCGCCACAGGGATGCTGCACCTCTTTAATGGAGAGTGGTGTTCCTCCTCTGAGGTTTAGAACGGTGCAATGGTCAGGACCCCACCTCCACATCCAACACCACACTTCTCCCACCAGAGGGGGCTAGTAGGCACTAGAGTGCTGCCCATACTGGAAATTGGGAGACTGGGGAACCAAGAGATAGGGGGAACCAATTAGTGGGTGAGGGTGGAGGACTCACATTTAGTGACACTTAATATTTCATATTTAATAAACAGCCATCTTGGCTCATGGTTCTTTGATTGTGATCTCCCTCCCTGGACGTGGCTTCTGGGAGAACCTGCAGCGGATGGGGACACGGCCCTCGTACCCTGGCCTTGGGTCGAGGGGCAGGTTGCAGATAACGTATGTCTCAACCCGGTCAAGGACCATGACTAAGAAGGCCCGGAGCTTAAGAGTGTAGCTCCACCTCAAAAGGACCCCAGGGGATGAAGACGGTGCGGTATACGCCACCTGTCCTCGCTATTCTGGCTTAGCAAGGGGGATTCTGGCTGCAAGAGGGGTACTGGCCCCCGACACCTGACCTTGCTACTCTACATCCTGGTCAGGGAAGCCCGGTAGGCCCAGAGGATACCACCGGGTAATGGAAGAAGCGGAGCTGCCACCCGTACCCTTTTTCTGAGCGAAGTCCAGAGGGAGACCCGGCCTATCTACACACACACAGACAGGAAAGGACCCGGTCTGAAGTCTAGGAACATTCTGGTGCGGGGTCCTGATTAAGCACTTGCATCACTCGGAGGTTGTCGGACCCCAGTTCCTGGTGACCGCAGAACTCCGCGAGGAGCAGGGAGAAGCCTTGCAGCTGTTCTCTCCACCGTGAGTAAAAACCTTGGAAGTAGACCCCTATGGCCTCCGGACTCTTTATTCTGCACTGCACCGCACCACTTAGCACCGGACCTCCTACACTACAACCCCCTCCATTCCTGTCGCTGCCCTGAGGCCCTGCTCCGCCTGTGGGGAGTAGTATCAACTTTGGCTGCCACAACATCCCGCCTCAGAGGACTGCTGCAGCGCTGGTGGCCTTCACCAGGTGCCACAGGTGGCGTAGTCGATAGCAAACACTCAACCCTGATAAGCCCATACCACCTTTTTTTAATATGACGGCCCTGGGCACGGAGCGGGTCCGGGCCACAGCTGCACCCCACCGACAACATAGGACCCGGCTCCGAGTCCCCCATCCCCCAGGGTAGGGCTGCGAGCATCACACAATTGCCTTCTAAGTCACAGTTATATAGGGCACCTAAGGCAGAGACTTGAACTTTTAGATTACTTGTTGCCAACCCCAACTCAAGGCCCTTTTGTAAAAAGTCTAGTATTTTACCTATTGGTGCCTCCTCATCAATTGTAGAACCGGAAAAACACTAAAATTTCTTCCAAGTTCTAGCATAAATTCTAGTAGTAATAGGTTTTCTGCTATGCATTAGTGTAGCTACTAGGTCCCAATAAAACCCTTTACGCTCTAACAGCGACCTTTTAAGTTCTACACTGTCAAGTGGAGGCCAGAAGCTTGAGGATGGACTATTGGACCCTGGAAGAGGAGATCCGGAACCTCGGGCAGGACCCAAGGATTGGAGATGGACATGTTCCTCAGGCATGAGAACCAGAGCCTCTTGGGCCAAAAGGGTGTGACCAGAAGAACCCTCGCCTTGTCCTCTCTGATCTTTCTTAAGACCATGGGAAGAAGATTCAATGGGGGAAAGGCGTAGGCCAGGCTGAAATCCCACTGCATTTGTAGGGCGTCCACTGCCAGGGGATTTTCTCTGGGATTTAGGGAACAAAAGAGCCTTGTCTTCCGATTTAGTCTCGTGGCAAAGAGGTCTACCACCGGAGGCCCGCATCTTCGGACTATTTGGGAGAAATGTCCTGTTTTAGTTCCCATTCTCCCTGCCTCAGGGGATAGCGGCTTAAGCAGTCTGCATTTAGATTTTCTTTTCCTTTCATGTGAAGGGCCGTTAAGGAAAGGAGATGACATTCCGAAATCTGAAAAAGATGATCCGTCACTCTCACGTAAGCTACCGCAATCCTATTATATGAAAGGATCTTAACGTCTTTATCATGGAGGAAAAACAAGAAATGATTAATCGCTTTGTTTACTGCTAGCAGTTCTTTAGCGTTGGAGGAAAGACCCTTTTCAGTATTCGACCAGGACCCCTGGGCTATCATATCCCCCAGATGGGCTCCCCACCCACAGGGACTTGCATCGGTGGTAATTATCCTAGTGACTCTACCCAGGGAACCCCTCGAGACAGGTTTGTTTTGTTCACCCACCACTGCAGGGACTCAACTGACAGGGGTGACAAAGATATTTGTCCTTCTAAGTGTCCATTCAACATCATTATGTAGCACGTCCCACTGTAGAACCCTGGAGTGGTATTGTGCCCACAGAACCCCTAGAAAACAAGATGTCAGGGTACCCAATAGGGAGATTGCTGCTCTAAGGGACATGACCGGGTTTGATATTGCCTTTTTTACCAGAATTTTAACCTTTTGTTTCTTGGCTTCTGGAAGATAACATACTTGAAAATCTGAATCCAGCATAATACCTAAAAACTGCTGAATTTTCGAAGGCACTACCCTAGATTTTTCCAGATTTAGAATCCAGCCCAGATTTTCTAAGATGGAGGCTACTTGTTTCAGGTGTTTATCACATTGGGAGGCCAAGTCTCCAACTAGCAAGAAATCATCCAGATAAGGGATAATTAAAATATCATGTTCCCTGACATGAGCCATGACCTCCGCTACAACCTTAGTAAATACCCGGGGTGCTATGGCCAGACAGAACGGCAGGGCCCTAAACTGGAAATTCTTAATTTCCCCATCCATGATCAAGGCCACCTTAAGGTATTTCTGGTAATTCTTATGGATAGGTACATGGTAATAGGCATCTTTTAAATCTAACAGTACCATGTAACAGCCTGAAAAAAGCAACTATATTGTTGATTTCACAGATTCCATCTTAAAGGTGGGGACTATCAAAAACTTGTTAAGGGCTTTCAAGTTAATGACACACCTAAATGAACCGTCAGGCTTAGAAACCAGAAAGAGAGGCGAGTAGAATCCTAGCCCTCTTTCTGATGCTGGAACTTCCACCAGGACTGCTTTACGAACCAAGTCCACGACTTCCTTTTGTAGGGCCACCTGCTCTAACACTGAGGAACGGACCGGGGTCAAGATGAATCTCCCACGAGGAATCGCCTTGGACTCGAACCTCAGACCCGAACCTACCAGATCAAGGATCCAGTTACTGGCAGAAATATTTGTCCAGGCAGGTAAGAAGCCCAATAGCCTCCCCCCTACCTGGGCTACGAGTCATTGACTCGGCTTTCAGGGCCCCCTGAGTAGAAGAAGAGGCGAATAGAAGCCCTCTACTTTTCAGGCTGCAGTCTTCTCCTATGGAAAGATCATTTATAAGTGGGCACGAATAGGCTAGGGAACCCTTTCTTCTTGTCACTAGCTTTATCCAAGATTTCGTCCAGAGCGGGCCCAAAAAGATGTTCCCCTTCACACGGTATAGTACAGAGTCTCATTCTCGCCTGAATATCACCTGGCCAACCTAAGCCACAGGGTTCTACGGGCTGCGATGGACATGGTGGTCGATCTTGCTGCCAACCTAACAGAACCCGCGGAGGCATCCGCCAGGAAAGCTGCTGCCCCCTGTAAGAGTGAAATATTTGATAATATCTCTTTTCTGGGTGTGTTATTTTTCAGGTGGGATTCAAGGTGGTCCAGCCATATCATTAGGGACCTGGCCGTCCAGGTTGCGGCAACCGCTGGCTTTAAAGCCCCAGCAGTCGCTTCCAAGGTCCCTTTGAGAAAGGTGTCAGCTTTCCTGTCCAAAGGGTCCTTAAGGGCCCCCATATCATCAAAGGGAAGAGATGATCGCCTAGATGCCTTAGCTATAGCCACATCTAGCTTTGGGGCCTTCTCCCAGGAGGGAAGTCCTCAAAGGGGTAGTTTCTCTTAAAGAAAGGAGGGAGAGAACCCTTCCTCTCCGGTCTTTTCCATTCTCTATATATCATTCTCTATGTATCAGGTCCTGAAGTTTATCATTAATTGGAAAACTTCTTCTTCTCCTTTGCCCCAGTCCCCTGAACATTACATCCTGGACTGATTTCTCTGTTCTGGCATCTGTAATGCCCATAGTTGAGCGAACCGCTTTAACCAAATCATCAATCTCGTTAAGAGGGAAACAATGCTGACCTGCACCACTGTCTGAGGATGTGGAAGATGAAGAGGCTGAGTTGTCAGAGTCCACCTCATAAGCCGACGACAGGGAGTCATCAGGGGCTGGGGAGATCTCCCAGTCTGTATCCACCTTCCTCTTAGCTTTCTTAGAGTGGATTTTACTGATTTTGGATTTAACTAGGGTTTTCAATCCTGAGTCAAAACTCGGGGTTTCATCCGCTAGAGTCTGATTGATACAGGAGTGGCACAATTTTTTGGGATACAAGACTGGAAGGATGGTGTTACACAACGCACATTCAATATGCTTGGACTTGGAGGCACACTTCTTCCCCTATTAAAAATAGAAGAGGAGAAGGGATACTCCATTACTAACTGAACTTTCTCGAAGATCACTTACCCAGGCGGCTCAAAGGGCTGGTACCGGTTTGGAGGAAGGACCTTTCTCAGCCGGGGATCGTCCCTGGATGCTGCAGATTTGTCCATCCTGCTGGAGCTATGATGACTGGACCTGGATGCAGATCCTCGCTTTCCTGAGGACCGGGTATTACCAGTAGCTCGAGGGTGACGTGCCTTTTGAAGCTCCCCAAACCGGTGCTGAGATGGTGAAGATGGCGGCTGCTGAACTAACTGCTGCTGCTGCTCACTTTCTGTCTCCATGATAGAGAGAAGTGAAGCTGTGAAGCCCGGAACAACGGTGCTTGGGCAGTTAAATAGCAGCACCTGTTCAATCTCCTCCTTTAATTTTAATTACATGTTTCCCCCCTTTTTCTTTTTTTTTCACCAGGGACGCCGCCTGCTAGCCTCTGCGGTTAATACTGCACTACTTCAGCGTCTGAATACACACGACCGGAACGTCCAGGTCAGGTCACGTGACCGCCAAGGGGCGCAGTGACGTCATCAAGCCAAGACCCACACAGGAGAAAGCCGGAAGTGCGCGCCCGCGCCAACACAGAGAGCTCCAAGATGCTCCAGCCGCGGCCACTCCAGGTAGGGGTCTCTTCTCCGGAGGGATGACAGGCCTGTCCACCCCGAATCAGGGCGCAGCACCACCGCTGAACCGATGGGGCTGCCACCCCAGACAGGGGTGCAGATCCCCTCCAGTACATCCAGAGTTCCATCCTCTGCAGGGTGTCGATGGGACTGCCACCCCATGCAGCCCTGCCATCATCTGCGCAGAGTGTTGGTGGGGCTGCAACCTCAGACATGGGCGCAGCTCCCACTGCGATCCGGATCAGCCCAGGGGCAGCTCACCCCAGGTAGGGGCGCAGGCCTGACTGTAGCAAGAGATGATAGGGCTGCCACCCCAGATAGGGGCGCAGCTCCAACTGCTGGGCGTTCCTCAGATAGGGGTGCCCTCACATAGCCGATGCTGGAGCTGCCGATCCCAGATAGGGGCGCTGCTTGACAGCCGTCGCCAAAATCCAGAGTTTCATCCGGAGTTCTTCCACGGGAAAGCCTGCTATAGGTTCCCTCCATCAAGGACAGGAAACCAAACTGAGGCGAGAGAGAGGGCCGCCCCTTTTAAGCCTGTAGGTTTCCTGTCCTTGGTGGGCAGATCCCCTCTCCCGTGGTGCTGTCATGGTCGATCGATAAAATTACATTGTGATTCATCTTGAATTTGTCCATTACCACTTGGATGGTCCAGGCTATTTCTCAAAAATTTGCTATGGACAGATGAAGCAAAAGTAGTACTTTTTAGCACAAATGCTACATGTGGAGAAAAAAAACACTGCACACCAACACTAAAACATCTTTACAACTGAAGCCTGGTGGAGAGAGAGTTATGTTTTGGGGCTGCCCAGAACCTAGACATCTCACAATCATTCATGGAACAGTGAATTCAAAGGTGTATCAAAACATTCATTAAGATAGTTGTAGTGCTGGATTAGGATGCACTGAATTTATCAATGAACTTGATGCATCTTCTTAGTGGCATTTATCTCCATGTGCCGCACAGACTGGAGTAGCATTTCTGGTGTACAAAATACTGGTATTTTTAATGAATTTGAAGGGGCTGACATGGCACACCCTGTTCCTTCCAAGCTCTGCTCATTTTAGCAGAGCTAAGACAAATTGGCATGAAAACATCAAACATGTGGGACATGCAGAAGTAGTGCTGTTGCTTCAAAAGCATCCAGCAGCTAGAGGGGTTAACACAGTCAGAGGAGACAGGGAGTGTTTTAGCAGAACCCCAGGGGTATTGTGGGGAACTGGTGGTGTGTTATGTTATCTGGATCTGACAGAAGGCAACTGAACATGATTCAGATCAGGAGAGAAACTAAACACAGGTCAGATAAACTCCCTGAACTAACAGTGCAGAGTATTATCGGGCAGGAAGATAAGGACTGGAGGGAATTGTGTCAAAGGGATCGTCTCCCTTATCAAACCCTCCCCCTCCATCTCCTTGCAGGATAAAGAATGCTGTGTACTATTGAGTCCTTGTGAAGGAAAAGCCTGTGGCTGTGTATGCATTAAAACTGTGCAGCAAAGGAGATTGTACTGTTATTACTGGAGCCTGTTGCTCAAAGAGATATTTACATTGCGCTGGCTGTGCCTCATTAAATGTTATTGTTCTACCGTTTACGAAGACTCTTGTCAGATATGTCTGGTCAGCAACTGAATCTATTGTGTGCCTGAAACTGCAGCCTATGGTTGCCAGGAATAACGGTTCCTCTAGGATTCCAACGAATTCATGTAACCAGACTCGTGCCTATCTGAACTTAGGCGGCGTGAGTGTAATACTGGTGGCCTGTACAGGGAATTCTGAGCGGGAATTAACATGCAAAGGGGGGAAGAGGAAAAGTGTCTAGAAAAACACAGCAGCACAGCACCTCAACTGAACTCTGCTATACCAGTTAAAGGGAACCAGCCCTAAAGAAAAAACTCGCTAGCAGCAATGGATGTGGAAATGCAAATGGACAGAACTAGGGAGCTGTTTCTTCAGTTAACTTGTGAAGAATTGAGAACAGTAGCAGAACATATAAAAATATCAGTAGAACAGATTTCCAAAGCACACAACAGCAGGCAACTGTTAGCTGCCGTTAATGCAAAAATGGATGAGCTGGGGGAGAAAGAAGCTGAAGACGTCATGGGAACATTCCTCCAGGAACTAACACAGTTTCTAACCAGGTTGAAGTTGGAGGATGGAGGGGCTGCACCAATTACCAAAAACGGGAATCTCTGTCCACAGACTGAACTGCAGGAATTGAAAGAACAATTCAAAGCCCTAACATCAGCCCTGCAGGAATTGACCAAAACCTCTGAATGGGTGATAGACTCACACAGGACCTTTAACCTGCTCGGGTTAGGTAAATCAGGGAGACAGTCCTCTCTAACACCACAAATCATCATAAGGAAAGAATTCAACATCCTGGGACAAATTAGAGAGTGTGAACAGAAAGAGAGACTGTCTTATAGGAACTTTTTGCACCAGATCGATGCAGGCTTACAGAAAGGCTACCAACCAGATGAGATCGTTGAGGGGGTTGTGAAAGTGATCAACCCAAGACTGAACCTCCGTAGTATGTTAGAAATGAAAAGTCAATTGACCTTGCAACAGCTGAAGATGATTTTAAAAGGGCACTATAAAGAAACGAGTACTTCAGAATTGTTCCACCAACTCATTAACCTCTCACAGAAAAAAATTAATCACCCCAAAGTTTCTTGTTCAGAGCAATTGAACTGAAGGATAGACTGTTGTTTGCATCCAGAGATGTAGAAGCGGAAGAGAAGGTTGATGCTGGATTAGTGCAGAAGAAGTTCTTGAGATCATTGGGAATGGGGTTAATAAATAAAGACATCAAGTTGCAGCTGAAGTACATAGTTACATAGTTTATAAGGCCGAAAAAAGACAAGCGTCCATCGAGTTCAGCCTATTTCTTGTGCACTGCAGCTATTCCGCAGCGTTGATCCAGGGGAAGGCAAAAAAAAAACCATGCGGTATAGGCCAATTTACATCTTTGAGGAAAAATTCACTTCCCGACTCCAATCTGGCAGTCAGATTAAATCCCTGGATTAATTAACTATCACTAAGCATAAGATGTAATTTTATTGTTCTCAAGAAAGGCGTCCAGGCCTCTCTTGAACTCATTAAGTGAGTTGGACATCACCACTTCCTCTCCCAGAGAGTTCCAGAGTCTCACGGCTCTGACCGTAAAGAATCCCCTTCTATGCTGGTGCAGGAACCTCCTTTCCTCCAGACGCATAGTGTGCCCCCTCGTCTTTGTCACCATCCTTGGTATAAACAGGTCATGGGAGAGATCTCTGTACTGCCCCCTGATGTATATATACATGTTTATGAGGTCTCCCCTAAGCCTTCTCTTTTCCAACGTAAATAGGCCTAATTTTGACAACCTCTCTGGGTATTCTAGTCCCTCCATTCCCTTTATTACCTTAGTCGCCCTCCTTTGTACCCTCTCTAGCTCCAATATGTCTTTCCTGAGCACCGGAGCCCAGAACTGTGCACAATATTCTAAGTGCGGCCTTACCAGCGCTTTATACAGAGGAAGAACAATGTTCTCATCATATGCCCCTATTCCTCTTCTGATGCATGCCATGACTCTATTTGCCTTCGCAGCTGCTGCCTGACACTGGGCACTCCAATTTAATTTGCTATTAACCAAGACGCCCAGGTCCTTCTCCATGTCAGATTTCCCCAACGGTTTCCCATTTAATATGTATGGGTGACTGCTGTTTTTCTTTCCCATGTGCATGACCTTACATTTATCGGCATTGAACCCCATTTGCCATTTTTTGGCCCAACTCTCCAATTTATCTAAATCCTCCTGTAGCTGTGCCCTATCCTCATCTGTATTAACTACTTTACAAAGTTTAGTATCATCTGCAAATATTGCTATTTTACTATGCAACCCTTCCACTAGATCATTAATAAATATATTAAATAATATAGGGCCCAAGACTGACCCTTGAGGCACCCCGCTAGTAACCCTGACACACCCTGAGCTTACTCCATTGATAACCACCCTCTGCTTTCTATCACTCAGCCTGCTATTTACCCACTTGCACACATTATCCCCCAGACCAAGCATTCTCATTTTATATACCAACCTTTTGTGTGGCACGGTATCAAACGCTTTGGAGAAGTCAAGGTATACAACATCCACTGACTCTCCCCGGTCCAGCTGTGAGCTCACCTCCTCGTAGAAGGCGATCAGGTTTGTTTGGCAGGAGCGATCCTTCATGAATCCATGTTGATATGGAGTAAGACAGTTGTTATCATTAAGATATTCTACAATAGCATCTCTAAGAAATCCTTCAAACAATTTACCCACAACAGACGTTAAGCTTACTGGTCTATAGTTCCCAGGGTCACTTTTAGACCCCTTTTTGAATATTGGTACCACATTTGCTTGGCGCCAGTCTAGTGGGACAGTCCCTGTCCATAAAGAGTGCTTGAATATAAGATACAGCGGTCTGTCTATCACATTACTTAATTCTTTTAGTACCCGGGGGTGTATGCCATCTGGGCCTGGTGACTTGTCTATTTTGATATTATTTAGGCGTTTCTGAACTTCCTCCTGGGTTAGGTGGGTGATATTTAGTGGAGGGTTTACTTTATCACTCTGCATTTCCTCCGATAAATTGTTTTCTTTTGTGAAAACAGTGGAGAAGAAGCTATTGAGTAGGTTTGCTTTACCCTCATCGCCCTCTATGATTTTACCCAGGTTATTTTTCAATGGGCCAACTCCATCAGTTTTAATCCTTTTACTGTTTATATAGTTAAAGAACAGTTTGGGATTTGTTTTACTTTTCTTGGCAATTAGTCTCTCTGTCTCCTCTTTCGCTATTCTTATTTGTTTCTTACAGATTTTGTTTTTTTCCCTATAAGATATTAGCGCTTCCTCGCTGCCTCCTTGTTTAAGTTTACCGAAAGCCCTTTTTTTGTTTTCATTGCCCTCTTGACTTCCTTATTTAGCCACATTGGCTTCCTCCTATTCCTAGCCCTTTTATTCCCATAAGGTATGTACCTTCTACAGTGACTATGTAGGACTGTTTTGAAAATTTCCCATTTTCTATCCGTGCTCCTATTACTGAAGATACTATCCCAGCCTATAAGGTGAAGGGCATCTCTTAGCTGATCAAACTTTGCCCTCCTGAAGTTCAGTGTTTTTGTGACTCCCTTGCTGGGCACCCTACTGAAGCACATGTGGAATTGTATAATGTTGTGGTCACTATTTCCCAGGTGCCCCCCGACCTGCACCTCAGTTATTCTGTCTGGCCTGTTAGTTAATATTAAGTCTAAAAGGGCCGTCCCTCTAGTTGGTTCCTGCACAAGTTGTGACAAATAATTGTCTTTGATAATTGACAGAAACCTGTTTCCTTTCTGAGATCTACAGCTTTCGGTTTCCCAGTCTATATCGGGGTAGTTGAAGTCCCCCATAATAATCACCTCGTTATTTTTTGCTACTTCGTCTATTTGTCTCATTAATAGACTTTCCGTGGCTTCTGCTATATTTGGTGGTTTATAACAGACTCCTATGATAATTTTATTATTGTTTTTTGCCCCATGTATCTCCACCCATAAGGACTCGACCTCCTCATTTCCCTCCCATACATCCTCCCGTATTGTAGGCTTTAGACACGTCTTTACATATAGACAGACTCCACCCCCTTTCCGACCTCTTCGATCCCTTCTAAACAGACTGTAACCCTGTAAGTTAACTGCCCAGTCATAGCTTTCATCTAACCATGTCTCGGTTATTCCCACTATGTCATAGTTACCTGTAGATATTTCTGCTTCCAGTTCATCCATCTTGTTTGTCAGGCTCCTGGCATTTGCTAGCACGCAGTTTACACGATTTTGTTTTGTTCCAATCTTCTCCCTGTGGATTGTATTTGAAATTTTCTTACCTCCCTTCCAAGTATCTTGTCTTGGACCTTCTTTGTCAAACTTCATATCTTTCATTAGTATGTTCTCTGGTTTCATGTTCGTGTCCGGCGTTTTTCTTCCCATCCCCTCTTCTTCTAGTTTAACGCCCTCCTGATGAGTGTTGCGAGTCTCCTGGCGAATGTGTGTTTCCCGGGTTTGTTGAGGTGTAGTCCGTCTCTGGCAAGCAGTCCGTCATAGAGGTAATTCACACCGTGGTCCAGGAATCCAAATCCTTGTTGTCTGCATCATCGTCTCAGCCAGTTGTTCACATCAAGGATCCTGTTCCATCTCCTGACGCCATGCCCGTCTACTGGAAGGATAGAAGAAAAAACTACCTGCGCATCCAGTTCTTTTACTTTCTTCCCCAATGCTTCAAAGTCCTTGCAGATTGTCGGTAGGTCCTTCTTTGCCGTGTCATTGGTGCCAACATGTATCAGAAGAAATGGGTGGACATCCTTGGAACTGATGAGCTTCGGTATCCTATCGGTAACATCCTTGATCTTCGCCCCTGGGAGGCAGCATACTTCTCTTGCGGTTATCTCCGGTCTGCAGATAGCTGCTTCTGTTCCTCTCAGTAGTGAGTCTCCCACCACCACCACTCTTCTTCCCTTCTTGGCTGTCCTTTTTCTTGTCGCTTCTGGGTGTTTCTGGGTACTCTTTTCTTTTTTGCTTGCTGGTAGTTCCTCATCCTTAGGTGTGCCATCTTCGTCCTCCACAAGTCCTTGGAAGATCCTGGCATTTTGGACGAAGTCCTAATTGAAAAAATGAATGAGGCCGCTAGTTTGGAGTCAGGGAGCGAACAGAAGATAAAGAAAGGCTCTGCTCCTAAAATCACCAAAATGAGTCAGCTGAAGTTGGAGACCCCCGGTGGCCAGTCCAAAAATCATCATGGAGACCCTCCAGTGCCACCTCCGAGAAGGAACTTAAATCACCAACAAAAGAGAGGACCCCCAGCTCTGACTGTGAGGAAGTAATAGGAGAACTGCGAGCCGAGTTGATCTAGGTGAAAAAGTTAATTTGTTCCAGGCCAGAACCTGTATCCCTCAGACCCAGGAGTGGGTTCCAGAACAGAAGATACCCGGCTTGTGAAGCATGCCGTTCATCAAATCAGAGTACGGTGTGTGTTGACTGTCTAAGATGTGGTGAGGAAGGACATTATGCCAATGGTCACGGTCGTTTGGTTTAAAAGACAGGAGGTTGCCAGTGCGGGGCGACTGGTAACCACGACACGGAGGAGGCCCCAGAAACAAATCCAAATCTCACCAAACCCCAGAACGGCGCATGAGGTAAAACGGCTGCATCCCCAAGTGTGTTCCAATCTACAACAGCTGCAAGGGAGACAGGGGCATCAGTTACTTAATGCCCAGTGCGGAGGTCAAATGATGTACTCCCTCAGTCAGTAAAGATAGCCTCATCAGCCTAATCGGTGAAAAGTGCTTTATACAGTGCCAGCTAGATTTACTCCTGGTAAAAGCACTGTGGGACACAGGAGCCCAAGCAATTCTTTTAAATAAAGAAAGGAGAAGGCGCTACCTGACACATACCTGCCTTTGGTCGCTAAAAGAACTCTTAGGACCAGTGGAACTCCATGACAAGACCGAACTCCGTCCATAGGCTGGGTGGAAGTGACTTTCCAACTGAGGGCCACGGAAAACAGCAACACTATCAAGCTTTTGGTACCTTTTCTTGTGACCAGTGATCAGAACATGGCAGAGGATCCTATCCTGGGTATAATGTAATCAGTGAGGTCATCTCGTAACACAAGTCAGGGGTGTTGGATGCAATTGCCACATCGCTGGCTATACCCAACGCCGTGGCAGAAAATGTGATTCATAGAGTAAAAAAAGCACAGAATACAATGGACCTAAAAGAAGTCAAGGTAGGCTGGCGCCCAACCATCATCCCTGCAAACCAAATGGTGGGGGTGAGGTGTGGGGTCCGGGTAGAACCGGGAAGAAAAGTCTAGAAAAGACTGTTCGTGCCAAAAGACTCCTCAGAACTGCAGGAAGGCTTAGTTCACGGTGAGACTGTGCTTACGATTTCTACTGGTGGGTTTTCTCGAGTGACAGTACTGGTGATGAATACTACAAAACACAAATTTAGACTGGATCCAAAGACTGTTAGGTCACATTGAAATCGTTAAAACGGTATATCCAGCTAGTGTGAGACCCGCCCAGGGGTCTACTGTGAATTCAGTCTCCCCACCAAGGAACAGGAGTTGCCCAGGGGAGGAAATTGCACGACCCACCTCAGGGTCCTTGGATCCCCCAGTATCCCTGGAACACTTGTGTGCTGAAGATATAGCGATAGCAAAACAGATGCTGAGAGAAGAGTGTCATGCATTCTCTAAAGATGACTCTGATATAGGCTGTATCCCATCGTTGCAATTGAAAATCAATTTGAAAGACACAACCCCAGTAACCAGAAGTTACATGTCTGTGCCGAAACCATTACACCATGAAGTAAAAGAATATTTACAAGATCTCATCAACAGAGGTTGAGTCCAAAAGTCGAAGTCGTCTTATTCCTCTCCTATTGTCTGTGTAAGGAAGAAGGATGGTACATTGAGACTCTGTTGTGATTACCGGGAACTAAACCCAAAGTCAGCACCTGATCGACACCCAATACCAAAGATCCAACATATGCTGGATAGCCTATCAGGAAGCACCTGGTTCTCTGTCCTCGAGCAGGGTAAGGCATACCACCAAGGGTTTGTCAAAGAGTCCAGTAGACCCTTGACAGCATTCATCACACCGTGGGGATTATATGAGTGGATCCGCATACCGCTGGGGCTCAGTTCAGCTCCAGCAGAATTCCAGAGGAGCATGGAGACATATTTAGAAGGATTGAGGGAAGATATTTGCCAGCCGTACTTAGATGACAATGTGGTACACAGCAAAACCTTCCAGGAGCATGTTGAACACGTGAGGACCGTATTACAACCGTATCAACAACACGGAGTTAAGTTGACCCCAAAGAAGTGTGAACTGTTCAAAAGACAAGTCTGATTTCTAGGGAAAATTGTGTCCAGAGAAGGATATATCATGGACCCAGCATAAATCGCTCCGGTACTGGCCTTAAAAGACAAGAGGACCTCTACTGTCAGGGAGTTGAGGCAGATATTAGGATTCCTCTCCTACTATCATACTTACATTCGGAACTTCTCCAGGATTGCTGCCCCACTATACCTCCTCTTGGGGGGGCTACAGAGACGACAACACCCACAGAGAAAAAGAAGAACGCGGGTAGGACCGGGCTTAAAAGAAACAACGCCGTTTAGTCCCAACAGCCCATTCTCTGGACAGCAGACCACCAGGAGGTATTGTAAGAACTAGTAGACTACCTGGTAAAACCACCCATCTTGGGATATCCTGATTTCAATTTAGCATTTGTTCTTCATTGTGATGCTCAAGTTGGACTGTGAGCTGCCCTGTATCAGCATCAAGATGGAAAATTGAGAGTCATCGGTTACGGTTCTAGAACATTGACAGAAGCTGAGAAGAATTACCATCTACTTTCCTGAAAATTGGATTTCCTGGCATTGAAATGGGCTACCTGTGAACGATTTAGAGTTTATCTCTACTACAACAAAGAGTCTGAGGTATACACTGATAACAACCCTTTGACCTATGTCCTTACTACAGCCAAACTGAATGCAACAGGTCAGAGATGGGTTGCTGAACTAGCTGACTTCAATTTCAACATCAAGTACAGGCCAGGAAAATGCAATGCGGATGCTGACGGATTGTCAAGAATGCCACTAGAGCCTGAGGAGTTCATGCAAGAATGATCGGAGGAAGTTAGTCTGGAAACAATTGAGAGCACTACCCAAGCAGTACAAGCTTATCAGGAGGAAGACACACCATTGTGGTGTCCGTTGACGGTGGAAGCCAGCATAAAAGCGAGAGAACGAGATCGCCCCTTGTCTATTCAACAACTACAAAAAGGGAAAATCTGTAGAGCACAACGGGAAGATCAGACAATTGGTAGAATACTACTTTATGTGGACCAAAATCCGAGAGAGAGAGAGACAATTAGTCACCAGCAGTATCTGTTTTAATTAAAGAATGGACGAAGCTCTACCTCAGTGAAGATGGTATCCTGTATCGTAAAGGAGGACAAAACCAGCAGTTGGTACTACCCAGAGTATTCTGTAGGTTGGTCTTCAAAGAACTCCATGAAAACATGGGACACCTGGGAGTGGAAAGGACAACAAATTTGATCCGTAAACATTTCTTCTGGCCGTACATGCAGAGAGATATTGAGAGGTACATGTCCAGGGACTGTGAGTGTCTGAAAGATATACATCCCAACACATCAACCTGGGCACCTATGGGCAACATCCAAACTAGGTATCATAAAAGATGAAAAATATTGGCCAAAATATCGACCAATACCTCATGTGATGTATTTATCCTATACACTATTTTTCATCTTTTCTGCACATTTTTTTGCAAGATGCGGCCAGGCCTCTTTAGTGTTGGCTGGGTGAATTGGGGCGTCTGTCCTGTGGGGGTGCACGTATATAGTGCTGGGCAACCCGCCTGATCTAATAGTATGGTCGCCATCAATAGGCTGCAAGCCAGACACTGTGTATCACAGATATCTGTGTGACTGGCGCCCTATGTAGACTCCATCCGTGTGCATGAATAGTACTACACTGCCCCCCCCCATCCATGAATTGGTAGTGAGTGGCTGTCTGCATCAGTATTTTGCACATGTGCTCCCCCCGCCTTTATCATGGAGGCTTGCTGCATCCTGCAGTGCATTGATAATCTGACCTGCTGTTGGTAAGGCATTATCTTTTACTGTGATATATTTTGAAATTATGTCCAATGTTCACCATTTCTTAAAAATATCCACATTTTTTTTCACCACTTAAATTTAAAAAATATATATACATACTAACCTGGGGAATCATATTGCCAGGTCAGTTTCACTGAACATGATAAATAAAAAATGCAAAAAACAATTGTGGAATTGTACTTTTTTTTTTTGCACTTTCAATTGGATTTTTTTTTCCCGCTTTCCAGTGCATCATATGATAAAACAAATGGTGTTATTCAAAAGTACAACTCGTCCCACATGAAAAACAAGCCCTCACATGGCTATGTTGACAAAAAAATAAATTAAAAAAAGTTATGGCTCTTGGAAGAAGAGGAGGAAAAATGAAAAAATGGAAAGTCGCCAGGCTGTGAATGAGTTCAAATGTACTCACACACCACATTTTATTAGTTTTCAATGCAAAAATAGGTAATTCTATGGGGTTCACTACTTTTTGCAACTCTACTTTTTTTAAATTTACAATGAAAGTAATATCTTTCCCTATTTAGGCACAGAGGTCTCATAAATGGGGGAGGAACCCACTTTTTTAGTAGCCAACTTGGAAAGCCGTTTTGCCACATAACATTACTGTGTGAAGCTGGTGAACTACAGGTCCCATCATACCCAGGAAAAATTAAATCTTGCTATAAATATATCAGAACCAGCTTAACTTTTATCATTACTGGCAGGCTGTCTGGCAATATGAAACACTAAAGCAGCAAGACGTTAATTTGTATAATGCAAATCACAACCTGGGAGATCATTTGTTTGACTGTGTACACATGAAGTAATTTAGGTACAAAAACACAAATCATTATAGCTGAAGCCATGTAATAAAGAAGATTTAGGATGCCTTGCTGAAAGGAGCTTTCATCGGTCAGGAGCTTTCCTTACAGGTTCTGAAATGTGCGTCCACTGCAACCACAGTCGGACTGGCCAGACGGGGTACCGGTGAAATACCCGGTGGGCCCCTGCTGAGCGACAGAGAGAGAGACCTCTTCAACAAAGAATGCTACTACTGAAATGACATCATTCAGATAAGAGGACCCTGTTTTCCTCAAGACACCTGTGCAACTGCACAGCAATTTTTCAGCCTCTGGTGAAAAGTAATTGCAGCACAGTTAGATTCAGTGACCTCCCATGTTATGTCTTCGCTGATTGGAATCATCTTTAAGGGTACGTGCCCACTGTTAGGCATAGCAGCGTTTTGGACGCAACTCACCTTTGCTGCGTCCAAAACGCTGCGTTCCACATTAGAAGCACAGAGGATGGGATTTTATGAGGGTTTTCGAGGCGCAGCATGTCAAATTTTCCCAATAGAATGTATAGGGTGTGGTAATTCCGCATTGTTCACTGAACACATGAGGATTTACCTGCGTGATTAGAACGCAGCGTTTTGGTCGCAGCGACAATATACTGCGTCCAAAACGCTGCTATATCCTGATCATAGGCACATACCCTTACTGTCATGCTAACTTCTTCCTGCTGCTACGCCCAATGCCCCCATTAAATTGCTGAATGTTTAACTCCTTAAATATTGTTTAACCCCTCCGTCGCCCCTTTGGCTCCTCCATAACATGATCACTGGGTGCTAATGTGTCATCATGGCCTAATGAAATCCCCCCCCTTCAGTTTTGCCATTTTAGTATTTCTAACAATCGCAGTTTCAAGTCCCCTAGTAGGAACTTAAAGGGAATCTATTAACAATGTTAATCTACAAATACAGGGTTAATCTGCAGAAAGGGAGCGCAGAGTGCGCTAATCCCACTCACAAAGAGCACTTTGAAGCTGGCACTGACCAGTGTCACGACGTAATACAGTGTTGCCTGTGCTGCACCGTTGAGTGCAGCGTCGCAGCAGTGCATGTTACATGCGCGTGCTCGCAGTGTAAGGCAGATTTAAAGGGCTGTCTGCTGACAAAATGGGGCTGTTGGCCCAAGTACTTTGGTCCCCAGGAATCTGGCAGGGGCTAGAGGAAGTGATGTTTACATCCTGAAGGCAGGAGCTTCCCCATCCCTGCCCTAAATCATTGTTGTTGACAGCACATCTCCCCTTGTAAGCAAAGGTTATGTGGCTGGCAATATGCATGCTGCACAGGGATAGTATGCATGGTGTCCTGTCCCCATACAGTTTGTATACGGGTGTATGAATGGTCTAGCACCGATTCTTTTGTTATATTTTACATATAGAAATCTTCTCTTGTAAACGAGCTTTAATAGGAACCTCTCACCTCAAAAAAACGTTTTTACTTGCAGATATTGGGATCATCTGCATGTAAATACAAGTACGCAGATACCAAACATGTGGTGAAAAAAAATGTAGAAATTTTTAAGAAAATAATATTTTGCTTTTGTCGCCTTTTTGCAAGACCCGTAACGTTTTCATTTTTTGTGATCTGGGGCTGGGTGAGGGCTTATTTTTTGCGCTCTAAGCTGATGTTTTTATTGATATCATTTTGGGGTAGATACGATGTTTTGATTGCCTCTTATTGCATTTTATTGCAATGTTGAAGTGGCCAAAAAACGTATTTCTGGAGTTTTGATTTTTTTTTCTGTTATGCCGTTTACCAATCGGATTAATTTATTTTATATATTGATAGATCTGACTTTTATGAATGCACTGATACTAAATAAGTGTTTTTTTTATTGTTTCATTTTTAATGGGGTAAAAAGGAGGTGGCTTGAACTGTTGTGTTTTTTTTTTTAGATTTTTAAAAACATTTTTGTTCTCACTTTCACTGTATTTAACAGAAACAAAACAATATCTCTTTACCATGGCTTTATCATGGTGATCCCTGTATATGCATACTTGCATTGTTTTGGACGCAGCTCACCTGCGCTGCATCCAAAACGCTGCGTTGTACAGTAGAAGCACAGTGGATGGGATTTATAGAAATCCCATGCCCACTGTGCTTCTATTTGACGCCACGTAAACTCACTGGTGGCTCGGGTTTACTAGCATGTCAGTTTCTGTTGCGGAGACGCTAGTATGAATGTATCAATGAACATTCCCCTAAGAGAAATATTGAAGTTGTGGGCACCACCAAATAATGAAGGGATCTAACCTCAGGCTATGTGCCCACGATCAGGTTATAGCAGCGCTTTGGACGCAAAATATTTTCGCTGCGTCCAATCACGCAAGTAAATACGCATGTGTTCATTGATACTGAATTTTTCAGTATCAATTTATTTATTTATTAGACCAAATGAAATGGCAAAAAAATTAACCAGAATTCCATCTGAAAAGTCCAAGCATTAAAGTAGGACACAGACCACCCAGAGTTAGCTGTGAGACCACCAATCGAATAAACACCGTGACTGCAAACACAAGGGGAGGAGGAGGAGCTGCCACTGCCTCTTCAGACACCTCCAGATCAGGGATGCCATCCATCCAGAAATTATAGGGCAGACAGTAAAAATGGGGCACTTTTTTGCCCTATCTGTAAAAGAAATGTAAGGCGTCCAAGATTTTTTTTAAACTGAACAAATTTATACAGATTATTTTGACTGTAAATTATCATCCTGTTACAGACTACAGTGACTGCAGTTGATGTCACATCAGAATTATGGGCTGTAGACGAGTGTCACTCAATCTTTTGGATTTCTTATGGTTTTTCCAATGTGTCTGTAGAAAAATATTTTCTATCTGTGATTTTTTTTTTTGATAACCTGTCCAGAGAATATATAAATAGTCAAGATGGCAGCCCTGCACCCAGGACCAGACTGCTGGCCTTTTATCCATCTTTAGACTCCCACCAATCAAGGGTGACGCCTGTTGCCAAAATCTGCCTGGTCGCCTGACATCTGAGCAAAAATCTAGATGAGTACCAAACGCACCCCCTTACTAAAGGGGGGTGCAGAACACACCCTAAACATACATCTGAGGTAAAAATAGGGGGACAAACAACAAAGGGTAAAAAACCCATGTTACTCTTTGGGTATGTTCACACTGCATCTTTTTCTTCTTGCTTTTGCGCAGATGCATAATAATAGACAAAAATAGACGAAAAAAAGTACTTCTTACTAATTCTTATGACCTGCTGTTCACATGTTCAGGATTTTGAGCTTTTTAGAAGACTTTCAAAGACACCGAGCATTTGAAACAAGTGACCTGTCCACTCTTCAGCCATTATCTGTGAGGGAGACACTCAATACTTTTAAATACAAGTCAGTGGAAAGGCTAAAAAGATGTAAGGGGCTTCTACTTTTAATAACTCAAGCGTTTTCTACACTTATTAATGGATGTAAATGATGCCAAAAAATGATGGAAAACTGCTGGCAGGAGAAAAGTGCTGAAAACGCGCTCAGAAAACAACAAAACTCTAAAAAAGACGCTTCACATTTACCAAACTACAGAGAAAAGGAGCGAATCCTGAAGAGTCTACTGCATGAAAAACGGAAGGCGCAGTGTGAACAAATCCGGGAAACCTGAGGATGTGCTGCGACCCCATGTGTCCTCCATGCTAATAGGGTCTCCGAGTATTTCCGGGTTGCTCGGGCAGGAACTCGGGTCCCCTCCCTGCATGTTTGGCGCTCTTTAGAGAGCCAATGAACATGCTGGGATTACCTGCCATGCACTGTAATGCCGTAGCCATGTTGGTTGTGGCATTACAGTGATTGGCTGGCCACACAGCGTCATCAGGTCTATATCAGACCTGGCGCCGCCATGCTCGTCACAGTCACTCCGGATCAGACAGTGTAGGGAGAGCTGCTGCTGCGTCAGGGACAGATTTGATTGTGTATTAGGTAGTGTAGGGATAAAAAACGTACATTACACATATCCATCTTAACAAACAGTCCTTCTGAGGACTAATGTATCTGCAGAGATATCAGGCAGGCAGGGTGTATAGGCAGGCAGTGTATATAGCAGACTGCAGTGCATATAGCACAAGAGGCTCCATTCCAATTCTGCCTTCTGCTACTGTTAGATATTTCTAGACAAAGGCCCAGGTCTCAGGGACCAGGAATACTTTTCTTTGGATCTTAATCCTCATTATTTGCTTAAAAAGCAATCCAGAGAACACCATTTTTTCTGCGCCATTTGCTTGTTGGCACTACATAATATAGCCAGGTCTTTTCCATATTAGAGCGCTAGGAATCCAGCTATTTAAAACTGTGTTTTCTCCGTCAAATGGATCACATGTTCATTGTCAGAAAATATTGCCATTTCTGGACAACATTAAAAATTTCCTTTAGTGTGTCATTGAAGCAATTCACCGCAGTTTGCTGTTCAAACTAGTTACCTACAGGCCAGGTATTTAAAACTCTGTGTTCTCCATCACACGGATCACATACAGTGGTGGCCAAAAGTATTGGCACCCCTGCAATTCTGTCAGATAATACTCAGTTTCTTCCTGAAAATGATTGCAATCACAAATTCTTTGGTATTATTATCTTCATTTAATTTGTCTTCAATGAAAAAACACAAAAAGAATTGTCCTAAAGCCAAATTGGATATAATTCCACACCAAACCTAAAAAAGGGGGTGGACAAAAGTATTGGCACTGTTTGAAAAATTATGTGATGCTTCTCTAATTCGTGTAATTAACAGCACCTGTAACTTACCTGTGGCACCTAACAGGTGTTGGCAATAACTAAATCACACTTGCAGCCAGTTAACATGGATTAAAGTTGACTCAACCTCTGTCCTGTGTCCTTGTGTGTACCACATTGAGCATGGAGAAAAGAAAGAAGACCAAAGAACTGTCTTAGGACTTGAGAAACCAAATTGTGAGGAAGCTTGAGCAATCTCAAGGCTACAAGTCCGTCTCCAAAGACCTGAATGTTCCTGTGTCTTCCGTGCGCAGTGTCATCAAGAAGTTTAAAGCCCATGGCACTGTGGCTAACCTCCCTAGATGTGGACGGAAAAGAAAAATTTTTGAGAGATTTCAATGCAAGATTGTGCGGATGGTGGATAAAGAACCTCGACTAACATCCAAACAAGTTCAAGCAACCCTGCAGTCCGAGGGTACAACAGTGTCAACCCGTACTATCCGTCGGCGTCTGAATGAAAAGGGACTGTATGGTAGGATACCCAGGAAGACCCCACTTCTTACCCCGAGACATAAAAAAGCCAGGCTGGAGTTTGCCAAAACTTACCTGAGAAAGCCTAAAACGTTTTGGAAGAATGTTCTCTGGTCAGATGAGACAAAAGTAGAGCTTTTTGGGAAAAAGCATCAACATAGAGTGTACAGGAAAAAAAAAGAGGCATTCAAAGAAAAAAACACGGTCCCTACAGTCAAACATGGCGGAGGTTCCCTGATGTTTTGGGGTTGATTTGCTGCCTCTGGCACTGGATTGCTTGACCGTGTGCATGGCATTATGAAGTCTGAAGACTACCAACAAATTTTGCAGCATAATGTAGGGCCCAGTGTGAGAAAGCTGGGTCTCCCTCAGAGGTCATGGGTCTTCCAGCAGGACAATGACCCAAAACACACTTCCAAAAGCACTATAAAATGGTTTGAGAGAAAGCACTGGAGACTTCTAAGGTGGCCAGCAATGAGTCCAGACCTGAATCCCATAGAACACCTGTGGAGAGATCTCAAAATGGCAGTTTGGAGAAGGCATCCTTCAAATATCAGATACTAATGTATCTGCAGAGATATCAGGCAGGCAGGGTGTATAGGCAGGCAGTGTATATAGCAGACTGCAGTGCATATAGCACAAGAGGCTCCATTCCAATTCTGCCTTCTGCTACTGTTAGATATTTCTAGACAAAGGCCCAGGTCTCAGGGGCCAGGAATACTTTTCTTTGGATCTTAATCCTCATTATTTGCTTAAAAAGCAATCCAGAGAACACCATTTTTTCTGCGCCATTTGCTTGTTGGCACTACATAATATAGCCAGGTCTTTTCCATATTAGAGCGCTAGGAATCCAGCTATTTAAAACTGTGTTTTCTCCGTCAAATGGATCACATGTTCATTGTCAGAAAATATTGCCATTTCTGGACAACATTAAAAATTTCCTTTAGTGTGTCATTGAAGCAATTCACCGCAGTTTGCTGTTCAAACTAGTTACCTACAGGCCAGGTATTTAAAACTCTGTGTTCTCCATCACACGGATCACATACAGTGGTGGCCAAAAGTATTGGCACCCCTGCAATTCTGTCAGATAATACTCAGTTTCTTTCTGAAAATGATTGCAATCACAAATTCTTTGGTATTATTATCTTCATTTAATTTGTCTTCAATGAAAAAACACAAAAAGAATTGTCCTAAAGCCAAATTGGATATAATTCCACACCAAACCTAAAAAAGGGGGTGGACAAAAGTATTGGCACTGTTTGAAAAATCATGTGATGCTTCTCTAATTCGTGTAATTAACAGCACCTGTAACTTACCTGTGGCACCTAACAGGTGTTGGCAATAACTAAATCACACTTGCAGCCAGTTAACATGGATTAAAGTTGACTCAACCTCTGTCCTGTGTCCTTGTGTGTACCACATTGAGCATGGAGAAAAGAAAGAAGACCAAAGAACTGTCTTAGGACTTGAGAAACCAAATTGTGAGGAAGCATGAGCAATCTCAAGGCTACAAGTCCGTCTCCAAAGACCTGAATGTTCCTGTGTCTTCCGTGCGCAGTGTCATCAAGAAGTTTAAAGCCCATGGCACTGTGGCTAACCTCCCTAGATGTGGACGGAAAAGAAAAATTTTTGAGAGATTTCAATGCAAGATTGTGCGGATGGTGGATAAAGAACCTCGACTAACATCCAAACAAGTTCAAGCAGCCCTGCAGTCCGAGGGTACAACAGTGTCAACCCGTACTATCCGTCGGCGTCTGAATGAAAAGGGACTGTATGGTAGGATACCCAGGAAGACCCCACTTCTTACCCCGAGACATAAAAAAGCCAGGCTGGAGTTTGCCAAAACTTACCTGAGAAAGCCTAAAACGTTTTGGAAGAATGTTCTCTGGTCAGATGAGACAAAAGTAGAGCTTTTTGGGAAAAAGCATCAACATAGAGTGTACAGGAAAAAAAAAGAGGCATTCAAAGAAAAAAACACGGTCCCTACAGTCAAACATGGCGGAGGTTCCCTGATGTTTTGGGGTTGATTTGCTGCCTCTGGCACTGGATTGCTTGACCGTGTGCATGGCATTATGAAGTCTGAAGACTACCAACAAATTTTGCAGCATAATGTAGGGCCCAGTGTGAGAAAGCTGGGTCTCCCTCAGAGGTCATGGGTCTTCCAGCAGGACAATGACCCAAAACACACTTCCAAAAGCACTATAAAATGGTTTGAGAGAAAGCACTGGAGACTTCTAAGGTGGCCAGCAATGAGTCCAGACCTGAATCCCATAGAACACCTGTGGAGAGATCTCAAAATGGCAGTTTGGAGAAGGCATCCTTCAAATATCAGGGACCTGGAGCAGTTTGCCAAAGAAGAATGGTCTACAAATCCAGCAGAGCATTGTAAGAAACTCATTGATGGTTAACGGAAGCGGTTATTCGCAGCTATTTTGGCTAAAGGTTGTGCAACCAAGTATTAGGCTGAGGGTGCCAATACTTTTGTCTGGCCCATTTTTGGAGTTTTGTGTGAAATGATCAATGATTTGATTTTTGCTTCATTCTCTTTTGTGTTTTTTCCTTGCAAGCAAATTAAATGAAGATAATAATACCAAAGATTTGTGATTGCAATCATTTTCAGGAAGAAACTGAGTATTATCTGACAGAATTGCAGGGGTGCCAATACTTTTGGCCACCACTGTATAAGTTCGCTCCAAACTCAGTCATTTGTAGTGAGCGTGTAAGATACTGTCCTCCATTTAAAATGGGCAAGGTACATGGCAAAGGACGGGGAACTGGACGTGATGGTAATGATGCATGCAGAGGCCGAGGACAAGGCCATGGGCAAGCCGAAATTGTGCCACAACAAAACACACATCTTCTCGCCCGACCTTCCTGTTCCAATTTCTAGGGGACCGCAGCACACCACTATTGAACCCAGAGCAGTGTCAAAAGGTTGTTGGTTGGATAGCGGATAATGCTTCCAGTCACTTAGCCACCACCACCACCACCCTGTCTTCCACACGGTCAAGTCTCAGTAGCCGTGAGTCTGGACCGTATATTCCTCACCCTGATCCGCCTTCCTCCCACCATGCCGAGTACCGAGAGACAACTGATCCCACACTTGGACACTCTGAAGAGCTGTTCAGTTTTCCATTTATAGATTCGGGCCTCTCGCCCGGGCCACTTGAAGCGGGGCAAGAGGAGATCTCATATAGCGATGCCCAAATATTTGAGCAGCCACGGTCACACAAAGGCGACGGTGGGAAAGTGTCACAAGAGGTGGACGATGATGAGACACAATTGCCAAAAAGTCAGGAGGAGGACCAGGGTGCGGAAGTGGAAGACGAGGTGGTGGATGATATAGTAACTGACCCAACCTGGCAGGAGGACATGCAGAGCGAGGACAGCAGCACACAGGGGGAGGGAGGCAGAGCACCCCAACAGGCAGGAAGAAGCAGTGTGGTGGCCGCAGACAGAAGGCAGGCAACCATTCCCCGTAACCCCAAACCGAAGGAAGTTGCCAGTACAACTGTTAGATCTTCCCGAGTCTGGTTGTTTTTTAAAGACTCTGCCGATAACCCCAAAAAGGCCATTTGCACCACCTGCCAGGCCAGCATCAGCAGGGGTGGCAAAACGACCAGCTTGACCACCACCAGCATGATCAGGCACATGGCAACAAAGCACCCGACTTTGTGGGCCGAACCCCAGGGTCCAGTAACAGTGTCTGCGGGTGGCACCATTGCTTCTTCCACTGTTGTGCATGCAAGTCAATCCTCTGTCCATGGTGCATGTGAAGACGCCTCCTGCCCTGCACCTGTCATTTCACACTCTCAAGTAGCAGCATCAGGAAGCATGTCCATGTACTTGTCCCAGCACAGAGTTCAGTTGTCTATACCCCAGTCCTTGGCACGCAAGCGCAAATATGCAGCCAGCGCCCCACAGGCCACACTACTAAATTCTCACATTTCACAACTGCTTGCACTCAAAATGTTGCCTTTTAGGGTCGTGGAGACGGAAGCATTCCACAACCTGATGGTGGCGGCCATCCCTCATTATTCGGTCCCCAGGCGCCACTATTTCTCCCGGTGTGCTGTCCCCCCATTACACAAGCACGTGTCCCAAAACATTAGCCGTGCTCTCAACAAGGAGTTACCGGTAAAGTCCACCTAACCACGGACACGTGGACAAGTGTTTGTGGGCAGGGACGGTACATCTCGCTGACGGCACACTGGGTTAACATAGTGGAAGCCGGGACCCAGTCGGACCTTGGGACGGAACACGTCCTCCCAACGCCAAGGATTGCGGGCCCTAGGTCAATCAGGGTTGCCCCCACGGTCTACAGCTCTTGCACCTCATCCTACTCAGCCTCCTCCTCCTCTTCATCCTCCATCTCCAAAATGACCACATCAGTCACAAGCTGGAAGCACTGCAGCACTGCCTCGGCCAAGCGGCAACAGGCTGTGCTGAAGCTAATATGCTTAGGTGAAAAAACGCACAATACTGAAAAGTTGTGGACAGCTCTGAAAGAGCAGGCAGATCTGTGGCTCACACCGCTGAACATACAGCCAGGCATGGTCGTGTGTGACAATGGCCGGAACCTGGTGGTGGCTCTGAGGCGAGGCGAGCTCACACATGTACCTGGCCTGGCCCATGTGCTTAACCTCGTGGTTCAGAAGTTTCTCAAATCCTACCCGGAGCTGTCGGATCTGCTTGTTAAAGTGCGCCACCTGTGTGCCCATTTTAGAAAGTCAGCTACAGCTTCCGCCGCCCTTGCCGTGCTTCAGCAGCGTTTGCAGCTTCCGGCTCACAGACTGGTATGTGATGTCCCCACGCATTTGAACTCTACACTGCAGATGTTGGGAAGGATTTGTGAGCAGAAGAGGGCAGTTGTCGAGTACCAGCATCAACAAGGCCGTCGGTATTCAGTTCAGACTCCACACATAAGACCTCAGGAGTGGACATGGATGTCAGATATAGGTACCATCCTCCAAAACTTTGAGGACTCCACCAAGATGGTGAGCGACGATGACGCCATAATTAACGTCACCATCCCGCTTCTCTGTCTTCTGAAATGCTCTCTGCTCACAATCAAAGAGGATGCATTGCAGGCGGAGCACGATGAGATGGAGCAAGGAAACATACAGGGTGATTACACACAGCCAAGCCTCATCTCATCCCAACGTGGATTGGGTGACAATGAGGAAGAGAAGGAGGAGGATGAAGGACAGGAGCTAGTTTCATGCACTATAGACGGTACTACCTGCACAGCTGTCATACCGTCTGTTCAGCGTGGATGGCCAGAGGACAGAGAGGAGGAGGAGGAGAGCATGGTCAGTCATCCTCTTGGTAAGGACACGGAAGTCTTGCCTGTTAGTAGTCTGGCACGCATGGCTGAGTTTGTTACGCTGCCTTTCCCATGACCCTCGTGTTCTCAAAATTTTGGGTGACAGTCATTACTGGTTGGTGACACTTCTAGACCCACGCTACAAGGAGAACAAGGAGAGTTGTTGAAAGCTGTAACACAGCAGCCTGATCTGTGGCTCTCACCGCTGAACATACAGCCAGGCATGGTCGTGTGTGACAATGGGCGGAACCTGGTGACGGAGAAATGACAGCTGGGGTAGATACAGTTTCCCTCTATGCCAGTCCTTTTACCGAGCTAAAGAATATGGCTGTGGTGAAATACAACTCCCACTGAGAAGCTGTTTCAGATTGAAAAACACTGTGCCCACCAGAGGATTTGATTCTGAGGGATAACCTTTCTCACCCGCTCAAGAACACCATAGCAGCTGCAAAGTTAGCGCTATCATGAACTCTCTGAGGTAGAAGCCAAGGCACACCAGAGGATTCTCTGGTGGGACCGTTCAACCCTGCCGAGAAGCAGTCCTTGCTAAGAAAAGTGTGTGGGAAGGTTCCCGGACACTCTATTTTTACTGAGGAGGAAACACACGCAAACACGGGGAGAACATACAAAGTCCTTGCAGATGTTGTCCTTGCTGGGATTTGAACCCAGGATCCCAGCGCTGCAAGGCTTCAGTGCTAACCACTGATCCAATGTGCTGCCGTTCACCCTCTAATATCAAACAGGCTGGAGAAACTTGCACCTACTGCCACTCTATCTTCAGCTCCTTTGTGAGAAAATGTATTTGGGCAGCCACTCGTCTACCAAATTAAATTCCTGAGAAGGAAATTGGGGATGGCTTCACTACTGGTACTGGGGGCAGTGCTAATACCATGGCGTTTTACTATAGTTTGCTGGAAATATTCCAGGCTGGTAGGAGGCAAGCAAATTCCCACAGAAAAGTACCAGCAGTAATGTTCAGGCCACATTTCAAGTGCAAGCACTTTTAGAGGACTTCCTGGGAGAAATGACACGCAGGGTAGATACGGTTTCCCTCTATGCCAGTCCTTTCACCAAGCTAAATACAACTCTCAGCAAAAAAAGTTGTGGACTGGCTCCATACCGTCCCTGGCCACATTCATCTGTCCACGTGTTTGTGGTTAGGCGGTCCTTCCCAGTAAGTGCACTGGGGAGGGCACGGGTAATGTTGTGGGACCCGTGCTTGTGGAAGGCGGAGGCGATACCGGGAAATATAGTGGCGGCTGGGGACCGAGTATGGACACCCAGCTGCCGCCGGCATGAGGTTGTGAAAATCTTCCACCTTCACGAGCCTAAAAGGCCACATTTCAAGTGCAAGCAGCTGTCAAAAATTTGGCAGTATAGTATTGCAGCCTGTGGGTGGGTGGGTGGCTGGCTGCATACTTGCGCTTGCATTCCAAGGAATGGGGTAGGGACAACTGAACGTTGCACTGGGACAAGGACGTGGACGGTGATTGTTGCAAGTCTGCAACGACAGGTGCATGGCGGGAGGCATCTTCGCATGCGCCAAGGATCACTTATGATGGGCACACTTTTAGGCAGTGACCTGGGAGTCAGAGATGCTTCCAGAGGTCTTCCCCATGCTGTTCCCCTGTCTTTTCGGCACTGTATGCATGTGTCTGATGATGTGTCACACACCACATGGCCTGATAAGGTTGTAAAATGTTAAAATGACATTTCCTGGTGAATGCATTTGTCTTGGTTGAAAGCAATGCAAAAGTGCAAAAACGCATCAAAAACGCTACATGTGAACATAGCCCAAGTTGTGGAGGAGTATTTTTGTTTTTAGTTATTTATTTTGCCTTATATAAAAGTCATTACCCTGGAAAGTATGTTCCTTAACATATTTCCCAGGAATATCCATTTTGGTTTAGTTTTTGTATGTTTTATTGTGAGTCCGTAAAAGTGGTGTAATACTCTGACCACGTTGCTGCCAGCAGTGATCTGGGAGTCAGAGATGCTTCCAGGGGTCTTCCCCATGCTGTTCCCATGTCATTTGAGCACTGTTCCCATCGATTTGGGCCCTCTGCAGACCGCCGGGGGGAGCCGGCATAAAAATGCTCGAGTTTCCCATAGACGTACATTGGGCTCGTTACTCGGGTCGAGCACCCGAGTATTTCAATTTGCTCGACCCGAGCAACGAGTACCCGAGCATTTTAGTGCTCGCTCATCACTAGTGAAGAGACATCACTGATAATGAAGGCATAAAATACACTGTATGTAATCACTACCTCATATTCGTGACTTGTGAAGGCCATGGCATTATACATTACACAAACCTTATTTAAACAGCGTAAAGACAAAACTACTTGACACATTGACTAGATGGAAAAAACAATTGGCCACTGCCTTTATTTAAATATTTAAAACCACATAACATTTAAATGTAACCAAGTAAATATCTCAGCTTTATTTAAACCAGTACAAACATTTACCAATCCGCAGCTCAGCCATAAGGCTCAGACCCGTTAACCAATTACCTGTCCATCCACATCCCTGGACGACTAACCCCGGCCGTGACAAAATATTTAAAGGGGAGAGAGGGCAGGGCAGCTCCCAGGTATGACAGCGCCGGAGAACAGACACGAACCTCCGGCGCTGCACCCTTTTATCACCCGCTCTCCCCCCAGTGACCAAAGTCCGGAACAATCAGGGGTCAGTCACCGGGGCAGAAACATTGTCCACCCTACTACTGACCCCTGAGTGGCCAGACCCGATCACCAATCATTTATCCTATTTACCCTGTGGACGTGACCTGAGCAAAACTGCGGGAAATCATCTTCCCGCCATTTAACCCCTTCAGTACCAAGGAAACACACGGCACAAGATAATGCCGTGTATTCCCCTCCTGAAGGTTGGGGGAAAATCATTATGTGTCTGCTATGTGGGGCTCGTACTATGGGCACTGTGTGTCTGATAAGTATGAGGGCAGAGTGACTGGTACTTTGGGCAGAGTGGATGGTACTATGGGCACAGTGTGTTTACCAGATGTGCGGGCAGAGTGGCTAATAGTATAGGCACAGTGGTTGATACTATGGGCACAGCGGCTAGTAGTATAGGCACAGTGACTGGTACAATGGGCACTGTGACTGGTACTATGGGCACAGTGGCTAGTAGTATAGGCAGAGTGGCTGTTACTATGGGCTCAGTGACTGGTACTATGGGCACAGTGACTAGTAGTATAGGCAGAGTGGCTGTTACTATGGGCTCAGTGACTGGTACTATGGGCTCAGTGACTGGTACTATGGGCACAGTGACTAGTAGTATAGGCACAGTGGCAGCACTATGGGCACAGTGTGTTTACCAGGTGTGTGGGCACAGTGGCTAGTACTATGGACACAAAGGCTGGTACTATGGGCACAGTGGCTAGTAATATGGGCACTGTCACTTGTAGTATGGGCATAGTGGGTAGTAATATGGGCACAGTGGCTAGTAGTATGGGCATAGTGGGTAGTACTATGGGCATAGTGGGTAGTAGTATGGGCACAGTGGCTAGTAGTATGGGCACAGTGGCTGGTACTATGGGCACAGTGGCTTGTAGTATGGGCACAGTGGGTAGTAGTATGGGCACAGTGGCTTGTAGTATGGGCACATTGGCTAGTAGTATGGGCATAGTGGGTAGTAATATGGGCACAGTGGCTGGTAGTATAGGCACAGTGGCTGGTAGTATGGGCACAGTGGCTAGTATGGGCACAGTGGCTGGTAGTATGGGTATAGTGGGTAGTAATATGGGCACAGTGGCTGGTAGTATGGGCATAGTGGCTAGTAGTATGGGCACAGTGGCTAGTAGTATGGGTACAGTGGCTTGTAGTATGGGCACAGTGGCTAGTAGTATGGGCACAGTGGCTTGTAGTATGGGCACAGTGGCTAGTAGTATGGGTACAGTGGCTAGTAGTATGGGCACAGTGGCTTGTAGTATGGGCACAGTGGCTAGTAGTATGGGCATAGTGGGTAGTAATATGGGCACAGTGGCTGGTAGTATAGGCACAGTGACTGGTAGTATGGGCACAGTGGCTAGTATGGGCACAGTGGCTGGTAGTATGGGTATAGTGGGTAGTAATATGGGCACAGTGGCTGGTAGTATGGGCATAGTGGCTAGTAGTATGGGCACAGTGGCTAGTAGTATGGGTACAGTGGCTTGTAGTATGGGCACAGTGGCTAGTAGTATGGGCATAGTGGGTAGTAATATGGGCACAGTGGCTGGTAGTATAGGCACAGTGGCTGGTAGTATGGGCACAGTGGCTAGTATGGGCACAGTGGCTGGTAGTATGGGTATAGTGGGTAGTAATATGGGGACAGTGGCTGGTAGTATGGGCATAGTGGCTAGTAGTATGGGCACAGTGGCTAGTAGTATGGGTACAGTGGCTTGTAGTATGGGCACAGTGGCTAGTAGTATGGGCACAGTGGCTTGTAGTATGGGCACAGTGGCTAGTAGTATGGGCACAGTGGCTGGTAGTATGGGCATAGTGGCTTGTAGTATGGGCACAGTGGCTAGTAGTATGGGTACAGTGGCTAGTAGTATGGGCACAGTGGCTTGTAGTATGGGCACAGTGGCTAGTAGTATGGGCATAGTGGGTAGTAATATGGGCATAGTGGATAGTATGGGCACAGTGGGTAGTAATATTGGCACAGTGGCTTGTAGTATGGGCATAGTGGGTAGTAATATGGGCATAGTGGATAGTATGGGCACAGTGGGTAGTAGTATGGGCACAGTGGGTAGTAGTATGGGCACAGTGGCTGGCTCTATGGGCACAGTGGCTAGTAGTAGGGGCACAGTGGCTAGTAGTATGGGCACAGTGGCTAGTAGTATGGGCACAGTGGCTTGTAGTATGGGCACAGTGGCTAGTAGTATGGGCACAGTGGCTTGTAGTATGGGCACAGTGGCTAGTAGTATGGGTACAGTGGCTAGTAGTATGGGCACAGTGGCGTGTAGCATGGGCACAGTGGCTAGTAGTAGGGGCACAGTGGCTTGTAGTATGGGCATAGTGGGTAGTAATATGGGCATAGTGGATAGTATGGGCACAGTGGGTAGTAGTATGGGCACAGTGGGTAGTAGTATGGGCGCAGTGGCTAGTAGTATGGGCACAGTGGCTGGCTCTATGGGCACAGTGGCTAGTAGTATGGGCACAGTGGCTTGTAGCATGGGCACAGTGGCTTGTAGTATGGGCACAGTGGCTAGTAGTATGGGTACAGTGGCTTGTAGCATGGGCACAGTGGCTGGCTCTATGGGCACAGTGGCCAGTAGTATGGGCACAGTGGCTTGTAGTATGGGCACAGTGGCTTGTAGCGTGGGCACAGTGGCTTGTAGTATGGGCACAGTGGCTAGTAGTATGGGTACAGTGGCTAGTAGTATGGGCACAGTGGCTGGCTCTATGGGCACAGTGGCTAGTAGTATGGGCACAGTGGCTTGTAGCATGGGCACAGTGGCTTGTAGTATGGGCACAGTGGCTAGTAGTATGGGTACAGTGGCTTGTAGCATGGGCACAGTGGCTGGCTCTATGGGCACAGTGGCTAGTAGTATGGGCACAGTGGCTTGTAGTATGGGCACAGTGGCTTGTAGCATGGGCACAGTGGCTTGTAGTATGGGCACAGTGGCTAGTAGTATGGGTACAGTGGCTAGTAGTATGGGCACAGTGGCTGGCTCTATGGGCACAGTGGCTAGTAGTATGGGCACAGTGGCTTGTAGCATGGGCACAGTGGCTTGTAGTATGGGCACAGTGGCTAGTAGTATGGGTACAGTGGCTTGTAGCATGGGCACAGTGGCTGGCTCTATGGGCACAGTGGCTAGTAGTATGGGCACAGTGGCTTGTAGTATGGGCACAGTGGCTTGTAGCATGGGCACAGTGGCTTGTAGTATGGGCACAGTGGCTAGTAGTATGGGTACAGTGGCTAGTAGTATGGGCACAGTGGCTGGCTCTATGGGCACAGTGGCTAGTAGTATGGGCACAGTGGCTTGTAGCATGGGCACAGTGGCTTGTAGTATGGGCACAGTGGCTTGTAGCATGGGCACAGTGGCTTGTAGTATGGGCACAGTGGCTTGTAGTATGGGCACAGTGGCTGGCTCTATGGGCAGAGTTGCAGCACGGTGCCTAGTACTCCGGGCGCCTCTCCCCTGAGGTTTTCCATCCCGGTTTGGGACCGGTGCCGGTGATCGGGTGAGGAGGAGCAGTGCGGGGGGGCGGGGTCGCGCGGATGATGCCGGCGGGCTCGGCTGGGGATTGGCCGGGTGTTGGCAGCCGTGAGTGGGATGTCGGGGGTGTACTCGCCGCGCCCGGACCAGGGTGCAGGGCACAGGAGAGGGTGCATGCCGCCGCCGGGACACAGTCACTAGCTCCCGCTCCTCTCTGCTCCCCTGAATGACGGGCGGACGTTTCGACTTCGACGATGGCGGCACTTACTGCGGCGGTTGGGAGGATGGCAAGGCACACGGGCACGGCATCTGTACGGGGCCCAAGGGGCAGGGGGAGTACGCGGGCTCCTGGTCGCACGGCTTCGAGGTAGTCGGGGTGTACACCTGGCCCAGCGGGAACACCTACCTGGGCTACTGGGCTCAGGGGAAGAGGCACGGGCTGGGAGTGGAGACCAAGGGCAGGTGGATGTACCGGGGAGAGTGGTCCCATGGCTTCAAGGGGCGCTACGGGGTCCGCCAGAGTCTGTGCACCCCGGCCCGGTACGAGGGCACCTGGAGTAACGGGCTGCAGGACGGCTACGGCATCGAGACGTACGGAGACGGAGGTGAGTGCTGCCCGCGTGTACCCCCCTGTGTGTGTGCCCCCCTGTGTGTGTGCCCCCCCTGTGTGGGTGCCCCCCTGTGTGGGTGCCCCCCTGTGGGTGCCCTGCTCTGAGCTCCGGGCGGGCGCTGCATGGCTGTAGCTGTCTCCCTCCATGCCGGTCTGTGATCATCTGTACCAGCTCTTACATGAATGCATGGCACTGCCTGTGAGCAGCGGGCAGGACGGGCACAGGTATGGCACATCTTACACATTATTATTATTATTATTATTATTATTATTATTATTATTATACACGGCTCCCCTGTGCCAGGACCAGTCCTTTATGATGACACCGGAGGAGCAGACCTGCTTGTAAGCCGGTGCCACCTGTGCCCTGGTATAATGCTGGAATAGGGCGGCTCATTTACCATCAGCTGCTGAACTACAAGTCCAAGCATGCCCACTTATGGAGAGTTGTTTCTGCACTAGTGGATAATATAAGTGGTGATTGTAACCTGCACTAGTGCTGCCAGGGCACCTATACATGCCCACTACATGATCCCCCTTTGGAGCAGGGTTAGATACTGGGGCAGATGCAGTACTGTAAATGTACAGATAATGTGGATGTTATGCCCATTTTATGCCACCCTTGTGTTATGGATGTGCTCTGCTGTATAACTGTCCATTCACAACTTTGTAGGATCTGAATGGGACAGTAATGCTCGTCCCATTCGACTTTGCCCTTATATATGCCACAGACAAACCGTCTGATGCAGCTCTGCCCTCACATCTGTCAGTTCTTTCCTACATGAGGCACCTGCCCTCCATATCTCATCTTAAATCCCTTTTTCTGGCTCATTTCATTTCCCAAACGTACCCCACATATGGATGAAAAAGTACAGCAGATCACTGTGCCCAAAAGCTGCCACCTGTCATGGAGTTATGTTTTTTTGCTGCTGCAGTATAGGCAGCAGCTTTACACTGGGATATCGGAGAACTACAAGTTCCAGCATTCTAGCAGGACGTCTGTATCTATGTACTGGTGTCAGTCTGCCAGAAAAAGAGGCGCAAAGCTCTGGTGTTACCAGTGCCAGTGTTGTGCCCTGCTCAGTACATAGGGCAGGATGGCGAATCCCAGCAGCCCGGACTGCGAAGTAAGGTGCCAGCTGCATGGAGCATATTTCTAGTGTTCTTTGTACGTGCCGTATGGGACTGCAAGTTCCAGCAAGCCTTCTGCTCGATATGGCATGTAAAAAAATAAAAAATAAATTTATATATATATATATATATATATATATATATATATATATATACATATTAGTTTAATGTTGTGAATTTTTAGTGGTGTATTATTGTTTATCGAGTCCTATACAGAAGTCTATAGGATAAACACCAAACCGAGAGTGCTACGGGTTTTTTTTTTTAATTTTTGAAAATGACCATCCCCAATAAACTCCGTCATAAATAAAGACAGAGACTTTAAAATAATATCAGGCAACAAAAAAAGGGATTAAAGATGCCACAAAACTCTGTGTGTAAATGTGATGTCTGCAACCGCAAGGCTGGTTATGTGCACCCTATTGTACTGCTGAGGCTTGCCAGCTGGCAGTGTAGAGGTTAATTTCCAGAATAAACTTGAATTCTTTGTGGACTTTTTCGGGTAGCAGGTGGCTAGTGATCATGTTTCTCTAGACTCGGCACAGCTGAGCGCAGTGCGTTCTGCTTATGTGAGCGGTTAGCACAAGACGTGCGTGCAGAATCGGGTGAAAATAAGTCCGTCAGTGATAAATAATGGGGAAAATGAGAAGTTATATCTTCTGCTCGTAGTCTGTCTTTAGTAATAAAGTCTCTATAACTTTGTAATGTTATGAGATCCAGGATGCATGTAGTGACTGAAGAGCATGCACTTATATATATATATATATATATATATATATATATATATATATATATATATATATATATATATATATATATATATATATATATATATATATATATATATATATATATATATATATATATGTATGTATGTGGCAGGGTAAGAATTGTTTAAAAAATAGATGTGTTAATAGTTTATTTCTATCAATTAACTGAATGCAAAGATCAAATAAAGTCAATATTTGCTGTGACCACCCATTGCCTTCAACACAGCATCAATTCTTCTAGGTACACTTGTACAAAGTTTTTGAAGGAACTCAATTGGGAGCTTGTACCAAACATCTTGAAAGACCTACCACAGATCTTCTCTGGATGTAGGGTTGGGCAAATGTTTATTTCTTCATGTAATACCAGACAGAAATGATGCTAAGATCAGGGTTCTGTGGGGGCCATAATTTCACTTCCAGGACTCCTTGTTCTCAAATACATTGGCTGTAGGTTTGGGTCATTTTCCTGCTGCAGAATACATTTGGAGCCAATCAGACGCATCCCCGATGTTGATGCATGATGGACAAGTTTCTGCCTGTATTTCTCAGCATTGAGGACATCAAGAAATGGGCAGCATTGAGGACCGTAGACTCAGTGGGCAGCCAGAGAAACAGAGCAGCCAATGAAAGACTCATCATGTTTTGTTCTGGTCTATATTAGAAGATATCCAGCAATGTCTTCATCTCAGAATTGGCAGAGAATAGAGAATCCGTGCCAAAAGTGGTCTTCATGGAAGCATTATGGCCAAAGAGCCATACCTTCAACTTGGAAACAAAGGCAAGTTTGTGCATGAAAACATAGGGACCGGGGTGCAGGTAAGTGGCAAAAGATGCTCTGAACCTATGAGTCAAAATCTGAAATATTTGTTTGTAAGAGAAAGCAGTTTGTCATGGAAACATTGAAGAGCGGTACAATAATGAGTGTGTGCAGGCAACCGTGAAGCATGGTGGAGATGCCTTCCAAATTTGGGCTGCATTTCATTAATGGAGTTTAGAATTTGGCCTGTATTAATGGCACCCTCAATACTGAGATGTACAAGCAGATACTTATCCATCATGAAGGCATCTGATTGTCTCCAAATTTATTCTGCAGCAGGACAATGCCCCCAAACATACAGCTAATGTCATTAAAAACGTTCTTCGAAAAGAAGGACAAGGAGCCCTGGAAGTGACGGTATGGCCTCCACAGAACCCTGATCTCAACATCGAGTCTGGCTGAGATGATATGAAGAGACAAAAGGATTCGCACAAGTCTACATCCACACAAGATATGTGGCTAGTTCTCCCAGATGTTTGGAACAACCTCTCAGCCGAGTTCTTTCAAAAACTTTGTACAATTGTACCTAGGGGAAATTGAAGCTGTTTTGAAGACAAAGGGCGGTCACACCAAATATTGATTTACATTTTGCTTTTGTTCATTCACTTTGCATTTGTTAATAATAAACTGTTAGCACTTCCATTTTTGAACGTATCCTTACTCTGCAGCATGTGTATGTACAGTATAATATATATATATTAAATATTGTATACTATTTATATAAGTGTCTAGTATACAAACAAGTTGACCGTATAGTGAGTTGCAAGGATGCTGCCCACATAGGATATCACATAGAGAGCTCACCCTCTAACATTAGTGTACACCCAACCATATAGCGTGTAATTATCTTAGAGGAGCAGACCTGCCCTGGTGTTATCTCCAGCTCACAACCTGCTGCAGAGGAATAAATAAAATTACGCCTTTAATATGTCTCTTACGATAGTTATGTTTGCACCCATGCTGCAGGTGGGGAGAGCGGGCACAGACAAGTGTAACTACAATTCCTTTGTCCTGTAAGGACGGGCAGGAGAGATGAGCGTGTGACACGTGCCACCATCCAGGGACTCTCTGGTTACAACCTTGGGAAATGGAAAATAGAAGTTGTCGGAAGCGTTTGATGGAAACAATGCACGTTGTTTAAACCCTGGCACATGTTAAATGCTATTATTTTTTTACTTTCTGATCATTTAGCACTCTTTTTGTTTCATAGTCCCACATTGTTGCCGTTGTCACTTCAGATTACAGATCTGTGTTTTAGAAATCTGCAATATGCCGTCAATAATACTCAATAGGTCCATATCATGCCTTATTAGTGTGTCTCTGATATTATCAGCAGAAATTTTAACCTCAAAATCTTTTAATCCATGCAAACAAAAAAATGTGGGAAATTTCATCGAGACCTGATTCATGAGGCCTTCTTCAAAATGTGCAGTTTTTTTTTAAGGAGGAATCACGTCAGTAAAACCGTTTTTTAGCACCGAAGGACTTTGGCTCCATGCATGGGGTAGGGTAGCAAAAAAACTACGTGCAAATCACAAAACATTCCAGTAGCAAAATCTGCAGTGAGGTCACCTTATACAGCTTGTGTTTATAAAGGATTCCTCCATTTCTAATGCTTCTCAATCAGCCAGACTGTGGAGAGACATTAAAAGCAGCTCCCACTATAGGAGACCCAGCTCATCAATGTATTAAATGGTCACCCATCTCCAACCTAGTATGGGTAAACAGAACTTTCCCCGGCTGATCATTATGACCCGATTCATCAAGACCGGCAATTTTCTTGCTGATCTTGATAAGGCGGCATGTTGGAGCCCGAAGCTTCAGGTACATTTGGCGGGGCACCTGGCGATTGTCGGGGCACCTGGCGATTGTCGGCGCATCTGACGATTGTCGGCGCATCTGACGATTGTCGGGGCATCTGACGAATGTCGGCGCATCTGACAATTGGCGTGCATCACGCCAGAAATCTTGCCCCAGGTCCAGAATGGAGTAACATTTCTGTTGTATGGAAGGCCACTGCTCGACATGGATTAGGCAAGCTTTGGCATCATGTCAACGCTTTAGAACAACAAAATCGCAACGTTTTTATGAAACCCAAGAGTTGTCAAAAATTTTGCAACTTTTCAAAAATAACTTGCACCAGAATTATGATAAAAATTTCTTTGAATGTATCCCTATGTGAACAGGCGCCAGATTGTTGGGGCATCTAAGTTTAGAAAAGGGGTTAAGTATGCTAAAAATATTCTAAGTGCTTTTCCTCTTAAAGGGATTTCCCCCAATTATTAAAAAAGGTAAGAAATGTTATGAAAGAGGAATATTAGTAACTTACCCCCTGAATCCCCCTCCGCTCCATGCTGCTACTATTGCAAGTGTTAATGACCTGTCTGTCAATCACTTGCTGCAGCCAATCACTGGCCTTAGTGGTAACTGTGCAGTACATGCACACAATGCAGGCATAGCAAGCACGTTCCCCCCCGCCTGCAGCCGAATCACTGTGCATAGGGAGAAATGTCAGTCAGGAGCTGGGAGCCTGCACATCATCTATACATTGGACTTCTGATTCTCGCCACTAGCAGCAATGAAATTACCCCATAATCATACATATCACACATTGCCTGTCACTGCCACGTACTGCTCTCATAGATGGAGCATGAAGTAGGTGACAGATTCGCTTTAAATAAAGCTGAGCGGCAAAACCAGACATCGCCCAAGGACCAGACTGAAGTCGTGTCAGGAAATAAGGCAGATCGTTATTCTAATCTCTGACATGAAACTTGACGGGGCATCTATTACCTCTAGAGATGAGAGATCACAGACCTCTGTAGGAATATGGGGGGGAGATTTATAGAACTGAAGTTAATGGATTTCCACTACTATGATAGGGCATCAATATCAGATCGGAGGTGGTCTGATATCCAGCACCCCCACAAATCAGCTGTTACAAATGAACAGGAGATGATCTGCAGTACCTGGCAGTGGCCACTAAGTAATGTACGGCGCTGTGTTCACTTTTAGTTGGAAACGGTAGCAGCTGATTGGTAGGGTGTCAGTTGTCAGACCTCCACCAGTCTATTACCTATCCCAAGCGGAAAACATGTAAATGTGAAAAAAAAGTTTTTTTTTTTTTCTTTCTAGGGAGTTCATCACTTTTCCTGTGCGCATATATACACATCTTCCACCATGTGTGTAACAACACTGAGTGGGCTGACAGGGGGTGGGTGTGAAAATATACGCAGTATGCTCCTAAGGGGCGGCTGATAAGTTTTCCATTCTGAGACTGGATCTCGCCAGGACATAATAAACTTTTAGTGCTGAATTAAATGAGCCGTGCAGGAGCTGAAATTAAACATTGCTAATGATAGAAGAACTGTTATGTAGATAATGAGCTGCGAGCGCCGATGACATCAGCAATCAGCACTGTATATACACTAAACACCTGCTATAGAGGCTGCTGAATGCGGCCATTTGTCCCGTGCCACTCATCCCTGAAACCGGTTTCTCATTGAACATATTTGCCATGAACACATACTTGAGTTCTTGGATGAGATTGATGTGTGTGGGCTGATTGCTGCATTGGCATCCTTCTGATCCTCCAGAAAGGTTTCTATGGGAATAGCTTCTTCCTCATTTGGTAAAAATCCAAACATGAAGAGTCTTCAAGTGTCATCTGTAAATGGAACATTTTAGAATATCTGACATCTGTTGTATAATGAAGGCATATGAAGCATCTGTCCATCCCTGAATCTGCTCCCTATATCCAAATGTTCCATTGATCATATACTGTGACCATATTGGTTATGTGCTGTGCATTGTGACTATAGTCATACTGTATAATGGCCAATACTTAGCACCTTACCTGAGTTTTCTTCTATCTGCTCTCACTTCTGTACATAGTCACTTGCCCAGTTAGGGGTTTATTCACACATTACAGTCTTGCTGCAGCTTCTTTTGTGTCTTTTTTTCCCCTGAAGTTGCTGCTAAAACAAAAGCTTTTAGTGCAATTTTTGTAAAACTATACAACTTTAGAACTAGAGAATGAGTTCTTCTTGCTCCCTGTGACATTTCTCAAACCTTGTGAGCCCTCAGTGAAAAACCTCCAACGGGACCCCCCAACTATCAGGGGGTTTTAATTTAATTGGTTTCTTTATTTCCCTCCCCCACCCCCCTGCCCTTCGCTCCAGGGGTTGCGGACAACTGCAATCCTTGCACGTCTATTTGCTTCATCTCAGAGGCCAGACAGGACTAGGATGTGCTTTAAAAATCTGGTTTATGGGGCTCCAGCTATTGAGCCCACTGGTGAGTTAGTGGAGGGGCTATCTGGACCCATGTTCTCAGTGACGAGGTGGCCCTGCATGCACCATTACTTTTCATTATATATTTATCGCCTATCCACAGGATAGAGACACCAGTATGATCAATGGGTCCCAACTAGTGTTGAGCGATACCTTCCGATATCAGGAAATATCGTATCAGATTGGATCGGGCCGATACCCAAAAAGTATCGGATATCGCCGATTCCGATACCGGAAACCAATGCAAGTCAATGGGACACTAATATCGGAATGAAAATAAACCCTTTCTTTCCTTGTAGGTTAATTCTACATGAAGTAAAACAACTAAGAATAATGTAGAATGACATGAAAAGCCGGCAATTCATCAGCGGCATACACCGGTACCCGACAATTTACAACAGAAAGAATAGAGCTTCACACATAGATTAGATAGATAGAAACATGTCAGTCACATATATATGAAGTACAGTGACAGTGTTGCTTACTGTACTTGTCATTTAGTGTAAAGGATTTATTAAAAAAAATATTAGTGTTTTCGTGCACCGTCTCTTTAAAAAAGCCGGCCGGCAATTCAGCATCTGTACCCAACAATTTATAACAGAAAGAATAGAGCTTCACACATAGATTAGATAGATAGAAACATGTCAGTCACATATATATAAAGTACAGGGACAGTGTTGCTTACTGTACTTGTCATTTAGTGCAAAAGATTTATTTAAAAAAATAATAGTGTTTTCATGCACCGTCTCTTTAAGAAAGCCGGCCGGCAATTCAGCATCTGTACCCGACAATTTAGAATAGAAGGAATAGAGAATCACACATAGATTAGATAGATAGAAACATGTCAGTCACATATATATGAAGTACAGTGACAGTGTTGATTACTGTACTTGTCATTTAGTGTTAAAATAAAGGATTTATTTAAAAAAAAATTGGCGTGGGGTTCCCCTTAATTTTAGGCTCTAGCGGAGGTTAAGCAGACAGCTGGGGCAAATGTTTGAAGCCTGGGAAGGGGGTAATACCCACGGAGCTTCCCAGGCTACTAATATCAGCCCCCAGCTGAATACCTAGCCTTTACTAGCTATTAAAATGGGGGAACCCCCCCCAAAAAATAACGTGGGGTCCCCCCTAATTTAATAGCTAGCACAGGCTAGGCAGACAGCTGGGGGCTGATATTAATAGCCCAGGAAGGGTGCCATGAATATTGGCCCCCTCCCAGGCTAGAAACACCAGCCGTCAGCCGCCCCAGAAATGGCGCATCCATAGGATGCGCCAATTCTGGCACTTAGCCTCGCTCTTCCACGCTGCCCTGGTGCGGTGGCAGGGGGTAATAGGGTTGGGGTTGATGTCAGCTTATAATGCCAGCTGACATCAAGCCCAGGTTAGTAATGGAGAGGCGTCTATAAGACACCCCCATTACTAACCCCATAGTCAAAGTTAAAAGAAAACACAAACACCCAGAGTAAAGTCCTTTAATTGAAATAAAGACACAATTCTTTATTGTTCTAAATTAAACCATACTTACCATCACGCCCATTCCAGCTGAAGCCAACGATCTCCTGCAATAAAAGAAAAATAATAAAGCAACCTCATCCTTACCTTTCGATGGTTCCCAGGACAGCTCCAGCTCTGCTACATCGAGATGACAGGCTGGACCGCAGCAGAAAGCTGCATCCAGCCTGTCATCCCGCAGACACTGAGAAGCGCAGGCATGCTTGCGCTCCTCAGTGTCTCTCTGTGACGTCATCCAGATGAGCCGAGTTCATGTCCAATGAACTCAGCTCACCTCATGCACGTCACTGACAGCGTGGGAAAATTCTCCTGCACTCAGCGCTTCAGCGTGAGAATTCTCCCACGCTGTCAGTGACATACATGAGGTGAGGTCATGTCCAATGAACTCAGCTCACCTCATGCACGTCACTGACAGCGTGGGAAAATTCTCACGCTGAAGTGCTGAGTGCAGGAGAATTTTCCCACGCTGTCAGTGACGTACATGAGGTGAGCTGAGTTCATTGGACATGACCTCGGCTCATCTGGATGCCGTCACAGCCAGACACTGAGGAGTAGAAGTATGCCTGCGCTTCTCAGTGTCTGCGGGATGACAGGATGGATGGCAGCGTTCTGCTGCAGTCCAGCCTGTCATCTCGATGTAGCAGAGCTGAAGCTGTCGTGGGAGCCATGGAAAGGTAAGGATGATGTTGCTTTATTATTTTACTTTTATTGCAGGAGATCGTTGGCTTCACCTGGAATGGGTGTGACGGTAAGTATGGTTTAATTTAGAACAATAAAGAATTGTGTGTTTATTTCAATTAAAGGACTTTTTTCTGGGTGTTGTGTTTTTTTAAATACTTTACTAGAAATTCATGGTGGTCATGTCTAATATTGGCGTGACCCCATGAATTTTGGGCTTAGAGCCAGCTGATAATGCCAAGCTGGCCTTAACCCCTTTATTACCCAGTGAGCCACCGCACCAGGGCCCTGGATGAGTTGGGTACAGCGCCAGAAGATGGCGCTTCTATGAACGCGCCATTTTCTGGGGCGGCTGCGGACTGCAATTTGCAGCGGGGGTGGCCCAGAAAGCTTGGGTCTCCCTGCGCTGCGGATTCCAGCCCCCAGCTGCCTAGTTGTATCTGGCTGGGCACAAAAATAGGGCGAAGCCCCACGCATTTTTTTTTTAAATTATTTCATGAAATTCATGGAATAATTAAGAAAAAAAGGGCTTCCCTATATTGTTGTGTCCAACCAGGTACAAATAGGCAGCTGGTGGTTGGGGGCAGCCCATTCCTGCCTGCTGTACCTGGCTGGACACAAATATAGTACGAAGCCCCACGTCAATTTTTTTTAAATCATTTCAGGAAATTCATGAAATAATTAAAAAAAATTGATGTGGGGCTTCGCCCTATATTTGTGTCCAGTCAGGTACAGCAGGCAGGAACGGGCTGCCCCCAACCACCAGCTGCCTATTTGTACCTAGCCGGACACAACAATATAGGGAAGCCCTTTTTTTCTTAATTATTCCATGAATTTCATGAAATAATTAAAAAAAAAAAACGTGGGGCTTCGCCCTATTTTTGTGTCCAGCCAGGTACAACTAGGCAGCTGGGGGCTGGAATCTGCAGCGCAGGGAGGCCCAAGCTTTCTGGGCCCCACCCGCTGCAAATTGCAGTCCGCAGCCGCCCCGGAAAATGGCGCGTTCATAGAAGCGCCATCTTCTGGCGCTGTACCCAACTCATCCAGGGCCCTGGTGCGGTGGCTCACTGGGTAATAAAGGGGTTAAGGCCAGCTTGGCATTATCAGCTGGCCCTAAGCCCGAAATTCATGGGGTCACGCCAATATTAGACATGACCACCATGAATTTCTAGTAAAGTATTTAAAAAAAACACAAACACCCAGAAAAAAGTCCTTTAATTGAAATAAACACACAATTCTTTATTGTTCTAAATTAAACCATACTTACCGTCACACCCATTCCAGGTGAAGCCAACGATCTCCTGCAATAAAAGAAAAATAATAAAGCAACCTCATCCTTACCTTTCCATGGCTCCCACGACGGCTCCAGCTCTGCTACATCGAGATGACAGGCTGGACCGCAGCAGAACGCTGCCATCCAGCCTGTCATCCCGCAGACACTGAGAAGCGCAGGCATACTTCCACTCCTCAGTGTCTGGCTGTGACGGCATCCAGATGAGCCGACAATGAACTCGGCTCACCTCATGTACGTCACTGACAGCGTGGGAGAATTCTCCTGCACTCAGCGCTTCAGCGTGAGAATTTTCCCACGCTGTCAGTGACGTGCATGAGGTGAGGTCATGTCCAATGAACTCGGCGCACCTCATGCACGTCACTGACAGCGTGGGAGAATTCTCACGCTGAAGCGCTGAGTGCAGGAGAATTTTCCCACGCTGTCAGTGACGTGCATGAGGTGAGCTGAGTTCATTGGACATGACCTCGGCTCATCTGGATGACGTCACAGAGAGACACTGAGGAGCGCAAGCATGCCTGCGCTTCTCAGTGTCCGCGGGATGACAGGCTGGATGGCAGCGTTCTGCTGCGGTCCAGCCTGTCATCTCGATGTAGCAGAGCTGAAGCTGTCCTGTAAACCATGGAAAGGTAAGGATGAGGTTGCTTTATTATTTTACTTTTATTGCAGGAGATCGTTGGCTTCAGCTGGAATGGGTGTGATGGTAAGTATGGTTTAATTTAGAACAATAAAGAATTGTGTCTTTATTTCAATTAAAGGACTTTATTCTGGGTGTTTGTGTTTTTTTTAAATACTTTACTAGAAATTCATGGTGGTCATGTCTAATATTGGCGTGACCCCATGAATTTTGGGCTTAGGGCCAGCTGATAATGCCAAGCTGGCCCTAACCCCTTTATTACCCAGTGAGCCACCGCATCAGGGCCCTGGATGAGTTGGGTACAGCGCCAGAAGATGGCGCTTCTATGAACGCGCCATTTTCCGGGGCGGCTGCGGACTGCAATTTGCAGCGGGTGGGGCCCAGAAAGCTTGGGCCTCCCTGCGCTGCGGATTCCAGCCCCCAGCTGCCTAGTTGTACCTGGCTGGACACAAAAATAGGGCGAAGCGCCACACATTTTTTTTTTTAATTATTTCATGAAATTCATGGAATAATTAAGAAAAAAAGGGCTTCCCTATATTGTTGTGTCCGGCTAGGTACAAATAGGCAGCTGGTGGTTGGGGGCAGCCCGTTCCTGCCTGCTGTACCTGGCTGGACACAAATATAGGGCGAAGCCCCACATAATTTTTTTTTAATTATTTCATGAATTTCCTGAAATAATTAAAAAAAAATTGACATGGGGCTTCACACTATATTTGTGTCCAGCCAGGTACAGCAGGCAGGAACGGGCTGCCCCCAACCACCAGCTGCCTATTTGTACCTGGCCAGACACAACAATATAGGGAAGCCCTTTTTTTCTTTATTATTTCATGAATTTCATGAAATAATTAAAAAAAAATTGACGTGGAGCTTCTCCCTATTTTTGTGTCCAGCCAGGTACAACTAGGCAGCTGGGGGATGGAATCTGCAGCGCAGGGAGGCCCAAGCTTTCTGCCCCCCCCCCCCCCCCCCCCCCGCTGAAAATTGCAGTCCGCGGCCGCCCGGAAAATGGCGCGTTCATAGAAGCTGGATGCTGTACCTGGCTGGCATACAAAAATATGGCGAAGCCCACGTCAAAAGTTTTGGGAAAAATTTATTAAAAAATAAATAATAATTTAGGGACTGCATCTTTATTAAGTCCTCAAATGTCATTTAGTGTTAAAATAAAGGATTTATTTAAAAAAAAAATGGCGTGGGATCCCCCATAATTTTAGTCTCTAGCGGAGGTTAAGCAGACGGCTGGGGCAGATGTTTGAAGCCTGGGAAGGGGGTAAAACCCACGGAGCTTCCCAGGCTACTAATATCAGCCCCCAGCTGAATACCTAGCCTTTACTAGCTATTAAAATGGGGGACCCCCCCCAAAAAAATGACGTGGGGTCCCCCCTATTTTAATAGCTAGCAAAGGCTAGGCAGAGAGCTGGGGGCTGATATTAATAGCCCAGGAAGGGTGCCATGAATATTGGCCCCCTCCCAGGCTAGAAACACCAGCCGTCAGCCGCCCCAGAAATGGCGCATCCATAGGATGCGCCAATTCTGGCACTTAGCCTCGCTCTTCCACGCTGCCCTGGTGCGGTGGCAGGGGGTAATAGTGGTGGGGTTCATGTCAGCGCCAGCTGCCATGAAGCCCAGGTTAGTAATGATGGGCATCTATAAGACACCCCCATTACTAACCTACAAAGTGTTAAAAAGAAAAAACACACACTACACCCAGAAAAAAATAATTTATTTGAAATAAAACACCATTTTATTTAATTCTTAGTTTACTAAAAAAAAAATAGTTACCTGTCCACGTTCCTGCGCTGATCTCCCATGCACAGCTGTCACATCTGGAGATGGTGACAGCTGTGCATGGCTGCTGTAAGCTCACGCTGCCGGGAACACGTCCGCTCCCGGCAGCGGGAGCCACTGACTGAGGTCACCGGAGTGCATTCAGGCAGCGCAGCTCCGGAGACCTCCTTTACGGCAGTGCTGTACCGTGGGAATTTCTCACGATACAGCAGTGCCGTAAAGGAGCTAACCGGAGCAGCGCTGCCTGAACTCCGGTGAACCCTTACGGCCCAGTCATTCTAGTGGCGGCAGCGGTTCAGAGCGGTCACATTCTATGTGGCTGCTCTAAACTGGAGATCTTCGTGGGACACTCGTGGACTACTACGGAGGGGTAAGGATAAGGTTGTGGTTTATTATTTTATATTTTATTACAGGAGATCGATGGCTTCGGGGAATTAGGTGTCTTGGTGAGTATAGGTGTAGTTTTTTATTTTTTACTTTATTTTAGGTGGCGATCGGCGGGGACAGGTAATGTATGAACTAATTTCTTTTAGGTAACCACTGGCCACCAATGACATGTATTTAAAATTTATTGGGGACACAGTAGGGCAATTTAAATAGCAGGATCAGGCTGATGGAAACTACTGCTCCCATCGAGCTGATCCTGCTGGCAGGAGTGGACGGGGGACAGACATAGGCCGATGGGAGTAGTAGTGTCACATCGGCCTCTGTCTGCCTGCACGTACACACACCCCGCACACACACACACCCCGCACACACACACACCCCGCACACACACTAATCATGACGGGTCTGGGAGGAGTGGCTGACCTGTGCGGCCGTGGGAAAGTTGATGTGAGTTCATGCAGTCAAGCATGAACTCACATGAACCCTCTGAGGGCACCGCGGCTACTTCAAATGAACAGCTGATCGGGATCACCTGATACCTCAGCTGTTCATTTGAAATAACCGGCGGGAAAGCGCAGCACAGAACGGGAAAGCCGGCGGTGAAGTCTTTTCACTGCCGGCTTCCCCGCCCGGGTCCTTCGCTCCTTGGTGCTGCGCTCCCCGCCCGGTCCTAATTTACGATTGGGATTGGAGGTGGCGAGGGGAGCGGAGGATCGGGGTGGGAGGCTGCGGGGAAGCAGTATGGGGCTGCGTGATTGTTTAAAAGCCGGCGGCTTTTTACCGCGCGCCGGCTTTTAAACAATCAGGAGAATTCTCCCACGCTGGGATGGCATTCTGATGACAAGCTGGATCGCAGCTGAGCGCTGCCATCCAGCTTGTCATCCTTCACAGACACTGCAGAGCGCAGGCATTATGGGAACTTCCGATTCCGGTATTCGATATTATAAAAGTATCGGAATTAAGTATCGGAATTCCGATACAGTGAATATCAGCCGATACCCGATATTTCAGTATCGGAATGCTCAACACTAGTCCCAACCTCTGAGGCTTCCAGCATGCAGGTGAAGTGCTAGAATGTGCTTTACCATTGCTCCTTTCATGTCTATTGGACTGATGGCTCTTGTATCTCTGCCGGCACTTTAGAATTGAATGGAGCAGTGGTCATGCAATCACACTAGCATTCCATTAACACAGCGGACTTGGGGACCCCTATTCTCTGAATCGGTGGGGGGCTTCGACGGCTGAGCTCCCAGAAATTATATATTTTTTTGTCAATCCTGTGATGATGAGATAAAACCAGGTTCAGAGATGGACAGATGCAATTTCCATATAACAGATACCAGATATTCTAAAGTCTTACATTTACAACTGCCCTGAGGCAACATGAGGAAAAATTCAGAAGGAGCATCAGACGTCACTAGGACCATTCATTCCAGCAATAGCAATGGATGAGGGTTAAGAGAAGAGCACACGGGGCGTGCTGGTTACTAGGGAATGTGGAAGATACTTACGCAATATTCTTTTTGTTTTAATGTGAGGTTAATTGTTCTGTTTCTGTTCTGTGAATACACTTTCCCTTTGTTGAAGAGCAGGGAATAATCAACTCCAAATATTAGTATTTAGTGAAATAATACACCCTGCCGCAAGAATTCCCAGCAGTTCCATTCTGGGTGTGCGTGTATATAGAATATATATAATATGGTACCAGTTGAAAGTTTGTACACACCTGCTCATGCAATGGTTTTGCTTGTTCTTATTTTAATGTGCACATTGTAGATTCAGACTGAAGGCAGCAAAACCACAAAGGGTAAAGAAACACGAGTGAAACAAACCAGAAAGTATGTTAGATCCCTCAAAGTAACCCCCTTTACTCTTCAGAGAATGCCATGTGGGTGTAAATCTAGAATAAAAGGGAGATACTTTGGGGAATCTTAGCTTTAGCACATATTCTGGTTTGACTCGTTTCCTTACTCCTTGTTTCCTTTATGGTTTTCCTGCCTTCAGTCTAAATCTACTAACTTTCAACATATAATATAGTAACTGTTGAAAGTTTATACACACCTGTTCATACAATGGTTTTCCTTGTTGTTGGAACGTGCACATTCGAGATTCAGACTCAAGGCAGCAAAACCATAAAGGAGCACACCTGGAAACAAGGAGTAAAGAAACATGTGAATCAAACCAGAATATGTGCTACACCTTAGATTCCTGAAAGTACCCCCCCCCCCGCCTTTACTCATATGACAGATTTACACCCACTTGGCATTCACTGAAGAGTAAAGGGGGTACTTTGAGGGATCTAAGTGTTTAACACAGATCCTGCTTAGTATCACACGTGTTTACTCCTTGTTTCTATGTGTTTCTTTGTGGTTTTGCTGTCTTCAGTCTGAATCTAAAATGTGCACACCAAAATAAGAACAATGAAAACCATTGCATGAACAGTTACCAAACTTTTGTCCAGTGCTGTATGTGTGTATTTTACTATGTTGTTCACACTTTTTATTGTTGGTTGTATGTCGTGGCATGAGATTAAAAGGCACAGCGCCCCTCTTGTCTATAGTTAGCACCATATAAGAGAATGAAGCTGAGATGAATGACGCAGCCAGTGGACGGGGCTGGTGCTATTTCTGGAATAAAAAAACTCCAGATTGTCTTTTAAATCTGAGAGAACATTTGGATCCGCTGTATGTGTGATGTGACACAACCAATGAGTGGCGAAGAAATAGGGCAAGTTATTCCCTGCCCCCAGGAATGCCGGGATATATTGTGGATTAATTACTGATGCTGTAGAAATTATGGATCGGTTTTGCCCAATCCACTATAAAGTATCAGCACAGAAAACTGAAGGCAGGGAAGTAAAGTGCTATGTAAAGCCTAGCTGTTTACGCCAGCGTGTGCTATTCCGGTTTATTAAACAATTCCTCTCTGTTTTCCGGTGAGAGTTTACATATGGTTGGATGATGCCTACAAGAAGGAATGGCAGGCGTCGCTGGAAAAGTAAATATTTTACTATCGCTGTGATGGTATTTTGCACAGCAAAGTGATACAGAATTTACGTGTAAAAACATTTCCTCCTCTTGCTTGTACCCACTTGTTGGTCTGTAGCGTATTTTTTTTCGGCAAGGTCGAATTCTCAGAATTTTGATGGAGTTTTTGAGTCCTTTAACCTCCTTACGTTTATAAATTCTGACTTAAATTTGGTGAAAAAAATTTGAGTATTGTTGGGTGCGCTAGTCTATGTATCCATGTCCTGAACCTAGAGATGCCGTACCTGATGTCTACTTCACTTGGCTCAGCAAGGACAATCCACAGCAGAACGCAGTAGTGACATAGTGGATTTACATGTCTTTTGTTTTGTTTTTTTTACAGCAAATCTAATCCACATACTGCAGGTATTATCTGCATGGAAATTGACCTGCAGTGCGGATTTATGTCAAACTCTGATTTCTTTGGGTACAAATGTTCTCCAAATTTTTCTAATTGATTTTATTGCATGCCAAAAGATTAATATTAAATGGAATTAGTCACCAGGTTTTTGCTACCTCATCCTAGAACAGTATGATGTAGGGGCAGAGACCCTGATTCCAGTGATGTCACTTCCTCAGCTGCTTTCTGTCATTTTGATAAGAGTGCTCTCTTGTTTTTCTCCATATTGTTACTTGTTGTACTCACTTTTTGCAGTTGGAGTAGCACCCGGTCTCCACAGGACGAGGTGCCTCAGTTTACCTTAAACAGCAATTGGTTACAGACTCCTTAACAGTACTTGGTGCTGGCTTTCTCTTCTTCCCAATTTGGATTTTGATAAAATCATTTGTTTTCTCTTCTGCTGATCTAGCAGTTCTCTGAATGCTGAGCTCTGTATAACCACACCCACACCACTGATTGGCAGAAAGCTGCCAATCCGCTGATGGGATTATACAGAGCTCATGAATATGGAAGATTACCTGGTAGCAGATTTACTAGTCCTCTAGTGATAAAATCACCATTTGATCAGCATCAGATTATCAAAATTACTCTAAGCAAGCCAGTAAGAGACACATTGCCGAAATCATGCTCTCAGCCCCCACATCATACTGTTATCAGATTACATAGGAAAAACCTGGTGGAAGATTCACTTTAAACACTTCTCTTTATTCTCATTTACTCGAATGCTTTAGGGATGTCAAACCCAAATATACAGAGGACCAAAATTAAAAGCTTGGACAAAGTCGCGGGCCAACGTAGATAATTATTAAAACATTGTCTACCGTTGAGGAAGATTTTCCTTATCAAATATAACGATGAACCTTTTTCATACGGAAACAAACTCAAGGGGGTAATTTAAATAAGTAATAACCTTGAATAATGCAGATAATGAAGTATGATTCCAACAAAAGTGCAGTAAAACACCCCCACAGTCAATTCCCTCACTGGCCTCCATACAGTATATTGGGCCCCACACAAGCCTCCATACAGTATATTGGGCCCCACACAGGCCTCTATACAGTATATTGGGCCCCACATAGTCCTCCGTACAGAATAATGGGCCCCACATAGTCCTCCGTACAGTATAATGGGCCCCACGTAGTCTTCTGTACAGTATAATGGGCCCCACGTAGTCTTCTGTACAGAATAATGGGCCCCACGTAGTCCTCCGTACAGAATAATGGGCCCCACGTAGTCCTCCGTACAGAATAATGGGCCCCACGTAGTCCTCCGTACAGAATAATGGGCCCCACGTAGTCTTCCCTACAGAATAATGGGCCCCACGTAGTCTTCCCTACAGAATAATGGGCCCCACGTAGTCTTCCCTACAGAATAATGGGCCCCACGTAGTCCTCCATACAGAATAATGGCCCCACATAGTCCTCCGTACAGGATAGGAAACCTGTGACTGGTCTGGACACCGCGGTCCACGACCACTGTCTGGCATCCACATTCCTATCCACTGTTTTGCAGGTGACTTTATTTCTTAACCTCTAGACAATGTGGACTTTACAGATAGTGTTCCAGCAGCGATAGTTGTTATACCTCCTTTATGATACTTTAAGTATTTTCTGTTCGTCATGTAAGACTTCTGTACATCAGACCAACCTTACAGATCTGCATTTGCCTGTTTGTGAGAGACATGGATGAATAACGATTATACTGTGAATGGTAACCTTACTTGTCCGGATATATCAGCACATGGGGAAACGTATGTAAAACTCTTCAGAGGGGTCAGCACTTCAGCTGAGGAAGTTTAGCTTATAGATGATAAGACTAGAAGGGTAAGATGAATTGGAAGATAAACAGGAAAATAAGTTAAGGATAGAGCCGGTCTCCAGGATGTCGGGGACTGCTGCACGTGTCGGGGGAAGTGTTTGTACTGTGGAAGATTGCAAGATCTGAAGAAAATTGCCTTCAATTGTTTGTAGCTGTGAAGATGCCACAAGAGCGGGGGCTTCCTGTATTAAGTACGATTGTGTTGTACAATTGGAGCAGTAATATTATTCAGGAGATGGGTAATATGGGAGTAAGGGATATTTACATCTCATTTTGAAAAGTGGGTACTACAGATGAGCAAATCGGTTTGCAGAACCTTAAACAGGAGCCTTGTGAACAGCACTCTCCCTTCTGGCACATCTTCTAATAGGCCCGGCGCTACATCTTACACATGTCACATCGCAACAATGACGTGGCGCCGGTAAACTCCGGCAGGTAGGAGGCCTCAGAACACAGTGTTCGGACTATAGAGGTGACACTTGAAGCTCTTCTTGGGTCTCAAGGCATAATCTGTCTAAGGACTTGGGTTACTTATAATAGTAATGTTGTCTTCTGTCAGATGTCAACTTATTTATACATTTTCAGGAGGAATAACCGAGGAACGGGGCATCACAAAGCATTGTCTTTTCATGGAGACTACACGTGTTTGCTGAGATAGGCATACTAGGAGGGCTGATGGATCCTGTTAGGAGCAGATCTCTGATAGTGAGGCCTGTTCCCTGTTCCCCCCAACCTCCTGCCCTCGTCTGGCACTGCACCATGGATAAATAAACACTTTTTCATATAATCCATAATTCGTTGCTGAATCCTGCTGCCTTATATCTCATAGCCATATCTCCTCAGTGTAAGGCTCTCTTCACATATCTATTGTTCATTTTGTCAAAGACATATGTTGGGCCTTTTTCTCCTATAAAGATATGTCGGCCATTGACTCCTACTGTAGAAATGTATACATTACAATTGTTTTTTACTCCTTAACTCTGTATAAGAAAATATTGCCCTACTTATACAGTAAAGATATAAGGAGGGAGGACACTTAGGAGCGAGGTTTCTGGAGATTGAGATTGAATTTTTGTATAGGACTATACCACCATTCTGATATGGATTATCACAGAGAAAGGGTGCAGTTACACTGGTTTATAATTGGGGTGAACACTTGTTTGCCGATTAATGGCCATTCTAAACGAGCTGCCAATCACCCATTGTTTATCGAGTGAAGTTATTTTTAAGCTTGATTAAAAATCATTGCCCCCGGCAGCACATCGTCCGGTGTAAACAGGACATGTGCTCCCGAAAACAATATTTTATAGCCACAGAACGGTTTAATTAATGATTGTTCTGTTTGCATGGAATTGTGACAGCCTGTCTAACCAGGCTATTAAACAACCCCCGACTGAATCGAATGTAGCCAATCCGCAGTCATTTGACGGCTGCTATTAACCAGGGTAAATGCTCTCTAAATACAGTTGTGCTCAAAAGTTTACATACACCGGCAGAATTTTTCCTTTCTTGGCCTTGTTTCAGAGAATATGAATCATAAGAAAAAAACTTTTTCTCCACTCATGGTTATTGGTTGGGTGAAGCCATTTATTGTCAAACTACTGTGTTTTCTCTTTTTTAAATCTTAATGACAAACAAAAACATCCAAATGACCCTGATCAAAAGTTCACATACCCCAGTTCTTAATACCGTGTATTGCCCCCTCTAACATCAATGACAGCTTGAAGTCTTTTGTGGTAGTTGTGGATGAGGTTCTTTACTTTCTCAGATGATAAAGCAGCCCATTCTTCATGGCAAAAAGCCTCCAGTTCCTGTAAATTCCTGGGCTGTCTAGCATGAACTGTGGGCTTGAGATCTCCCCAGAGTGGCTCAATGATATTGAGGTCAGGAGACTGAGATGGCCACTCCAGAACCTTCACTTTGTTCTGCTTTAGCCAATGACAGGTCGACTTGGCCTTGTGTTTTGGATCGTCGTCATGTGAGAACGTCCAAGTACGTCCCATGCGTAGCTTCCAGGCTGATGAGTGCAAATTTGCCTACAATATTTGCTGATAACGTACTGCATTCATCTTTCCTTCAACTTTTACTAAGTTTCCTGTGACTTTGTAGCTCACACATCCCCAAAACATCAGCGATGCGCCTCCGTGCTTTACTGTAGGAATGGTGTTCCTTTCATCATAGGCCTTGTTGACCTCTGTCCCTCTCTGACCTTCTCTTGTTCCAGAAGTTTTGAGGCTTGTCTCTGTGCTGTTTGGCGTATTGTAGGTGACATACTTTGTGGCATTTGCGCAGTAATGGCTTTCTTCTGGCGACTCGAACATGCAGCCCATTTTTCCTCAAGTGCATCTTGAAACAGCCACACCGCTAGTTTTCAGAGAGTCCTGAATTTCAGCTGATGTTATTTCTGGGTTTTTCTTTGCATCCCAAACAATTTTCCTGGCAGTTGTGGCCGAAATCTTTGTTGGTCTATCTGACCGTGGTTTGATTTTTACAGAGACCCTGATTTTCCATTTGTTAATCACAGTTTGAACGCTGCTGGCTGGCATTATCAATTCCTTGGATATCTTTTTGTGTCCCTTTCCTGTGTTATACAGTTCAACTACCTTTTCCCGTAGATCCGTTGACAATTCTTTTGCTTTCCCCATGACTCACAATCCAGAAACGTCAGTGGCTGGATGCAAGAGTCTGTATGGATCCCAGAAACTCACTCTGCTTTTATGCACACACACTGATTACAAGCAAACAGGTCACAGGTGAGGATGTTTTTTTTGTTATCATTCATATTCTCTGAAACAAGGCCAAGAAAGGAAAAACTCTGTCGGGGTTTGTTAACTTTTGAGCACAACTGTATATTGTGAGCTCTGTGGATGAATCTGTTGTAGAAAATTGGACAGCACTGAGCATTGTCAGGAGGCCTAATAGTTGGTGGGATCGCAGGTGATTTATCTAGTGCATACATATCCATTCATCTGCGACCCTATACACTCGAAGGCAGTGTCTAAATATAGAGTGGACATAACTTTTACCAATATCCTATATTGGTCACTGCAGCAAACCTAAGCGCTTGTGAAAGCAGTGCGGATCTGGAAGGGGTAATCAGGATTTGCTGCACACCGTCCTGCATACATAAGGATGTTTGACTTCTTCATTTCCACAAATGGCAAGGAAACCTGAAAATGCTGACTATCTTCAGTTAATGAGTTTGTTACATTCTCTATAAATAACAAAGGAGAGGTTGTGCTCACAAATGGCTTTTGCACTGTGGTTGATCAGAGCTACATTGAGAGCTGTGGTTTTTTTTGTTAGTTTTTGAGTTTTAATCTCAACTCGCTTTAATAGATAGCCAGCAAGGTGTTTGACATCATTCAGGACATAGACATATTTTTGTCATAGATCTGCTGAGTAAATAAAGTTTTGTAAAGTTCAGTTGCTGAGATCTTATTAGAGCAGTTGAACCTCTTTACCAGACCGTTTTTTTCATATCTTTTGCTACAAGTCAATTCTGTTTGTGACAACCGTATGTGCTCCCAATCCAGAATGTCTACAAACATGTCTGGAACATGTCTTGTATAATAGCATTGTCATCCTGAATAATTTGTATCTCCTGCTGATATACAAATAAAGTGCATGTACTGTAAAACAGAGTCTAAGGCACCTGCTCTACGGACCCCCAGACTCCCATTTTGCCTAAGATCATATAGGTGTGATGTACAGTCCTGCTCTCGGCCAGACAGTATTTGCTTGTTACTTTCAAACAATGTACCACCCTTTCCTCAGTGATACTGGGAAGGGTGTATTACAGTTTGTTTTTTTTAACAGCCTTCGACTCAATCTCAAGCCATGGTGACTTGATGGATGAACGATCTGTAGGAAGGTCTATCTTGTGCAAGCCTAGATAGGTCCACCAGGGTCTTCTCCGACTTTATCTTGACAGTATCAAGCCATCGGGTTGCTGGTCTTCCTCTTCGTTTTTTTCCTTCTATTCTTCCGACCATGATGTCCTCCAGTGATTGCTCTCTTCGTATGACGTTTCCAAGTTGTAGCTTGGGTGATCCTTGCTTCAAGTGACATGTCTGACTTGATTTTGACTTCTTGCCATCCATGGTATTGAAAAAATCTTTCTCCAGCACAACATTTCTAAGGCGTCCATTATAGTACCCCCTATTTAACTTTTTTTCTGTGTGGCTATGCTCGTATTGTATTTTTCAAAAAATAGGTAGCAAAAAGTTTTGAGGCCAAGATGAGTTAGTCGCACCAGTCCACAGAAAACATCAGAAGATGGCAGTGATACAATATTACTTTTCTATTGCTACACTTGTCATAGGGATGGATGATTAACTATGGTTACAAAATGTTTTATTTCTCAAACCTGAAAATAAGTTCAATGTTGTACAGTATTTGAATGTGCATGGCTTGATGGTTGTAAAGTCCATACTTTTTGTTTTTACTTGACACTGTGTTTTTATCCAGGTACATACCAAGGACAATGGATGGGAGGAATGAGGCATGGATATGGCGTTCGCCAGAGCGTTCCCTATGGAATGGCTACAGTCATCCGGTCACCACTGAGAACCTCTCTGTCCTCACTACGTAGTGAACAGAGCAATGGCATCGTACTTCATGACATCGGAGCCGACAGTCCAGCTGGGACTCGTGGAGGTTTTGTATTGAATTTTCACAGCGACTCTGAGCTTATGACGGGCAAGAAGAAGGGTTTGTTCAGAAGAGGGTCACTACTGGGCAGCATTAAGCTTAGAAAATCAGAATCCAAGATCTCCATATCTAGCAAACGCAGCTCTGTGAGAAGCGATGCGGCTATGAGTAGAATTAGCTCCAGCGATGCCAATTCTACAATTAGCTTTGGAGATCTGGACTCTGATTATTCTCCTGTAGAAGATCACGTCGATGCCACCACCACAGAAACCTATATGGGAGAATGGAAGAATGATAAGCGCACTGGGTTTGGAGTAAGTGAGCGATCAAACGGAATGAAATACGAGGGAGAATGGCTGAACAATCGCAGGCATGGATATGGATGTACCATATTTCCGGATGGCACAAAAGAAGAAGGAAAGTACAAAAATAATGTTTTAGTCCGTGGAATAAGAAAGCAGCTTATACCCATAAAGAACACCAAAACGAAGGAAAAGGTAGACCGCGCTGTCGAGGGGGCGCAGAGAGCAGCAGCTGTAGCAAGGACAAAGGTGGAGATAGCAGCGTCCAGGTAGGTCACTTGTGGAAATGGGCAGACTGTAAAGATAATTCTGGGTGTTTTCTTACAGAAATTGCTCATTTTATCCGCTAGAACATCTTAGTAGCAGATATTGGGCCATGCAATGCACCAAATATTGGGCCAGCAATGCATCTTATTCCACCAAATATAACCACAGACGTCAGTCAGATATGTGGAGTAAAACAATGGCGTCCTAATGGTTTTGATACATGTGGCCTGTGAGCTTTTTTAGAGTGAAAAGAAAGCTCTTTATAGCTTTTGTCAAGTCCTCTGAATACTTGTATGAGCGCCCCCCCCCCCCCTAAAAATAAAGAAGAGTTTGCATCAAGGAGTTGGCCAGGAAGTAGGCTTGCAGCCTAGTCCCTCCATAGTACAGAAATGGAAGCACTTTGCATGCCCATATGGCGCCTCGATACAGCATCATATTAAAGGGGCATTCCAGCTCCATGCACTTTCTCATCAGGAGGTGAGAAGGGCCAGTGACGTCCTGTCTAGTGACACCTGCCATGTCGCGTACACAATGCCTGCTGATCAGAGGCGACTTAGCGGGTATCAGTAGACGTGACATCAGCAGCCATGCTCCCCTCCATTTGCCGAAATTACTAGTGCTGAAATGTCCCTTTAAGGGAATATTCTTCCTTAGAATCTTTTGAGGGTGTACAATAGAGCTCCATAGACTTTTTTGGATGACATATTACAGCTCAGTGCAACTTGCAAGTTGTACAGGGCTCTGATATGGTTGTGTACATGTGCCCTAACGAAAAGAAAGCTGACTTACGATCATTTCATACGTAAATATATTTCTAAGGTGCTAATGACATGAAATTATCACCAGTTGGTGACAACCCATCCTCTCCACACAGGCAAAGATATCAAACCATAGATGACCATAAATTAAGTTATGTGTAATAATGACAAATTACACTGGGAAAAAGTATTGAACACACTTACTGAAATGTAATTAATACTTCGCACAAAAGCCTTTGTTGGTGATGACAGCTTCAGATGCCTCCTGTATGGAGAAACTAGTAGCATGCATTGCTCAGGTGTGATTTTGTCCCATTCTTCCACTCACATTCTTCACATCCTGGAGGTCCCATGGGCTCCTTCTATGAACAATGAGCTTTAGTTCCTTCCATAAATGTTCTGTTGGATTCAGGTCAGGTGATTGGCTGGGTCATTCTAGCAGCTTTGTTTTCTTTCACTGAAACCAATTGTGAGTTTCCTTGACTGTGTGTTTGGGATCATTGTCTGGCTGAAATTTCCTCCTCCGTTTCATCTTTATCACCGTGTTGTAGTAGATGGCAGCAGATTTTTATCAAGAATGTCTCGGTACAGTGGCATGTAAAAGTTTGTTCACCCTTGGTCAAAATTATTGTTATTGTGAACAGTTAAGCAAGTTGAAGATAAAATGATCTCTAAAAGGCCTAATGTTAAAGATGACCCATTTACTTTGTATTTTAGGCAAAAATATATATACACTGCTCAAAAAAATAAAGGTAACACTCAAATAACACATCCTAGATCTGAATGAATGAAATATTCTCATTGAATACTTTGTTCTGTACAAAGTTGAATGTGCTGACCACAAAATCACACAAAAATCATCATTGGAAATCAAATTTATTAACCAATGGAGGCCTGGATTTGGAGTCACCCCCAAAATTAAAGTTGAAAAAAACACACTACAGGCTGATCCAACTTTGATGTAATGTCCTTTAAAACAAGTCAAAATGAGGCTCAGTATTGTGTGTGGCCTCCACGTGCCTCTATGACCTCCCTACAATGCCTGGGCATGCTCCTGATGAGGTTGCGGATGGTCTCCTGTGGGATCTCCTCCCAGACCTGGACTAAAGCATCCGCCAACTCCTGGACAGTCTGTGGTGCAACGTGGACGCTCTGCTGTGCATATGTATGTATTCGTGTGTTTGTGTGTGTGTATGTATGTGTCTATACAGGGGCGGACATATCATTGGTGCAGCATGTGCGGCCGCACAAGGGCCCAAGAGCTGAGGGGGCCCATTTTCTATTTTCAAACCAGGTGGAATTGTGCCTTTTGATGAACTATTGAAGTACAAAGGGCCCATATATTGTTCTTGCACAGAGGCCCTTTCCTGACTGTTTCCGCTAGTGTGTGTAGATAGATAGATATGTGTATGTACAGTACAGACCAAAAGTTTGGACACACCTTCTCATTTAAAGATTTTTCTGTATTTTCATGACTTTGAAAATTGTACATTCACACTGAAGGCATCAAAACTATGAATTAACACATGTGGAATTATATACTTAACAAAAAAGTGTGAAACAACTGAAAATATGTCTTATATTCTAGGTTCTTCAAAGTAGCCACCTTTTGCTTTGATGACTGCTTTGCACACTCTTGGCATTCTCGTGATGAGCTTCAAGAGGTAGTCACTGGAAATGGTTTTCACTTCACAGGTGTGCCCTGTCAGGTTTAATAAGTGGGATTTCTTGCCTTATAAATGGGGTTGGGACTATCAGTTGTGTTGTGCAGAAGTCAGGTGGATACACAGCTGATAGTCCTACTGAATAGACTGTTAGAATTTGTATTATGGCAAGAAAAAAGCAGCTAAGTAAAGATAAACGAGTGGCCATCATTACTTTAAGAAATGAAGGTCAGTCAGTGCAAAAAATTGGGTAAACTTTGAATGTGTCCCCAAGTACAGTTGCAAAAAACATCAAGCGCTGCAAAGAAACTGGCTCACATGAGGACCGCCCCAGGAAAGGTAGACCCAGAGTCATCTCTGCTTCTGAGGATAAGTTTATCCGAGTCACCAGCCTCAGAAATCGCAGGTTAACAGCAGCTCAGATTAGAGACCAGGTCAATGCCACACAGAGTTCTAGCAGCAGACACATCTCTACAACAACTGTTAAGAGGAGACTTTGTGCAGCAGGCCTTCATGGTAAAATAGCTGCTAGGAAACTACTGCTAACGACAGGCAACAAGCAGAAGAGACTTGTTTGGGCTAAAGAATACAAGGAATGGACATTAGACCAGTGGAAATCTGTGCTTTGGTCTGATGAGTCCAAATTTGAGATCTTTGGTTCCAACCACCGTGTCTTTGTGCGACGCAGAAAAGGTGAACAGATGGACTCTACATGCCTGGTTCCCACCGTGAAACATGGAGGAGGAGGTGTGATGGTGTGGGGGTGCTTTGCTGGTGACACTGTTGGGGATTTATTCAAAATTGAAGGCATACTGAACCAGCATGGCTACCACAGCATCTTGCAGCGGCATGCTATTCCATCCGGTTTGTGTTTAGTTGGACCATCATTTATTTTTCAATAGGACAATGACCGCAAACACACCTCCAGGCTGTGTAAGGGCTATTTGACCAAGAAGGAGAGTGATGGGGTGCTGCGCCAGATGACTTGGCCTCCACAGTCACCAGACCTGAACCCAATCGAGATGGTTTGGGGTGAGCTGGACCGCAGAGTGAAGGCAAAAGGGCCAACAAGTGCTAAGCATCTCTGGGAACTCCTTCAAGATTATTGGAAGACCATTTCCGGTGACTACCTCTTGAAGCTCATCAAGAGAATGCAAAGAGTGTGCAAAGCAGTCATCAAAGCAAAAGGTGGCTACTTTGAAGAACCTAGAATATAAGACATATTTTCAGTCGTTTCACACTTTTTTGTTAAGTATATAATTCCACATGTGTTAATTCATAGTTTTGATTCCTTCAGTGTGAATGTACAATTTTCATAGTCATGAAAATACAGAAAAATCTTTAAATGAGAAGATGTGTCCAAATTTTTGGTCTGTACTGTACATATACACACACAGATAAATAGATGTATGTGTGTGTATATATATTTATATTTGTCTGAAAAGCACAGTACCCATATCTATATTTTAGGCCTCCATCACACGTCCTGATATTTCCGGTACTGGAAAAAACAGTACCGGAGATGTCCATGTGTAGCATGTTGTGCTGCCTCAGTATCACACATACCAGCGCCTGAGAAAAGCTGGCAGAGTTCATGCTGTTCTCAGGCGCTAGGTGCTGGAGGCAACTTTCATCATTGTACTTTGCCCGTGCTGAGATCAGTGCAAGCAGGGGACAATGTTGAGAGTTGTATTCAGCCCGCGCTGTCTACATTGAGTGTAAAATGAAGAATAAAATAAAAAAACACATACTCAATAGAAGTCTATGGATCCATGAAAAACACGGACCTTACACAGATGGCAGCAGTGTACATGTGTGCAGTCCGTGTTTAACATCGCAAAGAATAGGAGAAGCTTTGTCATTTATTTATCACTATGTGAAAAACTTTGACACACGGATCCAAAACACTGACACACGTACTTTTTTTTTTTTGCATATGTGAAAAAAACCCACTGACGTCTGAATGAGGCCTAAGGGAGATATTCGTATTCGAGACATTATACAGCACCCACTTTTTATATTTACACAATTCAAAAAAAGAAATGTATGAAATCAGAGGCATATACACAGAAAGGAAATAAGCATGTATATAACAAAACATGTGTAATCGCAGTCATTTTCTGGGAGAAATACTTCATTTTCTGGAACAATTTCAAGGGTGCCGACACTTTCGACCATGACTGTAGATGTTCAACAGTCTGCATACACCCCAGGGGGCGCTGTGTTATGACTTGGTATATGACCCTGTTGCCTAATAGTAACGTTTGCTCTGTAAACGGGAACAAGTTCCGCACCAGATCTGTCCTGTTACCCGTAACATTCATATATGTGTACATTTATACAGTGCCTACAAGTAGTATTCACCCCCCTGCAGATTTAGCTGGTTGACACATGCGGAATTAACTTGGCATTGTGACATTTGTACTGTAGATCAGCCTGGAAGTGAGAAATGCACTGCAGCAAATTTTGGTTTTGTTTTGTTTTTGTTTTTTTTTTTAAAACGTTAAAAGTTAATTCAGAGTGTCATTTATTATTCAACCCCTCAAACCACAAGAATTCTGTTTGGTCCCCCTAAAGTATTAAGAAGTAGTTCAGGCACCAAGAATAATGAGCTTCACATGTGTGGATTAAAGATCTCTTTTGCCAGCCTTTTCTGACTATTTAAGACCCTCCCCAAACTTGTGAACAGCACTCAGACATGGTCAACATGGGAAAGACAAAGGAGCATTCCAAGGCCATCAGAGACAAGATCGTGGAGGGTCACAAGGCTGGCAAGGGGTACAAAACCCTTTCCAAGGAGTTGGGCCTACCTGTCTCCACTGTTGGGAGCATCATCCGTAAGTGGAAGGCTTATGGAACTACTGTTAGCCTTCCACGGCCTGGACAGCCTTTGAAAGTGTCCTACCGTGCCGAGGCCAGGTTTGTCCGAAGAGTCAAGGCTAACCCAAGGACAACAAGGAAGGAGCTCCGGGAAGATCTCATGGCAGTGGGGACATTGGTTTCAGTCAATACCATAAGTAACGTACTCCACCGCAATGGTCTCCGTTCCAGACGAGCCTGTATGGTAACTTTACTTTCAAAGCGTCATGTCAAGGCTCGTCTACAGTTTGCTCATGATCACTTGGAGGACTCTGAGACAGACTGGTTCAAGGTTCTATGGTCTGATGAGACCAAGATCGAGATCTTTGGTGCCAACCACACACATGACGTTTGGAGACTGGATGGCACTGCATACGACCCCAAGAATACCATCCCTACAGTCAAGCATGGTGGTGGCAGCATCATGCTGTGGGGCTGTTTCTCAGCCAAGGGGCCTGGCCATCTGGTCCGCATCCATGGGAAGATGGATAGCACGGCCTACCTGGAGATTTTGGCCAAGAACCTCCGCTCCTCCATCAAGGATCTTAAGATGGGTTGTAATTTCATCTTCCAACAAGACAACGACCCAAAGCACACAGCCAAGAAAACCAAGGCCTGGTTCAAGAGAGAAAAAGTCAAGGTGTTGGAGTGGCCTAGTCAGTCTCCTGACCTTAACCCAATTGAAAACTTGTGGAAGGAGCTCAAGAATAAAGTCCACATGAGACACCCAAAGAACCTAGATAACTTGGAGAAGATCTGCATGGAGGAGTGGGCCAAGATAACTCCACAGACCTGTGCCGGCCTGATTAGGTCTTATAAAAAACGATTATTAGCTGTAATTGCAAACAAGGGTTATTCCACAAAATATTAAACATAGGGGTTGTATAATAATTGACCCACACTTTTATGTTTAAAATTTAATAAAATTCAACTGAGCAACATAACTTTTTGGTTTGTAAGATTTATGCTTCTGTTCATAAAACCTACTCTCGTTTGCAGTTTGAAGGCTCTAACTTATTTGCATCTTATCAAACCAGCTAAATCTGCAGGGGGTTGAATACTACTTGTAGGCACTGTATGTGTATAGTGAGACAAGTGTGGTGTCTTATAGCGATAGCCTAAGACCAGATTTTTTTTTAGTTTTTTGTCATTCCCCTGTCTGTCAGTCGCTCTGTGTACGGCACTGTGTTGGGGAAGTGGCATAATGAGACATTCAGTCCATAGTGACCTTGACCGCTACTGGCTTTAATTGGCCGCTCTACATGGTACGTCATCATTCATGCAGCACATACTGACTCAGATTTGTGTTTGTAACACACACACACCTCTGTCATTGTTCCCATAGTCTCCTATGTTAGATCTTGTTACTTATGTGATCTATAAATATGTTGCATGCAGAACTATTATCTCTCTCGCCACTGTGCTTTTCTTTGTCCTGAAACGTGTTTTTTTTTCCCTAGATTTTGTTGTTGCTGTGCCCTGTGTGACTATAAGGCTGTGCAGCCTGGAGAGGCAGTGCATTGTATAGCAGATAAATGTTTATGACCATTTATTACCTACTCACTGAATAGGTGCTGAATGTTAGATTGCCGGGGATTCTCATGGCCAAGTTGTATGGAGCCGTAGCGTACGTTGTAGACCACCACTCCGTACAAGTTCCCAGTTGTTACATGCTGGTCAGGAGGAACACAGGTACCATTTGCTAGTGATTGTGGGGTCCCAGTCCTTTCTCTGTGGATTGATGAATAATTGTAAGTCTTTTTGTGTAGAAGATATTGTAGTGGCCATAAATGTTAGCTGCCAATCAAATGCTCGTTCTGCCTAAATCTGTCTCCTCCGACACCCCCACACATGCACACTCGTGAGCAGACCTTTTCAGTAGGAAGAACGGAATAATCCGTAGCTAGAAAGATCTTGCGGCAGCTTATCTCTCCAAAAACAAAAGGACCAGGCATGTTACCATCCAACGGCTGATCCTATTGTCCTCCAACATCTGCCATTAACTGGTTGTCCATTCCTTCTGAAATGGCCAGCTTCACCTCCTAAGAACTGTAAATCCCGCAATGGTCATGCTTACCCCCATCTAATCTCATTTCAATGCGGAAATGTCCAAATCTTTAAATGTGCCACATGTGCAAATGGAAAAATGTTCTCCTTGTGCCGCAATGTAATTGGCTATTGACGGTTACTGCTGTTCGGAGCAATATCCTGAGTTAGAGTAATGAATAGCTTGGATATTCTCTGTAAGTAGAATAGCTATGACCCATAGCTTTGTCAGTCTGCATTTTAGGCTGTGCTCATATTTGCCTCTTGATTGACTTATAATGGGGTCTTCCAGGTTTCACTGGTAAAATCCTGGGAACCTAATAAAAATATAGTGGTATGAGAGTGTCCTGAGCCTGTATGCGGATTCTCCGGTAAGATCATTAGTTTTCTTTTATTGGTAATTCGCCGCTCGTTTACTGGCCAGCTTACACAGACCAACGAACAGTGATGGCAATCACTAACCAGATCGTTCTGTCCCCACATATTATCGGCAGCACATTACATTGGGCGATGTGCTACCAATAATGATTTTTTATTTTTTGCTGTCATAAATGATTTGATCCCCCACTAACTATCATTTTGGTTGTTCGTTGGGTGATCGCCGATATGTTTACACCGGTAGATAATCAGGAACAAGCATTGCTACTGTTGTTTGTTCCATTGCCTTCTGATGTAAATGCACTGTTAGGTAGTGGCATCTAGAGCTGGGCGATTAATGGAATGAATTGGATTAATGCACCATTTCAATGATGCACGATTCTGATTATCCTCAAAATCAATGATTCCATTATAGCTTCGCCCCGTGGGTGAAGCCGGTATCGGGGCAGGGGTGAGGTGGCAGCAAGGTGCACAGGGGGTGGTGCAAAATCATAGTAAACCTAAAGAGGAACTGTTATCCCCAGGGGTCAGACAAAATCTTCCTTGTGTTCATATCTTACATCCGTACTTACACATCATTATTTTTAAAATGTTAATGTCAATGTATCTGTAAAAAATCAGATTCTATATGGTTGTCCCTTATGGGATAAAAAAATTTTTTGCACATCCATAGACTTCAATAAGCAAGTTTTATCGAAAAACGGAAATAAATAGTGCATGCTACAACTTTTTTTTCCCACATGGACTGAAGAGTCACCTGAACAGCCCTATTCAATAACAATGGTCAGTGTGCCTCTGGTTTTTACTCGGACAGCACACAGCCATATAATACACTCATCTGACCTAGTCCTTACACTAACAGTGTTCAAAGTGACCCTGTCCTGCTCTGATGATAAGCTTTCTTCTCTCTAAGGCTACGTTCACACGACTATATTTTTAGTGAATTTGGACATCTTCAGGTTTCTGCTGCCACAGAATATAATCTACGCCACTTTCTGTTGGAAGGTGACTGCCCGCGCTCTCATGCTGTCCCACCCCTCTCAAAAAAAAATAATTCCAGATTAAAATCAAAAATTGTCCTTAAAGGGAATCTGTCAGTAGGATCACCCCTCCTAAGCCGTCTATATAGGCATGTAGGTCCTAGGAAGCTGAATAAAATGATACTTTGATATCTGCGATCTGATGTCTTATTACAGAGAAATACATGTTTTTCTTATATGGAAATGACGTCTTCCAGGCTCTGGGGAGGATGCTGCCTGGAAGATAAATCTGCCTCCTGGGATTATGTTACAGGAAGGGAAAGTTACCAGTGTGAGACAAGTAACTAACACAGAACAGAAGGAATGAACATTGTCTTGCATACACATTTGTGCAGCTCTTTTTAGCTCTGCTGTAGTGTAACAATATTACCCCCTGTCTGCCTGTGAGCTGGAAGCTGAGAGGAAGCTGCAGATGTGTCAGGTATAATCACACACAGCTCTGCAGTGAGTTCAGGAGAGCAGAGAGCGGCCATTACATGTCTCACATTGGTAACTCCCTCTTCATATATAATAAGCTCTGGAGGCAGCGTTAGTGCTATCTAATATAAAGTCATGGACAGTAAAGACTGCAATATAAAATGATGTACAGCATCTCATCATTATTTGTCTGTCCATCCATCCACCCATCTGTCCTCTATCACGTTTGTCTTTACTGCTCGCGGTAGCCCTAGATACATGAACACTTATGGCATCTCCATGGATAAAGCCTTCAGCGACTTATTGTGACTGTTAGATCAGTGACTAATTGTAAAAACTGCTTGAAATGATGCAGTTGTTCCCATGCGCTGGGATTATGGCCGCTCGCTGCCCTTCCTGGCAGGAGATGCTTATGAGCCGGTATTGTGGAGCAGTTGGCTCGGATCATTTCGGGTGAGGATTGCAGCGTCCTCTTAGATTAGATGGTGCGTGACAGCAAATGTTACAGTGGAGATTTTTATCAGAAGATGGCTATCTCTGTCTGGGGGCATAATGCCTGCTTTGTTTTGTTTTTTCATATTAGGATAATGTACATTTTGGGTTCAGGCACCAGATGTCATTTTAATGATGTGAAACATGGAAAGACAATAAAACACTGAAATCACTTAAGAGATGTAGCATCGTACATTAGCACCGTCACAAAACCTTTTACCTATCAGAGTGCGGTCAGTTTTTAGTACTCTGTGCCACATACTGCATCGCATTCTTCTCGGGTAACACACTGCCACATATCGCCCCGTTCACCTCCCTGTAATGGTTCCGGGAAACATTAATGCACATTACTGACCCTATCATCTTACACTGACTTGTCTATCATTCTGATGGAAAAAGTGGTGCTGCGTGCACAAATCAGGAGGGAGAACCAACAGTCTGACAAATATATGTAGAGAAATTTGATGTATATCCTAGTGCAGATGTGGACCTGCTCATAATAACAGAAAGGGTGAGGATCACATCACAATCCTCAGACTGGCCGTGTGATCTCCTGACGTGAGTGTGATACTGTAGCTGTGGTATGCAGCTGTCACGCTCAGGTCAGGAGAGCTGATGGCAAGTCCGAGGATTGCGATGTGATCCTCACACAAGTAATACGAATGTCTGACTGCACCCTAAATTTCAGTTCCTGTCTTTTACTATTGATGTGGATAGGAGCTGAGCTACAGTACCTGAGAACGGCCACTACACATTGTATGGCGCTGTGGTGTCCCGGTACACTGCTTCGTTCCAGCCGCCGCAGGACTTGCAAACATGTGAATAGTGGAGGGTGACGGGCATCGATCCCCACAAGTCTAAATCCTGAATAACCCTTTTAAACACATGCCTCTTAATAAATCTGCTACGTGTTGACTTGTTCCTATGTCTTATATCTAAACCGCATTGAATTGCATCACATTTTTCCCACCATAAGACTGTACGTGTTGTCAATTATTGCAAAAGATAATTCACACTTGGTAGCAGGGGGCCAAATTGTACCAGGTGATGGGACAGGGGTGAGAGGGGATGAAAACCTTTATTACACCTTTCTTTATATGTGTGGTATCTTGTCTCTTGTGTTTTCTCTGTCACTACCTCAGTGGATAATAGCCCACTCCTCTACTAATAGCCCATGCTTGTAGTTATCTGCTGAGCTTCAGGTTGTCCTGACCACCTCCGTTTTTCTTAATAAACAGATGACTGAGACACTGGATGTCATATTGGAAGCATTAATGCAAGAAATATTGCAATCTATGGCCCGACTGTTAGCAGAGTATATGATCTAAGGACGGTTTTATGAGGGCGGCAAAATGTGCAATTGACCGCAGCCCCAGTTTACTAAGAGACCCTGAAGCTTATGTGGGTTATTTAGGGGTCGTATTATTTATATTGTTAAAGGGAACCTGTCACTAGGTTTGCCCCATATGAGATACGGCCACCACCTTTCAGCCCTCATATACAGCATACTAATATGCTGTGTATATGCCCCCGATCCGGCCTGCAACAAAAGAAACACACCTTTTGTTATACTCACCTGCGGGGTGGTCCGGTTCTATGGGTGTCGCTGGTCCGGCGCCTCCCTCCTTCTGTGTTTTGTGTGGATGACGCGTGCTACCTCATCCACTCCCCGGCATCGCGCTCCTGTGCAGGTGTACTTCTCTGTCCTAACTAGGGCAGAGCAAAGTACTGCAGTGCGCAGGCACCAATAAAGGTCAAAGAGCCCCGGCGCATGCGCACTGCAGTACTTTGCTCTGCCCTAGTTAGGACAGAGAAATACACCTGCACAGGAGCGCGATGCCGGGGACTCTGTGTGGATGACATAGAACGCATCATCCACACAAAGCACAGGAGGACTGCATCGAAAGAAGAAGAGAGGCACCGGGCCGAGACCAGCGACACCCCTCGGACTCGCCCGTCCGGCAGGTGAATATAATAAAAGGTGTTTTTCTTTTGTTGCAGGCCAGATCGGGGACTTATACACAGCATATTAGTGTGCTTTATATCAGGGCTGAAAGGCGGTGGCATTATCTTATATGAGGCAAACCTGGTGACAGGTTCCCTTAGGTCCGGGTGGGCACACGGATTCTGGACATTCATGCAGCAAGCATTAAGGCATGTAGGCAACGGGGCACGGCGCACACAGGCATCCAGTGGGGATAAAGTGCTAATACCAGAAGCACAGATGTTGGTACACACCAAATATAGGTCTAGAGACTCCATCCCAAGACAAAGGTGTGTGTCAAAATGGGCCTTATATAGGTCTAAGGAAATGTCGTTGATCTACTTCGGGCAACTTGTAAAACCCCTATAATGTAGAAACTCTGCACTCAGAATGTAGTTTCAAGATTTAATAGCCATAAAGAGAGTGGTCACACAGCAGACGTTTCGGCCCATGGACCTTCATCAGTACACTCTATAACAATAGAACCAGAGAAAATCATAAGTACAGTAAGTACATCATGGTCATGTAAAATAAAAGAAAAGAAAAATAAAGAAATAATACAGAGTAAATGGCTCAATCCTGAGCTCATATTGCGAGACAGAGCCACAAAGCTGTAAGGAAGCTCTCCTAATCATATTCCATAGTATAGGAAAAAAATACACATAAATAATGAAAAAAGGGGACGAAGGGAGGGAAGTAAAAACCAAGAGGGAGAGTAAAGGGAAAAGGGGAAACAGTAGTAGGGAAAATGAAGGTATGGGAGAAGGAGGAGCATACCTGTAAAGGCTGTGTTTTTAGAAGGGATAAGTGTGGGACTCAGTGTCTCCCAGGAGAGGTATATATCTGCAGAGGAAAATGAGCAAAAGTAAATGGCCACAAAGTAATATAGCGCCCCAAAGGTGAAGGAAAGAGGCATACCACTACCCAGCGCAAGGCTTTATATAAGTATGCGGCGTCATAACGCAGTATCCACCGCTCATTACAATGTGACGTCAGTGATCAAGGAGCCCCAGAAGTCTGTTTATCAGGCCGTGGTGTGAGCATGCAGGAGTTGCGGCCAATAGGAAAAATCAGGGTCCGCGGCCTGAACTGACGTGGTTAGTTGCTAGGTAGACTGACCTCCGGTGTGGTGGCGTTTATGGTGCGTTCCACATGTGCGGAAGTGTGCGTTCCAGGAGTATATGCGTGCCAGGAGCTGCATTCTGTGGCTAAACACTGGATAATGGGGATGAATGGAAGTAGTATGGAACATGAGGAGGATGATGGAAGGTTCTGTAACGCCCCGAGGACTTGGTCGCTACAGAGGTATTGCACCTCTGCCAGAGGTGTGGTATTCCACTCCCGGGTAAGGATGGAGTATGGACCAGGGCTCAGTAGGCTGCATACAGCACACACACCCCATTTCCGAGGGACAGCTCGACGGTGCTCCCACTAGACAGAAGTGCAGGCACGACCGACTATGTCCCTGTCTGGAGTGGGGAGGGGGGTGGAACACCCAGTGCTGTAGGGGCAGATAGGGGTTGGTTACTGAGCGTAGGTAGTAGCCCATTGGTTGCTAGTCACCTGGGCTCATGGTCAGAGGGAGGTATAAAAGGTGGGCACCATCTTAGCTCTAGGAGAAAGAAGAAGTGCAGTCTGTGAGGAGAAGTGGAGAAGGCAGGGAGCAGGGCTGCTGCATGGGCTCTGCTCCCTGGGCAGGCCTAGCACAGAGGCCGGGGCCAGAGAGAGAGAGAGCGAGGAGAAGGAACAGTGGAAAGGAAAAGGGAACAAGACCAGAACAGAAGTAACAAGTGAAACAGAAAGGCTCAGGAACGAGAAGGAAGAGAGAACCCTAAGGACCCAGGAGATTGCGGGTGATGGGTTGGCAGAACAGGGTACTGGATCCCAAACTGGTGGAAGCGAATCATCTTCAGCCAAGAACCGGAGGTCGTGACCAGCCCTTGGTGCGACCCCTCGCTACACCTTGCTAGGAAGGCATACCATATAGGGTCAGGGACGTGGGCACGTAGCCCTCCCAAGAGAAGGCCCGCGGGAGCTGGACATAAGCTTGGTCACTGGTGGGGCACGAGCCAGAGAAAGGACGGAAGGGAGCTTTGAGACATACTCCAGAAAGACCTGGGAGTTGACCGAGTCCCTTGCCTGGTGGACGCAGCACGGCTTGGGTGGTCACTGCTTCGCGAGAGTGACCTGGAGAATACAAACTGTGAGTAAAGAACATTGGATTGCAACACGTTGTCTGTGACTTCTTGCTCCTCCGGCACTATTGGTATTGGGACTATCTCCACCATCACTCCCATCATCCACGCTAACTGCCCTGAGGCTGTACTCCTCCCTTGGGGAGTCATCCCATTCTTAGCTGCACACATAACACCAGCCTCAGCGGTCTGCCTTGCAGCGGCGGTCCCCATTGACCGCAATCCACGGGTGGCGTAGTCGGACCTTATCACACTAAAAAGATTGCCACTGATTTGACCACCCTGGGCACGGACCGGGTCACCGCCACGGAGACTACAACCCCCAGCGATCCAGCTCCGGGTATTCCCCGCACGCACAACACAGGCCCAGGGGGCGCGTCCATTCCAAAACTAATTAAGACCATGAAGGGACGAGTTTAGTAGTCCAGATTGGAGTAATAAGACATTAATTCTGAGTCTAGAAAAATAAGAAAGATGTCAATATACCATAAGTACATGCATATTAGGTAATAAGGACTTGGAATCATATCATTTTACCAGCCATTAAAAAAGCATCAGAGGAAAAAACCATAAGGGGAGAAAAGTACAACGGATGATGTTCAAATAAATGATAACAGATCATAATCCCTGTTTAAGCCTATTGGTGCCAGGGTCTGTAACTCATGGATTCAAAAGGCTTCCTGGTATTTAAGGAAACTTTCAAAACCCAATGTGGAGCACAGCAGAGGGCAGCAGATCCAGGGGAAGGAAATGGAGCCAGGATACCTGGGACAGATGTGTAACATGTATACAGTATTACTTGAGCACTGATGGCATTGCGTGGGCTTTATATGGCTGTATATAAAGGTGGGATTCTTTGCATGTTGTTCAGGTCCCTATTTTCTATAAAACATACTTTGACATGGCCTCGGGGTATGTGGCCCATTTTTACCATTGTTATCACTGGCAGAATTGCCCAGCAATTGGAAGCTAGGAGAAAAGTGTTCCTTCTTTACTTCCCAGTCTTCATCACTTTATGGCATTATAGGCGATGTGGTTACAGACGTCCTGACTCCACAGATCTGATGTCTTCACTTATGGAGCCATGGTCGTGATGTGGATCCTGGTTTGGAGGATTCTTGCCGCTGTATGCCTACCTGTGGCTGACATTCTTGGTGTGCACACTGAAGCACCGGCCCTAGTTTCTCTATGTAAATGACTGAAGATGAAGCATTGTGCGCCTGCTGGAGGTTTATTTCCTAAGCTCGGCAGCTGGCAGCCCACCTCCTGGAGTAGAGTCCCCATATGTAGTGATACAGCTGGGTGTACAGCTCCTGGCCGCTGGCTCACAGCTCTGTGTAATTGATAATGGAGCAGACGACTAAATAAACCACATTGATTTTTACTGTAGCTTTACACAGGCTCGCTTCTTCTGAACACACCGATCGGAAAATGTTTATTTTCTTCACTTCACTGAGTAGGTTGATTTTGCTCCTTTATCTTGAGCTGTTTGATGCTTTATTGCAGACCCATTATTTTTGTTTTCATGTAACACCGTACACACCCGACCGGGTGCAGAATAATTTATTACATAAATGTTCTGTAAATTCACAAATAAAAAGAGCAAAAAACCAATAATCACTTGTACAAGGATAAAATACAGTCCGATAATCAGATTAGCTGAAATGACTAATAGAAAAGTTGCCATAGGATTTGATGGATTGGATGGACTACTTAGTCGGATTCTGTCTGGGCATATGGATGGCCATGGTGGCCACGATGGATGGCCATGGTGGCCACGGTGGAAAGCGCAAACTCTGTGGAAGCAATTCATGCCTAATGTAAGTCATACTAGCTCCATCAGTAAGTGCCGGAGTCATTTATAACTGGCTGGATCTTCACACACCTCTTTTACTTTTCTCTCTCCTATTTAAAGGGGTTGTCCACTACTGGACAGTCCCTTCATAATTGGTTAAGAGCCCTAAATAAAAAGCAAAATCATTATTTCCCTCCTGGACCAGCACTTTTCCTGTGATTTCGGAGATCTGATTCCCGGCTGCCATGTGACGTTATGGACATTCGGTGTGAGGGAATACTGGACATCTGCTTGGCTGCAGCAATCATGTGCAATGACCACGCCAGTCTGAAAAAGAAATCCTTGGAGTAAACTGCATCAAATTTATTATAAGGTGCACATCACTTCATAAATGTGGCAGATTTGGGGCTGTTCCAAAGTTAGAAAACAATATACCACCGCTGTGATGTGCAACAGTGTCTGGATCACAGCTGATTGTATCTGATAGGCCACGGCCCCACTATCAGTATTTGTCAGTATTTTTTCTCAGGAGTGGGAGCCAAAACCAGGAGTGGGTGATAAATGCAGAATTGGTGACTTGTTTCTATTATACCTTTCCTCTGATTGTTCCTCACCTGGTTTTGGCTCAGACTGCTGAGAAAAAATACTGACCGAATACTGATAGTGGGGCTGTGGCCTTACACTCGTCCTCACGGTACAACACGTCCAAGTGTTCAACTTCTGTTGAGCATAATGCAAAAATGTTAAATTTTGTGCAATATGCAAGTTTTTGCCCAAATTGCAACTTTTTATGGCACAGATTGCACAATAAACTGATGTAAATTGTTTAATATGGGCTACAGTGTACATTGTAGAAAGAATACAAAATATGGTGCCGTGTGCAGCTTTTCCTACAGTCTACTTCTATCCCATTCAACCAAAAGAGGTCTTTTGGCAAACTACTGTTAAATGGGGATCTTTGGGTGCAGTTAGCGTATACTATAGGAGCTTACCTCCTGGTACATGTTTATTATGCTTTATTTATATAGCACCAGTGATTCCACAGCACTTTACAGACATCATCTTCACTGTCCCCATTGGGGCTCACAATCTAGATTCCCTATCAGTATGTCTTTCCCGTGTGGGAGGAAACTGGAGCAGCAGGAAGAAACCCACAGGGAGAACATACAAACTCCTTGCAGATGTTGTCCTTGGTGGGATATGAATATGTGGCACCCCAGGGGTCTGGTTTCCACAGTAACAGCAATGTTATGTCTGAGAGCAGGTGGGAGTTCTCTTGGTCAGGGATCCTATGCATGCCACACCTCCTGCCCAGTCCTGGGAGGGGAAGAACTTCCCCTATATAAACCTGGGGCTGAGGCAGGGTTAGAGAGTTCAGAGGGAGAGTTCAGCCAGGAGGGCTGACAGGGAGCTGTGGCTCCGGCTGGGCCCAGCTCCTGGGCCATGCCAGAAGTAGAGACAGAGAAGAGAAGCAGCTATGGGAAGAAACAACAGGAGCTCTGTGGGAGCAGTGTTACAAGGAGTCAGGGGCTGGCAGCTGCAGAGCTCGCCCTGACTGAGAAGAGTTATCACCGGACCCGGAGTCCGAGGCTGTGGGGACTAACTCCTACCCAGCAGCAGAATCCGTCAGGCAGGGGATTCCAGGTCCTCTGGCCAAGAAACCCGAAGGCACGGTCACACGCGTGGGACCAGCACCGCCGTCGTGGAGCGGAAGCTACTAGAAGGCCCCGAGTCACCGGCCATACGGGTGAGCACCACACGGTACACTCAGGGACGTGGGCTACTTATACCCGCCTCTAGCAAGGTAGCCAGAAGAGTATCGTTAGTTTGGGAGGCCTACAACTCCGCCTGGCCAGGGGAGATCCCATCTGCTCAAGGACTGACCAGGCCCCAATCGCTAGCCAGTACTCCGGGAGGGTCTATCTTTGTCACCAGTAAAGACCCTGAACTACACCGTACCGTCTCCGAGTGGTTCCTGCTACCCCCATCATCCACGTCGGCTGCCCTGAGGCCATACCCCTCCCGTTGGGGGTTATACCATCCCCGCTGCACCATCCTTCCACCGGCCTCAGCGGTCTGCCCTGCAGCAGCAGCTCCTTAGCTGTACTCAACGGGTGGCGTAGTCGTCCAACATCTACCGCTAATACAGCGCCACTTAGTCTGACTCCCTGGGCACGGACCGGATCACCGCCACGAGACTACAACCCTCAAGAGATCCGGCTCCGGGTAAGCTCCCGCGTGCGCAACGCAGCGCGACACAGGCCCAGGGGCGCGTCAAATATACAAACACAGGGCTAAAACATGCTGAGAATGCTCTAACCCACCATATTTTCCTGCCCTTTGCTGGTTTCTGTAAAAGTACATTTTCAGTTTCATTTCTTCCTAATATGTGAGTCCTTCATAGGTTGATGTAACTGCTGCACTGTGTGCTCCTGGCTGACAAGTCCTTCCCCTTTACAGCACAGACTGCAGCTGCATCCCCCTTCTCCTAACCTCCTATTTAATGGGGTTTTTATATAGACCGTCTATCCATATGACAGCAATGCTGTGTGCATGGACATTTTTCACCTCTACAGGAGTCTTCTTCAGAGAATCTACCATATGCCCTGTTTTCAAGGAATTGCAAGTTTCCATAACATGAGGTTCATGTTAAATAACTGTAGGCCGTGCACTTTAAAGGGTTACTCCCACCTTGAAGGACCCCCGCAGCTTCTCCGATAGCGCTGCTCAATGGGGTCCCCGTTCTTGAGATAGATACAGGGCCTGTTATCCTGTGGATATTCCATGAATATAAAGGATAGGAATAACCATTAAACTATTGTCCACCTGATGCCTGTGTAATGCATTACCGTTGACTATCCCCCCTGAAGACATTCATTAAACTGTGGGCATAATTATTAGGTAAATGAGTTTTTGTGAGATTTTCCACCTCTGCGCTGTATAACCTTGGATGCTTATGGGATGAAGCAGATCAGGCGATGTGTATCTGTGTAATGAGGACTGTGAGGCCTAAGGATCAAGGTGTGCAGAATTATTAGGCAGCTTGTTTTCCTCAGAGAAAACGGGTCTAAAAGAGATTTAATTGACTCTGAAAAGTCAAAAATTGTTAAGTCTTACAGAGAAATGCGGCGCACTTGAAATTGCTAAGATATTGTGACGTGATCACAAGACCATCAAAAGATTTGATGCAAATAGTCAACAGCGTTGCAAAAAAAGCCCACATTGATAAAAAAGCGCACATTAATAGCCAAAGATTTGAGAAGAATCCAACATGAAATGACCAGAAGCCCAATATCCTCCAGTGCTGTCAGGTTCCAGAACTGCAACCGCCCTGGAGGCCCAGAAGTACAAGGTGTTCAGCGCTCCGAGACATGGTCGAGGTAAGGAGGGCTGAGACAAGACCACCGCTGAGCAAGGCACAGAAGTTGAACCCTGAACTTGTGGCCTCTTGTTAAACTGGAGATTTATGGTGAAGGAAAACAGTACACCTCCCTGAACAGTGTCTGAAAGGCTGTGGCTGGTGTTTCTTCATTTAGTTGCATAATAATTCTTCATCCTAATAGCGACCTAATCATTCTGCACACACAGATATTACCCTAAGGGCTCAGCCTCACGAGCGTATAACATGGCCGAGTGCTATGCAATGTTTTATCGGATAACTTTCGGATCAGTGTTAATTTGTGGGGCAAGTCAGATCAGCAAAATTTTTTTCTCATGCTGATTCGGCATGAGAAAACCATTGCAACATTATGCAAGACTCAACTCACACTTACCCATACCAGTCTATGGCTGCGTATGAAACATCAAACTGCACTTGGATGTCACCAGAGTGCAGTCCAATTACAGACATTGGGAAGGATGGAGAAATTAGGTTCTCCATCTTCTCCACACCAGTGCTGCGATTCTCTAATGCGAGATAATCAGAGAACAGTGCCTTGACGCTCAGATCAAACTCTGATAGAGTTTGATCCAAGAGTATTTGCATAATCGGCCCAGATTCTCTCGCATGAGAGAATTTGCGGCCTTGTGAGCACAGCCTAAGAAAGACAAAACCTCACTTTTACTTACTTTAAATATTCTGGTTTATTAACCTTTTGGAGTGAACTACAGACTTGTAATTGTTTAATAATAAAAATCATCAAAAATACAAATTGCCTAATAATTGTGCACAGTGTGTTGGGACCACTAGATTACGTGATTGTGGCAATAGGCATTCACCGATTCCTGTTCCCTGTGCTAAGTGATAGGAATTCTCCTCTTCCTTTTACTTATTTTGTACTTAATACTACCTACATGCTTGCATAACAAATAGAAATGTAAAGGTCACACATGACTAAGAATATATTCCCTGTACAATATTATAAAGATTATTACAAGTGATTGAGCGATGATATTTAGGTGCTGGTAACGCACACTGACTCTACCTTCTGAAAACTTGTTTTATTTTTTTAATTGCATTGGAAGAAAACTTTTTTTCTTTTTATAGGTATTCAGACATTTTTTTTCTGTACTAAACTAATGATCCTTTAAGCAATAGACAGATCCACTATAGATTGCCAGAGGCTTCCTCCTATGCTCCTGGAAGGTGGTCTATGCCACGATTGACTATGAAAATTAGGAATGCAGACCTCTACTTGACAAGAGTGGCATTTTGGCCTTATCTGCATTACTTGGTACTGTACTTTTTACCGATAACTATGTCCCCATTACAAGTGTAGTCTGCGCCCCCAGAATGTATGAAACATTGGTGCATAATTATTAGTGATGAGCGAGCGTGTTCTGTTAACCCTTTCGGCGGGCATGCTCGGGAGCTCGCCGAGTATTTGCGGTGTGCTCGAATGTTATGTTTCAGTCTCTCAGTGTGCATGATTTGCGACTGTTTGACTGCTTTAATACATGTGAGGAATGCCTAACAAACAGGCATTCCTCACATGTATTAAAGCTGTCAAACAATCACAAATCATGCGCACGCAGTGACTCAAACATAACATTTGAGCACACAGAAGATAGTTGGAAAACACCCAAGCATACTCCTAAATCTCGAGTAACGCGCATGCTCGCTTACCACTATTAATTATAAATTGTCTACAGAATTAGATTCTTTGATAGAGTATCTGGTTAGAATAAATTTTAGGCCCACTTCAGATTTGTACTAATAAAATGCAGACTACTTTGGGATTAATGGATGGCCCAAGTGAACCACTTATGGTCGCCATACACACTAGAGAATTGACTGCAGAACCCACTGACTTCATAAGGTCCAGTCTACTATCCTGAATATTCCCGGAAGGCAAATGTAGTAAAAGAAAGAGAAGTTGGGCACATTGGGTTACAAAAACCTTGCTCATGCGTAAGATAATCCACCATTAGAGATGTCGTCAGTGACATCCCCTCCTGATTGAGAACATGTGCACGCTCATCCACGGTCAGGAGGAATGGCTGACCGGAGAAGCTTCCTATTTTAGGACTATTCGGTTTTTAAGTGCTGGATTTCTTGGCTAGTTTCGTGGTGGACCCTTTGGACAAAATTGTATATAGTGTAAGGTCATCAAACTTCAAAACCTGAAAAATTGTGCATTTTATTGGATTCATTTCCATTTTTAAATATATCGAAGACAAAAACAACAAAATATAGTCAATAATGATCCACCCTGAAAATAGCCTAGGTAGCCCTGACCTCTGGGTCTGCCATGCAGCGGAGCCTTGGACCCATATTTATGTTATGTGATCCTGTCCTTTTCTCTCATAACTTTACATATGGTCCAAGCCTCTAACAAGACATTTATTCTGCCACTTAAGTATATAGGTGGCTGCTTCAGGTGCCCACCTTGATATCTTTGCTATGTGACCTACAACAGTCACGAGCGTGAGCTATAATAAATTTGTCTTCCGCTTACAGTCCAGCTAGGATCTCTCCAACTATTAAAAAAGTATCGTGAGCAGAGGAGGAAGTTTTAAAAAGTTGTACATTTTTGATATATAAATGGTTTTGCACCATAATTTGTCCTCCTTTTACTCCCAATTCTGGTGTAATTTCAACAAAAAACGTTCCCCACTATGTTTGTTATATTGCGCTGGGTGCATATTCTCTTCTGGTGTTGATTATATTGGCTCATACTTTATGGACGATCTCTAGAGGGATTTATAGTAGCTGTTGTGACGTCTGATGACGTGCTCGCTGAGGGCTGCCTGGGATTCTCGGCCTGCAATGGACAGCAGCCAGCAGCACCATACACTACAAGCCTGCATTTTTTGTGGAGAGTCTCCAGATCACCGTAAAAAAAAATTTTTTTTCAATAAATATTGGTTTATGTATATTAAAGAGGTTATCAATCCACTGGATCTGACATTGGGCATTGAGAGATGCTACTCAATGTTGGGCGGGATAGCTGTGAAGGCAGCCATCTGGGGGAGGACATTTGCCTAAAAGAGCTTCCAATGTACACATCTAATGGAAGGCAAGGACGGATGCCATACAGTGTCTTGTACCATTCATAGACTTCCATTATAAAAGAAAACTGTTTATATACTTTATTTCTCCTGGATGTTTCTATATGGAATGGTGCAACCTTGTGTGCACCATGACCAACTTGGAAAAGAGGCCAAATAATTGATATAATGTGAAGACCACCCCCTTATCCAGACCAAAATGTCCTGTGACAGATTTTAATTTCCACCCTATATTATGCACATCAATATATCAATACAGGCCACCTTCTGGGAGAAGACATTTGTATAATATTCTGGGCCCTTGACTCGTATGGAACATCTGTGTGTAGTATTGGATGTGTTACTACTGTTTTAATGGAGAAAAATAAAAAGTCATGGTGGTCACTGTCAATGGGAATGACTTGTCTTCATGGATCATATTGGGGAAAATGTCCTAAAATCTGTCTGAGCTTACAGGTAGTGTGCTATTTAGTGGTAAGGTCTCATAATGAACCAGCAGAGGTGGATATGTTTCTTGATGGTAATACATATAGGATTAATCAATGGTCGTTTTACATCCAAGGTAAAATTGTCTTTAGAGAAGAGACCTTCAAGCACCTCCTTACCCCCAAATTTCCTAAATAAAACAAATGAATCCATTGTGGAAACCAGGAGTTGACCATGACAAGAAGCCATGAATTTATAGATGAATGCCTGTACCTGACATCTAGTATGGGTATGAATACGGTCTTATACATGTCTGCTGTACGTGGCTGGGTCATGGGAATGGGGAGGCAAAAGAGTGGAAACTTCACCTGTTCATATTATTAATAGTTTGTATTGAATCACAGAAATTTTACAAGTAGTGGAGATTTTATACTTTGGTTTTTTTTTTCGCGGTTTAATTTAAGGTTGATGATAATGTTCAGACATTTAACATTTTTAAAACCAAACCTCTTGGAAAGCTGTAATATAGTAATACCTTCCGATCCCCTGCTTCTCTATTCCGATGCCTCCCCAGTTCCCTGGCTTTCTCTATGCGTCCTGCTCGGTCTGGATAGACGTGACTGCTGCTGCCAGTCCCTGCACAGTGATCCACTCCGAGCCCTGTGTCCCTGAGTGGAAATCCATGACGTTATTTGTCACAAGGTCAGTGGAAGACACAGGGCTCAGAGTGGAGGAGTGGTGGCCTTCCCGGAGGTAAGTATACTGTTCTCTTTCTTTACTTTAGGGACATTCATAAGGGATTGTCAAAGAAGTGGACAACCCCATTTAACAGTGACATGTTTGATCATTGCGCAGTGATTGACTGCAGCAGTGATATGTCTATCCAGATTAAGCAGAAAGTGGCGGGGAACCTGGGGTGTGTAAGAATGGGGCGGTGAGGGATCATAGGGCGAGTATAATACCTTTTATTAAATTACAGCATTCTGGTAAGTTGTTTTTTTTTTAATAATTTAACTGACCGGACAACCTTTGTGGCAGTGTCATCCATAGACACCACTGGTGCTGATGGATCCCGTTATATGGCCCATCAGGACTGTGTTGCTGTTTCCATTTGTAACTGAGCCAGACTTCTGATGTGAACAAAGCCTAAAAGTGGCATATTAAGCGGGACCACCTCAGCCCCTACGCACTACACTCCTGACTTCTTTACTTTCATAGTCTGGAAATCTTCATATTCGGTGCATGTCCTGTGTTTTTGTTTTTTTTATGTTTGTGATCTAGAGAATTCCTTTTAAAATTATTGCCGCCAAAGAGTCAGCAATAAAAAGGACACCAATAAAAACTGGTGTTTAACAATAGGGCAGCAAAAGAGGGCTGAAATACAGAGGACCAACATCTCTAGAACCCTGTAAAAACTTACTAAAGTGCCAACACAGGAAGATCACTCAGGTCGAGCACAAGCCGAAAGTGGAGCTGCTGGGACCAACACTAAAACCAGGACATGGGTAGTGCTTTGGTAGTACAGGAATGTATGACCATGTTCACATGTTCAGTATTTGATCAGTATTTTACATCAATATTTGTAAGCTAAAATCAGGAGTGGAACAATCAGATGAAAAGTATAATAGAAACATGTCACCACTTCTGTATTTATCACCCAATCCTAGTTTAGGCATATAACTACTGATGTAAAATACTGACCAAATACTGAACGTGTGAACGTGGCCTTAGTAGGTTATTTGATAGCGTTCCTCCTCATTCACAAGTAGATGATTATAGTGCCACCAGACACTGCAGTAGAGACATTTTTGTAAATCACTCTTGGCGTTTTTCTGTTAACCCGCCATTATACCTTGCAGCGTCCTTTCCCTGCTGCTAGACTACTGTCCTCAGTGCTGGAGCAGGCGTCCTAGGACTGTACAGTGCTTGTCCTGGCACTAAGGACGGCCAGAGCGACCAGCAAGACGCTGCACAGTTTAGTGCAGCCGCCAGAACAGACTTCGTGCTTTCTGCTATCAGCAAAAACCGCCAATGGAGGGGTTTAGAAAACCAATACTGCTGCAAACTCCTGCGCTATAATCATTTTCAACAGCGGAAGTGGACAACCCCATTAATGTCCACTTTCCTGCTAATAGAAGGATATTGATTTGTGTGCTGTGCTCCTTTGTAATGAGACTATAAAAACCTACGTCTCCGAGCAGAATGACAGCTTGATGGTTTGTGTTGTCAGCAGCAATGCCTGCATGAATAAGGCCACCTGGGAGCAGAGCGTCTCCACACCTGACGGCAACCTACACCATAACAGATGATGCAAGCCCGGACTGTAGTGCGCTCATCAGCTGGGCGCAGCACACACTGACTGCACACGACGGACACACAGAGATTCATCTTCCACTTTATCCATCTAAAAACAAATACCAAAGTAGTCGTATCCTTATTTTTCTTATATGTATGTAACTACATATTGTAGTATGCAAGTAATTACCTATTAAAGGGGTTGCCCCCAGCTTCAAAGTTAATTTATTCAGCCCAAGGTAATAACAAAAATTACACTCCCCTCTTGGACTGGAGATGCTTCCCCACACTCTGCGCTCTGCCACACCCACCCATCTCTTTCCCTCTCACCCCTGCTAGTTTCTTGGCATCCCGACAGGTGACTTCTGCAGCCAATCAGCTGCCACTGATTGGCTGCAGTAATCACATGATCCCCTAAGCTGCTGGGTGTTGATGCAAGGAGACCAGTGGGGGCGCCAAATGCAGAAGCTTGCCGCCAGTCGCTTGGTGACCATCATATTTTATATATATTTATGATATAAACCTTATAAAGACCCTGTGCTGTATATTACAATCAGATGAATGGGAAGCCTAAAATAGGGCCCCCTGACCATACTGATTCAGGGATTTTTCTGCAGCTGAAAATCCTTTACTGACTGGGGTTTCTGCATTGTGTGTTTTTTTTAACTGCATTCAAATGATTGTGACCATCATGTGTGTGAAGTGAGCCATATGTGTTAGATGGCTGTTAGCTGATCGTTCAGCCATCTCGCTGTCTCTCCCATACACAGGAGCGGTTGTCCGGCCAAGTGCTCTTGTTTTCTCTTTGAGAAAGCAGCAGACAGACATCTTTGTCGGTGCTTATGTCCAGGACAACAAAACGACCGGCAGTCCTAACTTGGACATGCCCGATAGCTGAGGATCAAATGGCCACCTTCCCCATACACCTTAGAGCGTCCACCAAACCTATTGATATTGGCGGCTTCAGCTGACGTTAGTCTAGTGTGAATGGGGGCCTTCAGGGAACATTCACAAAGGACTAATCTGATTTTCCACTGGTATCAAAAAACTTAATGGATTGTATGGGGTTTTTTGTTGCCGATTTTGATGCATAAAATGCTGCAGACTTTTTACGCAGAGGGTGGATGGGTTTTTGTAACTATAATTGGCTACTTGTGAACATACTGTATCCTAAGTGTGAGTTCCCACAAGCTACATTTATTCATGTGCTTTACTGTATCAGACAGCCTGATGAGGGCCCCATCACAGCCGTACGGTTGGCCATGATGGCTCAGATGCCCATTTTGTGCCTGAGCTGTTTGTACAGAACTCAGAACATATGATTCACAGAGGAGATTACAGGTCGGCCACATTGGGTGGTACGTTAGTATCTGGCATGTATTAGCAGCTCATCTAACGAGACGTCTACTACTGGATGATTTATTCTTCTCACATAATGTAATCCCGGTCACTATTACAGCTGTAGATGGGGGCACGCACTCCTTATGCGGGTCCTTGAGTCTGTGATTCTGCATAATCACCTTTATATGTGCAGCAATATGATTATCCTGAATGCTTATTGTATGCAGTGAAAGAAGTGGCTGATTTCCATCCTGATCCTTTATATGCTGAATCCTCCAGTGTACAGCATCAGCCTCAAGTGCTTTCTGACGGACTCGCTGATCTTTCCGATGCTTCTGAGGTTTAGCTGAAATCCTTGAGAGCTACATTCACACGTTTGCACTCTTGAGGAAATAGCATGCATAACAATTAAAGGGAATCTGTCAGGATGATTTAACTACTGAAACTATCGGTATGGGCTTATAGGTTGTAGTACAAGAATAAAAATTGCAGCTGTTTTGCTGTGATCTGATTTGCCAGCTGTGAAACCAAATGCAAATTAGCCCAGGACTGCATTGGGGGCGTGTTGATGCACTGACCAGGGCTGGACAGGGACTAAAAAGCAGTGCTGCAAGACAAAGCCCACCAGCCCACATACTATAACACTCCCCACCTATGAGCAGTGAGTTTTGCTTTCCTTTGTCATGCCCCTCACCACTCTCTTAAAGGGAACCTGTCACATCCTAGTAGCTATGTAAACTGCCCCCACGAGCGCAGTCAATATATCTTGCGCCCACCGCATGCGCAGTGACACTGCAGCGGTGACCACATGATACATTGACTGCGCACGCGCCGGGACCCACAGGTCACAGCACATGCGCATTGAAGCTGGTAATCACACAGCCTCAGTGCGCATGCGCCGGACCAGCGGCCCGAAGTGTGCAAATGCGCATGCGCCTCACAAACATAGTGCTTTCAGGGAGCAGTATTCAAATGTCATGGGCGGCACCAGCACTAACTGAACGCGATGACCGTCCATGACTGAATCTGAGAATCACTCCCCTATGACTGAATACGAGCAGATAAGATAAAGTATATAAAATGGTATAACATCATTATATTACCACCGATTTTCATAAAAACAGCTTGTTAGTGATGCACATTGCATCACTAACAGAGCTGTGGAGGCAGTTTACATAATAACTAGGACGTGACAGGGTCCCTTTAAAGGAGTTATCTGAAGAACCACATGTGAATGTGCGTATGATCAACCACAGCTCCATTTACATGAGGCTCTTCAGAGCTCCTGTTCTGGGGATCATGGGGTTCCCAACAGTCAGATCCCCAGACACTGGAAAGTTATCCCCTATCCAGAGGAGACAGGATTACTTGGGATAATCCATTTAAACAGGTTTTTTAAGATTTATTTTTATTTAAACTAGGAATATAGAAAATAATACACCAATAATAACCCTCCCGAAATCCAATGTCGCCTCTCCAACAACAGGACAGGAGAAGTGGTACTGCGCAGTGTATATATACAGAATAATACAGATACTGAGAATTACCCCCAGTATACAGGATAATAGAAGTGGTACTGCGCAGTGTACAGTACAGACCAAAAGTTTGGACACACCTTCTCATTTAAAGATTTTTCTGTATTTTCCTGACTATGAAAATTGTACATTCACACTGAAGGCATCAAAACTATGAATTAACACATGTGGAATTATATACTTAACAAAAAAGTGTGAAACAACTGAAAATATATGTCTTATATTCTAGGTTCTTCAAAGTAGCCACCTTTTGCTTTGATGACTGCTTTGCACACTCTTGGCATTCTCTTGATGAGCTTCAAGCGGTAGTCACTGGAAATGGTCTTCCAACAATCTTGAAGGAGTTCCCAGAGATGCTTAGCACTTGTTGGCCCTTTTGCCTTCACTCTGCGGTCCAGCTCACCCCAAACCATCTCGATTGGGTTCAGGTCTGGTGACTGTGGAGGCCAGGTCATCTGGCGTAGCACCCCATCACTCTCTTTCTTGGTCAAATAGCCCTTACACAGCCTGGAGGTGTGTTTGGGGTCATTGTCCTGTTGAAAAATAAATGATGGTCCAACTAAACGCAAACCGGATGGAATAGCATGCCGCTGCAAGATGCTGTGGTAGCCATGCTGGTTCAGTATGCCTTCAATTTTGAATAAATCCCCAACAGTGTCACCAGCAAAGCACCCCCACACCATCACACCTCCTCCTCCATGTTTCACGGTGGGAACCAGGCATGTAGAGTCCATCCGTTCACCTTTTCTGCGTCGCACAAAGACACGGTGGTTGGAACCAAAGATCTCAAATTTGGACTCATCAGACCAAAGCACAGATTTCCACTGGTCTAATGTCTTCCTTGTGTTCTTTAGCCCAAACTTGTCTCTTCTGCTTGTTGCCTGTCCTTAGCAGTGGTTTCCTAGCAGCTATTTTACCATGAAGACCTGCTGCACAAAGTCTCCTCTTAACAGTTGTTGTAGAGATGTGTCTGCTACTAGAACTCTGTGTGGCATTGACCTGGTCTCTAATCTGAGCTGCTGTTAACCTGCGATTTCTGCAGCTGGTGACTCGGATAAACTTATCCTTAGAAGCAGAGGTGACTCTTGGTCTTCCTTTCCTGGGCGGTCCTCATGTGAGCCAGTTTCTTTGTAGTGCTTGATGGTTTTTGCAACTGCACTTGGGGACACATTCAAAGTTTGCCCAATTTTTCAGACTGACTGACCTTCATTTCTTAAAGTAATGATGGCCACTCGTTTTTCTTTACTTAGCTGCCTTTTTCTTGCCATAATACAAATTCTAACAGTCTATTCAGTAGGACTATCAGCTGTGTATCCACCAGACTTCTGCACAACACAACTGAAGGTCCCAACCCCATTTATAAGGCAAGAAATCCCACTTATTAAACCTGACAGGGCACACCTGTGAAGTGAAAACCATTTCCAGTGACTACTTCTTGAAGCTCATCAAGAGAATGCCAAGAGTGTGCAAAGCAGTCATCAAAGCAAAAGGTGGCTACTTTGAAGAACCTAGAATATCAGACATATTTTCAGTTGTTTCACACTTTTTTGTTAAGTATATAATTGCACATGTGTTAATTCATAGTTTTGATGCCTTCAGTGTGAATGTACAATTTTCAAAGTCATGAAAATACAGAAAAATCTTTAAATGAGAAGGTGTGTCCAAACTTTTGGTTTGTACTGTATTTATACAGAATAATACAGATACTGAGAATTACACTCAGTATACAGGATAATAGAAGTGATACTGTGCAGTGTATATACAGTGCTGCTCACCATTATTGGCACTGCTTCTTTTTTTCATAGACTGTTCAATATCTTCAGAAATAAATGGAAATGTACCAAAGTTATATCCTCAAGATTTTAATTAGTGGTCCAAAGTAATACAACAATAAAAAAACATTGTTTTTCAACTTACATGTTGCAATTTCAAAGAAGAAACAGAATAAACAGCATGTGCAGAAATAAAAGCACCCCTAATTAATACTTGGTTGCCCACCCTTTGACATTGCTGACAGCCTCCAAACGTTTCTTGTAGCCATCTATAAGCTTCTTGCACTTCTCAGCTGGAATTTTCTCCCACTCTTCCTTTGAAGTTTGTTCAAGCTCTTGAATGTTTGCAGGGTTCTTTTTCCCAATAGCAGATTTCAGCTCACCCTAAAGATTTTCAATGGGACTTAGGTCAGGACTCATTGCTGGCCAGTCTAAAATAGTCCCATTTTTTTATTTTTCAACCATTCCTGTGTACTTTAGAATGTTTGTTTGCTTTGGGTCATTGTCTTGCTGGAGGACCCATGGTCTCCGACTCAAACCAAGTTTTCTTACACTGCGTACAACATTACGCTCTAAAATCTCTTGAGAATTCTGATTTCATGATTTCTGTGATACGGTCAAGGCATCCAGTACCAGACACAGCAAAGCAACCCCACAGCATTATGGATCCTCCACCATGCTTAACTGTTGGTAAGGTGTTCTTTTCCTTTTAAGCTTCATTGTGCTGTCTGTAAACAAACTGTTGCTTTGCATTGCCAAAAAGTTATTTTTGTTTCATCTGTCCACGGAACATTTTCCCAGAAGGATTGTGGTTTGCCAAGGTACTCTTTGGCAAAGATCAGTCGTTCCTTTTTCTTTCTTTTCTTCAGCAATGGTTACTTCCTTTTCTTTGCCCATAAAGCTCTGCTCTGTGTGTTACTTGTTGAAACCATGACCCTAGACTGTTCCAGGTTGTCCTTCAGGTCTTTGGATGTTTGACATGGTGTTTTTTCCATTATTGCCACCAACCTATGAAGACATCTCATCAATTTTCCTCGTTCGCCCATGACCAGTGAGGTTCTTGACGGTTCCATGCTTGGCAAACTTCTTAATGACATTGCGTACTGTTGAAACTGGGATACCAGGGTCTTTGGAGATGACCTTCTACCCTTTTGACGTCTTGTGTTTGCTAATAGCAGTTTTGATGTCCTCAGACAGCTCCTTTGTCTTCACCATTGTGACAAAGAAACAGGGCCTACCATGTGGCTTTTTAAAGCAGTGAAGTCATCATTCATTGGCTAATTCATGTCACATGGGCACCGACAACTAAACATAGGAGAATCTCTTTTGTGATTTACCACAGGCAAGTTCAAATATGTTTCCATACTAAATTAATGTAAAGGGTGCCAATACCAGTGACACAGCAAGCTTTTGGTTTTTCTATTTTCCCTCCATTGTTTTTGGTGTTAAATTATTGTTTATCATTTGCTCTTTTGTATTTAACAAGAGGGCTCTATACAGAAAACTGTTTCACTTGATTCAGTTTTTTCAGGAGATATTCCACATTATGTACTTAACCTTCATGGGTGCCAATAACAATGAGCAGGACGGTATACAGGGCAAGAGAAGTGATACTGTGCAGGGTTTATATACAGGAGAGGAGAAGTGGTACTGTGCAGTGTATATATACAGAATAATATACATACTGAGAATTGCACCCTTTGTACAGGACAGGAGAAGTGAATACCGTGCAGTGTTATATATACAGGACAGGAGAAGTGTAAATGTGCTGGGTATATATACAGAATAATATACATACTGAGAATTACACCCTGTGTACAGGACAGGAGAAGTCGTACTTCTGACACTGAGGCTGACATTGCTGCATATACTAATGAAGGCTCCATCTTGGGACTTTCCCAGACCCTGAAGATGAGGAAGATGAAAGTTAGCAGTGCTGAACAGATGCCATGGAGATGCCGGAGAGCGCGAACTCTGCCCACAGAAAAACTTCCTGACACTGGTACTGGCCAGTGTCCGACATGTGCAAGTGCGTGTACTGGCCAGTGTCCGACATGTGCAAGTGCGTGTACAGTGCCTGTACTTAAAGGGCCAGCAGCCACAAACCAGCAGTGACTGCCTACCTTGCAGCTCAATGCTTGCACAGATGGCCTGTTGAGGCCTGGCACTGACACACCTCCTATTTCTTTTTTAAGCTAATTTACTTATGACTGCAAACCTTGATTTCACCGCCCCGCATGACCCTGTTCGCGATCTATCTCCCAGTAACATGTAACTCTGCTCCCAGAAACTGGAGCTTCTTTCATAGAGTCCGTACAAAGAGCTTCGCTCTGGAAGGTGGATGCAGGATTAGGGGCTTGCGAGAAACTCGAAGGTGCTATCATTTACTTCTAAGCACAGTTTTATTAAAAAACAACACTTTTCTTTCTATTTCTCTTGGACCCCATTAAGATCAGTGGGATCAGTAAGGCTTTGTGCATCTCAGATGAAGGATTTGTCACATACATAATTCTTGTGGTTTTGCTCCTATATCGAAGTAGAATAACAGAATTGATTAGGACTGATGTGAACAGAGCCCGGTACTAATTTACATCTCCTGAAATGTAAAACGAATCATCCTATGATTGTTTTCTGATGTATTTCCAGTTTGGGCTGATTCGTGCCTTCTAGGTTATCTGTCAGTAGTTGGTGGAATTGATAAACTTGTGCCTGGAGAATAATCTGTTGTGCTCAGATATACCCAAAAGTCTTTTCAGTGGGGATTTCTGATATTTAGAGGGAATGTTTGACCTTATTAAACTAAGATTTTATGTTAAACTAATAAAATTGTTAAAGAGGGACCTCTCCTGACATGCCTGGTTTAGTAAGTACCGGTACTTGTGTCTTCCCTGCAGTATAAATTGTTGGAGCATCGTTCTCCATCCGTTCTATTTATTTTATCAGGTCCTGGGAACTGAAGCCATTCTCCCCCGGGATAGATGCAGGGAGCGGAAGTGCTCACGGTGCATCATCAGTACGTCTTCTTCCCATTGTTGCTGCTGACTACTTATGAGCAAAGAAGGCCAACATCTGGCAGCTGCACCAGTCCATAGCCAATGTCTAGGATAGGCTCAGCTGCTGCCAAAACACCACATATTTACCATGAAGGTAGAACTTTTCATACCATAGTTTCAAGATAAATCATCAATACCAGAAGGACAGGAAAACACCTTTTAGGGAGTTTGTCACCCAAAAATGCATTTTAATTGGGCGGTACAGTATTGTAGGGGACTTAAAGTAGTATTCCCATCTCCGAGATCCTATCCCAATATGTAGTAGATGTAATAATATTATTATTAGCAAATACCTCCAGTTAGAAATTTAGTATAGTTCTTCTGATTCGCTATATCTTTTTACTCATGTGCAGGCATTGCAGGACCTTAGGTATCCATGGTTATGACCACTAGCAATTAGATAACTGTCACTATATTAGTGGTTGTAACCATGGATACCGAAGGCCCTGCCGATAAGTAAAGAGACATAACGAATCAGAACAACTATACTACATTTCTAAATGAAGGTATTTGCTAATATTATTATTATTACACCTACTACAGAGATGGGAATACCCCTTTAAACCATGTAACAACCATACTAGCACTGTACCTGTTACTGGTACAGCGCCTTAGAGAATAATTTTTAATTAATATGGAAAGTGGAGGCTTCGGTGCACCCTTGGTGTGACCAAGAGATTGGTGAATGGATTGACAGTGCTCGCTTCCCAGAGATGGAACAATCTGAATGCTGTTGGCGTGTGTGCGGCCGCATGCTGCACTAATACACCCAGAAGTGTATACTGCACTGTACAGCTAATTTAAAATGCATTTTCAGGGTGACGGACTCCCTTGAAAGTTCACAAAGTCCAATTTTTCAGATTTTTTAAAAATATTTATCCAGAGTGAGACAAAAACTCAATCCCGACTCCAAATATGATCATGCAAAAAAAAAAACCACCCTGAAAGTCCCCTCTGCAGAAATCTAGGGCCTCTAACCTGTAATATTATATTTTCCATGAAGGCATCCAGGCTCTTCGTGTGAATCATCCATCACAAAGTTTGGAGGAGATTTTATCAAGCTAAACCCCTAGGAAATGTGAGACAAAAAACTGTTTAGCACCATATTTATGTGTTTTAGACACTTTCTGTGCCCAGGTGGGACGGTGTATATAAATGTTTGGCCACGCCATGGAGCACCGAGCGCCTGTGCTTGATTTGAACAGTCACCCCGTGCTGACAGTCCCTTTATACCGGGGTCAGACGGCTGTACTACAACTCGGGCCGGTCGCACCCACAACTTACGGACATGACTGGATCCGTGTGCTCGCCCGCATAGTGGACGAGCGCAGGATCTACCTATTATTGACCAATTTATGGAGCAGATTAGAGCATGCTTTATTTTTATTTCTTTTTTTTATTCACACAGACCATCCATCCCTATGAAAAACTATTTGTGTGCAATGCACAATGATTATTATTGGATCAGGGTGCTGTCCATTGAGCACATCAACCGAAAATATCTCTGTCTGAACAAGCCCGATCCCTTTTCTGAACCAATGTAGCTGTTCAGATGCTGCCTGTAACATGCAGTGGACACCGCAGAGTGACCGCTGCGATCAGTCAGCTCCTATCTCTCCCAACTGACTCCTCAGATGTATGATTAAAGGGAACCTGTTCGGTCCGACAGTACTATTAACCTGCAGATATAGCGTTAATCTGCAGGTTAATAGTGTTATGAAGGTGGCCGGCACTGTACTGAAAGTGCAGCATCAAGTATGAAATGAACCGTATCCCCCCCCCAGGAGCCGCCAGCTTTCAGTCATGCAGGCGTGTCCTGAGCAATTACAGTCACCGCTCACAGCACTGAGGGTGGTGGTAAGTACGCCCCGGCCCTGACTGACAGCCGGCTCTGCAGTGCATCAGATCTGTACATCTGCAGTACATCTGATGCATTGCAGGGCACGCCATCAATTAAATTGCCGAGACGTGCTTACCACCACCGCCCTTAGTGCTGTGAGCAGTGACTGTATTTGGTCCGGGCACGCTTGCATGACTGAAAGCAGGCGGCTCCCAGGAGAAATAGTACGTTTTCTCCCGAGTGTTGCACTTTCAGTACTGTGGCCGGGCACTTTTATAACGCTATTAATCTCCAGATAAACCCCTCATCTGCAGGTTAATAGCATTATCAGACCCGACAGCTTCCTTTAAATGGGCCAGAGAATGAGTAGAAAAAAACTGCGTAGTGGTGTGACTTGCCTCTAACAGGCATAAAATGTTCATATCCCTTTAAAGCCAAAACTATACCACGTCCATAAGGCTGGGGTTACAATGAAACTTTGGCCACAACACTTCTTGCAACCAAGATTTGATCCCTGCGGCTGATACTTTGCAACTCAACACAAGTGAATGGGGTCACTTTGCGATTTCGAAGGTACTCCAGACTGGGACAAGCAAGTCATAAGAAGTCCGACCTCATTGGATTTTTTTGTGGTTTGCATGCCGCAGTATCCTTGGGGTTGCAATGAGACCTCATTGTCTTGTATTGAGCTGAGATGTAGTAGCGAGACTGAGCGAACCCTGGTAGCATGACAAGTGTGGCGGACAAAGTCGCCGTGTAGCTCCAACCTAAAGGGGTTGGTTGGCAATCTTAAAGAAGCACCCATCAAAGTTTTTATCCTCTTAACATATTGCAGTCATCACTTTATATAGCACTGTGCACTTACAATTGCTCATTTTGCCTTTCTACCCAGCTAATTCTTCTCTTTTCTCTGCCAGGGACTTTTGCAGTGACTCATGACTCATACAGGGAAAATGTACCTCCTGTTTCTACATAGAGCTTAGAAGGATTCAGCTAGTCAGTTTTTAATCATGTGATGTCATAGACCGTATGGAAAAGAGAAGAATTAGGTGGGTAGAAGGGAAAATGAGCAATTGTAAGTACACAGTGCTATATAATGTGATGACTGCAATATATTAAGGCGATAAATACTTTGATAGAAGGAGGGCTTCTTTAATTCATGTACGGTAAATCCCCTAGAATCCCTTTTTTCCAGTATATCCAGGAATACTCTATTTTGTATAACGGTGTATAACATTTTCTGCTATAGTGTATTTAACATTTTATGTTACTGTATATAAAACTGTTTAATGGTAATAGTCTGCAGGAACGCAGCGCCTTCCTGAGAGCTGTGCAACAGATTTCTGCAGATTTTCTTTTCTCTGTGTAAGACGTCACCTCCTTTCTCTGTGGGTTGCTTCTGAAGAGACAGATTTTCAGACAACTGTTCCAAAAGATTGTTTTGATCTTTCCATCCCCCTCGGCAGTGCCCTGGTAATGACTAGTGCATTATCACATCCAGCCAGCAGAGGAAAAAGGACTTTTATTCCTTCTCCTCTGCCTTGTACTATCCGCTCGCCCACATCAAAGGACCCGGCATGTCTGTAGTGTTCAAAGGAATGATAAGTGCGGGCCCTTGCCATGACGCACACACCTTCCCCGAGCCATGGTCACTATGGCTGGTCGGTGCCAACACTAAGGATTCGTGGTCCTGAATGGACAGGTGCACCGTGCTGTGCAGAAATAACAGGTACAGGGAAAGCCTTCTAATAACAGATGTTTCCCCCTGTGATCATTCATGGATGCCGTGTTTCGCTCTTGTAAGATTAAGTATTGGATAATGAAAAGTTTGGTAACTTTCCGATCCCTATAATAATAGGTTCTAGCAAAGTGTGGACTAGGCGTTTCTACAGGTGGATGTAAGTAATGAGGCAAGATACTGCCCAAAGGGTCCAGGTTACTGCGATACCCACAGCAATTCATGAAGAATATCCTACGGCTGTGTGCACACATTGAGACTTTTCTGCAGCAAAAACTAGAGTGTTGGAAAGAAAAACAAATCCGTAATATACTTTTTGTTGTACAAATGATGCAATTTTACTCGCATTTATTTCTCATTCATTTGGATGGGCGAAAAATGCTACAAAAACCCTGAAAAACGCTGCGTAAAATGCAAACATTTTTGCCATGTTTTTTCTTTTCAGTTTTCAAGTGTTTTTTTGTGTTTTTTTTTTTTGGTCCCCTCTCCCCACCTTCTTCCAAAACAGTGAAAGAATTGACATGCTGACAGTCACTTTCCTGGTACAATAAATTGCTGCATTTTTTGTTTCTGTGTGAACAAGCCCAAAGAGTTGATATGCTGCAAATTTGAAAAAAACATTTTGGTTCAAATCCACAAGGAAATATAAGCAGCGCGTGCAGGAGATTGCAGAAATCTCATTCATTTTGCTGGTGCTGTACAATGCTGCGTTCTTCTTTCCCTATGGATAATGAAGCGTCTTTGGTGACCTGTTTTGGAGTTACAACCTGTTAGCACGATCTGTGCCTGATTCAGTCTGATTTGGGGTTGTACCAGTAGAGTATTTTTCATGTACCCTTCATAACAATTTGCATTTATATGTAGAGCAAAAAAAAAAAATCCAAACAACGAATGCACAGCAGTCAGTAATACTGTGATTTGTGACTGACTGCCTGCTCATATTGTGTTCCTATTTGTAGCTAGTGCTCCTTACAGACTTATGTGAAGTAAATGGAAAATTGAGCATGAATATCTGATTTTAAAGTAGTGGTCACCCTTGGGTATGCAGTGTATGTTGTCCCAGTGGTCCCCATCCAATGCCCACCTGTGCGTCCCCAGAGGAGCGATTAGTTCTAACCATGTGGACTGTAAATTGACAATTTTGTAGACGCATCCGTACCACCAACCAAGGCCATTTTACATTGTGTGCTGATATGTTACACTGAAATATTCCTATGGAAATGTTTGCACTCTCCTGATTTCTTATCTCTACATTGAATCAATGTCTCATCCATTTTTGAGTTGAGTGTTGCTTCCATGGTTCAACGTTGGGAGCTCAAAAACTGAAAAATAGACTAAACTACAATACCCGTGCCTCATAATCATACTCATCTATGTGTAAGGGCTCATGCACATGACTGTTTTTGTTCAAAGTGCGATCTGACAAAATATCATATCACACTTGGCCCAATGTTATTTTATAGGGCTATGCACATGTCTGATTTTTTTTCCTTCGGACCGATCCAAGGAAAAAAAGTCGCAGCATACCCGAGTTGGATCCAACTATCAGATCGCACTTGGCCATGCAAGTCAATGAGATCATGGAAAACATTGGACTGCACTCTAATGACTTCTGAGTGCAGTCTGATTTTCACAGAATGGAGAAGATGGAGAAAATGCTTTTCCATCTTCTCCATATCTGAGAAAATCGGATTACTTTATCATCACACTTTGATTAGTATAATCAGCCCTATTCTCTTAGATGAGAGAAAATACAGTAGTGTGACCGTAGACTTATTGTCAGTGAATTTTATGTAGTAAAACTACAGACATAATCCGGAGAGCATTTCTTCCCCAGTAATACACGGTCCCGAGGACACCTAGTCAGTACTGGTTAATTGAGGTCATATTATCCATGTACAGTAATGCCTGCGAGCATGGCAAGTGCATCCATAGAACAGTACCACAACTTGTCGAGCCTGTTATGTAACATCTCCAGCAAAACAAAAGGCCCCTCCGGGTTCACTAGCCTTGAGATCAGAAGTCCAGTAATGAAATAGGACAGGAATAAACAGTGATACAGAATTTCAGGGCGTTGTGACTATTATACTGTAATATTGGTGGCTCACATCCGGTAGACTTTCCTTGGTGCCGATAGTAATGGTGGGTATTACTACAGCCTTGCCCTAAAACAGAAAAAGACCAGTTTATGTCAATGAACTAAATTTAAGTGGATTTCCACAATACTTTTCTTGTGCCCTATCTGTAAAATAAATAATTATCACAATGCAATAACCCACCGAAAGGCATATAAGTAGCACAGCGAGAAAAAAGAGGGTGCAAGTCTCCGGGCTTTAGCCATGGACACACAATATAGCAAAAATATGCAGCAATCCAAAGTTGCAGTGAAAAATGCAACTTTTCGACTCTTAAAGGGCTTAAACGTCACAGATGTAGTGAAAAAAAAAATAATAAACCTACTTTTAATTGACCCACAACTTGCTGCATCTTATGTATTTTATATATGTATACATGTATATCCAGGCGCAGAAGTCAGCACATGAGCAGTCTTACTGCACGCTGTAAGCCACACTGGCCACTAGCCCCATCTCCGTAAAACACAAGGGGATTAGGCTTCTGGGAAATGTGCTTCCACTGTGTGTCAAGTGTGGTGCGATGCAGGACCATCATCTTTACTCATCCTAAATTTTGTAGCGCATCTGCAAAAAGAAAACCGAAAAAAATGTGTATTTGGGTACGTGAGGCTCAGCTTGCATCTGCGCTGGAGACTGTTGCGAGTCCCGATCATAAATGTTGTCATATTTGCTTGAAAGAATACCGAAACTTTATGCTGCTGTACTTTTCCCAGTAACTGAACAGAGACTATTATAATATATTGGCTCCACTGAGTGCTGTCATTGTCCATTATATGACAGGTGACAATTGAACAGTTCTATAAACACTGGGTTTTCGTTGCCTTTTGTAGTGCAGTGTCCTGTCACTCAGTGAGCTCAGCGCAGGTCAGGGACCCACTCGCTGCATAGAGTCATTCTCCCCTGCTCCTCAGCGTATACTGTTGCCTCAAACCACCGCTCACACTGATGAGAAAATGACGGTCAGATGGATTACGGCATGGGGCACTATGGATTATTTAAACTTCGGACAGGTGAAGGATATTGTTCTTTTTTATTTTTGGATTGCTTACAGGAGACGTTGGCTTCAGGGAATTAGATGTAAAGGTGAGTATAATGTGTTTTTTTAATTTTAATCTTATTTTAACACTTTTTGGAGACGCACGCAGGGAACAATTATGAGAGATACCGCCGGCACCAGGGAACAGCTCAAACTGTACCGCTGATTCCCAGGCGCCGGTGCGTGTCACACTGATGACACACGGTGTGCACGTGTGTGGGACGTTTTGCGGCCCATGCGGCATTCAAAAAACTGACATGTCAACCTGTTTTGCCCACGGACATACGGTCCGTGAAAACACTCTGACATGTGCACAGACCCATTCATTTGAATGGGTGTATGAGTGTAAAGGCCCCATCACACTTAGCGATGCTGCAACGATCCCGACAACGATACGGCCTGTCAGGGATCGTTGCTGCGTCGCTATGTGGTCGCTGGTGAGCTGTCAAACAGGCAGGCTCACCACGATCAGGGGAGCAGCGACATCATGGAAAGAATCTTTCCACGATGTCCTGCTCCTGGTTACCAGCCTGCTGAAGCAGGAGCAGGCTGGTAACTATGGTAAATATCGGGTTACTAGGGGCACACGCGCTCCTAGTAACCCGTTGTTTATCATGGTTACCACTCTGCTACGGTGAGCGGGAGGTTACCGCTCACTTTAGCAGGCTCATAACCATGATAAACAACGGGTTACTAGGTGCGCGTGTGCCCCTAGTAACCCGATGTTTACCATAGTTACCAGCCTGATCGCTGCTCCCGATGGTCACACACAGCGATGTGTGCTGACCAGCGGGAGAGCAACGACCAAAAAATGGTCCAGGACATTCTGCAGCGATCAGCGACCTCACAGCAGGGGCCTGATCGCTGCAAAGTGTCACACATAGCGACATCGCTGGTGAGGTCACTGTTGCGTCACCAAAACCGTGACACAGCAGCGATCTCGCTAGCGATCTCGCTATGTGAGACGGGGGCTTAAGTGTCTCCAGTAGGTGTGAAAACTGTCACCACACCTACTGGAGACACTGACCTGTGAAAGAGGCCTAATAGAGCAGAATTTGTGGAGATCTTGGCAATCAAATCAAAGCATTTCGCTCCTAATGAGTTAACCTTTTTTTCTTTTTTTTTTCTTTTAAGTCAAGTCCAAGTGATTGTTATCAGAGTAGTCAATGGGGGTGTGTCCTATTTCTCCCTGTATGATTCTGACCAATCACAAGAAGGCAGCAACACTCAAAGGAAAGAATACTACTCTCCACCATAGCTTAGAGCAGGTTTCTCTGAGTGTGTCAGTAATCACACTAATGTCTGCTGTGCTCAGGCAACTTGTACTCGCTCTGCAGTTAGTTCAGGGCTGTCATTATATCTCACACACCAGTAACTGATAACAGTTTTGCTAGTCTTAACATTAACATTTTGGCATGTTTTAAGGGTAGGTTCACACGAATGTAAAAAAAATCGTGCAGGGTTTCATCCAGAAAAGTGGGCCGATTTTCTTCTCACTTGTCATCCATATGCAATCTGTTTTTGTTTTGTTTGTGTTTTTTACAAAAGAAGCTATTAATCATTTCCAGTCTCCTATGTTACAGAATTGCAATGTATCCATAAAAAATGAATATTATACTGTGTCTCCTTATGACATCCAATTTCTTTCACGCACCAATAGACTTGAATGTGTGACTCTCATCCAATTTATCGAAGATTATAGTGCTGCTGCAATTTTTTTTCACACTCCGAATCACTGAAAAATCGCTCATCTGCACTGCCCCATTGAATAACATTGGTCCAAGTGTTGTCTGTTTTTTCCACGAACAGCACTTGGTCATGTGAACAGGCTCTAAAAGTCACAAGTGTGCGGATTTCAGGATTTGCTAAGTGTATCAAACATCATGAGACACTTTAAAAACTTTGGCAAATGTAACCACAAGCAAAACAGACTTCAAAACCTCTTCTAATGATAATTCCCCATACAGTGTTTTTTGCTACACTTCCTTGTTAGAATTTTACTGATCTTTCTTGGTCAAAAAATGCTGTGGCCTCATGTGACTTTAACCCCTTTGTGACCATATAACTTAAATATTTGCCATATTGGAGCAGAGGGTGTATGGAGCGGGCACAGATCAAGTGGGTGCCGACTGTATTCTACCACCAACACTTGCCTTTAACAGCAGCGACGGTGCTGCAGTTTAACCATTTAAATATCACTCCCAATCACTTATAGTGGTATTTACCTGGTGCCATCTCGTGGACTCACTGTTCTGATGCCCATCTACTTCTTCAACACAATCATGGCACGTGAATAGGTTGCATGGCAGCCAAGGTCTACTCAAGGCCCACATCACCACCATCTCTGTACTCCTGTGAAGCCCATCCACTGGCTGGACTCCATTATTCTTTCTACTACTGTATATACTGCACTACTAAAGTATATAGTACAAGGGGTCGCAAGCTCAAATCCATTAGGAAGGCTAAAAAATGAAACTGAAAATGGAAAAAAACAAAGTTTAAAAAATGTTAAATAAAAATATATTTATTGCATTGCTGCGTTCATAAAAGTCCAATCTATGACCATTTAAAATTAATTCACACTTGAGAAACAGGACTTCAGTTTTTTGGTTACTGTAATAACGAATGACCAAAAGAACAAGGCTTGACACTGATTTATCAGCAAATTCTGGATTGTTTCTTAACAATAAATGCTATATATACAGTGGGTACGGAAAGTATTCAGACTTTAAATTTTTAATTTGGTAAATTCTAAAAAGTTCATTTTTTTTTCTCAATAAAGTACACTCTGCACTCCATCTTGACTGAAAAAAACAGAAATGTAGAAATTTTTGCAAATTTATTAAAAAAGAAAAACTGAAATATCACATGGTCATAAGTATTCAGACCCTTTCCTCAGTATTGAGTAGAAGCCCCCTTTTGAGCTAGTACAGACATGAGTCTTCTTGGGAATGATGCAACAAGTTTTTCACACCTGGATTTGGGTATCCTCTGCCATTCTTCCTTGCAGATCCTGTCCAGTTCCGTCAGGTTGGATGGTGAACGTTGGTGGACAGCCATTTTCAGGTCTCTCCAGAGATGCTCAATTGGGTTTAGGTCAGGGCTCTGGCTGGGCCAGTCAGGAATGGTCACAGAGTTGTTCTGAAGCCACTCCTTTGTTATTTTAGCTGTGTGCTTAGGGTCATTGTCTTGTTGGAAGGTGAACCTTCGGCCAAGAGTGTACTTTAATGAGAAAAAAAATTAACTTTTTAGAATTTACCAAATGGCTGCAATGAAACAAAGAGTGAAAAATGTAAAGGGGTCTGAATACTCTCCGTACCCACTATACACTAATATATATATATATATATATATATATATTATATATATATATATATAATATACATATATACAGTACAGACCAAAAGTTTGGACACACCTTCTCATTTAAAGATTTTTCTGTATTTTCATGACTATGAAAATTGTACATTCACACTGAAGGCATCAAAACTATGAATTAACACATGTGGAATTATATACTTAACAAAAAAGTGTGAAACAACTGAAAATATGTCTTATATTCTAGGTTCTTCAAAGTAGCCCCCTTTTGCTTTGATGACTGCTTTGCACACTCTTGGCATTCTCTTGATGAGCTTCAAGAGGTAGTCACCGGAAATGGTTTTCACTTCACAGGTGTGCCCTGTCAGGTTCAATAAGTGGGATTTCTTGCCTTATAAATGGGGTTGGGACCATCAGTTGTGTTGTGCAGAAGTCAGGTGGATACACAGCTGATAGTCCTACTGAATAGACTGTTAGCTGCTTTTTTCTTGCCATAATACAAAGTCTAAGTAAAGAAAAACGAGTGGCCATCATTACTTTAAGAAATGAAGGTCAGTCCATCCGAAAAATTGGGAAAACTTTGAATGCGTCCCCAAGTGCAGTTGCAAAAACCATCAAGCACTACAAAGAAACTTGCTCACATGAGGACCGCCCCAGGAAAGGAAGACCAAGAGTCACCTCTGCTTCTGAGGATAAGTTTATCCGAGTCACCAGCCTCAGAAATCGCAGGTTAAAAGCAGCTAAGATTAGAGATCAGGTCAATGCCACACACAGTTCTAGCAGCAGACACATCTCTACAACAACTGTTAAGAGGAGACTTTGTGCAGCAGGCCTTCATGGTAAAATAGCTTCTAGGAAATCACTGCTAAGGACAGGCAACAAGCAGAAGAGACTTGTTTGGGCTAAAGAGCACAAGGAATGGACATTAGACCAGTGGAAATCTGTGCTTTGGTCTAATGAGTCCAAATTTGAGATCTTTGGTTCCAATCACTGTGTCTTTGTGCGACGCAGAAAAGGTGAACGGATGGACTCTACATGCCTGGTTCCCGCCGTGAAGCATGGAGGAGGAGGTGTGATGGTGTGGGGGTGCTTTGCTGGTGACACTGTTGGGGATTTATTCAAAATTGAAGGCATACTGAACCAGCATGGTTACCACAGCATCTTGCAGCGGCATGCTATTCCATCCGGTTTGCGTTTAGTTGGACCATCATTTAATTTTCAACAGGACAATGACCCCAAACACACCTCCAGGCTGTGTAAGGGCTATTTGACCAAGAAGGAGAGTGATGGGGTGCTACGCCAGATGACCTGGCCTCCACAGTCACCAGACCTGAACCCAATCGAGATGGTTTGGGGTGAGCTGGACCGCAGAATGAAGGCAAAAGGGCCAACAAGTGCTAAGCATCTCTGGGAACTCCTTCAAGATTGTTGGAAAACCATTTCCGGTGACTACCTCTTGAAGCTCCTCAAGAGAATGCCAAGAGTGTGCAAAGCAGTCATCAAAGCAAAAGGTGGCTACTTTGAAGAACCTAGAATATAAGACATATTTTAAGTTGTTTCACACTTTTTTGTTAAGTATATAATTCCACATGTGTTAATTCATAGTTTTGATGCCTTCAGTGTGAATGTACAATTTTCATAGACAAGAAAATACAGAAAAATCTTTAAATGAGAAGGTGTGTCCAAACTTTTGGTCTGTACTGTGTGTATATATATATATATATATATGTGTGTGTATATATATATATATGTGTATATATATATATATATATATATATATATGTATGTATGTATGTATGTATGTTTAGCATTGTTGTCATTGTGCTGACCTGAAGAATACTTATGTGGTAACAATAAATGGTGTCATTGAAAAGTCCGACTCTTCCTGCAATAAACCAGCCCTCATACGGCTCTGTAGACAGTAACATAATGAAAGTTATGGCTTGGAAGTAGGAAAAGAAAAAAACTAAAGTTCAAAAATGTAAAATTGCCCGGAGGCATCTGTCAGCGCGGTGGTGACTGATCCCGGAGTGAAGCACACATTGGGTATATAGGACAAGACTAAAGAATAAGTGGAAAAAGTTTCAAAATGAAAAGCTGTATACAAACATGTTTGGACCTCCGGGCGGCGGTATAAAGTGTGACCGCGCGGTGCCTGTAGATGAGGCATAATCCTACATGGTATAGGATGGCCACCATGCCCCCATGTGTACGGCTGTGGGCTGTGATGGCTGACACGTGCTGCCCTAGCAATACACTTCTGCTTCACAAATCTGACTTGCACTGTTTGCTGGGGCCTTTAGCAGAAGATGAGCCGTCCTTCCCCCTCTATTTTTAAGAGCTGCGTCGTTGCTATGGAGACCCCTTTTTCCATCTCATCTGCTATAACCTGGTTTTCCACATCAACAGAATCGCTACGAGCGAAGCCTGATCTGTATTCTGTGTCCTGTATGTGTGAGGCGCCTTCACATGGCCGCGGCTCCGCTACCTGTGCCATCCTTCTTATTCACGGATACAACACACACCCATTATACTCTATGGTGCTGCTCACATGGCCGTGTGATCGTCAGCAGCTCAGAGGACGGAGGCCGGACTGTATACTGTGTGTATACACATGTATGCCATATAGTGCCTGTATACTGTGTGTATACACATGTGTGCCGTATACTGTGTGTATACACATGTGTGCCGTATAGTGCCTGTATACTGTGTGTATACACATGTGTGCCGTATAGTGCCTGTATACACGTGTGCCGTATAGTGCCTGTATACTGTGTGTATACACGTGTGCCGTATAGTGCCTGTATACTGTGTGTATACACGTGTGCCATATAGTGCCTGTATACTGTGTGTATACACGTGTGCCATATAGTGCCTGTATACTGTGTGTATACACATGTGTGCCGTATAGTACCTGTATACTGTGTGTATACACATGTGTGCCGTATAGTGCCTGTATACTGTGTGTATACACATGTATGCCATATAGTGCCTGTATACTGTGTATACACGTGTGCCGTATAGTGTCTGCACCTATGCCGACTGTGTACTCTGTGTGTGTATACACATGTATGCCATATAGTGCCTGTATACACACGTGTGCCGTATAGTGCCTGTATACTGTGTGTATACACGTGTGCCGTATAGTGCCTGTATACTGTGTGTATACACGTGTGCCGTATAGTGCCTGTATACTGTGTGTATACACATGTGTGCCGTATAGTACCTGTATACTGTGTTTATACACATGTATGCCATATAGTGCCTGTATACACACGTGTGCCGTATAGTGCCTGTATACTGTGTGTATACACGTGTGCCGTATAGTGCCTGTATACTGTGTGTATACACGTGTGCCATATAGTGCCTGTATACTGTGTGTATACACATGTGTGCCGTATAGTACCTGTATACTGTGTTTATACACATGTATGCCATATAGTGCCTGTATACTGTGTATACACGTGTGCCGTATAGTGCCTGTATACTGTGTGTATACACGTGTGCCGTATAGTGCCTGTATACTGTGTGTATACACGTGTGCCGTATAGTGCCTGTATACTGTGTGTATACACGTGTGCCGTATAGTGCCTGTATACTGTGTGTATACACGTGTGCCATATAGTGCCTGTATACTGTGTGTATACACATGTGTGCCGTATAGTACCTGTATACTGTGTTTATACACATGTATGCCATATAGTGCCTGTATACTGTTTATACACGTGTGCCGTATAATGCCTGTATACTGTGTTTACACATGTATGCCGTATAGTGCCTGTATACTGTGTGTATACACGTGTGCCGTATAGTGCCTGCACCTATGCCGACTGTGTACTGTGTGTGTATACACATGTATGCCATATAGCGCCTGTATACTGTGTACACACGTGTGCCGTATAGTGCCTGTATACTGTGTGTATACACACGTGTGTGCGGTATAGTGCCTGTATACTGTGTATATACACGTGTGCCGTATAGTGCCTGTATACTGTGTATATACACGTGTGCCGTATAGTGCCTGTATACTGTGTATACACGTGTGCCGTATAGTGTCTGCACCTATGCCGACTGTGTACTGTATGTGTGTATACACATGTATGCCATATAGTGCCTGTATACTGTGTACACACGTGTGCCGTATAGTGCCTGTATACTGTGTGTGTACACACGTGTGCCGTATAGTGCCTGTATACTGTGTGTATACACACGTGTGTGCCGTATAGTGCCTGTATACTTTGTGTATACACACGTGTGTGCCGTATAGTGCCTGTATACTGTGTGTAAACACGTGTGCCGTATAGTGCCTGTATACTGTGTGTATACACATGTGCTTTGGAGTGCCTGCACCTATGTAAACAGTATAATCTGTATACACAACTTAGAGGGTATACACAGGGTTAACATGAGAACAAGTGCTGTACCATTCAGATGCCTCTTGTGATGTCAGCTTGGAGCATTCACAGTTGCGACTATTTCTAAATTGGGTTGTAGAAAGGACTGTAGGAAGCTTGAAAGCCTAAATACTGAAATGTATAGTGAGTGCTGCACAGGACTTATTACCTTGTCCAATCTCTGCTCAGATTGCTGCTATTTTGGCATCCCTTTGCTTTTGCACTAATGTATGTTTGCATTATGTATGAGGTCAGTTATCCATTGACATTTCATAGGCAGTACAAATTGTACTTGGAAAAAGATAAGCTTAAAAGGGGTATTCTCAAGTTGTCTCTTGAGCAGCTCAGCTGTGCAGTCTCCCTTCAGTCTCCTTACTTCCAGGTTTCTAGCATGATGGGCTGTCCTCCATGAGTGACAGATATGGTGAAAAGTAGAACTATAAAGTTCAGCACAAGTTGTGCTTTAAAGCGTTCAGCTATCAGTGGTTTGCTCTGTGTCTACACTGTTATCCCTGGATTTACATATAGATATAACAGGGCATTTGAACAAGTACACAGCTCCAGACAGCAAGAGCAGGAGCCCTGATTAGCAGAACTGCTGTGAAAGCTGCTGAGCTGGTGATTTATAACTGCAACTCTTCAGAAGATGACAGGAAAGTGAGCCGTTATCTGCTGTATAGAAATTAATGGGCTGGAGAGAGCTGACTGGGATGTTAAGATTTAGACCCCTCTTCTGGATTGGAACTCTTAACTGGGGTTTTAGGCTGGGCTCCATGGAAACCAGCTAATATAGCCTGAGCTCAGACTAAGGACCGCACTCGTCAGTTGCCCAGGTGCCCGATTAGATGGGCATTCATTCTCTACCATTGTTATATGTTTTAATCATTTTTGTTGCTGCTCTCTGCCACTCATGTTTTTAATATGAACAGTAAACTTATTTTTTTCTAGAATACTCCTAGTACTGACTTCTACATGGATCTACCTACGAATTCCCTATTAGTATGTTTTTGGAAATTAGATAAAAATGTAAAGAAAATAGGAAATACATATCTATTTTCACATTTTTTGTTTACTTTGTTTTCTTTTACAATTACAAAGGACCGATCAAAACATTTTAAGTTGCATTCCCTATTTTGTAGAAATTATTTTTATATATTTATTTATTTATTTTATTTATTTTACACACTTATATAGCGCCATTAATTCCACAGCGCTTTACAGACATTATGGGCACTGTCCCCATTGGGGCTCACAATCTAGATATATATCAGACGTATTGTTTTTTAATGGGAGTAGGGCTAGAAACCATGATTTAGACTGACATTGTCTCTTCCTTTTTTGTTTTTTTTTCTTCTTTTTTTGCTATATATATATATATATATATATATATATATATATATATATATATATATATATATATATATATATATATATATATATATATATATATATATATATATATATATATATATATCAATTTCTTTTCCTCACTGTGCCGCTCCCCCTTCATAGAGGTCATAATAGACTTTAGGGGGGTGCATTTTAAAATATTAAGCATTCTTTTCATTACTGATTTCCCCTGTAACTGGGGCTGGTATATTACCTCCAGTTACAGGGGAATTTCATTTTCCTGCCTGCTTTGCAGAGCTGACTGAGTCTCCTAGGATCCAGCAGCTCCTGTTCCCTCACTACACTCAGCGATCACATGACCACAGGCTTCAGAGGAGGAAGCACTGTCAGTACTTCCTAATCTATATACAGAAGCGGTGGATCAGTTTGTGTATACAGAGATCAAGAAGGTAAACATGGTAATAAACAGTGTCTGCTCTGTTGGAGAGTATGGCTGTTTCTGACAGCCAGCTCCCCATCCTCACAGCTGCACAATCTCGTGCTAGCTGCTCACACTTTTACTTAAATGCATGTATTTGGGCTAAAAAAAAATCTCACTTTCAACTACAAACTGTTTTGCTTTTGCAGTCTGTTCGCCTGTACATTGCTGGCTCCAGAATGAGTTAACTGAGAGTCTGTCAGTCAGATTCTCTGCCAAATGGGTTTGTAACTTTTTATCTGCACTGAGACTACAGACCATATGAAACTAGAGCTTCAGAAAAAGACTGTCAGAAACGTACTATCGGAGCGATCTCACTGACAGATTCTCAGTCACCTTATGCTGCAGCTAGCAATGTGTAGGAAAGCAAGGAGCCTTTTAAGAGCCAAATGATGCTAAATTTTTAATGAAACCCAATTGCAAAAACTATTTTTTAGCCCAAAATATGTGCATTTAAGTAAAAACAATGCCCCCGATGGTGTCCTTTATGCAAAAAATATGTTTCATTATGTTTTTGAGAGGTACTTAGCCGTAGATTTGTATTTCAGATGCGCCCTAATGGCACACGGCGAGTCTTGGGCACCAGCATTGAGCTCAACCCAGCATGGGGGCATCAGTGATTTATTGAAGGGGCTGGCTGGCTCATTTCAATAGCTAAACCAACCCCTTTCTCATCAAGAGAATGCCAAGAGTGTGCAAAGCAGTCATCAAAGCAAAAGGTGGCTACTTTGAAGAACCTAGAATATAAGACATATTTTCAGTTGTTTCACACTTTTTTGTTAAGTATATAATTCCACATGTGTTAATTCATAGTTTTGATGCCTTCAGTGTGAATGTACAATTTTCATAGTAATGAAAATACAGAAAAATCTTTAAATGAGAAGGTGTGTCCAAACTTTTGGTCTGTACTGTATGTGTGTTTAATATTACCTGACTTTTGTTTTAATATGTGACTTGCCCATTTATGAGTAAGAAACCGAATAATTGTTTGTGTTTTTTTTCATTTGATTTCAACACCTGCCTCTTATTTGAAGGTATATAGGTGTGATATTTGGGTGCCGAGGTTTCCGGTATATAAATCCAGGAGTGTTCAGAAAAGAATCCAAGGGTCGAGGAGATTTATTAGCGGTTTATTGTTAATGCGTTTCCAAGTCACAAACTTCTTCCTGAGGACAATCCGCAGAAGAACACTCCTGGATGTATATACCGGTAACCTCAGCAGCGCAGATGACCCCAATATCTCCTACCTATATTCTTGGCTTTGTTTGAGGTTCTGCAGCAGCTGGTTTCTAAAAATGTATTTTACTGTTGTGGTCACAAAATCGCATCAGGTGAGGGATTCCCTGTATTTTGCTATCCTTATGTACATTGGATAGTACCCTATTTGCGCTAAATAGTTTTTCCAGTATTTATCTACTTCTGAATTAAAAGTGTATTATTGCATAACCTTTTATTACACTTTTATTACATTTCCTTCTGGGTTGGACAGTTAAAAGCGAAATCTGCCATGTTACCCAAGGAAAAGTGCCGGAGTTGAGCAGAAGTGTTTTAGATACATTCAAGGGGCACTGATCGTCTGTGATCGCTCATTGGTTTCCTACTTGGCTTCCTAGGGTCAGTTTTCTATTTATCCAGATAAGGGGAGTAGTAACATGTTATTAACCCATGTCATTACCTTTGCTCCAGCCCTGCTGCTTCCCCCTGCTAGGTGATCAGGCCAGTCCTACAGACCCCCACCATCTGGCATTGTCACCTTCTTTCTCCTGGACCAGTCTATTACTCCCCCAATGAAGAATAACAGAGAAATATTTGTACTGGAGTCTCCCTTTAAGGCTTTGGTTCTTTGGCATGGTAATGGTCTGCAGTGCATATCTATATATTCCTGATACACGTATCGGATAGAAAGTCTCTGGATGGAGAGCAGAGCACAGAATGTGGCTGTAGGAAGCCTGGATCCTCCATGGATCCTGCAGCAGTGTACTTCATTTCTTCCAGCCCTCATTCCCCGTTCTTGCTCTTTTTAATCTGCCAGGGCTCATGCTTGTAGCTCGCTGTCAGGAATGGAGTAGAGCTATTTCCCTCTTGAGCCTGCTGATTAGATTTTGGCCATATCCCTGGTGTTTCGCGGTCTCTCACAAGCACTGCTTCCCTGTGCCTGGCCATCTGTTCTCTGTCCTTCTTGCTATGTGTCCTACCCACTGCCATTTGTTGTAAGGATTTCATTCCGCACTATTTTTGTACTGGACACGTTGTAGCTGCAGGGATCGTACGCGAATGTCACAGCCATGTTGCTAGTTTTTTTTCTTTATATTGTGCTTTTGAAATACACCTTACAATGACACTGAGATCTTGCCCAAACCTTGAAAAACAGACTCTAGTTTCTTTGACACCAATTTCTGCTGTAGGTATTGTGTATCCGGGCATGTAATGTTGGATCCTAGCGTTCTGTGCCACATGCCGGTGTTATACCCAGTGCCCCATACCGCCACAGCCATGCTTGGCATGATGTATGGCGGACCTGGGCCTCCTGTGGTCCTCCATCATGAACAACATGGGACAGCTGCTGTCTACATTAACCCATTGGCGTCACAGACCTTTTTGGCCTTTATACCCTGTAATCGTAACGACCCGCACAACACAATGATTGGATTATTTATGGGTATCAGTAAATTACGTAAAAAAAGTGTGATTGATCTTTTTTTTTCTGCTAAACCCATAAAAAATGTAATAAAAACTGCAATGCTGAGGCAGTGTTCACACAGAGCGTAAATGCTGCGTTCTTTCTGCTGCTTTTTTTCTGCAGGTGTCCTCCCCACACAACGCAATAATAATCTTCTCTGGTTATTACGTGTTTGCTTTTTTGCGTTTTCCCACTTGTTTTATGTGATTGAGGCAGATATGAAGCAGAGTTTTTAATGCGTTTCTTTAATAATACAGAAAAGCTTTGATTCTGCGCTTAAAAATGCAGCGGCCTTTTTTTTTTTTCATGCGTTTTTTTCAGAAGAAGCCTATAGAGAAAATGCACCAAAACCGCAGAGTTCAGCAACATCTTTAGACGCACAGAGGGTGAAGATTTCATGGCATCACATCCACTTTGCTTCAAAATTTAGACCTTGTTCACATATAGCGTAAATGTTGCGTATTTTCTGCTGATTTTTTGCACGAAAATTCTGCTATGTTTAACTGTCCAAGCAATGGATGTGATTTCATGAGAACTGCGCCCCCTGTGCGCCCAAGGACGCTGCTGATCTGTGCGGGTTTGGTGCTTTTTTTTCCTCTATAGTGCTGCTCACCATTATTGACATCGCTTCTTTTTTTCATAGACTGTACAAAATCCTCAGAAATAAATGGAAATGTACCAAAGTTATATCCTCAGGATTTTTTAATTTAATGGTCCAAAGTAATACAACAATTAAACATTGTTTTTCAGCTTCCAAGTTGCAAGTTCAAAGAACCAGAATAAACAGCATGTGCATCAATAAAGGCACCCCTAATTAATACTTGGTTGCCCACCCTTTGACATCTATAAGCTTCTTGCACTTCTCAGCTGGAATTTTCTCCCACTCTTCCTCTGCTTGGTTTAGTGTGCGGAGTATGGTACTTGTTGAAACCATGACCCCAGGTTGTCCTTCAGGTCTTTGGATGTTTGACGTGGTGTTTTTTCCACCATTCGTACCAACCTTCGAAGACCTCTCTTGTCAATTTTCCTCTTTCCCCCATGTCCAGGGAGGTTCTTGACTTTTCCATACTTGGCAAACTTCTTAATAACATTGCGCACTGTTGAAACTGGGATACCAAGGTTATTTGGAGATGGCTTTAGGCTACGTGCCCACTTAGCAGATTTGATGCAGAGCGTTTTTGCCTCTCTGGCAGAAAAAACGCATGCAGATTTACATGCAGATTTACATGCGTTTTTTCTGCCAGAGAGAAGTGTTTTTTCAGTGTTTTTACATGCGTTTTTTCAAGCGCTTTTCCAAGCCATTTTGAGCATCACTTGGAAAAGTGCTTGATAAGTTGATCACACTATATAAATCCATGCAACCGGCATGGATTTATAATGTGTGACCAACTTAGATGCTTTAAATGCAGCATCGATAGTATAAAAAAAAAAAGAATTGAATTAAAACGTTAAAAATAAAAAAAAACCTGTATATTCACCTCTCCGGCGGCCCCCGGTCTGCTCTCCGGTCTGCTCCCGGCCGCGTGTTCTCTCTTAAGCGTCCCGCAGTGTACTGTCAGGACCTGCGGTGACATCAGTCAGCTGATGGTCACGCAATCATCACCTGACTGCCGACGTCAGCAGTCGCGTGACCATTAGCTGACTAAATGATGTCACCGCAGGTCCTGACAGTACACTGCGGGCTGCCGAAGAGAGAAGACGCGGCCGGGAGCAGACCGGAGGAGACCGGGGGCTCCCGGAGAGGTGAATATACAGGTTTTGTTTATTTTTAACTTTTTTATTTTTTTCACTGCGTGGTAGCCGGGATGAAGAGGAGTTGTAGTCTCCTCTTCATCCCAGGTACCACACGCACCGCGATTACGCTGCAGCACAATTGCGGTAGAAATGGTCATGCTGCGTTTTGCAAAGCAATGCGAATTCGGCGCGCAAAGTAGCGCATCATGTGCACAGCACATCCCAATTCACATTGCTTTGCATGGCAGACTGTTTTACAAGCGTTTTCGCGGCCGTAAATACGCTACAAAAACGCTACGTGGGCACATAGCCTTATACCCTTTGGAAGTCTTGTGTTTGCTAACAATAGCAGTTCAGATGTCCTCAGACAGCTCCTTTGTCTTCACCATTGTGACAAAGGAACAGGGCCTACCATGTGGCTTTTTAAAACACTGAAGTCATCATTCATCCGACAATTAATCACAGGTGAATCTCTTTTGTGATTTACCACAGGCGAGTCAAAATGTGTTTCCATACAAAATGAATGTAAAGCGTGCCAATACCCGTGTCACAGCAAGCTTTAGGTTTTTCTATTTTTCCCTCCCATTGTTTTTGGTTTTAAATTATTATAATTGCCTCTTTTGTATTTAACACCAGTGCTCTATACAAAAAACCTATTTCACTTGATTCATTTTTTTCATGAGATATTTCACATTATGTACTTAAACTTCATAGGTGCCAATAGCTATGAGCAGGACTGTAGATGCTTCTATGTGGAGCCTAAAAAAACGCTTGTAAAAAATAGCTTTTTTAAGTGCAGAATCAAAGCTTTTCTGTACTGTAAAAAGCACATTAAATACACAGCTTCACATCTGCACCAAAAACGCATCAAATAAGGGGGAGAAGATTGTCATTGTGTAGTTTGGTGCGGACATCTGCAGAAAACAAAAAACATGGTATTTCTGCAACGTGTGAACACGGCGTTACAGACACAAAAAAGCCAAATGTCATTATAGTGACGCTACATAAAGATGAGAAAGTTCTGGCAGCTACGACTGTGAATGAAGGAACAAAAATGAAATCCATAGATCCCAACTAGAGATGAGCAGGACGCACAGATGACATCCCGCCGGCCCTGGGTGATTGAAGCCGCTCCGGGGACGCCGGAAGGTTAGAGATTTGCGGCCTCCCGTCTAGCCGCCAGGTAGCACTGACCTGGATGCTGGACCAGAGACCTGGCAATCCATCAGCTCATCTCTAGTCCCAACTGTCCTGGATACAGCGGAACAGTCCCGGGTTTTGGTCTACGCCCTTCAGTCTTGGGCGTCTGCTGAATGTCCCTCACTGCCACTGCCCCTCTGACAACTCCTCCTGCCAGCGGAGAAAAAAATGGTAAATGGGCATGGATTGGGGTGTGGCCAGACACACAGCATCATATGTCCCTCCTTCTGTTTTTTAAAAGTTGGCAGGTGTGCTCTTATATGAGCAGGACCTGCGACCCAGCCCTGACTGACACCCGGCCCTAATGCAGATCCAGTGTCGGTCAGTGCTGGAGGTGCGGGTACAGCCGCTGCTCTGTATTCAGTGATGACTGAACCCGCGCTGCCCCCGTGACTGAAGCCAGAACGCTGCCTGCGGGAATAAAGTTAATTCTCACCCCGCAGCGTTAGGATAGGTGCAGGCGCTGGACAGGTTAATAACGCTATTAACCCCATATCTGCAGGTTAATAGCCGTTTTCCTGGTGATCAGTTCCCTTTTAACTTTATTCTGTATATTATTACGAATATAACAATACCAAATGTCAATACTTTATTATTTTTATACAATAAGCACATACTTGTAAAAAAAAAAACCTACTTGTTTTTGTGTTTCCATATTCTGAGAGCCATAGGTTTTTACAATTTTACGGCAGTGGAGCTGTATTAGGGCTCATTTTTTACGTCAGTTGGGATGCATGCAACTCTGTGATCTTTTTATTACCCTCTTTGAGAGGCAATATGAACAAAAAATAATTCTAAATTGTTATTTTTAAACACCATTCAATGATAAGTATTTATTTATTTTATTCACTTATATAGCGCCATATGTCAATATTGTTATTTTTATGTTTTACTACTTTTGTACAAGAAAATCACTTTTAAAAACAAATTGTTTTTATTTTGGTCGTCATATTATGAGAGTCATAACTATTTCATTCAGCACAGCGATGTATGCTTATTTTATTGCATAATGAGTTGTAGTTTTTATTCATACCAATTTAGGATACATACAACTTTTTGATTAATTTTACTTCATTTTTTTTTTTGTAAGTGAATGTGAACAGAAATAGTAATTCTGCATATTTAAAACAACATAAAAAAATCATAGTGGGAACTTTTAACTTTAAAGGGAATCTGTCAGTAGGACCAACCCTCCTAAGCCGTCTATATGGCCATCTGGGTCATAGGAAGCTGAATAAAATGATACCTTGATATCTGCGAGCCAATGTTTTACTCCAGATAAATCAACATTTTCCTTAATGTGTAAATGAACTGTTAAGATCTATGAGCTGGACATAGATCTCCCTGAGAATCTGACTCTAGAGCTTACTTTAAATGACAGGGGGTGTTACTGGTGTGAGACATGTAATGACTGACAGTCTGATCTCATGATCAACATGTCTCACACTGGTAATGCCTCCTTTCATTTACAATAAGCCCTGGAGGCAGATTCTCTGGAAGATCAGTGTCCGCCCCATAATCCTGCATAGATCATTTAGATATTAAGAGAAATGTGATTTCTCTGGAATAAGACATCGGATCACAGATATCAAGGTATCATTTTATTCAGCTTCCTATGACCTATATGCCTATATAGACAGCTCGGGGGTTGATACTACTGGTAGATGCCCTTTAAACAATAGGTCTTTTCTGATGCCATATTCCTTTTAAGACAGAGCAACATTGGCGCGTCATAGAACCAGATCATATTTGCATCTTAGCAAACTACATGTAAATTGTTTCCTGCTATAGACTGGATTTACATGCAATTTCCTATGGGCATGATGGTGAGGATCCCTGCTGGGCTGTGATGGCGAGGATCCCCGCTGGGCCGTGATGGCGAGGATCCCCGCTGGGCCGTGATGGTGAGATGGCAAGGATCCCCGCCCTTCATAGCTAATGTGTTTGAGTGTTTGTACATCAGCGACAGCACCTGTCCGATCCAATTGCATGCTGGTTTGTTGCATATTTGTGACCCATCAGAGGAATATTTCTGCATTGTGTGAATGTGGCCTAAGAAGTAAAATATAGGGTTTGTTACAAAAATAAACAGTAACTGGAAAATTAAGTTTTGACATTTTTTTGGAGCTTTGGGCAAAAACTGTAATATAATTTTCTCACCCTGTAGTTACCTGGGGCGATGTGATCCTGAGATGTCAGGGGCTTGTTCTCGCTTCTTACAGTTTATCACACCTTTAGCTCCTTTATGAAGTCGTGAATAGGTAAAGTAATACTCCCTGTGCTATTCCTACAATGGATGTGGAGTGTGAAGCGCAGGGCGAGAACTGCAGAGTATATTGTCCCGTCTTCAGCAGAGTCTATAGTCTGTGCCTAGAGGTTGTTTTAAAGCAGTCAGTATCCGGTACACAGTATCAAGATTACTGCTCTGAAGGACACAAGGACAGACTGCATAAAATAGTGCTCCCCCCTGACAGACGCCTGCTCCTGACATTACGAGCGCTGTGTGCACTAGTAGTCGTCTGGTATATTTCATTGTCTGCAGACATACTTCTCTGAAGTGTTTTCTGTAAATGGATAGCTCCTGCTTTATAGGAAGTATGTTACTTCTCAACTATTGCAAGGAATTTACAAGTTTCCAAAATCTGTATCCAGGCTCCTCTTGTAGAATTTACAAGTCTGTATACATAGAAATATGAAAAGGAGAATTATGTCTCCACTTTACTACATTTCCAGGAGAATGCTCACGTAGAGTATATGTCCATGTTATATGGCACCATAGTATTCAGGGAACGGACTGACTTGTCATTCCATTATATAAGATTTCACAGAGTCAGCGCTTGCAGGAGCTACAGAGGCGCTGCCTGCAGGAGCTACAGAGGCGCTGCCTGCAGGTGCTACAGAGGCGCTGCCTGCAGGTGCTACAGAGGCGCTGCCTGCAGGTGCTACAGAGGCGCTGCCTGCAGGTGCTACAGAGGCACTGCCTGCAGGTGCTACAGAGGCAGGGCCTGCAAGGAGCTACAGCGGCAAGCGCCTTCAGTAGCTACAGCGGCAAGCGACTGCAAGAAGCTACCGAGGCACTTCCTCCAGCAGCACACCTCTGCCCATTTGTCATATGCTGAACACTTTGATGATCATTTCTCACATGTCCGGGAGTTGTCTGGATTGATGGGTACACTTTAGCATTACTGACCCTGTAGTTGCCCTGTACATTGTAATAACCCCATGTGTTTGCTTTCTCTCTTGTATTTAGCAGCTTTCATCAGGATTCAGGCACAGAATCCAATAATAAACAAGGCCTAAATACCTAATTATTCTTTTCTCTCTTAAAGGGGTTGTTCAGGACATTAAGATTAATGGTCTATGCTTAGTGATGGTCATCAGTGTTGGATCGGTGGGGGTGTGACACCTGATACCTCCGCTAATCAGCCGTTCCTGGTGCCGGCGGTGGCCGAACCGGCTTAGTTATGGAGCTGCACAGCGCAACTCCGTTGATTGTATAGTGGCCGTGGCCAGGTACTGCAATCTGCCCCCCTGATAATTTGAGTAGGCCTCTGCTGACACCGGGAACTTCTGATCGGCAGGGGTACCTGTTGTTGCACCCCCACCCATTAGACTTTGATGACCTATCCTAAGTCCCGGACAACCCCTTTATGGATCGATTGATCAGTCTTCACCAGAGTTCTGATGTAAAACTGTTTGTGATTGTTTGCGATCTAGCATTTCACAGTCCTAGGTGGCTCTGCCCACTTTTTTAAAAGCAGGTGGGTGAGGTCTGACCAAGCGGGGACAATAAATTCATCATAATTTACGCCAAAAAAGCGTCATAAATTACAAAAGAAATGTACTCTCTCTTCCTGTACTCCAGGCCGCTGAAAGATGCGCCAAATTCATTAATGAGGTCGCCATTCCTCGTGGTGGTGCAGCTTTCCTCACACACTTACCGACTCTTCTGACCATAATATGACCTCTGGTGGAGGAGCTGCGACCAGACCGGCCCATCCGCCTCCTCCAATAGAAAGACAGCTTTCCTATGTGAGGGCTTTTACAATTGGATTGGCGGATGGGCCGATCACCTGCTTCTCCACCAGCGGTCATGTAATGGATGGGAGAGCTGTGCTATGTGGGGAAAGCTGCAGATAATGTGGCCAGTCCCTTTAAATGACGCTCACCTCTTATGAATTTAGCGCATCTTACTCCAGCACACATTTCTAAAATCAGCCTTGATGATTCGGGGCCTTCGCGTCTGCACACCATTTCCTCTGGTGACCGATGATCATCAGACACCGTGCAGAGACTTCATGTATGAAATATTAACCGTCCCGGAAACTCAGCGGAGAAGCTTCACCGAATAACCAGCGGAATTGTTAATGCAGCTCATTAATAAGTCCTCAGAAAGCTCACTACAGATTCACACCGACTCTGCGGCAAAACCCACATGTGATCCATGGGAATATCACTATGCGTTCATCACAGATGTCCTCCCTACATCAGCATGGAGAGCACATGATAATCCTCTGTGCCGTCATCTTTACAAGTAGAATGTAACTTTAAGGCGCAGCCAGACGGCCGTATAACATGGACGACGATCACATCACAGTGCTTGGACTGGCTGTCAGCTCTCCCGACACGAGCGTAACAGCATGTATTTCTATGCAGCCGTCACGCTCTGGTCAGGAGAGCCGTCGGCCAGTCCATGCACTGTTTATTTTTTACATGATGCGTCCCTGTGTTTTTATTCCACCACATTATTATATAAAAGTAATTTGTTGAATGTCACATCCCACTGACATTGACTTTAGGGAATGTACCCCGTCATTCTGTAAGTTTCATCTCTGACCCCCTGACACCCAAAACGGCGGAGCAATGAGCGATGGTCAAGAATTACTGCAAACAAGGGAAAAATAGCGATCTCCGCTAGGACAGTACAACAAATCTGAAAGGTGAGTAATCATGCCAAGCAAAATGACATGTAAGGTGAACGTACCCTATAAAACGCCAGTCACTGGTGAAATGAAAGTGTAACAAGGCCTCTTCCTGTTAACCCCTCCATGACCTGTCCTGAAAGGTCCTTAGTCAATGACCAATTTTTTTTATTTATCTTTTTTGGTCTCCTGCATTTCAGCAGCCAGAATTTTTTTTTTTGGGTGGTGAGGGTGTTCATCATTTTTACTATTTATGTTTCGCACCAAGTAAACTGTTGAATGAATTTTGCAGGTTATTATGGTCATGTGGATACCTAATGTGTGTAAGATTTTTGTTTGAGTTCCTTTTTGTAGTTATATTTAAGTAATAAAATGTATTTTATAGGAAAAAAATCTTTTATTTTTATTTTTGTAGGTTTTTGTTTCTTTTTTGCAGTGGGGACTTTTTTTTTCTTCATTTTTTTATTTCTTTATATTGACGACATAATTTGTCCCCCTAAAAGTTCATAAAAGATCTCTGGGGAACTATTTTTTTCCTTTTATTGATAATTATTTCCACTGTAACAGGAGCAGCCATCGGAGCCCCAGTTACAGGGGAAAACTGACCACTGCAGTGACACAACTCTCTGGCAGAAGAGCTGATCTGGGTCTGCTAGGACCCAGCAGCTCTAGTATGTCAAGCAGACACCAGCAATCTTGTGATCACCTGGTCCAACTGCTTCGCATTCATTGAGCACATATAGCTGGCAAAATAGAAGACGATAACAAACTGCTTCTGTCTTCTCCCCAAGGTCTGCAGCTGTATCTGACAGCCGAGGATCAGACTTGCTCCTTCTAGATTGCAGGAGCATTAACCCCAGTCAATAAATTTGCAATATCACAGGGCTTAAAGCCCAGGACCAAGCGTTATAAATTTTCACCACTTGATCATTAAGAGGATAATAAATTAGATACAGGTACTTGAATGTGCTGAAGTGCCAGTTCCACCTTGTCCCTGTGATGGTCTGAAGTGCCAGTTCCACCTTGTCCCTGTGATGGTCTGAAGTGCCCGTTCCACCTTGTCCCTGAGATGGTCTGAAGTGCCCGTTCCACCTTGTCCCTGAGATGGTCCCTAGTATTAGGAGACCATGATCTTAGACTATGAAGGCCAGGGCAGCAAGAAAAATTCCTTGTCATGTTTCCAGAACCAACGCATGACCTCACGTTTATGGCGCATTGTCCTGGTTTCACAGGGTTAAATGGCTGCCATAAGTTGAACCATAACGCTATGGTAAGTCCTACTGTCCAAACGTCCATCCACAGGTATCAGAGGAAATATAACATTCCCTGCACTGTTACTCCATCTCCACCTGCCTGTCCTCACCTGCTAGGAAGGCTTCGCTGGTTCATGCTGCTTGTGCCAAATTCTCACCCTCCTATCACATGGTACAGAAATCTGGATGGATATGACCGGGAAATGTGTTTTCATTGCTCAGTGATCCAGTTTTTGTGCGCTTTCTGACCACTGGATGCTCGGGTTTGTGTCCCTTAGCTATGGCATTCATAGTGGTCATCTTGTTTTCAAGCTCATTTGTGCTATAGAAAGACTAGGTGTGCGCTCCAATTTGCTGAACTGCGCTCTGCCTGTTTGTCGCCGTCTTCCTCTTGTGCCATGGTGAGTGGTTTCCATCCACAGGATCCTCTTTCGCTGGATGTTTTTTGTGATTCTTGGCAGACTCTCCACACCGTTGCATGAGGAAACCAATCAGGATTGGCAGTTTTTGACATCCAGGCCCGGGTTATCTAGCGCCAATGACCCTACCTCATCAGAAGTCACTCAGATTTCTCAATTTTCCTGTTATAATGTGGATTCACACTGAGGGGCTGAGTCTGCCTTTCACCAGGCAGATGGCGGCTGTGTTACCCAGTCAGTATCTGCCGCACCCGGAATTATCTCTGATTGCTGCTGTTTTACCATTTAAATGCCGCTGTCAATCTCTGGCGGCAGCACTTAAGTGACATCATTGCCGGTGCACGCACGCACCGACTAACTTTGGCCCCACGTGGCGCGACAGTGGGATACTGATGTAGTACCATGGCAGCCGGGGGCTTGCTGCAGGCCCACCCTACTGCCTACTGCCATCTGGGTATTCCTGTGAAGCTCAGCCATAGGGCGCAGTCAGACGGCCGTATAATATGGACAACGATCGCATCGCAGTTCACGGACTGGCCGCCGGCTCTACTGACCTGAGCGTAACAGCTGCATAGAAATCCAAGCTGTCACGCTCGGGTCAGGACAGCCGATGGCCAGTCCAAGCATTGCGATGCTATCGTCGTCAGTGTTATACGGCGCCCATAGGCTGAACTACATAGGAGAGCCACAATGTCACTATATCCTGGAATATCGTAAAATGGAGAGAAAAAATATTAAAATGTCTCCCTTCAAAAATAAATAGTTATAAAAAAATGAAAAAACATATTTGGTATAGTCTTGTCCAATAAAGTCTGATGTATCAAAATATAAAATAATTTAAACTGTGCATTAAATGCAGAAGAAAAAAATCATAGTATCAGAATTGTTATGTTTCAGTAGCTGAACTTCCCCCAGAAAAATGCAGTAAAAAGCGATCAAAATGTCATATTCACCCCAAACTAATATCAATAAAAACATCTGGTCAGGGCCCAAAAAACAAGCACTCAACCAGGTTGATCAATGGAAAAGTAAAAAAAAAGTTGAGTCTCAAAACATGGTTGCAGAAACTATTTTTTATTTTTGTGCAATTTTCAGAATTTTTTTTCACCATCAATTAAAAAAAAAAAAAACCTGTACAAGTTTAGAATTGCCATAATCGTACTGACTTGGAGGATCCTGTTGCCAGCTCATTATTGCCACACAATAAACGCTGTAAAAAAACAAAAAGTAATGAAATTAGGGTGTTTTTTTTGCAAAATTTTGGAATTTATCTCCCCATTTTCCAATAACATTGTATCGTAAAGCGAATGGTATCATTGTAAACTACAACTCGTACAAATAAAAAACCTCATATATCTATATTGATGGATTAATAAAAAAGTTATGGCTCTTTTGACAATGAAGAAAAAAAAAAAGACCCTCAAGGTCATTAAGGCGTTAATAAGGTACAGTACACCGCCGCTGTATATATCTGTGCCTTACAGAATAGCATGCATTATTATTTAGGGGTGCTAATCCGGTTGTGGCGGACGCCAAGACTTGGGACATGGTAGGCCGCTGACGCCACTTCGTTACACTCGGACATGGACTCTCTGCACACAGTGCAGTGCGATATCAAGGGTGAGGCAGGAAATGTTGGCTGATGGAACATTCGGTGCCGTCCCTTTAATTGTTCTAAGTGAGCATGTGGCAGGGTGTACTCTTCCCATTGTGTACTGTCAGCTAGCAGGTTATACATCAGAAAAGCTGAGATGTCAGCTGTTCACTGTCAAAGACGATTCCAAGAAGTCCAGATTGTTTTCCTGAAAAAAAGAAACAGGCTAGTTATCATGCAGCAAGCAGCCAATATGTCAATTTACGTCATCGAAATGTTTCAGTATTTTACCAGCAATGTAATTAAGAGCTGGAAAAAAATAAGAGCAATTTATATGGCGCCGAAAACTGCAAAAGTTCAGAAAAAAATGAAGAGTATCACTATCTATTCTATGTCCTGTTATTAGGATAGGAGGAGATACTACTACTGGGTCCAGCCCTGAAAAGATAGATGGCCGAGTATATAGTGAGAAATGTTCTCAGCCGTGCAGATTGGTGTGAGCAGCGAGCGGCAGCACTCATCTTACACCGCTCCTCCCTGATGTCCGTTCAAGATGAATGCCAAGCTGTGTAAAATCACCCCAAACCCTGGAATATGTATATTGAAAACGCGTAAAGATTCTGTGTTGAAAGTGTATTGAAAAAGTATTTTGAAAGCTAATTGTCATTTTGTGTCCTTGTGGAATGATGTACATTTGTTTTGCATAAGTTGAGTGGTAATGTGTTTTATACATTTTTTTTTCCATAATTACAAAAAGCCTGCTTTCTTTCTCAATCATAGTTGGTTGATAAGTTTATACTAGTCTGATCTTTGATGGCTTACTAGGCGCTTTCTTGATTTTTCAGTATTTGTTATACATTTTAAATTGACATTTTTTTGCATTTTGCACTGTACGGTTTTCATATACTACACTCACCAATTTCCCTGATAGAATTATGTTAAATGTCAAACCTGGTTTACCAACTTATGTCTTGCGTATTCAGAGCGCTCCTCCAGGAGGAGCTGTTGGCCGGTATTGGTCAGTTATATCCTGTAACATTGCAGACCCCCCATACCCTTAACTCACAAGTTGCACAATTTCATCAGATTAGTCTTCCAAAAGATGGAGGCCCAGATTCATCCTATGTCATTTTTAAGTCTCTTTTTTTCATCTTGTAGTATTCGTTGCTGTTTTTGCGCCAAGTCTTTCAGAATAGAGCACATGATTGTGCACACAATTAATCAATCAATACTGGTCTTTGTTTTTGTCTTTAACCTATTTTAGATCTTTTTAGAGCAAGAAATCACATGTCCAGCAAAATTTGTGCAAAAAAAATCCTATTGTTTAAATAAATCACTCCAGGAGGTGGAAAAAGTAAATTTGCACAACATTTTACCAAGTTTTTAAAAAGTCGCATTTGATGAATCAGTTTTAAACAACATCTGGAAAAGTTATATCAGAAAATTAACTAAACAATCAAAGACAACTTTACAAAAAGCACAAATCCTTTGATGAATTTGTTCCAAATCAAAACTTCATTATTTGGTAGTTGATCGCTCGAAGTGTCAGTGATCAAAGGAGAGTATCCCACATATTCTGGGTCATACTTGTGGTAGCTCTCACATGCCACTTCTTCTAATGGCAACAATAAGAAACCACGGGCATAGCAGCCGTTGTTTCCTAATTGATATTATCGCTTGGTGTGGATTGTGTAGGTATGAAAAGACACAAATACAGGGCACAGGTACAGCCAAGTTTTTAAAAAATAATTAAAAAAAAGTTTTTTGTTTTTTTTTTATTCATTACTAGCTGGAAATAGAGGAGTTGATTTCTCCTTTCCAATATAAAGATTGGCATCATCATGAAAACTTCTAAGTCCTAAAGATAGATTCCCTAGACTTAACATTTTTCTCACCTTCTTAAATGGATGTACTGTAATTCCAAAATGCTTGTAAAAACAAGCAAGTTCGCAGTTTAACTCTTATTGAAATTTTCTCCATTCTCAAGAACGGAGGAATTTTTAATTCCTTTGTTTACGGCTTGTTGATTTGGATACCGACCACCTCTGCAGCTTATTAGCAGTGGCCAGACGTCTAGTTAAAGGGGTTTTCCCGCAAAGAATGTACATTTTAATGCAAAGTTCTTGGAATAATAATAAGATCCACAATTTAATGTGTTTTAAAAAAAAATGTTCCTGTGCTGAGATAATCTTATAAATGTGCCCCTGCTGTGTACTGTGTAATGGCTGTGTCTGACCGTACAGGAACATGGTCTGATCATACCACAGCTCCTGGGCCGCGGGGAAGCAAAGAGTATACAGACAATTATCTCAGCACAGGAACATTTTATTTAAAACGCATCCAATTGTGGAACTTATTTTTATTCCGAGATCTATTGATTAAAAATCTCTTGGTGATACAGCTTGCCAGCACTGCTTTTTAGATGGCCATATTGTTGAATCCGGCTAGCTTCGGTGTCTGTCTGATCCTCTGATGTTGTATAGGCCAAGCTGCCTCTGCTTGTAGCATGGGAGAGTGCACAGTTTTGGCCACCGACTTAATGATGCTGCTGATCTGAACTGTTATTTGTCAGGAGCACACTGCTCCCCGTCAAGCAGGAAGCTGAGAGGCAGAGGAGCGGTGTGCTCCCGAAGGCAGAGGAGCGGTGTGCTCCCGAAGGCAGAGGAGCGGTGTGCTCCCGAAGACAGAGGAGCGGTGTGCTCCCGAAGACAGAGGAGCGGTGTGCTCCCGAAGACAGAGGAGCGGTGTGCTCCCGAAGACAGAGGAGCGGTGTGCTCCCGAAGACAGAGGAGCGGTGTGCTCCCGAAGACAGAGGAGCGGTGTGCTCCCGAAGACAGAGGAGCGGTGTGCTCCCGAAGACAGAGGAGCGGTGTGCTCCCGAAGACAGAGGAGCGGTGTGCTCCCGAAGACAGAGGAGCGGTGTGCTCCCGAAGACAGAGGATGCAACAGGCCCTTTAATCCAAATAAATGAAATTTCAGAAATTGAAAGAGCAAACCATAAAAGTGCACTATGAATAATCACAGTGTAGTTTTGATATTCCATATGATTCTGATTTTGTTCTTTTCTGTTCAGTTTTTGCCATTATGTGTGCCATTATAGCTAAAAATTAATAATAAACATCGATTCCAGTCGGCACTCAAAGTTGGTGGTGCTCGTGTCTAGGGCTGGCGTCACACTTCAAATAACATAAGACCACCGGCAGTCACTTGTACGTTTGCAGAGTCTGTTTGAAAAAAGTTTGTGTTCAAGCCGGAACGCGTTACACAATTGTTTTCTGAAGAAACATGGAATAAAAATCTACAAATTCTGAAAACTTATAAGTGTGTGCCGGTCTTCTAAAAAATTAACAATAATATGTAAAAAGTAATTGAAAGTGACTAGATACGAAGGACAGTGGTTACGTTCCCCATTTAGATTTTTATTAGCATGGTAATTTCCAGAAAGCACGACCTATGGTATATGGCCAGCCTCAGCTATAATGCACAGATATGGGCCGGATGGAGCACTGCCCTGCAAAGTATGCTGATCGTGGCCTTTACTTAGCGGAGCTTTCTTTAGGGGAATTTCCAACAAATATCTTTTATGAGGTGTCCATTAGATATTTTTGTAATGAGAGTAATGGATGTGTCTACCAAGAGCTGGAGTTTTCATTGTCTGGATGGTCATGTCCCTGAGATGGTTTCGATCATTCTGTCCAGGACTTCTGTCCAGGATCTCCTTGTTCACATGTTTGTTCTGTCTCACACCAGTGACATCTGTCCTGTGTTGTCTTTGTGAGCAGACTGTTTGTTTTCCTGTACTTGTCACCTGGTAAAACTGCTGAAAAATGAGGCCAAGGAGTGGTGAAGAGTTCTCCACGTAACCCTCAGGCTGCCATAATAACCGCATTTCTCCTCTGTTGTAGGACAGCTCATGCTCGTGCAAAGGGGGATGCTGCCGACCAGGCTAGCCAAGCTGCACGCCAGGAGTCTGACATCGCCAGGGCTGTGGCACGAGAATTGTCACCGAGCTTCCACCAACCTGGTGAGGAAATCACTTTTTGGCTTTGTTTGTCATTTTTTTCATTAGTTTTCTATGTCATTGTGCAGCCATATCAAAGCGTTTGACTGGCATATCATGGTTCAGCATGTCATACTAATGTAATGGTAAATGAGGAGGACCTGAACACAATTCTAGGTTGGTGCTGTGTTCCTGCCGCAATTTATCGGTGGTGCAACCCCTCGGTAACGTGGAGCTTCCGCTACCCCAGAGGAATCTGTAACACTGTCCTCGTTATACATGACGTGAGAGACTGATTCCTCACACCTCCGGGGGCACTCTGCTTTTTAGTTTGCACGTGTCCCAATCCTCATATCAAAAATCCCTTACACATCACCTCCTACAAGCTGTAAAAGCTATTACCTTGTGGCACTGGAAATCTGTCAACTCTCCAACTCTGGAAGAGTGACACAGGGATGTGGCCCGTACTCATCGTATGTACAAAGGAATTGCTCGGACCTCTGAAGAAGCCAGCCATTTTACTAAAGGCTATCCAGACTTAATATATTGGTGACCCATCCATAGGATAGGCCGTCCGTATCTGATTGTAGGGGGTTCCACACCCCAGTCACCCCACGGCCCAACTTGTTTTATCTCCCAACAGTGGCCAGATGGAAGTTGTAAACAGAAATGGATCAGCGCAGCTGCGTTTGCTGACTATTGGCCGTTCACAGGCGTGGTGGCTCGGCTCCTCTTGCAGTGAATAGGAACTGATCTGCAGTACCTGTGAATGGCCACCACACAATGAGTGGAGCTGTGCTGCTCCAGTTCAGTTCATCATCTACATCTGGTCACTGCTGGTTCTAAAAAGCAGGTGATCGTTTGGGTGGGAGGTGTGGACACCCATGAACGTTTTTTCAAATTAGCTCGCAATAGCTTCATTGTCTGAACCTTTGCCGTTAATAAAAAGCATTCTTTTACATTGCCACATGGAGAGTCCCTGCCCAGGAGAAGGGCGAAGGATTCTATTCCCCTCTGTTCCTGAGGGAAAAAACTGATAGGACTTTCAGGACAATCATAAACCTGAAAAAATTGAACAAGTTTCTGAAGGTTCGGACCTTCAAGATGGAATCAATAAAGTCGTCAGTAAAACTGTTGTTTCCAGACTGTTTTATGGCTGTCCTGGATCTAAAGGATGCCTATTATCACGTCCCCATCCACAAAAATTATCAGAAATTTCTAAGGGTAGCAATAACGATAGAGGGGATAGTCAAACACTATCAGTACACAGCCCTCCCATTTGGTCTAACCATGGCGCCGCGGGTTTTCACCAAGATAGTGGCAGAGGTAATTGCTCACCTGAGGGAGCAAAACATTCTGATTACCCCGTACCTGGACGATTTTCTGATAATAGGCAGTTCTTTCCATCATTGCAAGGACCAACAAGCAAGGGTCATGGATTCCTTGATGAACTTAGGCTGGCTTTTGAATCTAAAAAAGTCAAAGATGGAGCTTGAACAGGTACAAGAATATCTGGGCATTTTAATAGATTTGAGAAATCAGGAGTGCTGTCTCCTGGCAGAAAAAATTCAGAAAATGATAGCTCGGATTTCTGAAGTAAGGGATCACCCCTCTATGACTCTGCGGAAAGCAGTGTCCCTCCTAGGCTCCATGACGGCGTCCAATGGGCTCAGATGCATACCAGGGACTTAAAGTGGGAAATCTTGGGGGCAGAAAAATCTCTAAAAGGGTACTTAAACAGTCAGCTAACTTTGTCGTCAAAAACCTTACTTTCCCTAGAATGGTGGGCGAAGGTAGGCAGTCTAACCCAAGGCGTTCCGTGGATGGTCTCAGTCTCTCAGGTTCAGACCACAGATGCAAGCCCCAAGGGGTGGGGGGCTCACTTCATCGACCAGGTAGCCCAGGGGGTCTGGACAGAGAACTTAAAGGCCGCATCCTCCAACATGAAGGAGCTTCTTGCGGCAAAATTTGCCCTTTCAGAATTTCTAAACCCTCTACAGGGCCACCAAGTAAGAGTGTTCTCGGACAACCAGGTAGTAGTGGGGTATTTAAAGCACCAGGGGGGGACCCGGTCCCACTCTCTATTGCAAGTAACAAAATCCATCTTCCTGTTAGCCGAGAAAAATTTGGGTTCACTGTCTGCACTCCACATAAAAGGAACAGAAAATCTCACAGCGGACTTCCTGAGTCGGACCCAGTTGAGGCAAGGCGAGTGGAAGCTGAATCAGTTAGTGTTCAACCAAATCACAGAAACGTGGGGACATCCTTTCATAGACCTATTTGCCAACTGTCAGAACAAAAAAGGAGACACATTCTGTTCGATAAACCCGAAGGGGAACCCAGTAGCATTAGATTCCTTTACAATCCCATGGATCCACTAGCCTATGCCTTTCCTCCGAACTGCCGGAATCAGGGCAATCGTGGGAAAGTCAGGGAACACAGGGCAAATGTAATCTTGATAGCCCCCTACAGGCCGAAGAGGCCCTGGTTTTCCTGGCTGAGGCTAATGTCCACCTCCGTCCCCTGGGTTCTTCCAGACCTTCCGGATCTCCTTTCCCAGGGACAAGTGTCTGGCCACGAGCACGCTGAAAGTTAAAGTAGCAGCATTAGGAGCCCTATACAATTGTAACCTAGCCAGAAATAGGTGGATCTCTAGATTCATCAGAGCATCAGCCAGAACTGGATCCATCCCCTCTCAAAATATTCCTCCTTGGAACTTAAACTTAGTCCTTACAGCCCTAACCAAACCTCCCTTCAAACCTTTGATGGATGCATCTCTAAAAACCCTATCCCTTAAGGTAGCTCTCACGTCGGCACAAAGAGTTATCGGCAGGGCCCCCTTCACACAAATCCTGGAGGACAGGGTTACCCTTAGGACTGACCCAGCCTACCTACCTAAAGTGGGGTCACATTTTCATAGATCTCAGGAGGTCACCCTCCCTTCCTTTTGCCCTAATCCTAAGAACAGGGGGGAAAAAGACCTACACACTTTAGACGTCAGAAGGTTCATTATCAAATACCTAGAGGCCACAGGAGAGTGTAGAAAGGATAAGGCTCTCTTTGTGTGTTTCCAGGGTCCTCGGAAGGGACAAAGAGCTTCCAAGGACACACTGGCAAGGTGGATAAGAGACACCATCTCCCTGGCATATTCGTCAAGGGGTGAAACTGCCCCAGAGAATCTAAAAGCTCACTCGACAAGGCAGTAGCAGCCTCCTGGGCGGAAAAAGCTGGTGCCTCGATAGAACAGATATGTAGAGCTGCAACCTGGTCTTTCCCCTCTACATTCTTTTAACACTACTGACTGGATCTAACCTCTTCATCAGACCTTACTTTTGGTAGAAGTGTTCTGAAAGCGGTGGTCCCCCCCTAGCGATACTTCTCTGAAATTGTCTCCGTAGTGCCGTCATGGGGGAAGAAGAAATACGTAGTTGCTTACCGGTAACAGGATTTCTCAGAGCCCATGACGGCACCTGTACATTTCCTCCCTTCACGTGTGGGTGCGCACGCTTATTTGTTGCTTATATTTAGTCACATGGTGTTCCTAATAAGCTCCTTAAAAATTTTACATTTTGTGTTACTAATCCAGGGGTCCTCTCGTGCTCTGGAAACAACTGATGCAGGAGCGAGGTGTTTATTTCTGTTAATGTTGATGATTATGGATTACAGCCAATGAAAACACAAAAGTCTATCTCAGTAAATTAGAATACTTTATAACAACAGCTTTAAAAATTATTCAAATATCTGAAATGTTGGCCTACTGAAATGTATGTTCAGTAAATGCACTCAATACTTGGTCGGGGCTCCTTTTGCATCAATTACTGCATCAATGCAGCGTGGCATGGAGGCGATCAGCCTGTGGCACTGCTGAGGTGTTATGGAAGCCCAGGTTGCTTTGATAGCGGCCTTCAGCTCGTCTGCATTGTTGGGTCTGTTGTCTCTCATTTTTCTCTTGACAATACCCCATAGATTTTCTACGGGGTTAAGGTCAGGCGAGTTTGCTGGCCAATCAAGCACAGTGATACTGTTGTTTTTAAACCAGGTATTGGTACTTTTGGCAGTGTGGACAGGTGCCAAGTCCTGCTGGAGAATGAAATGTCCATCTCCAAAAAGCTTGTCGGCAAAGGGAAGCATGAAGTGCTCTAAAATTTCCTGGTAGACGGCTGCGCTGACTTTGGTCTTGATAAAACACAGTGGACCTACACCAGCAGATGACATGGCTCCCCAAACCATCACTGATTGTGGAAACTTCACACTAGACCTCAAGCAGCTTGGATTGTGGCCTCTCCACTCTTCCACCAGACTCTGGGACCTTGATTTCCAAATGAAATGCAAAATTTACTTTCATCTGAAAACAACACCTTGGGCCACTGAGCAACAGTCCAGGTGTTTTTCTCCTTGGCCCGGGTAAGAGGCTTCTGGCGTTGTCTATTGGTCATGAGTGGCTTGACACAAGGAATGCGACACTTGTAGCCCATGTCCTGGATGTGTCTGTGTGTGGTGGCTCTTGAAGCAATGACTCCAGCAGCAGTCCACTCCTTGTGAATTTCCCCCAAATGTTTGAATGCCTTTTTCTTAACAATCCTTGCAAGGCTGCGGTTATCCCGGTTGCTTGTGCACCTTTTTCTACCACACTTATTCCTTCCACTCAACTTTCTATTAATATTCTTGGATACAGCACTCTGTGAACTGCCAGCCTCTTTAGCAATGACCTTTTGTGGCTTACCCTCCTTGTGTAGTGTGTCAATGACTGCCTTCTGGACATCTGTCAAGTCAGCAGTCTTCCCCATGATTGCGGAGCCTGCTGAAATAGACTAAGGGACCTTTTTAAACGCGTAGGAAGCCTTTGCAGGTGTTTTTTGTTAATTATTCTAATTTACTGAGATAATGACTTCATTGGCTGTAAGCCATTATCATCAACATTAACAGAAATAAACACTTGAAATAGATCACTGTTTGTAATGACTATATATAATAGGAGTTTCACTTTTTGGATTGAAGAACTGAAATAAATTAACTTTTTGATGATATTCTAATTTTGTGAGAAGCACCTGTAAGTGATGTATCGTTGGATTCTCTTTGACATCAGGCTGCTCTCAGATGAGGCAGCAAAATCCTGCTGACAGATTCCCTTTATTCTCCCATGATTCTTCTGTATATCCTCTGGCTACGGGCTCCTATGTGCACCAGAAACACATCAGGTTTTTAAAGATGTTAGGCTGTAATGGTTTTAATGGATTTAAAATAAAGTTTATTGTATTTTATCGGATGGATGTTCCGGATTCTTCCCTTCTATCATGACTCTGGCCATGATTGGATATTGGTGACCTATCCAAAGATAGCACAGAAAACCCCTACAATACATGATTATTCACTGGTCTCCTTTCCAGTCTTTTTCTCTTTAGGTTAAAATGCTCCCCTCCTGGTGTAACGTTTGCTCACTTCCAGTCTTTGCAGCACCTATTGAGCTGCTAATATATAATTGGTCAAAACTATAGTCCTGTCCTACAAGATCCGATACTGACGGCACAACCCCATGAATTCAGAGAATGGCAGTGCCTAGTACCCATTCCCTATCCAAGAAGTAATCTTTCCTACATGGTCATCTCTCCTAAAGTCCATGATCAGTATGGAAGAAACAGGCTTACATGGCAGTTTCCAAATTTCACTCAGATGGAAGGAGATTGAGCGTGCATGTGCCGCAACTTCTCTGCCAGACACATGACCGGTTCAGTATTGCTGTGCGTCTCCTACAGTACAATCCCCGGTAAGAGGCGCAGCCGGCTGGGTTGACTAAGTCTTTATATTCCTTAGTGAGATGTAGAAAATGGGAAGTTGGTGGAATAAATCCAGAGGTAAGACTAAATCACCGAAAAGATCCCGTGCTGAACCCCAAATGAGAAACGTAACAGAAGCTTAAAATTGTCTAGTGTAATCATTAGATTTTCTTGTCGCTCTCTTCCCGGTGTCAGACCCGATCTGACGCTCTCCGCTGCTTACTTTCATGTTCCTCATTTACACATACAATCATTGTTACATTTGTGTCACATTGAATGATACAATTTATATCATTTTTGTCAAAGCTGACACATTGTGATCATAAACAGTAAGCTTGAGCAGGCATGACGGAGAATGTCTGATCTGGGTATGGCAGGTGAAAGGCAGTGGTATTGATCCACCTGTGTACAGTCCTGTGCTGTCATGATGAAGAAAAGATATACTGCATGTTTCTCAAGACCACCATGCACCTCACTGTAGACCCCCATAAATGCTAAATAAGTTGACTGAACCTACCAAAATCTGATGTGTATCGGGGCTCCCGACTCTACCCTGACAGATGTCACGGGAGATGAGGATTGTTCATTTGGAATATACATGCCTGATCCTTTTATTTCAGGGGAGAAAAGCCACCACCAGTCGCTCTCCCCTCTGCCAATTAAAAAATACATAACTGCTCCCTCTATCCAGGCATTTATGTGTATCGGGGCTCCCGACTCTACCCCGACAGATGTCACTGGAGATGAGGATTGTTCAGTTGGAATATACATGCCTGATCCTTTTATTTTAGGGGAGAAAAGACACCACTAACTGCTCTCCCCACTGGCAATTAAAAAATGCATAACTGCTATCTCTATCCAGGCATTTATGTGTATGGGGTCTCGGGAAAGACACCAGTCAGCCGACAGCTATCAAATGCCTTACCCAGGACTTCTATTATTTTTGGCTATGGGGCTAAAAACCAACAAGTAAGTATTTGCTAACTATCTGCCTGTTTTCACATCAACAGAGCAGCTCTTCATCTTCCGGGCTGCTCTATCGATGGGGCGTCACTGCAGACGTAATGCTGATTGACAGCCGGCTACCCGTGTTAGGCAGTGGATAGCCAGCAGGGCTGTGGAGTAGGTAAGCCAAACCTCCGACTCCTCAATTTCCTTGACACCGACTCCAACTTCGACTCCGACTCCCTCATACATGGCTCATGGTTAAGTGATAAAATTTACTGTAGCACAGATTCATCTCAGCTAAAGGTCTATACCCTTAGATCAGGAATAGGACAGACATTCATAGCTTTCCCAAATTCTTATGAAAAAAATATTCCCCACAAACTGCATTGAACTACTGTACCCAATTTATTATATATTTTAGGAGTTGGAGTTGGTCCATTTTATACCGACTTCGACTCCACCAAAATGGACACCGACTCCGACTCCACAGCCCTGATAGCCAGCTGTCAATCAGAATAACCTAGGCAGAGACACCTCGTCCGCAGAGCAGAAGAGAATAACCGTCAGGATCTGTCCGTGACCCATGACCACTCTGATCCAGCAGAAACCATCACCGGGCAGAACAGGCAGGTAGTTAGCAAATGCCCACATGTAAGTTCTAAGCCCCGTACACAAAAGTATTAATAAGTCCTGGATAACCCTTTAAAGGCTTTCTTTTTATATAGTAGTTTCATCTGCTGCAGAGCCCAGTAAATTCCTTTTTTTTTTTTTTTTTTTTTTCATAAATACATTTTAACAAACACAATTTAATTTATCGGGTAACGGAAACCTTCATGCTCCGTCTTGGGTCATCAGTCAGCTAATATTGATTTCAAATGACAGATGTAACAGACACCAATGGCCAGTGAGACATTGACTTGTCCTTAAAGACATTAATGGAAGGGTTACAGTAGTTCTACTTGCCATAACTACTTAGATTTATTTAAATGTCTTAAAGGAATTGTCCTGGCTAGAGATATTGAAAACTATCCTAGCATAGGTCATCAATACCAAATCAGGGGTCCATCACACGGCCCCTCCACCATATCAGATAATATCCGCTCCGCCGGCGGCTTCATGTATTCAGTGTAAAGCACGGAGTAGCACAGCCCCGTACACGGTGGAGTGGCCGCTGTCGAAAACTGCAGTTCATCTGCTGATGAAAGCAAAACTGTGTGAACCCAAAAAAGTGTGCAGCGTCAAGTAGCAGTTGTATCTGAATAAAGAGATGAGGAGGTCTAGGATGGATAATTTGATATTGATGGAATGTTTTTAGGATAGGTCATGAATCTTAGATAGGTGGGGGTGCAACACCACCGCTGTCCACTATGTAGTGGCTGTGACCGAGTACTGCACATCTACCGCTATTCAGATGAATAGAAGAGGATCTGCAGTACCCCGCTGCAGCCGCTACACAGATGATGGAGCGGTGCTGTTTTGCTCCGCAACTGAGCACATCCGACCAGCACCGCGAACAGCTGATCGGCGGGGGTGCCAGGTGACACACCCTCACCAATCTGACAATCCTAACGATAAGCCACCATCAGTATGAAAGTACCGGACAACCTTTTACATTTAACATAGAAACTAAATCCATTCATGTATCTGTATTTTGGCTCCAGTATCCTTCACAGATACAAGGTTGATCCTTATTTGGTCTCAAGTAAAACAGGTTCTGTAAAACATTTTTTAACAGAAAATATAGCAAAAAAATGTTTACTTAGATATAAACCTGTCCTTATTCTGTCCCTATTCAGCTGTTTTAATGGTCTTGCAAAGTCACACCCCAGTGGTCAAATCATATGTGATTGCATTTTGTATGATATCTTCCAACAAAAAAGTCACAAAAATCCATCATGAATGTACAGTTAGGTCCATATATATTTGGACAGAGACAACATTTTTCTAATTTTGGCTCTAGACATTACCACAATGAATTTTAAACAAAACAATTCAGATGCAGTTGAAGTTCAGACTTTCAGCTTTCATTTGAGGGTATCCACATTAAAATTGGATGAAGGGTTTAGGAGTTTCAGCTCCTTAACATGTGCCACCTTGTTTTTAAAGGGACCAAAAGTAATTGGACAGATTAAATACTTGGTTGAAAACCCTTTGTTGGCAATGACTGCCTGAAGTCTTGAACTCATGGACATCACCAGACGCTGTGTTTCCTCCTTTTTGATGCTCTTCCAGGCCTTCACTGCGGTGGCTTTCAGGTGCTGTTTGTTTGTGGGCCTTTCTGTCTGAAGTTTAGTCTTTAACAAGTGAAATGCATGCTCAATTGGGTTGAGATCAGGTGACTGACTTGGCCATTCAAGAATATTCCACTTCTTTGCTTTAATAAACTCCTGGGTTGCTTTGGCTTTATGTTTTGGGTCATTGTCCATCTGTAGTATGAAACGACGACCAATCAGTTTGGCTGCATTTGGCTGGATCTGAGCACACAGTATGGCTCTGAATACATCAGAATTCATCCGGCTGCTTCTGTCCTGTGTCACATCATCAAGAAACACTAGTGACCCAGTGCCACTGGCGGCCATGCATGCCCAAGCCATCACACTGCCTCCGCCGTGTTTTACAGATGATGTGGTATGCTTTGGACCATGAGCTGTACCACGCCTTCACCATACTTTTCTCTTTCCATCATTCTGGTAGAGGTTGATCTTGGTTTCGTCTGTCCAAAGAATGTTCTTCCACAACTGTGCTGGCTTTTTTAGATGTTTTTTAGCAAAGTCCAGTCTAGCCTTTTTCTTCTTGATGCTTATGAGTGGCATGCACCGTGCAGTGAACCCTCAGTATTTACTTTCATGCAGTCTTCTCTTTATGGTAGATTTGGATATTGATACGCCTACCTCCTGGAGAGTGTTGTTCACTTGGTTGGCTATTGTGAAGGGGTTTCTCTTCACCATGGAGATTATTCTGCGATCATCCACCACTGTTGTCTTCCGTGGGCGCCCAGGTCTTTTTGCATTGATGAGTTCACCAGTGCTTTCTTTCTTTCTCAGGATGTACCAAACTGTAGATTTTGCCACTCCTAATATTGTAGCAATCTCTCGGATGGGTTTTTTCTGTTTTTGCAGCTTAAGGATGGCTTGTTTCACCTGCATGGAGAGCTCCTTTGACCGCATGTTTACTTCACAGCAAAACCTTCCAAATGCAAGCACCATACCTCAAATCAACTCCAGGCCTTTTATCTACTTAATTGAGAATGACATAATGAAGGGATTGCACACACCTGTCCATGAAATAGCCTTGGAGTCAATTGTCCAATTACTTTTGGTCCCTTTAATAACAGGGTGGCACATGTTAAGGAGCTGAAGCTCCTAAACCCTTCATCCAATTTTAATGTGGATACCCTCAAATGAAAGCTGAAAGTCTGAACTTCAACTGCATCTGAATTGTTTTGTTTAAAATTCATTGTGGTAATGTCTAGAACCAAAATTAGAAAAATATTGTCTCTGTCCAAATATATATGGACCTAACTGTATGTTTGATGCTGAAATGTGAGCTGTGGTAGGGATCGCTATCCATTCTTCAGCTTGTTAGGATTGCAACATGTTGTTAATATTATTACTTTTAAGTGCATGCATTTTTTGGCAACTGTATTTCATTAAAACTTGCACCTCTGCCTTCTTCAGCCTCTCCGTTCCACTGTCTATTACTGGCTGCAGAATGAGTTCACTAACAATCCATCAGTGACCCCGTTCTCACGGGAGAGTTTACCACTCATCCTCCTGGCTCATTTATGACCACATGAAAGTTGAGCTGAACTTTGTGGTCTAATAACAGAAGAGGAAAAAAATTGTAATAAACTCTCCCATCAGAAGGAGAGCTCACTTAGTTTCTCCGTTAATTCATTCTGCAGCCTGCAATAGACGGCAAAAGGAGCAATAGTTTTAAAGAAACCCAATTGCAAAGATGATTTTTAGCCAAAAATACATTAAAATGGTCTTGCTGTCCATTACTTAAGCTTTGTTATAGTAATGTGGGCCGACATGGGGAAAAAGGCACTGAACAATATGGGTTTAGCTTGCTCTGGACTGTATCCAAGTGTCTTGTTTTTGGTCTGCATGTCACAAAGTGTGAAAAGCAGCACGTCCGCCACGTGTGAACACTTTTATTTCTGAAAAGACTCAATCTCTGGATTAAATGGTTTAGTATTAGGTGGGTTCTGGGATTTTCATTTTCTCTGTGACTTCTCCATGTTTGATGCTTTAAATGATTCCATGGCTTCGAGACATCCCTTCCCCATCATGGCTGATATCACCACACAAAGAATCTTTGTCATTCAGGATAATATGTCTCTTATCGAGAAAATTGCTCTGGTCTGTGCGGGATATAAGACCCTTGTTCATAACATACAGGCCCAGTGTACGAGGTGTCACTGAAAGAAGCCATGCTTGCCATAATAGGCTTCAATGCTATACGCTCCCTGGGAGTACAGAAGGGTCTGAATATGATATTGTGTGAAGATATTATTAATAACCGTTAATAGAATGTGACAGCTTGTAAGGTCACGGGCAGGAATTCATGGCAGCTAAACGGCCTGTAAAATACTGCGGTTGGGAAATATTGCTTTGGGTGCTTGTAAACTGAGATTAGTTATACTACGGGTGATGTCCTTTGTATCAGGACTAGACAGCGGATACATTGGTGTGTAACAGCGGGTGCGTGTAGTCACAGTATTCTTACATTTATCAACTTCAATGTATAGAACTAAAATGACAGTATTACTTCCTAAACCGTATAGTAAAGCCCTGTCACCTGGATCTGCCATGTAAGAGCTCATTACATCCAGTATTGATGGCCTATGTTTCGGGCAGGCCGCCATCAATTTGAAGTGTTTGTATTAGGACCCTCAGACCAACCGACTCATAGTCCGGGGAGATGTCGATCGTGATTGTCTGATTTCAGGCTGCTGATCGCATTGTTCTCCCGGAAATAAGACACCAGCCAGGACGAAGTGTCTACCCACTGCTTTCTCATAGACAACACGAGCGCTCGGCGGTGCAAGCGCTCCGGCGCTCCTGGCTGAGATCGCTGTCTGCTGAGATTGCCGTCTGCTGAGATTGCCGTCTGCTGAGATTGCCGTCTGCTGAGATTGCCGTCTGCTGAGATTGCCGTCTGCTGAGATTGCCGTCTGCTGAGATTGCCGTCTGCTGAGATTGCCGTCTGCTGAGATTGCCGTCTGCTGAGATTGCCGTCTGCTGAGATTGCCGTCTGCTGAGATTGCCGTCTGCTGAGATTGCCGTCTGCTGAGATTGCCGTCTGCTGAGATCGCCGTCGGCTGAGATCGTCGTCGGCTGAGATCGTCGTCGGCTGAGATCGTCGTCGGCTGAGATCGTCGTCGGCTGAGATCGTCGTCGGCTGAGATCGTCGTCGGCTGAGATCGTCGTCGGCTGAGATCGTCGTCGGCTGAGATCGTCGTCGGCTGAGATCGTCGTCGGCTGAGATCGTCGTCGGCTGAGATCGCCGTCGGCTGAGATCGCCGTTTGCTGAGACCGCCGTTTGCTGAGACCGCCGTCTGCTGAGACCGCCGTCTGCTGAGACCGCCGTCTGCTGAGACCGCCGTCTGCTGAGACCGCCGTCTGCTGAGACCGCCGTCTGCTGAGACCGCCGTCGGCTGAGATCGCGGTCGGCTGAAGCATCGTTCGGCTGTCACCCACGTAATGTGTATGGCCATCCCTAGGCTAGGGTCACACAGCCATGTATTCTCTCATCCAAGAAAATCGGTCCAATTATGCTAATCACACTCGAATCTGACTCCAATCATAGTGTGATCTGATTTTCTCAGCTGAGGAGTAGATAAGGTAAAAAAAAATTCTCCATCTCTTCCATTCTGTCAGTCCGTGAAAATCGGATTGCACTCAGATGTCATCCGAGCGCAGTCCCATTTTTTCCACGGACTCACTGACTCGCATAGCCAAGTGCAATCTGATTTCCTGATGTAAATCGTGCATGCTGCGATTTTTATTTTACTCAGACCGAGGTCTCAGGAAATAAATCAGTCATGTGCACAGCCCCATAGAATACCATTGGTCCAAGCGCAATCTGATGTTTTGTCAGATCGCATTCAGAACCAAAATACGGTGGTCAGCACCTGCCCTTAGTATGACTTTTGGCACCCTGCCGATCATCTATTTGAAGAGGTTGTGTCCCTGTAGCGAGTGCCGCGTCTTTTTCACTGTTCACCAGGCACACGTTTAGAGAAGTCCACAAAAAACTAGAGGGGGCTGTGTGTAACTATGTACTAGATGCACCAAATAGATCAGTCTAAATAAAGTAAATCTTGTGTGTTTTCTCAGTGCATTGTGAGGACATCTTTACAGGAAAAGAAGTAGGCCCTGTTCACATCACAACTCTGACATATACGTTCTGTAGTGCCCTGATCTCTGGTGAAAGGATCCAGTGTATGTCACTTCGAATACAATGACCATAATGGACCATGCACGGACTGGCATTTTTTTTCAAGTGTAAATCCTGATTGTACAACATACAATGAAAGAGTGGGCTTAAAAAGCCTGAAGTGGGCACCAAGACTCAATCCTTTTCAGGCTTTTTAAGCCCCACTGTCTCATTATATGTTTTTACACTTGAAAAAGACTCCAGTCCAACGTCAAAACGTGTCGGGGCATAAAAAACTATTATTCAACATTGGCAAAAGGCTCTTTATCTCGGCAGCACAGCCCACAAAATCGTGCATTGTCCATTCTGGTAAGTATCCTGGAGGATTTCATCGCCCGGCCATGGGGCGACAGCAGATATTACGGCTTTTCAGGAGTCATGCCTTACACAACTCACTCGCTCTGTTCCCCCTACAGTTTTATCTCACTGAGAATGCAGAGGTATAGCAACTAGTGTTGAGCATTCCGATACTGTAATATCGGGTATCGGCCGATATTCGCGGTATCGGAATTCTGATACTTAATTCCGATACTTTTACAATATCGAATACCAGAATCGGAAGTTCCCATAATGCCTGCGCTCTGCAGTGTCTGTGAAGGATGACAAGTTGGATGGCAGCGCTCCGCTGAGATCCAGCCTGTCATCAGAATGCCATCCCAGCGGGGGAGAATTCTCCTGATTGTTTAAAAGCCAGCCCCATACTGCTTCCCCGCAGCCTCCCACCCCGATCCTCCGCTCTCCCCATCCTGATCGTAAGTTAGGAACGGGCGGGGAGCGAAGGACCCGGGCGGGGAAGCCGGCAGTGAAAAGACTTCACCGCCGGCTTTCCCGTTCTGTGCTGCGCTTTCCCGCCGGTTATTTCAAATGAACAGCTGAGGTATCCGCTGATGCCGATCAGCTGTTCATTTGAAGTTGCCGCGGTGCCCTCTGAGGGTTCATGTGAGTTCATGCTTCACTGCATGAACTCACATGAACTTTCCCACGGCCGCACAGGTCAGCCTCACCTCCCAGACCCGTCATGATTAGTGTGTGTGCGGGGTGTGTGTGTGCGGGGTGTGTGTGTGCGGGGTGTGTGTGCGGGGTGTGTGTGCGGGGTTTGTGTGCGATGTGTGTGTGCGGGTGTGTGTGCGGGGTGTGTGTGCGGGGTTTGTGTGCGATGTGTGTGTATGGGGTATGTGTACGGGGTGTCTGTGCGATGTGTGTGCGGGGTGTGTGTGCGATGTGTACGGGGTATGTGTACGGGGTGTCTGCGATGTGTGTGCGGGGTGTGTGTGCGGGGTGTGTGTGCGGGGTGTGTGTGTGGGGTGCGGGTGTGTGTGCGCGGGGTGTGTGTGCGATGTTTATGCGGGGTGTGTGTGCGATGTTTGTGCGGGGTGTGTGTGCGATGTCTGGGGGGTGTGTGCGTGCAGGCAGACATAGGCCGATGTGACACTACTACTCCCATCGGCCTATGTCTGTCCCCCGTCCACTCCTGCCAGCAGGATCAGCTCGATGGGAGCAGTAGTTCCCATCAGCCTGATCCTGCTATTTAAATTGCCCTACTGTGTCCCCAATAAATGTTAAATACATGTCATTGGTGGCCAGTGGTTACCTACAATAAATTAGTTCATACATTACCTGTCCCCGCCGATCGCCACCTAAAATAAAGTAAAAAATAAAAAACTACACCTATACTCACCTAGACACCTAATTCCCCGAAGCCATCGATCTCCTGTAATAAAATATAAAATAATAAACCACAACCTTATCCTTACCCCTCCGTAGTAGTCCACGAGTGTCCCACGAAGATCTCCAGTTCAGAGCGGCCACATAGAATGTGACCGCTCTGAACCGCTGCCGGAGCTAGAATGACGGGGCCGTAAAGCAGCCCCGTCACTGCATAAGCGGGTTCACCGGAGTTCAGGCAGCGCTGCTCCGGTTAGCTGCTTTACGGCCCTGCTGTATCGTGAGAAATTCCCACGGTACAGCAGTGCGGTAAAGGAGGTCTCCGGAGCTGCGCTGCCTGAATGCACTCCGGTGACCTCAGTCAGTGGCTCCCACTGCCGGGAGCGGACGTGTTCCCGGCAGTGTGAGCTTACAGCAGCCATGCACAGCTGTCACCATCTCCAGATGTGACAGCTGTGCATGGGAGATCAGCGCAGGAACGTGGACAGGTAACTATTATTTTTAGTAAACTAAGAATTAAATAAAATGGTGTGTTTTATTTCAAATAAATTATTTTTTTCTTGGTGTAGTGTGTGTTTTTACTTTTTAACACTTTGTAGGTTAGTAATGGGGGTGTCTTATAGACGCCCATCATTACTAACCTGGGCTTCATGGCAGCTGGCGCTGACATGAACCCCACCACTATTACCCCCTGCCACCGCACCAGGGCAGCGTGGAAGAGCGAGGCTAAGTGCCAGAATTGGCGCATCCTATGGATGCGCCATTTCTGGGGCGGCTGACGGCTGGTGTTTCTAGCCTGGGAGGGGGCCATTATTCATGGCACCCTTCCTGGGCTATTAATATCAGCCCCCAGCTGTCTGCCTAGCCTTTGCTAGCTATTAAAATAGGGGGGACCCCACGTCATTTTTTTTGGGCGGGTCCCCCATTTTAATAGCTAGTAAAGGCTAGGTATTCAGCTGGGGGCTGATATTAGTAGCCTGGGAAGCTCCGTGGGTTTTACCCCCTTCCCAGGCTTCAAACATCTGCCCCAGCCGTCTGCTTAACCTCCGCTAGAGACTAAAATTATGGGGGATCCCACGCCATTTTTTTTTAAATAAATCCTTTATTTTAACACTAAATGACATTTGAGGAGTTAATAAAGATGCAGTCCCTAAATTATTATTTATTTTTTAATTAATTTTTCCCAAAACTTTTGACGTGGGCTTCGCCATATTTTTGTATGCCAGCCAGGTACAGCATCCAGCTTCTATGAACGCGCCATTTTCCGGGGTGGCTGCGGACTGCAATTTTCAGCGGGGGGGGGGCAGAAAGCTTGGGCCTCCCTGCGCTGCAGATTCCATCCCCCAACTGCCTAGTTGTACCTGGCTGGACACACAAATAGGGCGAAGCCCCACGTATTTTTTTTTTAAATTCATGGAATAATTAAGAAAAAAAAGGCCTTCCCTATATTGTTGTGTCCGGCCAGGTACAAATAGGCAGCTGGTGGTTGGGGGCAGCCCATTCCTGCCTGCTGTACCTGGCTGGACACAAAAATAGGGCGAAGCCCCACATCAATTTTTTTTAATTATTTCATGAATTTCATGAAATAATTAAAAAAAAAAAATACGTGAAGCTTCTCCCTATTTTTGTGTCCAGCCAGGTACAACTAGGCAGCTGGGGGCTGGAATCCGCAGCGCAGGGAGGCCCAAGCTTTCTGGGCCCCCCCCCGCTGCAAATTGCAGTCCGCAGCCACCCCGGAAAATGACGCGTTCATAGAAGCTGGATGCTGTACCTGGCTGGCATACAAAAATATGGCGAAGCCCACGTCAAAAGTTTTGGGAAAAATTAATTAAAAAATAAATAATAATTTAGGGACTGCATCTTTATTAACTCCTCAAATGTCATTTAGTGTTAAAATAAAGGATTTATTTAAAAAAAAATTGATGTGGGGCTTCGCCCTATATTTGTGTCCAGCCAGGTACAGCAGGCAGGAACGGGCTGCCCCCAACCACCAGCTGCCTATTTGTACCTGGCCGGACACAACAATATAGGGAAGCCCTTTTTTTCTTAATTATTCCATGAATTTCATGAAATAATTTAAAAAAAAAATGCGTGGGGCTTCGCCCTATTTTTGTGCCCAGCCAGGTACAACTAGGCAGCTGGGGGCTGGAATCTGCAGCGCAGGGAGGCCCAAGCTTTCTGGGCCACCCCCGCTGCAAATTGCAGTCCGTAGCCGCCCCAGAAAATGGCGCGTTCATAGAAGCGCCATCTTCTGGCGCTGTACCCAACTCATCCAGGGCCCTGGTGCGGTGGCTCACTGGGTAATAAAGGGGTTAAGGCCAGCTTGGCATTATCAGCTGGCCCTAAGCCCGAAATTCATGGGGTCACGCCAATATTAGACATGACCACCATGAATTTCTAGTAAAGTATTTAAAAAAACACAAACACCCAGAATAAAGTCCTTTAATTGAAATAAAGACACAATTCTTTATTGTTCTAAATTAAACTATACTTACCATCACGCCCATTCCAGCTGAAGCCAGCGATCTCCTGCAATAAAAGTAAAATAATAAAGCAACCTCATCCTTACCTTTCCATGGCTCCCACGACAGCTTCAGCTCTGCTACATCGAGATGACAGGCTGGACCGCAGCAGAACGCTGCCATCCAGCCTGTCATCCCGCAGACACTGAGAAGCGCAGGCATACTTCCACTCCTCAGTGTCTGGCTGTGAGGGCATAAAGATGAGCCGAGGTCATGTCCAATGAACTCAGCTCACCTCATGCACGTCACTGACAGCGTGGGAAAATTCTCACGCTGAAGTGCTGAGTGCAGGAGAATTCTCCCACGCTGTCAGTGACATACATGAGGTGAGGTCATGTCCAATGAACTCAGCTCACCTCATGCACGTCACTGACAGCGTGGGAAAATTCTCCTGCACTCAGCACTTCAGCGTGAGAATTTTCCCACGCTGTCAGTGACGTGCATGAGGTGAGGTCATGTCCAATGAACTCGGCTCACCTCATGCACGTCACTGACAGCGTGGGAAAATTCTCACGCTGAAGCGCTGAGTGCAGGAGAATTCTCCCACGCTGTCAGTGACATACATGAGGTGAGGTCATGTCCAATGAACTCGGCTCACCTCATGCACGTCACTGACAGCGTGGGAAAATTCTCACGCTGAAGCGCTGAGTGCAGGAGAATTTTCCCACGCTGTCAGTGACGTGCATGAGGTGAGCCGAGTTCATTGGACATTAACTCGGCTCATCTGGATGCCCTCACAGAGAGACACTGAGGAGCGCAAGCAAGCCTGCGCTTCTCAGTGTCTGCGGGATGACAGGCTGGATGGCAGCGTTCTGCTGCGGTCCAGCCTGTCATCTCGATGTAGCAGAGCTGGAGCCGTCGTGGGAGCCATGGAAAGGTAAGGATGATGTTGCTTTATTATTTTACTTTTATTGCAGGAGATCGTTGGCTTCAGCTGGAATGGGCGTGATGGTAAGTATGGTTTAATTTAGAACATTAAAAAATTGTGTGTTTATTTCAATTAAAGGACTTTATTCTGGGTGTTTGTGTTTTTCTTTAACTTTGACTATGGGGTTAGTAATGGGGGTGTCTTATAGACGCCTCTCCATTACTAACCTGGGCTTGATGTCAGCTGGCATTATAAGCTGACATCAACCCCAGCCCTATTACCCCACTGCCACCGCTACAGGGCAGCATGGAAGAGCGAGGCTAAGTGCCAGAATTGGCGCATCCTATGGATGCGCCATTTCTGGGGCGGCTGACGGCTGGTGTTTCTAGCCTGGGAGGGGGCCAATATTCATGGCACCCTTCCTGGGCTATTAAAATCAGCCCCCAGCTGTCTGCCTAGCCTTTGCTAGCTATTAAATTAGGGGGGACCCCACGTTATTTTTTTTGGGGGGTTCCCCCATTTTAATAGCTAGTAAAGGCTAGGTATTCAGCTGGGGGCTGATATTAGTAGCCTGGGAAGCTCCGTGGGTATTACCCCCTTCCCAGGCTTCAAACATCTGCCCCAGCCGTCTGCTTAACCTCCGCTAGAGCCTAAAATTAAGGGGAACCCCACGCCAATTTTTTTTTAAATAAATCCTTTATTTTAACACTAAATGACAAGTACAGTAATCAACACTGTCACTGTACTTCATATATATGTGACTGACATGTTTCTATCTATCTAATCTATGTGTGATTCTCTATTCTTTCTATTCTAAATTGTCGGGTACCGATGCTGAATTGCCGGCCGGCTTTCTTAAAGAGACAGTGCACGAAAACACTAATATTTTTTAAAATAAATCCTTTACACTAAATGACAAGTACAGTAAGCAACACTGTCCCTGTACTTCATATATATGTGACTGACATGTTTCTATCTATCTAATCTATGTGTGAAGCTCTATTCTTTCTGTTGTAAATTGTCGGGTACCGGTGAATGCCGCTGAAGAATTGCCGGCTTTTCATGTCATTCTACATTATTCTTAGTTGTTTTACTTCATGTAGAATTAACCTACAAGGAAAGAAAGGGTTTATTTTCATTCCGATATTTGTGTCCCATTGACTTGCATTGGTTTCCGGTATCGGAATCGGCGATATCCGATACTTTTTGGGTATCGGCCCGATCCAATCCGATACGATATTTCCTGATATCGGAAGGTATCGCTCAACACTAATAGCAACCAAAATATAGATATTTTAAAAAGATACGTTTTATTAAACTTTTTTTCAGTGGTTCTCCATATTAGACCGGGGTCAGACGAGCGTAGATTTTCTCATGCATGAGAATCAGGGCTATTATGTTAATGACATTCGGCTCACACTCTGTTAGAGTTTGAGCCGAGTGTCATCTGAGTGTGAGCCAATTCTCTCACATGCGACAATCGTATCACATTTGTGGAGAAGATGGAGAACTTATTTTCTCCATCTTCTCCATTGTCTGAGTTTACAGATGTCGCGCTGCACTCCGATGATCTCCGAGTGCAGTCCGATGTTTCACACGCACCCATAGTTGAATAGATGCACGTGATCTGAATTGCAGAGCTACTCGCAGCATGCTGTCTTTTTTTTTTCTACAGAGCAGCCATATAGCACCTGATTTTTACAGATACATTTCAATTCTTCCCATGGGAAACTGTATTTAGTCTTGTATATGTATCATCTGCTGATGTATAAAAACAGATGCCATACAGATGTCCGTTTTGTCTGGATGAAAATCGGGCAGTTATTTTATGCACTCATGTGAACTTAGCTTAACAGAAAGCATTGTTAGTTCTTTTTTTCACTACTGTTATGTTGCTAGTTTGGCACATTTCCTGCTTGGTTACTTTTTTGTTACAAAAATGTAATTATCTAGGAGTGTTAATTAATTATAGCACCCACATTCCCTGCGTTCACTTTTATGATCCATTTAATTAAATTATGTGCAAATTGAAATTAATAGTTGGACTTTTTCAGCGCTGAGAGGTTATTATAGTTGTGATGAATGGATTTATAGACCTTCACGGAGGATACATAAAGAGAATATACAGTCATGGCTGAAAGTGTTTGCACCCTTGAAATTGTTCCAGAAAATGAAGTATTTCTCCCAGAAAATTATAACTGAGCATCGCAAATTGGACATAAATTCACACAAAACCCCAAAAATGAGCCACACAAAACCCCAAAAATGAGCCACACTAAATTGTTGGCGCTCTTCCAAAATTGTGGGTAAACCACTTTGTTTCAAATTGATAAAAGGTAGTAACACAGGATAGTCCGGATGGTGGATAAGCAGCCCCAATCAAGTTTCAAACAAATTCAAGCTGTCCGGCAGGCTCAGTCAGGGTGCATCAGTGTCAGCGCAAACTATCCATCGATATTTGAATGAAAAGAAAACCTATGGAAAAAAACCCAGGAGGACCCCACTGCTGACACAGGGACATAAAAAAAGCTAGACTGAAGTTTGTCAAAATGTACGTGAGTAAGCCAGAATCCTTTTGGGAAGGCGTCTTGTGGACAAATGAGACCAAAATAGAGTTTTTTGGTAAAGCACATCACTCTACTGTTTACCAAAAATGAAATGAAGCCTACAAAGAAAAGAACACAGAACCTACAGTCAAATATTGTGGAGGTTCAAAGATGTTTTGGAATTGTTTTGTGCCCTCTGGCACTGGGTAATTTGACTGTGTGTAAGGCATCATGAAATCTGAAGATTACCAATGGATTTTTGGGTCGCAATGTAGTGTCCAGTATCAGAAAGCTGGGTTTGCGTCCTAGGTCATGGGTCTTCCAGCAGTAGCAATTGCAATAATTTTCTGGGAGAAATACTTGATTTTCTTAAACCATTTCAAGGGTGCCAAATCTTTCGGCCATGACTGTTTAAACATACGTGTCTAGGGCTCGGGATGCATCTAGACCTTTTATCGCTCAATACAAGAAATCTCTGACCATAGGGATGCATTGAGTAACTGAGCATTTTGAATAGGTAGTTGCTTCTTTAGAATAAATGGAGCCCCAACCCAATGTTCTGGTCAGGAGCATCTACCAACGTTGCTCCAGCCCTGGTCGCACGCTTGTTTAGTGTTTGCACAGTCCGTAATTCTATATGGTGCGTGCTATGACCGGCCTTTATGTTGCAGATAAATGATTTGCTTCCTACTGAGTGATTGCTGAGCATAATGATCGTGGAAGATAAATGCTCTCAGAATAGTAATTGTTACCAGGAGATCTTTAGAGGCATGTAAGTGGAGGAGTATGCGCGGGATGTAATAAATTGTCATGTTAAGAAATGCTAATGATAAGCATTATCATAAGCCTAATGGAAATTGTACCAACGTGAATAAAAGGTGATTTTCTTTGAATAAATAGCAGCTGTTTGGCTTCAGCAGCCTTTCAGATTAAAAAAAATCACTGTTTAATTTACGGTCATGATGGTCAAATTCTAAAGTCTTGACTCATGGGCTATTTCATTCTATAGTTGGACTTCTAAAATGCTCATCTTAATATCAGGATTATACAGCCATTCTGACATGGATATTTAAAGTAAGTACACCACCTTCATCAGGTATATAAAGCTTAATAGAAAACTGATGATGTGGTAACTATTTAGACAATATATTACTATTATACCTGTTAGACATACCATAAATATATCTCCATACTGCATATAACATCACTAGAGCCAGAAAAAAAAATGACGGACAGAAAGTATGACAAACATGTATTATCTTTATTAATTTATTAAAACTATAATAAACCAATTGTATACAGAAGACATGAACATTAGAGAAATGTGAAGATGGTATTACACATAAGAATGTAGAAAGTATACAGCAGGGCTGCCTAGGATTTTTTTGTGTATGCTGCCGAGCAAGCCATACTAAAATCCTGTAATAACCCATTATTAGAAAAATAGAATGGGAAAAGTGTCGGAAGTTAGTGAGAGAGCTCTCATTGGCATGGTGAGGCTTGTATACACTCTAACACTGTTTTTCTTATGCTTTATATGAATATATATCCTCTTCAGAGAGGAAGAGGACTAGAACTCCAGTGTCACCTATCGAAAATGGAAATGCTAAAAGTCAATATCAACCCTTTAACGAGCCTTCTCACATGACTTAGGATAAGAAGCCAAGCCAGATCTCCATTTGCAGACACATGTTTCATGGTATTTGCCCCTCATCAGGTCTGATTTGGCTAAGTTAGAGGCATCTGACAGAAGGTTTACAGGGGAATGTTTCTGATTTTGAAGAGGACCAAACTGGCGTAAGGAGACTTATAGACCATTATTTAAATTCCCAGAGTAGCTGTGCATGGCCTATAAGTCTCCTTATGCCAGCTTGGTATTTTCCACAAGGAGAAACATTCCCCCATAGATCTTCTGCTTTATTGAATAATGCAATCTGCCACACTAGTATCTCATACAAATACATGCTAGTGGAATATTAGCTGATCTTGTCCGGATATAATCCACTCCTAAGTGTTGAGAGAATGGTGAATGAGATGACACTTTCAGGAGGACAAATGTTTTCTAGCTTTATAACGAGCTAATAATTGTCATGGGTAGAGACTTACAAAGAGCAATTTTAAGAAGTTAATTAAGCATCTTGAATAGACCTAACAATGTTTACTAATGATCTGACCTGTAACGGGAGTCATTAGCAATAATCGTCCCCACCTATCATTATTGTTTGTGATTTATGTTCTGGTGGTAGAAGTCATGAAGCTGTATACACTCGTCTTCCACATGCCGTCCGCACACATTCATTGTATGGATGAGTCACTTGTTCATAACCATCATTCATCTGTCATTACTGATGGCTTACGTCCATCTCAAATGTCTTCAAGTACTTTATGATCAAGCTACTGTATGTTCTACACATATTTATTAAGTTTTGTGGATATTCTTATCTAATAGGTGAAGAAACAGCCATGGGCATTATTATGCTTCAAAACTAACCATCATGATACTATATTTTCATAAATCAATAGGACACATGAAAATAAATCATCAGAGATATCTGTTCTTTCTGCTCCTCGATTGATCTTTCATTCTCAAAATTCTCAATTCATGGGTAAAATCTGTCTTCAGTGAATACAGATTTTCCCATTACGGAGATAGGAGATGGCAGTTGGTGCTCATAAAGTTATCTGCGCCTTGCAGTAGAATGCCTATGTCCTCCCTCCAGAGAACTTTGAGCACCAACTGTCATCTTCTATCTCCATAATGGGAAAATCGGTCTTCAGTGAACACAGATTTTACCCATGAATTGAGAAAGAAAGATCAGTCCAGGAGGAGAAAGAAGCAGGCTTCTTTGCTGATATGTATTATAAAGTTGCTTAATTTCTTGTATACTATTGATTTAAGACATAAATAAAAGAAAACGTCAGTTACTCTTCAAGTGCTTCCACTGTCTCTATTTATCACAGAAAATGGCCGACTTCAGAATGAGTTAACAGTCAAATCAGTCAGTGGTTTTTGTACTTACAACTGGATTTCTAGCCCATATTTCTCTTTTCCCAACGCCTCTGAGCTGTTTTATGACCATATCACAATTAAACTTTTATCTGGGCATATATGAGCTTAAAAGAGATCAAAAGAATAGAGATTTGATTTAACTCATTCTACTGTGTGCTAAGTACTGTGATGCATAGAGGGTGTAGAAACCAAGCAGCCCAAAATGTTAAAGGGGTTGTCCACTACTATTTAAAATATACCAAAGCGTTTTTATGATGAAAAAAGCAGCTTCTTTGTGATTACCTCCCTCTGCCTTTTCTGCCTGTGAGAGGCGCTATCACTGGCCGCTCACAGGCATCACTTGACCCCTGGCTGCAGCCGGCGCTGACATCCGCTGACGTCTTGACAAGTCCAGGCTGCAGCCGAGGGTCTCCCTCTTCCGCGTTCCACGGTGGCTGCTGGGTTGTGGGCGGGGTTACCCCGCGTGTTATACCCAGCATCCACCGCACACTCTCCCTCTCCCCATTCATTGGGAAAGCGCGTGGTGGATGCAGGGTGTGACGCGGGGGTTAACCCCGCCCACAACCCAGCAGCCACCGCGGGGACCCCAGCGCTGAGTCACGCCTCAATAGACGGGACGTCATCGCGGGGTCATGTGCTGCCTGTGAGCAGCCAGTGATGGCGCCGTTCACAGGCTGAAAAGGCAGAGGGAGGTAATTATGAAGAAGCTGCTTTTCATCATAAATACTCTTTGGCATATTTTGAATAGTAGTGGACAACCCCTTTAATGAAGTCCTAGTGCAAAAACTATTTTTGTTTATTACCTTTAAATAAGACCATGTATCCTCTTCAACATTTAGCCCACATAAACTTATATATTTATTTATTTTTATTTATATAGCGCAAATAATTCCACAGCGCTTTACAGTTATCATCATCACCATCCCCATTGGGGCTCACAATCTAAATTCCCTTTCAGTATGTCTTTGGAGTGTGGGAGGAAACCAGAGAACCCGTAAACACAGGGAGAACATACAAACTCCTTGCAGATGTCGTCCTTGGTAGGATATGAACCCAGGACCCCAGCACTGTAGAGCAATAGTGCTAACCACTGAGCCACCGTGACGACCATGTACCTGCTGATTCTTCATCTTGTCTCTTAATATCAGATGTGGAGAAGCAAACAAATCGTCCACAACATACAATTATCAGAATTTCTTAAGAGCAGTGATAATCTTATATTTAAGTTAAATAGGTGGGCTAAGATTGAAAAAAAGGTCCATTTTTATAGAAACAGCACCACCTTTTTCCTTAGACTAAATTTAGTACCGCAACCAAGTCCCATTCAAGTGATCCGGTGTAAGTGACATTCTCATTCTTACTTTATTTTCTTTTAATAATTTCAGGGCCGGATTACGTCAGGCAAAAGTTTCAAGATGTTACTGAAGTAAAAGAAAACCCGGAAGAAAAGTTGCCCAAAAACCCACCTACTCCAAAAGAGTCACCACATTTTTATAGGAAAGGAACAACTCCTCCTAGAACACCGGAGGAAAACCGGAAAAAGCCTCAACAGTCTTCTACACAGGATACAAAGAGAAAAAATTCTAACCCTGCCCCGGTAGCACCTCCCAATCTCGAAAGGAAAAGTGCGTCCACTGAGAATCTACCTGTTGCTTCCTTGAAACCCTTGCCTGCTAAAGCCCCTGTGAAAGAGGAGGCCATTGCCAAACAATCACCAAAGGCTTCATTTGGCCATAATCCAAGCAGCACTGGGAATGGGGAACTTCACGCCGATTTCCACAGCTATTTTGGAACGGTGAATCCATCAATACATTTAGCTATAAAAGAAAACTCTAATCCAAAAAAGCCACCACCTACAGTGAATGTGCCACCATCCCAAAAGCAAAGCCCTAAAAAGCCACAATCAAAGCCAGATGCCAAAGAAAGCACACCTGAGCCAAAAGTTATGCCCCAACGTGTGGCATCGAAGAATCAACCCAATAATGATTCGGTATCACCTGTTGGAAATGAAATGAATTCAGTAAGTAGTGCTTGTTGTGATTTCTAAGTTAGATTTCGTCAGGAAGTTTTAGAACTTTTTTTTTTTAGGTTTGGCCTATTTTGTATTATTTTTCCAAATGCCGTATCCTCTAAGAGTAAATACATGTGTAGTTGCTGGTCTCCATGCAGTGCAACGCTATTGTCCTATATGGACCCTATACATAGGGTTACCCGTATGCCTGTAGTCTTATAGAACTAAAAGACAATGTAGACGAGACATTTGGCCACATAACAAGGATTTGTCTACAGCAGGGTGTATTCGTGATTGATCAACGTTCTTCCTTACATAACTTTGTTGTAAGTGCTACATGGAAACCCCGGTCATTATTCTTACTTTGTATTAAGTCTCTTTAAAGTTCTATAAAGTTCTCAGTCCAAAGCATTGATGCACAACTTTTTCTGGTCTGAGGGCCAAATTGTTAGACTGCACCAATCTCAAGGGCCACAATAAAACTGAAATTGGTATTCCCATTTAGGACATTAATGGTATATCGAAACTATACCCTATCCAGAAGAAACCGTGCAAGCATGGAGAGCTCCCCATTTTGTGGTCTAGGTCAGTTGCTGAAACAGCCGAGTGTTTCCCTTCTCCCAAAATAGACAATCAAAATGGGAGCACATAACATAATCACATGTCTACCTTATCAACTGGTCTTTGGTGTGCCCCATATTGATCAGGAGACCCCCATTCTTCTAATATATATCTTGGAGATAGCCACCCAGATTCCCTCATTTAGTCTATATTCAATGATAGGTTAACTCGAAAATTATTCTTTCTCTTTCCATTGAATGAATGCTCAGGCGCCGTGTCACACTGTGTAAAAGAGCTGTCATGTACAGATTCTCCAGGTGCCAGTTATTTGTGGCACTATTTTGGTGCACCACCTGTACTTTTACCCAGGATCGCAACTAGGGGTAGGCAGGGTAGGCAGCTGCCTAGGTCGCCACCACATCTCATAAGGTGAGAGGCAAACAAACTATTAACTTTTGCTACACACCGGTCAGTTCTGCTCTGTCCGCACACAGACACTAGATGCATGCTATTCGCTGCGGAGATGCTCCAGGTTCCGGCATTGAAAAAGGGGACGAGTCACGCAGGGAGAGAGGCTGCTGGCCAATGAACGCTTCCCTATCAGACTGATGAGAGCGCTCACTGGCTGCAGTCTCTGTCCTCCTGCATGGCGCCTCAATAGTGAGTTTTTATTAGGGGACACGACAGTGAAGGCTGCCCAGCAGGGCTTACATTATATTGCTGGGTGCTGACTTCACTGTCCTCTTCTTCATCTGGGGACCCACCTCAGCATCTTTGGGTCAGAGAGTAGAGGGGAGGGGAACTCACAGCGATGACTGCACGGCAGGAGCAGGGAAGTGTCATCTGCCTATGATGGTTTGTACTTGTGTGTGTATGTGTATATATATGTATGTGTGTATGTATGTGTGTGTGTATGTATGTATGTGTGTATATATATATATATGTGTAATATATATACAGTACAGGCCAAAAGTTTGGACACACCTTTTCATTTAAAGATTTTTCTGTATTTTCATGGCTTTGAAAATTGTACATTCACACTGAGACATCAAAACTGCAAGATGCTGTGGTAGCCATGCTGGTTCAGTATGCCTTCAATTTTGAATAAATCCCCAATAGTGTCACCAGCAAAGCACCCCCACACCATCACACCTCCTCCTCCATGCTTCACTGTGGGAACCAGGCATGTAGAGTCCATCCGTTCACTTTTTCTGCGTTGCACAAAGACACAGTGATTGGAACCAAAGATCTCAAAGTTGGACTCATCAGACCAAAGCACAGATTTCCACTGGTCTAATGTCCATTCCTTGTGTTCTTTAGCTCTTCTGCTTGTTGCCTGTCCTTAGCAGTGGTTTCCTAGCAGCTATTTTACCATGAAGGCCTGCTGCACAAAGTCTCCTCTTAACAGTTGTTGTAGAGATGTGTCTGCTGCTAGAACTCTGTGTGGCATTGACCTGGTCTCTAATCTGAGCTGCTGTTAACCTGCGATTTCTTAGGCTGGTGACTCGGATAAACTTATCCTCAGAAGCAGAGGTGACTCTTGGTCTTCCTTTCCTGGGGCGGTCCTCATGTGAGCCAGTTTCTTTGTAGCGCTTGATGGTTTTTGCAACTGCACTTGGGGACACATTCAAAGTTTGCCCAATTTTTCGGACTGACTGACCTTCATTTCTTAAAGTAATGATGGCCACTCGTTTTTCTTTACTTAGAATTTGTATTATGGCAAGAAAAAAGCAGCTAACAGTCTATTCAGTAGGACTATCAGCTGTGTATCCACCTGACTTCTGCACACCAAAAGTTTGGACACACCTTCTCATTTAAAGGTTTTTCTGTATTTTCATGACTATGAAAATTGTACATTCACGCTGAAGGCATCAAAACTATGAATTAACACATGTGGAATTATATACTTAACAAAAAAGTGTGAAACAACTGAAAATATGTCTTATATTCTAGGTTCTTCAAAGTAGCTACCTTTTGCTTTGATGACTGCTTTGCACACTCTTGGCATTCTCTTGATGAGCTTCAAGAGGTAGTCACCGGAAATGGTTTTCACTTCACAGGTGTGCCCTGTCAGGTTTAATAAGTGGGATTTCATGCCTTATAAATGGGGTTGGGACCATCAGTTGTGTTGTGCAGAAGTCAGGTGGATACACAGCTGATAGTCCTACTGAATAGACTGTTAGCTGCTTTTTTCTTGCCATAATACAAATTCTAAGTAAAGAAAAACGAGTGGCCATCATTACTTTAAGAAATGAAGGTCAATCAGTGCGAAAAATTGGGAAAACTTTGAAAGTGTCCCCAAGTGCCGTTGCAAAAGCCATCAAGCGCTACAAAGAAACTGGCTCACACGAGGACCGCCCCAGGAAAGGAAGACCAAGAGTCACCTCTGCTTCTGAGGATAAGTTTATCCGAGTCCCCAGCCTCAGAAATAGCAGGTTAACAGCAGCTCAGATTAGAGACCAGGTCAATGCCACACAGAGTTCTAGCAGCAGACACATCTCTACAACAACTGTTAAGAGGAGACTTTGTGCAGCAGGTCTTCATGGTAAAATAGCTGCTAGGAAACCACTGCTAAGGACAGGCAACAAGCAGAAGAGACTTGTTTGGGCTAAATAACACAAGGAATGGACATTAGACCAGTGGAAATCTGTGCTTTGGTCTAATGAGTCCAAATTTGAGATCTTTGGTTCCAACCACTGTGTCTTTGTGCGACGCAGAAAAGGTGAACCGATGGACTCTACATGCCCGGTTCCCACCGTGAAGCATGGAGGAGAAGGTGTGATGGTGTGGGGGTGCTTTGCTGGTGACACTGTTGGGGATTTATTCAAAATTGAAGGCACACTGAACCAGCATGGCTACCACAGCATCTTGCAGCGGCATGCTATTCCATCCGGTTTGCGTTTAGTTGGACCATCGTTTATTTTTCAACAGGACAATGACCCGAAACACACCTCCAGGCTGTGTAAGGGCTATTTGACCAAGAAGCAGAGTGATGGGGTGCTACGCCAGATGACCTGGCCTCCACAGTCACCAGACCTGAACCCAATCGAGATGGTTTGGGGTGAGCTGGACCGCAGAGTGAAGGCAAAAGGGCCAACAAGTGCTAAGCATCTCTGGGAACTCCTTCAAGATTGTTGGAAAACCATTTCCGGTGACTACCTCTTGAAGCTCATCAAGAGAATGCCAAGAGTGTGCAAAGCAGTCATCAAAGCAAAAGGTGGCTACTTTGAAGAACCTAGAATATAAGACATATTTTCAGTTGTTTCACACTTTTTTGTTAAGTATATAATTCCACATGTGTTAATTCATAGTTTTGATGCCTTCAGTGTGAATGTACAATTTTCATAATCATGAAAATACAGAAAAATCTTTAAATGAGAAGGTGTGAACAAACTTTTGGTATGTACTATATATATATATATATATATATACACACTGCTCAAAAAAATAAAGGGAACACTTAACAGAATATAACTCCAAGTAAATCAAACTTCTGTGAAATCAAACTGTCCACTTAGGAAGCAACCCTGATTGACAATCAATTTCACATGCTGTTGTGCAAATGGAATAGACAATAGATGGAAATTATTGGCAATTATCAAGACATCCTCAATAATGGAGTGGTTCTGCAGGTGGGGACCACAGACCACATCTCAGTACCAATGCTTTCTGGCTGATGTTTTGGTCACTTTTGAATGTTGGTTGTGCTTTCACACGCGTGGTAGCATGAGACAGACTCTACAACCCACAGAAGTTGCTCAGGTAGTGCAGCTCATCCAGGATGGCACATCAATGCGAGCTGTGGCAAGAAGGTTTGCTGTGTCTGTCAGCGTAGTGTCCAGAGGCTGGAAGCGCTACCAGGAGACAGGCCAGTACACCAGGAGACGTGGAGGGGGACGTAGGAGGGCAACAACCCAGCAGCAGGACCGCTACCTCCGCCTTTGTGCAAGGAGGAACAGGAGGAGCACTGCCAGAGCCCTGCAAAATATCCTCCAGCAGGCCACAAATGTGCATGTGTCTGCACAAACGGTTAGAAACTGACTCCATGAGGGTGGTATAAGGGCCTGACGTCCACAAATGGGGGTTGTGCTCACAGCCCAACACCGTGCAGGACTCTTGGCATTTGCCACAGAACACCAGGATTGGCAAAGTCGCCACTGGCGCCCTGTGCATTTCACAGATGAAAGCAGGTTCACACTGAGCACATGTGGCAGACTTGACAGAGTCTGGAGATGCCGTGAAGAGCGATCTTTTGCCTGCAACATCCTTCAGCATGACCGGTTTGGCAGTGGGTCAGTAATGGTGTTGGGTGGCATTTCTTTGGAGGGCCGCACAGCCCTCCATGTGCTCGCCAGAGGTAGCCTGACTGCCATTAGGTACCGAGATGAGATCCTCAAAATCCCTTGTCCCAGCCATGCTTTTCCCATCCTAGTAGTTCGCTATATCCCCATTGACAGCTCTAACTAAGCAAATGCAAATCTATGGAGAAGCGCGCTCTCCGCTATGATGATATATTTAACAGCCCATTTAATTAGACTGTGAAAACACTATTTAAAACAGCACTTTCCTTTTTGAGCTGAGATTGACAGTCTGGTGTTGGCAAGGTCCTGTCATTCATTTCAGGACATTTCTGCTGATCCCAAACAAGGAGCGTATAGGGTTTGTCAGGAAGAAGATCTGTCGTGGAGAATAGAAGGCTTTATAGTAACACATCTCTTAGATGCCCTAATATAAGCTCACAACTCCTAACATGGGGGGTATAATACAGTCTGTTTTATTTTCCAAAAACTCTTCTTCAAGACTGTCACAAAAAGCAGGACTTGAAACAAGAACACGTTTAAGATGTCCACAAGCAGTTATTCTACAGGAGGCGTAATAGCTTCCATTGTAAGAAGACCATGGGTTACAGCAAGTTCTTTGCTGAAAGGAAAATGATTTTAGAAAAAAAAAACTATTGTATTTATTTCTATATAAAAGAATTCTGAAATCATTTGATAATCTTCTGATATTGGGCTCATCATACTTTGTGTAGAAATCTATTTCCATCAGTTTCATTATCATAGACATGATTACCGCGACAGGTAAAGATAACTCCCTATATACAGTACATAACAGAGGATCCACCTTTCCTAATAAGTGGTCGTCAAGGCTCATCCCCTCCCCTTCTCTGCACAGTGACCTCTGCACAGATCGCAGAGCATGCCTAGATACTCCAGGTCACTGAGTCAGATGCTGTCTGTGCTCTGTGGCTGCTGTAAAGCATTTCTCTAAATCAGGGGTCGCCAACCTGTGGCTGGCGGTCCCATGAATTGTGGCTCGTGGCTGTCTGCTAGCTTGGTGCATTAGCTCCAGGTCTAGCAAACGGCTATGAAGACCACCTTTCTAAATGGCACAAAAGAGCCAATCTTGATGCACATATGCTGGTCTTAGCGGTTTAGAGATAATTTAAGTATGGTAGGCCCGATACAGAATGATGCTACCTGTCAGAGGAGGCGCTTGAAGCTGGATGTGACAGTGTGTTTGAAGTACTTGATGGGAGAATAGTGAATGGGGGTAGTGTGGTAACCCCTGGATCTTGGTATACTGCTTCAGGAGGATTTTTGTGGAAAAGATTTGGTTACCATTATACCCATAATGGGGGCTTTGTTTGCCACTACTGTATGGGAGGCTGGATCTGAATGTGGCTCGCAACCCCCTCTCAGAGCTGAATGTGGCTCGCGACTCTCTCTCAGAGCTGGATGTGGCTCGCGACTCTCTCAGAGCTGGATGTGGCTCGCGACTCTCTGAGCTGGATGTGGCTCGCGGCTCTCACAGCTGAATATGGCTTGTGACTCTCTTTCAGAGCTAAATGTGGCTCGCGACTCTCAGCTGAATGTGGCTCGCACCTCTCTCACAGCTGAATGTGGCTCGCACCTCTCTCACAGCTGAATGTGGCTTGCGACTCTCTCTCAGCTGGATGTGGCTCGCGACTCTCATCTGAATGTGGCTCGCGACTCTCAGAGCTGAATGTGGCTCGCAACTCTCTCACAGCTGAATGTGGCTTGCGACTCTCTTTCAGAGCGGAATGTGGCTTGCGACTCTCAGCTGGATGTGGCTTGCGACTCTCAGCTGGATGTGGCTCTCAGCTGGATGTGGCTCGCAACTCTCAGCTGAATGTGGCTCGCGACTCTCTCAGAGCTGGATGTGGCTCGCGACTCTCTCACAGCTGAATGTGGCTTGCGACTCAGCTGAATGTGGCTTGCGACTCACAGCTGGATGTGGCTCGCGACTCTCAGCTGAATGTGGCTCGCGACTCTCACAGCTGAATGTGGCTTGCTACTCTCTCTCACAGCTGGATGTGGCTCGCGACTATCAGAGCTGGTTGTGGCTCGCTACTCTCACAGCTGAATGTGGCTCGCCACTCTCAGAGCTGAATGTGGCTCGCCACTCTGAGCTGAATGTGGCTCGCCATTCTCAGAGCTGAATGTGGCTCGCCACTCTCAGAGCTGAATGTGGCTCGCCACTCTCAGAGCTGAATGTGGCTCGCCACTCTCAGAGCTGAATGTGGCTCGCCACTCTCAGAGCTGAATGTGGCTCGCCACTCTCAGAGCTGAATGTGGCTCGCCACTCTCAGAGCTGAATGTGGCTCGCCACTCTCAGAGCTGAATGTGGCTCGCCACTCTCAGAGCTGAATGTGGCTCGCCACTCTCAGAGCTGAATGTGGCTCGCCACTCTCAGAGCTGAATGTGGCTCGCCACTCTCAGAGCTGAATGTGGCTCGCCACTCTCTGAGCTGAATGTGGCTCGCGACTCTGAGCTGAATGTGGCTCGCGACTCTCTGAGCTGGATGTGGCTCGTGACTCTCAGTTTAATGTGGCTTGCGACTCGTTCTCAGGGCTGAATGTGGCTGACGACTCTCAGCTGAATGTGGATCGCGACTCTCTCTCAGGGCTGAATGTGACTCGAGACTCTCTCTCAGTGCTGAATGTGGTTCTCACTGGCTGCCCCATAATCATCTACAAAAAAAAAACATAATAAAAAAAATCTACATAAAGTAAAATATATTAGAAAAATATATATGTTTCAGTAACTGGTTCTAATTAGTAAAAAAAAAAAAAATCTGGATGAAGCATGTGGGATCATCTGCTGGGATACTGCTGATGTTTGCTTCACCTTGGATTCATTATTGTAGCCCATTATAGTCTATGGACCAGACCTCTTCTTTTTGGCAATCATTGGGAGTTATTGAGGTCAGATCTGCCATTGTATATTTATGGCAGATTCTATTGACTATACATATATCATAAACTGCAAGGGAAATCCGGCATAGATGGAGGTACTCCATCCCTAGTACATGTGTAGCTTTAAAAATCATTATTATCCTTCTATTGTATAACTTACGAGGAATGTGCTCGTACTGCGGCTGGAGCCATAGTGTTGCTATATGCCACAAGAAGGCTAGGTGAGGACCACCAGCCCTATCTCTGTGCTTTCATGTCCCTCAGAGATGAAAGCGTGAATATCCTGCCAGGCTCTGAAACTAAAAGACAATGACAGAGAGTAATGTGGCTTCACAGTGAAGAGCAGAGGGTGGCTCATCCGCATGTAGACCTTTCGGGGGTACTGGGGTTTTCTGTACGGACATCACATGTTCATATAGACTAAACATGGCTGAGGCCGCAGAATGATTGACGGGCCGTCTCTCTGTGGCTGGCGGCTACCTTACAGGCAGTACGGTCTGTAGTCCACATAACGGGTTAGCGGTGGGTGTATAAATAGTGCCAGAACAAAAGTAACAGCCTGCGGAGTGTGATTATTCCTTCACCGTTTGCCAGCTGCTTGTTACTCACGTCTTAAAGGAGATTACTGACTATCTAATAAGGCGCCTTTATATTTCGCATTACACAACATTTCTCATTTTCCACTTTATTTCTGTTGTGTTGTTGGAGCCAGGGATTGCAGGTAATTGAATAAATCGTGTATACCAAACCCTGCCGCCCTACCCAGCAAGAGGAGCCAAACTCATGTCAGCTCCGAACAAATCCTGCAAGCCTTTACTATTTATCCACTAGGTTACGCGATTATCGAAGACATGATGATTGAAGAACCGCTGAAAACTTGGCTGGCTTTAAATTAATTTCAGAAATGGGGAGAATTAAGGAAAATTAAATGTAACGTGCAGATAGTGCCTGGGCCTATTCACATTGGGTTTGCTGTGAACGGTTTTCCACAACAAATGCCTGACGTATGGTAGTGTATAGCCACACAGCAGCTTACGTCACCTATAGGCTTCCATGTTATATGTACTGCACTGTGTATGGGCAGAACTTGGTATCAAACTGATGGTAATCAGCGTCCTTCTTTGTTGTTTCCCAGTCGCAGCGCCATACGTGTGTTGGTGTCTCTGCCGGCTCCTACAGAGAGTTGAAGCTCAGCCCCATTCAAGTAAATAGGATTGAGCTGCAGTACCAAGCACGGCCACTACCAAATGTCTGGAGCTGCAGTACCAAGCACGGCCACTACCAAATGTCTGGAGCTGCAGTACCAGGCGTGGCCACTACCAAATGTCTGGAGCTGCAATACCAGGCATGGCCACTATCAAATGTCTGGAGCTGCAGTACCAGGTGCTGCCACTACCAAATGTCTGGAAATGCAGTACCAGGCGTGGCCAATACCAAATGTCTGGAGCTGCAATACCAGGCATGGCCACTATCAAATGTCTGGAGCTGCAGTACCAGGTGCTGCCACTACCAAATGTCTGGAAATGCAGTACCAGGCGTGGCCAATACCAAATGTCTGGAGCTGCAGTATCAGGCGTGGTCAATACCAAATGTCTCGAGCTGCAGTACCAGGCGTGGCCAATACCAAATGTCTGGAGCTGCAGTACCAGGCGCGGCCACTACCAAATGTCTGGAGCCGCAGTACCAGGCGTGGGCCACTACCAAATGTCTCGAGCTGCAGTACCAGGCGTGGCCAATACCAAATGTCTGGAGCTGCAGTATCAGGCGCGGCCAATACCAAATGTCTGGAGCTGCAGTATCAGGCGCGGCCAATACCAAATGTCTGGAGCTGCAGTATCAGGCGCGGCCAATACCAAATGTCTGGAGCTGCAGTATCAGGCGCGGCCAATACCAAATGTCTGGAGCTGCAATACCAGGCACGGCCAATACCAAATGTCTGGAGCTGGAGTATCAGGCGCGGCCAATACCAAATGTCTGGAGCTGCAGTATCAGGCGCGGCCAATACCAAATGTCTGGAGCTGCAGTATCAGGCGCGGCCAATACCAAATGTCTGGAGCTGCAATACCAGGCACGGCCAATACCAAATGTCTGGAGCTGGAGTATCAGGTGCGGCCAATACCAAATGTCTGGAGCTGCAGTATCAGGCGCGGCCAATACCAAATGTCTGGAGCTGCAGTATCAGGCGCGGCCAATACCAAATGTCTGGAGCTGCAGTATCAGGCGCGGCCAATACCAAATGTCTGGAGCTGCAATACCAGGTGCTGCCACTACCAAATGTCTTGAAATGCAGTACCAGGCGTGGCCAATACCAAATGTCTGGAGCTGCAGTACCACGCGTGGCCAATACCAAATGTCTGGAGCTGCAGTACCAGGCGTGGCCAATACCAAATGTCTGGAGCTGCAGTACCAGGCGTGGCCAATACCAAATGTCTGGAGCTGCAGAATCAGGCAGGGCCAATAAAAAATGTTTGGAAGTTTGGAATGCAGTACCAGTCACGGCCAATAGAGAATGTTTGGAGCTGCCACTACCAAATGTCTGCAGCTGCAGTACCAGGCACGGCCAATACCAGTTTGGATCTGTAGCTGGTTAACAATGAAGGAGATGCAGCACTCTTTGGCGCACCACAGCCCCTTCAGTCAGACTGCAGACAGATCCCCACTAGACGAGTGAAAATGTAAAATATTGGCCAGTATTCTTAGTTTATACTAATGTTGTGCTTTGTAATTTTGGCTTTTATATGATTGACATAAGCAATGTTTCAATAAATAATGATTTCTTTATTTGCAGGGGCCCAATTCAGTTATGATTGCCCTGGTTATGCTTCTAAACGTGGGTTTGGCAATTCTTTTTGTTCATTTTCTCACCTGATTGGATGCTGGTACAGGTAATAACTTTCCTCTTCATCATGTACTTTTCTGATGGGTGCTGTAAAAGCATGCTGAACCTGTTTGTCTTTTCATAGTCCATTATGACTTTAGCCGCTCATTCAATTCAGAACTCAGATTACTGTACAGGAGGTTGGTGTGGAATGCAGCGTTATAAATGCAGCTCTGGAGAAAAAAAAATTGATACATCGTGAATAAACTATATGTGTCCATGTAAAATGTTTCTAAAATGGTAAATCTACTGTTACAGCTCTTTACCTGATGTAACATCGAAGTTTACTTGTTTTTTTTATTTCTTTTCTTGTAGTGACGTCTGGACAGTGAGAGATGTTGGCACGTAGTTCCTGTTACTAGTGTCATAAGCTGGCACCTGTTCTGTCATGGTACGGGAAGGAGAAGGCTTGAACTTTTGGAAGCAAGATCAATTACTTTAAAAAATAAAAAAAAAATGTATATGTATGTGAGCCTGTGGGGCCTATCTGACTGTTTGGTGGTCCTTTACCAGTCTTGAATGCCACAGAAAGGTAGGCCAGTCACCGTGTCAGAAGGCGAGACACAACCTGCTGCAACAGCCTAGTCGGTAAAGGTGGCCACCAGCCACCACCAGATCGGCACTTTCCATTGATGGAAGCTAACAGCTGCCTTACTATTTTGCCGCCTGACGTTTAGTGAGGAGATAGGGAAAATGACTGCCAGAGGAATGTGCTCAGAGGATTCAGTTGCTGTGGATGCCGTTCCAAAGTTTTCTCCTATCTCAGAAGAAATAGTTTGCAGCATCACTCACCAGTCTTATTCCATTACTTGCTGCTTATACCATCTCCTGCAGCTATGGAAGATAGTATTTCATTTGCTTGTGCATAGAGGCTAATCTCCATGATCATGTATACCTTACGGATAGCCATAATTACTTGCCCCAGTACCGGGGGAAGCAGGAACGAAAGCCTCTTCAATAGATAATAAAATCTGCACATTTACATCTATTGCAGTTTTTCACAATTTTTTTTTTTAAATTTTAGCAATTTTTGAAATTGCTTCTTTGTCTTTGCACAGCGAAGACGCGCTACTTTGTGAACCGAAGCAATGTTCATTAGACCCAGAACTTGGGGTGAGCCGGGGTTTTCTCATACACGTTTTTCTATGGGATTGGTTGAGGATACAACAGATCTGCCTCCGCTGTGCACTGGCAACGCTTCACAGTGTGTCCGCTTTAATTTATTTACAATTTTTTTTACTATTTTATTTTTATTTTTTTGTGTGTTAGTTTTCTGAACCTACGTCATGGTACCGTGCACTGTCAATATATGTATGGATATGTACATAACTAAGGGCTGGACAGATCCCCGGAGCCACACACTCTCAACACCTAAATGTATAATTCAGGTTGATGAATTTGCTTCCATGCTTGTAGTTTAAGAGAAACCAGGCTGGCTCCTACATTGTACTCTTATTTGTACAAGCCTGCGGTATAATTTATAAATATATACATATATACTTCTCTATGAATGCATACGTACACACAGTGAATACATTATTTATTTGAAGGCACAAAGATTGGTTTGTGTGGTCTTTTCTTCAGGTCTATTCTGATGATTTTATTTTAAGATGAAACTTATTGAAATGCAAAGTTTTAGTTTGAAATTTTTTTTTTTTTTTAGAAGAGGGCTTATATTACAAATATAAGAATATAGTCATGGGTATTTAACATTTTAATGAAAAATACTGGAATTTTTTCCAGTCTGTGCACGACATTAGACAATGTACAGAAATCTGTAGAAATTCGCACACATAAATATATATATATATATTTAAATAGAAATTTCAAGTAAATGAAAACAATTCTAAAATTTATTTTTTTAGTTTAAGGTTAGGTGAATGCTATTTTTGTCAGTTTCCTATTGCACAAAGATTTGTTCTTGGATATTATAATACATTTACATAAGATGTTCTCCCTGGCAATATAATACATACTAAAGAAAGAATATTACATTATTTTAAGCATAAATTAAGATTGTGCTGGTGCTAGAAGTAGTGATAGTTGGACGTAAATGAAATTTGATTTCAATGTTCCTCTCTTTCAGACATAATATGAAAGCAGGCAAATTTCACAGCTATATATTCCATTAAAGTGGGTGGCTGACACCGCTCGCTTCCACATCGGAGAAGAGTTGTGCTGATGACGTTACGACCCTGAAAAGCGATTTTCAGATGTGCACTGTTCTAATGAAGGACACTTGCATAATCGCTGCACACATCTTGGCTGATATATGGGGTCATAACCTTATTGGTACAACTCGCCTCCGATGTGGAAGTGAGCGGCGCCAGACAACCACTTTAGCTTTCTGTGTCCTGTTATCACTGGCCGATTCTCCACGTCCCCTGTGTGCAGCTTTATGCATATACACATTAGGGTACATGATGCATTTGAGGCACAATATTATCTCTTAATGCCTTTAGAGAACAATGCCTCCATAATACAACATGCCATGGTGCTCCATCACCTCGGCTTGTATACGGTACTGAATCAGCCCACAGCAGGCTATGGGTGACATACTATGGATCCATGATATGGATAGGAATAAAGAAGTTACCTCATTGGTGATGGCAAAGTATTACGATATGTTCAGCTTTGGTCTAAGTGTCTTGATCTGTTCAGCTTGGGTCTAAGTATTTTAGTATGTTCAGCTTAGGGCCAAGTATTTTAGTATGTTCAGCTTAGGTCTAAGTATTTTAGTATGTTCAGCTTAGGTCTAAGTATTTTAGTCTGTTCAGCTTAGGTCTAAGTATTTTGGTCTGTTCAGCTTAGGTCTAAGTATTTTGGTCTGTTCAGCTTAGGTCTAAGTATATTAGTATGTTCAGCTTAGGTCTAAGTATTTTGGTCTGTTCAGCTTGGGTCTAAGTATTTTGGTCTGTTCAGCTTGGGTCTAAGTATTTTGGTCTGTTCAGCTTAGGGCCAAGTATTTTGACCCCTTTCAGTTGCTAGATTGTAGTGGCACCAGTGCTATGAAACTGGTGTGCAACTTTGCCTCCTGTCGGCCAGGCTTGATTTTCTTCAAACGTTACATCATTTAGGATCTGCCTTTGTTTGCTAAAGTGCATAATATGAATAAAACCTATGAATGGGTTTGTTGCTCCCCCCAACCAATGAGAGACAAAGATGCATGTGGAGCAAGACAGTAGGTGAGGCAGCCTAGCAATGCCCAGTTAGTATCATGCACCGGCATGAAAATCCCTGGTTGCCGAACATTTGCCGCCGCAACAGTGTACTATCTAGTGTACACTTGCGTCTCTCCTTAGCCGACGTCTGGTGGGATTGCAGTATTGTAAAATGTATACAGACTGCAGCCATGGAGGATCTGCTAGTGATAACTAAGCAATGGACCAGAAGGTAATTGAGCATATATGGGCTGCTCTCTGCTGTAAGATCTGCCTACTCGTACTTTTACCTGAAGTGGGAGTCACCTGCTAACATTATTGATAGTGCGCCCTCTTTAGTGTCTTAAATGGATTTCTAAATCCAAGCTTCACTACAGAGCACATATAATATTTTTTATATTTCAGAGCATGATTAATAGAATATGTTGTGGGCTTTTTTTTATTTAATTTATGAGGATTTTCTTATTTATTTTTTTTTTTTGTAAGCCAGGAAAATATTTTCACGTTAATCTATTATTCAGAAAAGAGCTTGGATCTGAGATAGAGATTATCTTCATGAAGAGTGTTTCCTAATTTTTGATCTTTGGGTTTATCTGTATGAAGTAGTCTGCATGGCTTAATGCAAAGCTGAGTATTCCTGCAGTTCGCTATCCTTTGATGTGTCATATATAAGCATGGTGTGAAGGAATCGAAAATATGAACGGAAGCAGTGTTAAAGGGGTAATGAAAAGTTAGAGAATTTTAGTATCAGGTTTTTTAACAGGGTCTTTCCACCATGTTTCCAAAGTAGCCCGAGGATAATGATGGTTTTAAAAGCAAAAAAAAGAAGCGTTATTTACCTCTATACCTCATATTGCCACTTTCATAATCTCCCTTGGAAGGTTGGAAGAGATGTCCTGTTCATCAGTGACCTGATTCTGCAGCCGGCCTTAGTGGTAAGATGACTGTATGAACAGACCTTATAACTACCGGTCCACGGGAACAGCAGCGAGGGTTTCAAGAGGTACTTAACGCTTCTTTTATCTTCATTTACAACCATGTCTTCCATCTGGCCACTTCGGAAACAAAGGTGGGAAAACCTCTTTCAGATCTTCTTGCTGTCATTCATTAAGAACGATTTATTTTTATCACCTGAATGAAAGCGAAGAAGTATTCTATTAAATCACAGCAAACAGAAGTATTGAAACCTATCAATCCAGAATCAATCGATACAGAAAATCACTTGGACAATTGTAAAACGTTTCAGTTTCCAAATTCTAAGCTGTGTCCCCTGAAGATAGCTTACCCCTTTCATCACCAGATTGGATGCATATTTCTTTTATATATATTTTCTTCTCACCCCTTTCGTGTGATTGCCTGTATTAAGAAACACTGTATATTTATTAACATTGTTCTCTAGTTTTAGCTACAGAGTAACGAAGAAGACACTAAATTGTTATTTCAACTTTTGTATGTGTAAATATATTTGACAACTCGGTTGCCTCCTGTATAGCTCAGACGCCTCTTTGACGGGGGCTTCTACATTTCTTACTGAAACTTGTTTGTTATAAAATGTTGTCCCCTTATTTTTCCTTGAAGTTAATACTGGGTAATAAACCACTAATAAGCATGTTGGCTACATTTCTATGTACGATTTATAGGCTTTTATAAAAACAAAGCTGAAATAGAAAATGTTGGTATTTTTCTAAAGATGTGCACAGCTGTATTTTACATAAGATGCTATTTATAATTGGTTGTTATACTGTACACTACGTTTTGGACAGCGAGTGGTCTGCCAATGTACTTTCCAATGGAATGTCGTTTCCTTAAACGTTTCTTGCCGTGGAAAAAAAAAGTCTTTACTTAAAAGTTCTCTTATTTATAATCCTGAACCTAAAATGTTTAACTTATGGTTTTCAGAACCTCACTCGATCCAATAAATATGTTCTTTATCAGGCTCCATCTGCTGTTTCGTCTCCCTGTTTGCGTCCGATGAAAGGTGCAGAAAGTCTAGATCGTAACAGTGGGTGAAACACAAAACATTCTAAGAACTATTTTTCTGTTCACACAGAATTTTTTTTTTAGCAAATCCATTGTAAAATCTTTCTCATAAACCACAGAAACCGCCTGAAAAAAAATCTCTAAAAAAAAAAAAAAGTTCAAAACAATGAACATAAGAAGTTCTATGTAAAAAAAAAATCACTTGCTCTCCATATGCTCAGGCTTTTGAAAATCTAGAATCATTTTAGGTTTGTGAAAAAGGTTCAAGTGATATGGGGAAGAAAGAAATTGTGGCGGGCACAACGGTAAATTTGTATGGAGTGCTAGCCGGGCATATAAAATCAACCAATGGAAATCCAAAAGTATATGCAAAAGGAAGACTGCACATCCAAAAAAAAATAGACTTTATTAGGAAAAAAAAGAGAAAAAATATAACACAGAGATTAATTACACCAAAGGTCTGTATATAATGCGCAAGAATAAACCACGTCCTCAAACCAAAATAATGGGTACGGATATGAAGTTGGAACATATGAAAATGAAAATAAGAATACCCCCAATGATAACATAATACAATTCAAAAATATTTGAAGAATTGGTGTGCGATCAAGATGATGTTTCAGAGCCTGAAAGGGATGATGAAAGAATAAGAAAAGAAATCGCCAGAGGTGTGTAGCGGCCACAACCATATTGGTCAAGATAGAAAAGCCATGCAAGGTAGTGTAGGGTGCCCAGGCGAGGTAGTAGAATGAAAAAACAATGGAATAATATTTGGCCACTAAAAATGCTGCTTTATGTAAAAACTGAAGTAAAAGAGAAGACCTGTACCATAACCCATATGATAAACACCATTAAGTGGAATAAAAAAAACACGTAAAAAAAGACAATGATCAAAAAGTTAGATTAAAAAAATAATGGTATCACTGACAATGTAATCATCTTCCGAAAAGAACACGGCCCTCCATATTCTAATTATTTCTATGTGCGGCCCATTTACCCGGCTGAGTTTGTGACCCCTGCTCTAAAACATCATGCAGTTGACACGATTCCTCCTTTCAGTGTGTCTGGGACTCCGTGATGGACAGCTCTGTTATCCTATCCTGTGCTAGGGCATGCTGAGCTGTCGGTGCTTTGATTGACAGCTCAGTTGACCTATCTGAGACTGGGAGGTGCAGAGATTTCTCCAGGTGCTTCCTATTTTTAGTAATTGCCCTGCTATTTAGGTGAGATATCTGGCCCAGATCACCGCCAGTTATAGCTTCTGCTCACTGGTGTGTGTTTGCGTGATTCCTGTGCTGAGTTCTGATATTCTGCTGCCTGATCTTTGGACCATGTTCTGACTACCCATTTGTTTTTGCCCCTTTGCTTAGATCCACTATTTCTCTGGTATTCTGAGCCCAGACTGTGACCTGATTTACGCCTACATCTTTTCCCTTAGTTTACTACATACTCTCTTGGTACTGACCCTGGAACCTCTGACTTCTCTGCCTCACGGCCTGTCCGTGAGTAGTGACTAGCGACAGACAACAGTTATGGCCGAAAGTGTTGGCACCCTTGAAATTATTCCATGTTTATTTCCTTTGTGTGTATTGCAACAACCCAAAAAACCAGGAAAAGGAAAATTGGACATAATTTCACACACAACCCCCAAAATGGGCTGGACAAAACTGTCTTATTATTAGGATAGAAAAACGAAGAGGACGAATGAGTATATTGACATAAATGAGCTTTATGATTAAAAATGTATTAGTAAAGCAGTATCAAAAGGTATAACGACAATGTGTAAATATGTGGATCAAAAAATCCCACCATATCATAGGACCCATGGAAACATGAGAGACTCAATACCTAAACAATGCATCATAAATTTAAGATGAAGGAATATACACAGGGAAAAATGGCCATGAATAAGTGCGGGTCCCCCAAGGATAGCGTCCTGGGGGGAACCACGGAAACACAAATGTCGTTAATTTCATCATATAATATATCGCATGCCTCTTGAGAAAGCAGTCGCGAAACGCGCGTCGAGGCTTGTTTCTGACGGGAGCTACCAGCCCTCTCTTGTCCCCTATACGAGCAACATCCTATACTCTTGTGGGTGAGTCACTTTGGTCATGTGATATATTATATGATGAAATTAACGACATTTTTTTCTTTACTTAACTGACCTGACCCCCATTTCACTATGTTATATTTTTAATGTTTGCTTGTACCACCTTTTCCCACCTTTTCTTTCTTCCCATCTCTTTCCTCATACCTATTCTTTAACTACACTTTGCTGGATGGCATCTCTATATGAAGTGTTTTACTGATCTGAGTCCATCCTGCTTAGTCCATGTGTTTCAGTGGTTCCCCCCAGGACGCTATCCTTGGGGGACCCACGCTTATTCATGGCTATTTTTCCCGGTGTATATTCCTTCATCTTAAATTTATGATGCATTGTTTAGGTATTGAGTCTCTCATGTTTCCATGGGTCCTATGATATGGTGGGATTTTTTGATCCACATATTTACACATTGTCTTTATACCTTTTGATACTGCTTTACTAATACATTTTTAATAATAAAGCTTATTTATGCCAATATACTCATTCGTCCTCTTCGTTTTTCTATTGATCTTTTGAGTAGGCGTTTTTTTGCGGTTATGGGGTGTGAGTGGTAGCTCTTCCACACCACCAATCCGCTATTTGTAATATGCTGGCCAAAGTGTTTTCCTTATTATTAGGATGTGCAGTCTTCCTTTTGCATAGTCTGTTTTGAAAAAGAAGTGACATTTCCATTCTTTTTGTGTTTTCCACATGGAAGATGCTGTGTACTTTACAGTCAATGGAAAAGCTAAAAAAAAAAATAAAAAAAAATGTTTTTGGAGAAATTTACCATCGTTTTTGCTTTAAAAAAAATTGCTAGCCGTTTCTTCATTATTCAATGGAGAGAAAGAAATGACTAGAAAATAGAGTAAAATGGATGTCACACATACCATAAGAAAACCTTCTAAAAAATTATCTGCGCTAAACCTGTCAGAAAAACGCATAGGAAAGGACCAAGACATTGACCCAAAGATGATTCAGGAAGCCTCTTCTGCTTGAAAAACATCAGGTTTGCACAGGTTTAAAAGATGTGTGCGCACCTCATCCCATTAATTTCTATGGGAAATTCACTTTTCTGTCCATATGAATTGTTCGGACATTTTTCTTTCTTTCTAAAGAGGTTCTGCAGAGCGCCCAGTAAAAAAAAAAAAAAAAGTACTAGTCCCTTCTTGATGTCTAATCAAAATGAGTAAAACACACTTCAGGAAGAAAAAAAACACCTGGTATTACTAAAGCAAGGCATTGCAATGTATGTCAGGCATGTAACAGAGGGGACACCTCTTCCTGTAACATGTATGACTCAAAATTACGACATATTTATCTTGTCTTCATAAAGCCATAGTGCAAATTTTCTGCTATGGAGCTGTAATTGCTGCATATAAACGATACAGAACTATAGCCGGCATTTCAGCCTCTATGGACTTGCCGCAGATACAATTCGATTATCCAAAAATGATGCCGTGAGAAGAATTTATGCAACTCCTCTCTAGGGATGATAATGAGGTGCACAGTGATTATCTTGATTTTTGTGTATTCTGTGTCTACCCCACACACTGAATGGATAAAAACGAAGAAAAGAGTAAGGGCGCAGTCAGACAGCCGTATAACACGGACGACGATCACATCGCAATGCTCGGACTGGCCGGCGGTTCTCCTGACCCAAGCGTGACAGCCAGATAATGCCGGTCAGTCCGTGCACTGCGGTTTGATTGTCGTCCGTGTTACACGGCCGTCTTGACTGCGCCCTTAGAGAAGCACTACAAAGTACTAAAAAGTAACATCTTTTGTAGAAAATATGATTTATTATTTATTTAATATGCTTGCTTATACAGCACCATCATATTCCACAGCACTTTACAGATATTGTCATTGCTGTCCCCATTGGGGCTCACAATCTCAATTCCCTCTCAGTATATCTGGAGTGTGGGAGGAAACCCACCCAAACACGGGGAGAACATACAAACTCCTTGCAGATTACTACTATATGAGATTTGTGGTCTGTAACACGGATATTGTAAAGTGTATCAGTCATTCTTGTGACTTTGTGCTTAAAGCAAACATATTCCGTGGCCAGAACTAGTGAAGTAGAATTGTACACTGATGCATTTCACACATTGGTTTAAATACTCCCATGTGATAAGTATGTAAAGCTTTGAGAATGGGACGAGTTTTCTCCGCAGATGTAATATTGAGTCAGAAAAAAGAAAATAGTACAAAATTTTGAAGATTTAGTTATATTTTAGCTACTGTTCACCAACTTGGCAGATTCACCAACATTGACAAATAAGGATTCGTTCACATGTACCGTTTTTTTATGCTTTTTTAAGGTCTTTTTTTTTTCGGACAGAAAATAGAGTTTTACAGTAGGAGCAAAATGAATGAGGTTTCTAAAATCACATTCACATGGCCCTTGTTTTTTGTGGGGTTTTTTTTGTTTTTACTTTAACGGCATTTTTGTTTCTATTTTGTATACTTTTAAATTCTGCAGGGAAAAGGCTGAATTAATTTACATGCTGTTTTTCCCCAATTAGATCAACGAGGCTTTGTAGCAAAAAAAAAGTAGAATTTCCTGTTCTTCTCCATAGTCTGAACTTTTCTTGAAGAAAATAATCAAAAAGTTGTATTTGAACTTACACCGTTTGAGCAGAGATCTTTACAGGGTCCATCAATTTCAATGGGCGTCATGCAACACTTCATTTTCCCTGCAGGATAATTCATTGCTGCCAGGTTCTCCCATAGATTACTGCTGATTGCTTGGAGTAGCTGGACTGCCTTTGATCAGCTTATTTTTGATAAAAGGATCTATGAAAAGGGTTTTTGAAAAGCGGACAATCCTTTTAAATAGCAATGCAGGATATGTAAAGTAGCAGCCCAGTGATTTTCTTTTTAAGCTTATTCTGTCACTAGTCCCCCAAAATATTTAATTCTGAAACTACTACCTTATTAAGTTGTTCCTTGCTATCAGAAGATTCATGGCATACTTCTCCTTAGGCAATGTTCACACGTTCGGTATTTGGTCAGTATTTTACATCAGTATTTGTAAGCCAAAATCAGGAGTGGAACAATCAGAGGAAAAGTATAATAGAAACACGTCACCACTTCTGTATTTATCACCCAATCCTGGTTTTAACTTACAAATACTGATGTAAAATACTGATAAAATATGGAACGTGTGAACATGGCCTTAGGCATCATTTACACATACGTGTTTTATCTATTTTTTTTTCACAGATAGAACACGTAACCATTGTAATCTATGGTGCTATTCACCTGTCTGTGTTTTTTCATGGATTGTGTTTCCATGCAAAACACATAGAGACGTGTCCGTTTGTCTCTGGTATCACAAATGACAAGTCTATGGCTCCGTGAAAAACACGAACAACGAACGGATGGCATCACTGTGTAATCCGTGTGCTGTCCGTATTTAACATTGCAAAAGATGGGAAAAGCTTCATAATTTATTTATCCATCTGTGAAAAACACTGATGACACGAGTACTACTTTTTTACGTACATGTTTAAACGATGTCTGAATGAGGTCTTCGTTAGATCACGTGATCTGGTGGCCCCCGTGGGAATTAAATGGTTGGAAATTAAATGTTCTCTGAACGTGGGACGCACCATCGGTTACTATAACTGCCAGAATGATGAAATTGTATGGACTGTACCAGTGAAGTTCTCCACTGAGCGAACAAAACCTCCTAACAGAGATAATGATGATGATTACACGGTGGCAGTTTTATGATTACAAAATGACAGCTCAGCCTCCATGACTGGATTCTTATAATTTATCCGCTTATTTAGGACAATATTGAGGGGAGGATAATCACAGTGTTCTCACAACAGGCAGAGATGCTATTAACCCTAGGTGCCCAGGTGGTGCTGTACTGATGCACCACAGAGGATGGACCGTGTGTGATGGATCATGCTATGGTCCAAACAGCCCAAACTCTATCTTTCAAGCTAAAGATCACAAATTGTGGAGTAAATAATTCTTAACTTTTATTAACCCTCTAAAATCATTGGTAATAAGGTGCACCCAACAATACATAAGGAAAAAAGCCTAACCTTAAAGGGTATGGTTTATGCCAGCTGAGGGCCTGTTTGCAAAAGTATTCAGACGTTAATCTCAATATAGGATGAGTGGACACTAAATTATTATGTCCCCACAGACCTAAGGCCAAAAAAAATGGACGATTGGTTTCAGTCTCCCGATTGAGATATTAGGGTGTGATGTTCAATCTGTTTGAGGGCACCATAGCATTCATAAAATTATACTCCACTTAGTATGAATAACCACATCAGGGCTGTTATCTCCCATGATCCCCTGATGATTGCAATAGGATAAAACGCGTTTGGATAAAGAAATTTAAAGGTTCTAATACTGATGTGAAAAACTGACCAAAATATTGCTGTGTGAACAAAAACGACATGCTTTCTAGTGGAAACTTATTCAGGAAACTCTCCTTCTTTGGAAAGTTTTTGGAGGAGTTTTCTGTTTCCTTAAGAGGATTTGGAGAGTTTTTGAAGCTTTTTTTTTTCTGCCGTCCCATTGGACATTATCATTTGGAGTGGCTTCTATCTAGAGCCGCTTCAAAGAAGTGACGTGCACTTTCTTTTCTCCAACCAGTGGGTTTTTCACAGCCTGAAGCCGGAAAAAAAAACCTCTCAAGACATTGGACAAATGAACAGCAAAGAAGTGGTTTTACAATACAAATGAATAGGAAGAGTCTTTTAAACTTTTTTGAAGCGGACCAACTCCAAAAAACATAGCTTAACCAAATCAATCCCTTGTGCTAATGCCACTATTGTGTATTATTTTCAATATTCTTTGTCCAAGATAAAGCTTTTGATCTATAGTCTAATAACATGTTTTTGGTTTAAAAATAAATGTTAGAGGTACAAATAAAATGAAAAGTTCATTTGGGTGCGCACACAGTGGTTTCTAAGTTGTAGTCATTGCATCAAGGTCAGTGACCTGAAAATATGAGAGTGATGCTGAATATAGGAAGGCATTCCAGCCCAATCATTGCTAATCAATAGTGACCAGAGGGCAGCCAAAGGAACAAGCAAATGACAACCAATGGAAATGCCTCCTGTAATATCCCACAATAGCTATAGTCGTCATTTGTTTTCTAATCAATGATTTTAAAGCACAGATAGGAGAGAGAACCTACGTAAAAAAAGAGTGTGTGCCACGTGCTTTTTACTCCCATGCAAAGTCAACAAGGACAAGGCTAATTCTTTCACCTGAAAGGCATTTTCCTGTGGATCCCAATGTTCCTTTCCGGCAGCCACTGTAACAGGTGGTATGGCTCAATGAGTTGGTGCCATCTCCGACTATTAAGGGTTAAAAGATATAAGAGCCTGTATTATCTATGTCCAGCACTATCTGAGACGATGGGATGTACAACATATCTAGATACACAGCTTCGTTCACTGTAGTGGCTGTTCTCTGGTACTGCAACTCATCTCCTATTCACCTGTAGAAGCTGAGCTGCAGCACCTCAGAGCAGCCACTACACAGCTAACGGAGCCGTGCTGTTCCAGCTCTATACACTGTTTACAACCAGCTACCACTGCAACTACAAATAGCTGATCATTTGGTTTGACGAGTGTTAGACCCCCATAGATCTGATATTGATTGCCTATTCCAAGGCTGGAAAGCCCCTTTAAGAATGCTTTTCTACAGTACTTGTAATGGAAACAGAACAGCAAAGCTGCCTATACACTTAGAGAGAGTGATCAGTTTGGCTGTGTGCACACGATGCGTTTTTTATGCGTTTCCGCAGTGTTTCAGCAGCTGCGTAAACGCATTAAAAACGCATGGTAGAAGGGCAGCAATGTTCCCCAATGGAAATCCGCATGTGCTGTGCCCATGCTGCGGATTTTTCCGCAGCGTTTATGCTGCGCTCAAAAATCCGCAGCATGTCCATTAATTTTGCGGAAACGCGGCGTTTTCGCCGCCATTGACTTGCATTAGAACGTGCCAATTCCGCAAGACTGCATTTGTACTTGCGTTATTGGCGCGTTCTAATGTGCGGATGGTACCCGGGTGTGGAGGAGAGGAGAGTCTCCTCCACACCCAGGTACCATTAAAAAATCTGTAAAAAAAGAATAAAATAAAAAATAAATGTATACTTACCTTCTGTCGGCCCGCGCACCACTCCTGCTTGGTTCCCGGCACTTTGCAGTGAGTTGAAGGACCTGCGCTGACGTCAGAGTCATGTGACGGGTCACGTGACGCTGACGTCGGCAGGTCTTTCAATTCAATGTTGCCGGCAAGGGAGAACGGAGTGAGCAGGACAGCGCGGGCCATCAGAGGGTAAAGTATACATTTGTTTTTTATTTTTACCATTCTCTCGGGTCACACTATATAAATCCATGCTGTTTGCATGGATTTATATAGTGTGACCTAGTTGTCAAGCACTTTCCTGGAAAGCGCTTGTCAATCCGCATGCGGAAACGCATGTGAATCCGCATGTATTCCGCAGGAAAAACGCATGTACAATCTGCATGCGTTTTTCTGCCAGGGAGATGCAGAAATGATGCAGAATTTTTCTGCTTCATTTCTGCATCGTGTGCACATACCCTTTTCCTTCATTTTTTCCAAATGTGTAGGGGATATGATTTTGTGGTATTACTAATATATAAGAATTACGGGTTCTCCTTCTGCGCTTCTAAGGCTATGTGCCCACGATGCAGAAATGAAGCAGAAAATTTCTGCAACATTTCTGCATCTCCCTGGCAGAAAAAACGCATGCAGATTGTACATGCGTTTTTCCTGCAGAATACATGCGGATCCACATGCGGATTCACATGCGTTTCCGCATGCAGATTGACAAGCGCTTTCCAGGCGATAGCATCACGTGGAAAGTGCTTGACAACTAGGTCACACTGTATAAATCCATGCAAACAGCATGGATTTATATAGTGTGAACCGTAAAAATTAAAACAAATAAAGCTATACTCACCCCCGATGCCCCGGTGTGTGCAGCAGCGCTCGTTCCTGTCTGGTTCCCGGCTGCCGGCATATCGCGAGACAGAGCGGTGAAGGGCCTGCGGTCACATGACTGTGACGTCACCGCAGGTCCTCAAGCGATGCTGGCATTCAGAGAGAAGCCTTCGGAAAGGTGAGTATAAACTTTATTTGTTATTTTATTCTTTTTTTACAGGTACAATGGTACCCAGGTCTGGATGAGAGTCTCCTCTCCTCCAGAACTGGGTACCATCCGCACATAGAGACGCATAGAAGCCGCTTGTAAAAATGTACAGTCGCGGTTTCTGTGCGTCTCAATGCAAGTCAATGGCGGGAGTTCCGCTGCGCTACCGCAAAATTAAATGACATGCTGCGGATTTTTGTACGCAGCATAAACGCTGCGGAAAAATCCGCAGCATGTGCATAGAACATGCGGAATCCCCTTGGGGACCATGGGGTGCGGATTACCTAGCGTTTCACAAGCGTTTCCGCTGCGGAAATTCCGCAGCATAAACGCTTGAAAAACGCTACGTGGGCACTCAGCCTAAGTGCTGCTTTCCTCCCAAGGAAGAGCATGTGACCAGACCTGTCCATCAGCCTTGTCCAATGGAAAAGCAGCTTTCTTATGTGTAGTGTCTCCAATTAGAAGAGACCGGTCTGGTCAAATGACCTGTAAAGACACTTGGGGAGACAATATTATTCAAGAAGATCATTTCGAACCCCATGGCATACCAATGTGACATTTGCCACCATTGGGGCCATTTTTTTAAACTTAAATGCATATTGAGATCTAAAAAATAATTTTTGAAATTGTGTTTTATTAATTTATTTAGCACTGTTTTTCTTCTCACGGGCTCTTTTTTTTTTAAATGCATATTCAACTTTGATGTGATCTGTGGTCAGGGCCGGCTCCAGGTTTTTCTGGGCCCCGGGCGAAAGAGTCTCAGTGGGCTCTTTTAACACATACCACGATTCATGATGCAGAGATACCACAGAGAAATATATATATATATAGTACACAGGGCCCAGCCTGCCACCTCATCCTTCACATATGCAGACGTGCGCACACAAACACGGTACGCAGACATGTGCACGCACGCACACGGTACTCAGACATGCGCACGCACGCACACGGTACTCAGACATGCGCACGCACACGGTACGCAGACATGCGCGCGCACACGGTACGCAGACATGCGCGCGCACACGGTACGCAGACATGCGCGCGCACACGGTACGCAGACATGCGCGCGCACACGGTACGCAGACATGCGCGCGCACACGGTACGCAGACATGCGTGCACACGGCACGCAGACATGCGCGCGCACACGGTACGCAGACAAGTGCACGCACACGGTACGCAGACATGCGCACGCACACGCGGTACGCAGACATGCACACGCGGTACGCAGACATGCACATGCGGTACGCAGACATGCACACGCACACATGGTACACAGATATGTACACATACAGACATTTTTACACAAATTCTTAAAAACATATATAAAACAGACAAATATATATACACAGTCATACACACTGACATTCACATACATGCACTCACACAGACCCATTACAAATATTTTTAATATGGGGATTGGGGAAGCCTCACTCACCTGTCCCCGGTCCAGTGTCCTGTCCAGCAGCTCCTCAGGTATGGGGCAGTACAGGGCCCCCGGCGTGTCACAGACATCATGGCCCTGGACCATCAGAGGGGCCCACTTTCGGTCGGGTCCGGGCCGCTCCCCCCCCCATCGGTGCAGGACCTCCGACGGTGTTTGATTGCCGTCACTTCACCAGTCATGGCTGCGCGCTGTGCGGCTGTGTCTGCTAGTAATGACGCGGCAGGGGCGACACACAAGCACAATTAAAGGTGCAGTGCCGTCGACCCTGCCGTGTCATTACTAGCAGACACAGCTGCACTGCGCGCGGCCATGTCTGGGGGAGTGCCGGCAATCAAGCAGCACCTGCGTCACTGAACAGGTGCCGAGGAAGCGGCCAGGGCCCCGACAGTGAGTGGGCGGTGGGCCCCTCTGATTTTCCAGGGCCCCGGCACTTGCCCGGGTGCTGACGCCGGCCCTATCTATGGTCATAAAGTAGCTGAAAGGAGCTCAGAAAAAGACAGATAAGAGTTATAAACTTCCAGTCAAACAGTTATGGCTCGTGCACATGAACGTATTAATCTAACGAGTGCTATCCGTGGTTTTGACAAATATCATTTGTGCCCATGTTACTCTATTGGGTTTTGCACATGTCCCATTTTTTCCTCGGACTGAGCTGGTCTGAGGAAAATATCACAACATGCATGATTTGTTTCCGAAAATCAGATGGCTCTCGACCATTCATGTGTAGGTCCGTGGAAAACATCTGACCGCACTCGGGTAACATCTGATTTTCACGGACACACTGAATGAAGAAGATAGAGAAACTTCCTATGGATGAAAAAAACGCTGCAAATACGCAGCAAAAACGCAGTTGCGTACTCCTCCTGCAAAAACGCTGAAAGAAGTGACATGCTCTATTTTCCAAAGACACAACCAAGTCACAAAATACGCAGCAAAAAAAACAACATGTGTAAACAGAGAATTCTGGTTTCTTATAGACTTTGCTGGTACTGCAAGACGCAGCTGAAAATTTGCATAAAAATCTGCATCAAAATCCGCTGCAAAACCCAACGTGTGTGAACATAGCCTTAGACCAGATAAAAATACTTATTTTTACAATCTAATCAGGTCGGCTATATAATCATTTTGTACATTTTCCCCTTGAATATTAAAATGACCATTATATTAGTCCATTTCTGACTAGACTCATAAATCTGACATATATTTTCAAAGTAAATAAACCAGCTTCATCTGGTCTAAGAGTTCTATTTAATAATGCAATTTTGGTTCTCAAGTCCTCAGACAGTTCTGGTCTCCATGCTTAGTGTGGCACACAGACACACAATGCAAAGATTGAGTCAACTTCTTCCCTTTTTAGTTGCTTTCAGGTGTGATTTTCATATTGCCCATACCTGTTACTTGCCACAGGAGAGTTTGAACGAGCATCACATGCTTGAAACAAAGTTGTTTACTCACAATTTTGGAAAGGTGCCAACAATTTTGTCCAGCCCTTTTTTAGGGTTTTGTGTGAAATTATGTCCAATATGCCTTGTATTCTATGTTTTTTTGTGTTGTTCCAACACACATAAAGGAAATAAACATGTGTATAACAAAACATGTGTAATTGCAATAATTTTCTGAAAAATATACTTCATTTTCTGGATCAATTTCAAGGGTGCCAGGACTGTACATAATAGAGTCTTTTGAAATGTATCTTCCTAGAATACTTACTTTTCCAACTCGGCTACTTTCACTCTGATACTGTCGTTTCTTTGGAAACCTGCCAGATGACTTGTTATCCATAGTGATATTACATCTTTCACTGAATTTCAGAGTGCCTGAGAAAAAAAAACATCAGAGCAGAGTGTAGAAGTAAAAAAAAAATGTGAGCGTTAACTGGTAAAACACATCCTAGATCAGGCCTGCACAACATACGGCCCGCTGACCGCATGCAGACCTCCAAAGGATGTTGTGCGGCCCGCGGAGCTGTCTGGGAGACGCCACTCTCTTCATCATATAGTCAAATGTATTGGTGTCTAAAGGACACCAATACATTTCAATACTGTGTTGTGCTAGAACTGGGGGAGAGCAGAGCGACTATCAGCCCTGGCCCCGACGACAACACGCTACTGACCTCATCACACTGCTGTCAGGGCCGCAGAACTGGTGAGGACACTGGTAAGCGCTCCATGAGAAGCCGAAGATGAAACGTCCATTCATTTTAGATCAGGGTGCCGGGGGAGGGAAGGCAAGGGTTGGAATTACTGCAAGGATACATTATGGGGTAAATGGAGGATTGTGAAAGGGGGCATAGTATAGTGGGGGCATTATGCAGAAAGGCATTGTGGGTGAGATATGGAAAGGGGCAGTTTGGGGTGATATTTTGGAGACGGGCAATGTTCAATATTTTTAGCACGAAGCACGGTGAGGGGCAATAATTTATTCAGGGGCACAACATGGAAGATTTTTTGATTCATGGTGCAGTATAATGATACTTTTATTTTTAATGGCATCATGTCATGAAGTGCTACTGAAGACTAAGAAGAGGGAAATCTGCAGAGACAAGCTTTGGGAGTGAATTCTCATCATGACATCTGGACAAAATAGAGAAGAAAAGAAGGACAACGACTCCAATAAGAGAAGATGTTGTCTATAAAGTACCTCGATGTAAATGTTTATTTGTGATATGGACTATGTCTCATCAGTACTGTTATTTCTGTGTGGTCCACAGTCTGATGATGACTGTTAGCAACGACTCCCAGTATCTCCTTACCATTGTTAAGGACACACTGATAATTATAGGTTTATGCAATACAATTGTATATGGGGCTGGACGTACCACCAGACCTGAGAACAGATAGGGTGAAGGTGTTGGTTTGCTCCTTTCATCACAATGTGCTTTCCAGATCATCCCCCCCCCGGTTCCCTCATTTATGCTTCCTTCCTTTGAAGTCCACACCATCCGACTCTTTAAACCCTTCTCCCTGCGAGTGGCAGTTGTGTATCGCCCTCCAGGCTCCTCCCATCAGTTCCTGCATCACTTTGCCACCTGGCTTCCTCACCTTCTATTCTGTGACATCCCCACCCTCATGGGAGACTTTAACATCCCCATCGATGATCCCCTCTCCCAACCTGCCTCTCATCTACTTTCTCTAACCTCCTCATTTGGCCTCTCACAGTTTACTAACTCTTCTACGCATGAAGACGGGAATACTCTGGACCTGGTCTTCTCCCATCTCTGCTTGCTGCATGACTTTACTAACTCCCCTCTCCCGCTCTTGGACCACAACCTTCTTTCCTTCTCTGTCAAGAACTGTCTCCTCATCCAGGACACCCCCACTTACCACACTTATAGGAATACACATACCATTACCATTAATACCCAACAGCTTATGGACAATCTAGATACATCTTTAGCTCCCATCTCCTCCCTCTCCTGTCCAGACTTAGCATTGTCACACTACAATAATACACTGAAGAGTGCCCTAGATGATGCAGCACCTTCTACATGCAGAAAGACCTGACACAGATAACTGCAGCCCTGGCACACGATGAAACATGTTTTCTTCAGCGTTGCTCAAGGTGTGCTGAGCGTCTGTGGAGAAAATCACTTTTAGCAGAAGACTTCATCCACTATAAGTTCATGCTCAAAACCTATAACTCTGCCCTTCATCTGGCCAAACAATCCTACTTCACCACCCTCATCACTTCACTATCCAACAATCCAAAACGGCTTTTTGAAACCTTAAACTCCCTCCTGAACCCTAAAGTACAGACCCCATCACCAACCTCAGCGGTGAGGATCTGACTACTTATTTCCTAGAAAAAATCAACCACATCCATCAGGACATCTCAGCCCAATCTCCCCAGTGCCTGGATCCCCTTCCCTGCCACACTTCAAGCTCATTTGCCTTCTTTGAGCCTGTCACAGAAAAAGTTACCCAGCTCCTCGCTTCTTCTCAGCCTACAACCTGCAAAAGTGACCCCATTTCCTCACATCTCCTGCAGTCTCTCTCACCGATGGTCACCACTCACCTGACCAAAATATTTAACCTCTCTCTTTCTTCAGGTATCTTTCCCTCCACATTTAAACATGCCATCATAACCCCTTTACTTAAAAAGTCATCCCTGGACCAGAACAGCACTGCTAACTACAGACCTATCTCTAATCGTCCATTCATCTCTAAACTCCTCGAACGCTTCGTCCACTCCCGTCTAATCCGCTATCTCTCAAATAACTCTCCTCTCGACCCTCTACAATCTGGTTTCCGCTCTTTACACTCCACTGAAACTGCCCTCACTAAAGTCTCTAATGATCTACTAACAGCTAAATCCAAAGGTCATTGCTCCCTGCAGATTCTCCTGGATCTCTCTGCCGCATTTGACACTGTGGATCACCAGCTCCCCCTCACTATGCTCTGCTCTATAGGCCTCAAGGAAACCATTCTCTCCTGGTTCTCCTCCTTTTTCTCTGACCGCTCCTTCACTGTATTTTTTGCCGGCTCCTATTCCTCTCTTCATCCCCTTACTATCGGGGTTCCGCAGGACTCAGTCCTAGGTCCCCTCCTCTTCTCTCTATACATGCCCCTATTGGACAAACAATCATCAAATTTGGGTTCCAGTATCATCTCTATGCTGACGACACCCAACTATACACTTCTTCCCCTAACATCACCCCTACCCTAATACAAAATACCAAGGATTGTTTGTCTACTGTCTCTAACATCAAGTCCTACCCCCATTTTAATCTGAATCTCCCCAAAACTGAACTTGTGTTTCTCACTTCTACTAACCTAACTCTACCTAACATTGAAATTACCTTGGAGGGTTCATCCATAACTCCCAAGCAGCATGCTCGCTGCCTTGGGGTCATATTCGACACTAAACTTTCCTTTATTCCCTATATCTGATCACTCACCTGCTCTTGTCACCTGCATCTTAAAAACATCTCCAGAATCCCACCTTTTCTCACCTTTGAAACTGCTAAAACTCTTACTGTCGCTCTTATTCACTCTCGACAGGACTACTGCAACTCTCTTCTGATCGGTCTCCCTCTTACCAAACTTTCTCCTCTCCAATCCATCCTGAATACGGCAGCCAGGGTTGTATTTCTGTCCAGCCGCTTCACGGATGCCTCCATCTTTTGCCAGTCATTACACTGGTTACCCATTCGCTACAGCGTCCAATATAAACTCATTGCTCTCACTCACAAAGCTCTCCACAGTTCTGCACCACCTTATATCTCCTCTCTCATCTCTGTCTATCGCCCTACATGTGCCCTCCGTTCTACAAATGACCTAAGACTAACATCCCCCATAATCCGAACTTTGCACCTCCGTCCCCAAGACTTCTCTCGTGCTGCACCAGTTCTCTGGAATGCACTACCCCAGATGATTCGACTGATACTTAGCCCCCACGTCTTCAAGCGCGCTTTAAAAACCCATCTCTTTAAACAAGCCTACCACTTCAACTCAGTAAACTAACTTTCCCCTGTTCCCTCCTTCTAAATATTATTCAGAATCTGCACCCTACTATTCATCTGTCTCCACTCCCTCCATCACACAATAACTGCACTCGATACTTGATTATTGCACTTAAACATACTGGCTGATGACTAGATCATGCAGTCTTATATGAAAATCCCTACTTATTATAATTGCCTGACCTGAAATAACAAGCACTTTTCACCTATTGTGTCCCCCCATTTCCTTGTAGAATGTAAGCTTGCGATCAGGGACCTCACATCTAATGTAACAGTTTAAACTGTCTTACCTGTTATTGAATTGTCTGAACATGTCCCCACTTAATTGTAAACTGCTGCGGAATATGTTGGCGCTATATAAATAAAAATTATTATTATTAATATGGAGACACCATACTGTGTTGGCGAGCACTGGCGGGCATTATATCTTTTTGGGGGTCTGTGTGGATATTATGATGTGATGGACCACCATTTCACAAGGCAAAAGTGATAACTAAATGGCTCGCCAAACAAAATATTGACATTTTGGCTCATGGCCAGGAAATTCCTCAGCTCTGAATCCCATTGAGAACCTGGGGTCAATCCTCAAAATGTGGATGGACAAACAAAAAAAACCCTGAAATTGTGATGAACTCTAACCACTGATTAGTCAAGAATGGGTTGTCCTCCATCATGATTTGGCCCAGAAGCAGATATCAAGCTACCAGAGTGAATTGTAGAAGTCTTGAAATATAAGAGTCAACACTGTAAATATTGCGTCTTTGTATAAACTTAATGTATTTAACAATAAAAGTTTAAAAAGTTATGAAACACTTATAATTGTACTTCAGTAACCATAGAAACATCTGACTAAAAGATCTAAAAAACGCTAAAGCAGCAGACTTTGTGAAAACCAAAATTTGTGTCAGTCTCAAAATTTTTAACCACAACTGTAGTCTCGCTCATCAGAATAGCGATAAAATATTCCCTTGTCGGTTGAGGGGATTCATCGAAAATGGTGCAAACAAAAAGTGGAAAAATATCCTTTAGCTGCAGAGGTTTTTTCCTGCAGCTTTTTCTTACATTAATTAGAATAATAATTTAAGCATATTTTAGTTAAGCACCGTGTAACACACATTATGCCTTTTCTGGCTTTCACCATTGTGTATATGTAAGGGGTATGGACTGGACTGTTCCTACCCATCTCCACCAATCACTTTGCGTGTATTATGTCTTGTGTCTTTTGCATATATATATATATATATTGTGTCATGTGAAGTGTAATATGTATAGTGTGATAAGTAATGTAAAGGTTAATGTTATTAGTGTACAGTATAGGATAGCATAAGGTAGGATAAGATTGCGACTGTAGTTAGATAGTGACCTTAAGGTAAGGATATAGTTAACTAGCGCATAGTGGGAGGAGCTTAGTGCTAGGGCAACTGACTGCTTCCTTTATATAGTTAGATAGGGACAAGTTCAAGTTCCAGAAGGAAGTGTCTGTGAGCAGTGCTGCCGTTGTGGGTAAACTACAGAAAAGGAGACTAAGGGACAAGGGAGTAGCGCGACCTTGAAGTGACAGAAGAGAGGGATTGGTCTTCCACTGAAAAAGCGGTCCTTGGATAGGATGACGTGTCACGAGAAACCCTGAGCTTGCAAAACGCTCTAACAGATCTAAACAGGACTGAGTTCGTGGGACTAGTGGGGGTCCCGAGTCGTAGATCCAGGGCGCCAGTAATGGAATAAATAGGACGCGGAACCGCTGAGCAGGTAGAGAGACTTGCTGAACAGGACTGTGGCGACAAGCTAGGCTGCGATGAATTGAGGTGAAACAGTGTGCTTCCCCGGACCTGGAGTAGACTACAGTAGAAGGATACTGTGTGTATGAAAATATCTTACACTGTGAAGGAAACATCCCTAAGACTTTGTACCCGCTACGCCTTATACATAACCAGTAAACACTGTGTTATAGAACGGGAGTCTCCTTTATTAAACTGCAGTACCTTTGGTCCTGGCCAGCCAACTCCATCGGCTACAAGCAGCCTGCACAAGTGATCGACCCTCACAGCACCAACATCAGCACCCAGCCAGGACCCACTCTTTCATGTAGCACGCCGGGGCGTAACAGGAGAAGACAAGTGCCTCGCCCGCGACTACCGCCCTGCGCCGCTCTACACATAATTTCTGTACATTATGATTACAGAGTTTCATCTTCTTGGCTCCTGTCATACAACAACACCTAAGCAGAGGGTAGAAGTATTCTAAGTGTCAGGACATACTTACAGCTCACTTGCTAAAAAATGCTTGCTGATGGATTGCAGAGTGTAGAGGTATCATCACAGAGTAAGCATTGGCTGCCAGGATGACTGCCAGGAATCTCGCTGGAGCCTAGAGCTGGATAGAAGGAACACTTGTATTTCCATAGTGAAGAGAATACAACCCAGGCTTGTTTTTAGCCCCGTCTGTTCAAGGAATTGTACGCTGAAATGACAACTAAAGATTTTTATCACATTCAGCTGTCACCAAGGCTTGCGTTACTTTTCAGAACAAGTGAGGGGGCAGTTAGATAAAATCTTGAGTTTTGACTGTAATATAGGAAGAAGTTGATTTCTTTAACACATTCTTTTCAATCAATTTGTCAGGAAAGTTCTATCAAAGGGTCTGAAGGAATCCAAAAGATAAAAATGGGTAATAATACATAAAGGGGGCATGATTACTGAAAATGTGATATATGGAAAGCTCAATGGGCAACACGGTGCCTTAGTTGTTAGCACTGTCACTTTGCACCGCTGAGGTCTTGGGTTTAAATCCCACCAAGGACAATATCTGCAAGGAGTTTGTATGTTCTACCCGTCTTTGCGTGGATTTCTTCCCACACTCCAAAGACATACTGATAGGGAATCTAGATTGTGAGCCCCAATGGGGACAGTGATGATGACTGTAAAGCGCTGCGTAATATGATGGCGCTTGGTAAAAGAATATAATTAATAAATAATAATGACCTATTTTTCTTTAAAAATACAACCATTTTCTTTTTTAAAAAGTTAAAAGTTGCCAAACAGTTCAAGACAGGAAAAAAGCACATTTTTAGATTTTGTGACAAATTCATGTATCGCGTGCATCATTTTGATTAATTTTGCGCCAAAAACAAATACTAGCACAACATTACTAAAAAAAGGAAAGAATTCAACGAGGTCTCAGCACTCACGTGCGAATGAATCAGGCTTTTAATTCAATAAACACATAAATCCAATTAGGGCGCGTTTCAGCCCATCCCAGGCTTTCATCAACAATGGAAAAAGAAAGATTTGAACAACATATAAAGGTTAACGCAAGGGAAATGACATCATCACAGAGAAGTGCAAAGAAACGGCACCGCAAAAATATAAAACAAAAATAAAGAATGAAACGTAAATTCTCACTGAAGAGAAAACAGAAAAATCCATAAATACATAGTAATGTTATGCAATAAACATGCATATACAGTATATCCCTTAAATTTATACCCATAAATAAATTCAGTTCTAATATTCCCTCATTCAAGAATAAATATTAGGCTCACATAGTGTATATACAGTATCTCACAAAAGTGAGTACACCCCTCACATTTTTGTAAATATGTTATATCTTTTCATGGGGCATCACTGAAGATATGACACTTTGGTACAATGTAAAGTAGTCAGTGTACAGCTTGTATAACAGTGTAAATTTGGTGTGCCCTCTAAATAACTCAACACACAGACATTAATGTCTAAACCACTGGCAACAAAAGTGAGTACACCCCTAAGTGAAAATAGCCAAATTGTGCCCAAAGTGTCAACATGTGGTGTTACCAGAATAATTTTCAAGCACTGCTTTAACTCTCTTGGACATGGAGTTCAGTAGAGCTTCACAGGTGCCACTGGAATCCTCTTCCACTCCTCCATGACAACATCATGGAGCTGGTGGATGTTAGAGACCTTGCGATCCTCCACCTTCCTTTTAGGTCTGGAGACATGCTTGGCCAGTCCAGCACCTTTACCTTCAGTTTCTTTAGCAATGCAGTGGTCATCTTGGAGGTGTGTTTGGGGCCATTATCATGTTGGAACATTGCCCTGCGTCCCAGTTTCCGAAGGGAGGGGACAATGCTCTGCTTCAGTATGTCACAGTATATGTTGGCATTCACGGTTTCCTCAATGAACTGTAGCTCCCCACACCTGGCAGCACTCACGCAGCCCCAAACAATGACACTCCCACCATGATTGACTGTAGGCAAGACACACTTGTCTTTGTACTCCTCACCTGGTTGCCACCACACACACTTGATACCATTTGAACCAAATAAGTTTATCTTGGTCTCATCAGACCACAGGACATGTTTCCAGTAATCCATGTCCTTAGTCTGCTTGTCTTCAGCAAAGTGTTTGCAGTCTTTCTTGTGCATCATCTTTAGAAGAGGCTTCCTTCTGGGACAACAGCTATGCAGATCAATTTGATGTAGCGTGCGGCATTTGGTCTGAGCACTGACAGGCTGACTCCCCACCTCTTTAATCTCTGCAGCAACACTGGCAGCACTCATACGTCTATTTTGAAAACACAACCTCTGGATATGACGCTGAGCACATGCACTCAACTTCTTTGGTCGACCATGGCAAGGCCAGTAGAACCTGTCTTGTTACACCACTGCATCGTCTTGGCCACCGTGCTGCAGCTCAGTTTCACGGTGTTGACAATCTCCTTATAGCCTAGGCCATCTCTATGTAGAGCAAAAAAATTTTTTTTTTTCAGATCCTCAGAGAGTTCTTTGCCATGAGGTGCCATGCTGAATTTCCAGTGACCAGTGTGAGAGTCATAACACCAAATTTAACACACCAGCTCCCCATTCAGACATGAGACCTTGTAACACTAATGAGTCACATGACACCGGGGAGGGAAAATGGCTAATTGGGCACAATTTGGCCATTTTCACTTAGGGGTGTACTCACTTTTGTTGCCATTGTATCAAAGTGTCATATTTTCAGTGTCGTCTCATGAAAAGATATAATAAAATATTTACAAAAATGTAAGGGGTGGTATTCACTTTTGTGAGATACTGTATCTCAATATGGATATACAGTGCCTACAAGTAGTATTCAACCCCCTGCAGATTTAGCTGGTTGACACATGCGGAATTAACTTGGCATTGTGACATTTGTACTGTAGATCAGCCTGGAAGTGGGAAATGCACTGCAGCAATTTTTTTTTTTTTTAAAAAAACATTAAAAGTTAATTCAGAGTGTCATTTATTATTCAACCCCTCAAACCACAAGAATTCTGTTTGGTCCACCTAAAGTATTAAGAAGTAGTTCAGGCACCAAGAATAATGAGCTTCACATGTGTAGATTAAAGATCTCTTTTGCCAGCCTTTTCTGACTATTTAAGACCCTCCCCAAACTTGTGAACAGCACTCAGACATGGTCAACATGGGAAAGACAAAGGAGCATTCCAAGGCCATCAGAGACAAGATCGTGGAGGGTCACAAGGCTGGCAAGGGGTACAAAACCCTTTCCAAGGAGTTGGGCCTACCAGTCTCCACTGTTGGGAGCATCATCCGTAAGTGGAAGGCTTACGGAACTACTGTTAGCCTTCCACGGCCAGGACAGCCTTTGAAAGTGTCCTCCCGTGCCGAGGCCAGGCTTGTCCGAAGAGTCAAGGCTAACCCAAGGACAACAAGGAAGGAGCTCCGGGAAGATCTCATGGCAGTGGGGACATTGGTTTCATTCAATACCATAAGTAACGTACTCCACCGCAATCGTCTCCGTTCCAGACGAGCCCGTAAGGTACCTTTACTTTCAAAGCGTCATGTCAAGGCTCGTCTACAGTTTGCTCATGATCACTTGGAGGACTCTGAGACAGACTGGTTCAAGGTTCTATGGTCTGATGAGACCAAGATCGAGATCTTTGGTGCCAACCACACACGTGACGTTTGGAGACTGGATGGCACTGCATACGACCCCAAGAATACCATCCCTACAGTCAAGCATGGTGGTGGCAGCATCATGCTGTGGGGCTGTTTCTCTGCCAAGGGGCCTGGCCATCTGGTCCGCATCCATGGGAAGATGGATAGCACGGCCTACCTGGAGATTTTGGCCAAGAACCTCCGCTCCTCCATCAAGGATCTTACGATGGGTCGTAATTTCATCTTCCAACAAGACAACGACCCAAAGCACACAGCCAAGAAAACCAAGGCCTGGTTCAAGAGGGAAAAAGTCAAGGTGTTGGAGTGGCCTAGTCAGTCTCCTGACCTTAACCCAATTGAAAACTTGTGGAAGGAGCTCAAGAATAAAGTCCACATGAGACACCCAAAGAACCTAGATAACTTGGAGAAGATCTGCATGGAGGAGTGGGCCAAGATAACTCCACAGACCTGTGCCGGCCTGATCAGGTCTTATAAAAGACGATTATTAGCTGTAATTGCAAACAAGGGTTATTCCACAAAATATTAAACATAGGGGTTGTATAATAATTGACCCACACTTTTATGTTTAAAATTTAATAAAATTCAACTGGGCAACATAACTTTTTGGTTTGTAAGATTTATGCTTCTGATCATAAAACCTACTCTCGTTTGCAGCTTGAAGGCTCGAACTTATTTGCATCTTATCAAACCAGCTAAATCTGCAGGGGGTTGAATACTACTTGTAGGCACTGTATAGGAACCTGCACGGACATTTAATAAGGAATTTCACATTGCTAGATACACAGGTAAAACATCTATTCATTTTGAAATTATGTCCTGTATGTGGATGGGAATGTACGCATTTTAAACAAGGATGCGTGCCATTCGTTCTAGTGGAAAAAAACAATAGCTGAGGTATTGTAATTCACTGCCCATATCTGCGAGCGCCAATTTATTCCTAATTTTAGGTAATCTTTTATTGCAAATCAAAGGAGGATTTTTCTTTTCCAATATTTTTTTTATTAACATTTAACAAATAAAAGGAAAAATGTAGGAAGGAAGGGGTGAAAGGATGAATGGGATGAAAAAGACCAAAGGAGGATTTTTAAAAGCTGGTATGCTTGTTGTAAAATATGCCAGTGTTTTGTTTTGATCATCTCTCAGATTTATAGGGTGGAAATCTCTCACAAATGGGATTCCCAAGGATTTATCCTTCGATAAATTCCTATGCTTGTCAGCCTTCAATCTTGCTCTGTATAATAAGTGTGGCGGGTAACCCCTGGCTTTAAACTGTGATTCCATTTCAATCAACCTCTGTCCACACAGTAAGGAATCAGTCACTATATTCTTTATCCTTTTTGTCACGATTAGTGTTGAGCAAATTTGTTCGGCATTTCAAATTCGGGTTCGTGTTCGGGGTTCCAGCTTGTTCATGCCAAAAAATCGGCTCTGCTTGTTCATGGGCGGAACCGATTTTTGGCGCGAACAAGCCAGAATCCCAAACACGAACCCGAATTTGAAATGCCGAACAAATTCGCTCAACACTAGTCACGATTCCTCCGCTCAGTGTGTTTTGGACGCAGTGAGTGACAGTTTTGCTGCCCTATGGAAACAGGGTTGTGCTGAGCTGTCAGTTCGGTGACAGCTCAGTCATCCAATCTAGTGCAGGGGCGTGATGCAGATTGATCACTATTGTTCTCAAACAAACCTGAGGCCTTGACAGAACAGCTGTTGTTACATTGAGAATAAATTACACACAGATGGACTCAATTTACTAATTTGGTGACTTCTGAAGGCAATTGGTCACTCTGGATTCTATTTAGGGGTATCAAACTACAGGGGGCTGAATAAAAATGTATGTCATAATTTTCAAATTTCTATTTTTAAAACCATGTATTATTTCCTTTACACTTCACAAATACTTGCTACATAGTGTTGGTATATCACATAAAATCCCAAAGAAATACAGTTAAGTTTGTTGGTGCCATGTGAAGAAATGTGGACTAGTTCACAAGCTATGAATACTTTTTCAAGGCACTGTACCTGGATGATATTCTAATTTTCTCACCCGATTTGGACTCTCACCGGGAACATGTCCATGTAGTATTACAAAGGTTGAGGAAGAACTGTTTGTTTAAATTAGAGAAATGTGTTTGTTCTGTTCAGGATATTTCATTCTTGGGGTTTATCTCGTCAGCAGAAGGGTTTAAGATCAACCCTGGGAAGGTACAGGCCATAATTAATTGAGTTCAATCTCGTGACCTTAAAGCATTGCAATGTTTTTGTGGATTCGCCAACTTTTATAGAAAATTCATCAAGGGTTTTTCTCAGATCGCTAAACCTCTTACTGACCTAACACGTAAGGGGGCGGATCTCAAGGATTAGTTGCCAAATGCTGTTAGGGCTTTTGAAAGATTAAAAGAGTGTTTCATGTCTGCTCCTGTTATCATTCAGCCCAATCTCCAGGAACCTTTCATTGTGGAGGTGGATGCAATGGAGGTCGGGGTAGGGGCCGTTTCATTGCAGGGGTCCAAAACTCTGACTAATCTGCGGCATTTGCTTTTTTTTTCCAAAAAAATTCTCGTCTACTGAAAGAAATTATGATGTTGGGATTCCTAAGTTACTTGCTGTTAAGGTATTTTTTGGAGGAGGCAGTTCATCAAGTTACTGTGGTCACTGATCATAAGAATCTAGCTTACATTGAATCAGCTAAACGATTAACCCCCAGACAGGCCAGATGGTCCTTGTTTTTCTCTATTTTTAATTTCTCTATCACATTCAGGCCAGGGTCCAAGAATGTGAAAGCTGACGCATTATCTTGCAATCTTGATTCACCTTCTCCTCCAGAACCTCCATCCTCCTTAATTTCTCAGGGTATTGTGGTTTCTATGATAACCTCGGAGTTGGAAGCGGAGATCTGTAAAGTCAAGTTGTTGACTCCTTCCAGGGTCCAAATTATTTGTGCCTGTGTATCTAAGATTCCGTCTGTCACTAGAGTTTCATAATTCCGTCTTGAGTGGTCATCTTGGGGTTACATCTACGCGGAAAGCTTTTGCTAGACATTTTTGGTGGCCGTCTGTGTATAATAATATTAAAGATTTTGTATCTGCTTGTGAAGTCTGCGCATTTGCTAAAGTCTGTCATAACCAGCCGGTTGGGAATTGACTCAGTTGCCAATTCCAGAAAGATCATGGACTCATCTGTCCATAGATTTCATAACAGATTTGCCTCTGGTGTGAAAACTGTTATTTGGGTGGTGGTTGACCGATTCAGCAAACAGGCTCATTTTGTTCCTTTGTCAGGATTACCTAATGCTGAGACACTCTCCAGGTTGTTTATTTCTCATATTGTAAGGTTACATGGGATCCCTCTTAACACTGTGTCTTATAGGGGAGTGCAATTTGCTTCTATATACTGGAGAGATTTTTGTAGTAAACTGGGGTATGATTGTCATCTAAAAATATTAAACTTAAAGTGCTGTCGGCAAAGTTGGGTCCAAAGTTTATTTGTCCTTATGAGACTCTGGAGGTTGTCAATCATGTCACTTTTAGATTAAAGCTTCCTCCGTCTCACGGATTCCTAATATTTTCGATAGATCACTATTATAAGAGTCTGTCCCTTCGTCAATGTCTCCCTTATCCCTGCCTCCTCTGGTTTCGGTCAATGGTAGCTTGGAGAATGAAGTTCAGAGGATTGTGGATTCTCATAGGGTGTGAAATCCCCTCTAGTATCTCATCCACTGAAGGGGATACGGACTCAAGAAGAGATCCTGGGTCCCAGCTCGAGATGTGAAGGCTGATAGGTTAGTCACGACCTTCCATCTGAAATTTCCTGGGAAACCTTGGGGAGTGCGGTGCCCCACCCCTCTAGAAGAGAGGGTATTATCACGATTCCTCCACTCAGTGTGTTTTGGATGCAGTTAGTGACAGTTTTGTTGCCCTATGGAATCAGGGTCGTGCTGAGCTGTCAGTTTGGTGAGTGACAGCTCAGTCCTCCTGTCTAGTGCAGGGGCATGCTGGGCTATCAGTATTTTGATTGACAGCTCAGTTGTCCAATCTAGTACAGGGGCATGCTGAGCTGTCGATATATTGATTGACTGCTCAGTTGTCCAAACTGAGAATGCAGGATTAGTTAGGTAAAACTTTAAAGAAGTGGTTTTGTATTACTATATTCTAAGGATCCAATTTCTCAAAAGACAGTAGCACTCTTCTTTAAAAAATATAATTTTGTTATGCCCGGAGTCATGTCCATGTCCAGAGAGATCCACAAAATAAAAGAAAATCCATAGCATTGGCAGAGAAAATAGATGTTTAAACACCAGAGTACATGAAAAGTGTCAATCTTTATTGGTATTTGTCAAGCATACATTGACAAAGACCAGTGATAGTTGAAGCGCTGCATGTATCCTGCTGAATAATCCTGGCATTTTAATAAAATTTTTAATAGCAATCACCTAAAGAAATAATATGATATTTTAAAGAGGTTAACCACCCAGCACCCCAGCCGATCAGCTGTTCTCGGTGCCGGCGGCAGCCTGAAGTGCTCAGTTACAAAGCTGAACCGTCTACTGCTAGTGGCCACGACCAGGTATTGCACATCCGCCCCCTATGGATTTGAATAGTACCCGGCTGCAGCCACAATACAGTAAACAGAGCAGCTCAGTAACTGAGCACTTCTGGTCGCTGCTGGCACTGAGAACAGCTGATCGGCGAGGGTGACGGGTGTTGCACCCACATCAATTAGACATTGATGACCAATCCGAAGGATAAGTCATCAATGGTAAAGTAGTGGTCATCCTCTTTAACAACTGTGGTGCAACAATGCCAGTTAAATATTTAAGTATATTTTATTGTTTATATTTTATTTTATAGTTTTTGCATTTTTTTTATATATATATGTATGTATATGTGTATATATATTTAATTTTTGATTTTAGAGAAACCAATAGTAAAAGTTATTTTTTGGAACTTAAGTTGCAAAGATCACATTGCAGAAGGATTGTAGGGATATGGGGTGGCAGACAGATCCCACTTGTTCTGTTTGACTGCTTAGCTGTTACTGTCACTAATGACCACAGCATCTAAGGGGTTAAACAGACAGGATAAAAATTATCACCAATACCGGCTGTTGCAGCAAAAGCCCAGCTCTATATTACAGATGGCTCTCGCTACTCAGATCCTGAATCTACTCCATACAGCTCCTTTTGACTTCCACGGAACATGTACAACGTAGGTCAGGAAATGATTAATAAATCATAAAACTATAAAAATGCTCACATTATTTACCCAGCCTCTCCAAAAAATAGAAAATTGATTAAAACCACATAGTTACATATTACAGTTGAAAAAACACACATATGATATAGAATAAAGGAAATGGGGTATAGATACAATAAACTACATGAAAACTACAGCTCGCCCCACAAAAAAAACTTTTAATACTATATTTTATTTTGTAGAAGTATTACAATCTAACAAAAAATATATAAATTTGATATCATAACCGACACGTAGATGAAACAAAATTGAAAAATCATAATGCCGTTAGGCAAAAATTTAGAAAACTGAACATGAGGTTATTCGTTTAAAATTCTGATCAGACTGTATGAAGCCCACTGCACACTACCACGTCACGGTGAACCTTTTAGTGGGTCCCTTGCCTGGTGTGCCTGTGGCGTGGTGTGACCTGGAGCCATTGGGGCTTTGCCTTGCATGGGTGCTGTGGGGCACCTTGCCGCTCCCATTTTTGGTGCGCTGTCACTTCGTCAGTGGTCAGTGCATGGCACCACACCTTTTAGGTTCACCATGACATGGCAGTGGGCTTCATAAAGTCTGATCAGAATATTAAACTAAGAACCTCATGTTCAGTTTTATAAATTTTTGCCTAGCGGTACTAGATCAATCTAAGATTTTTGGATGTGCAGTCCATGTCTTTTTCTACAGCTATGGTATTTTTACCACACAGTTAAAGGGGTTGTTCACTACTCTGACAACCCAATCTCAATCAGCATGTTTGCCCCCCGCAAAATAACAACACTTATACTCACATCTGGTACCAGCGCCGATCCCTACACCCAATCAGCGCTGGCTTCAATCTTCCCTCCTTTGGATGAGTCAGACATCAAGAGGAAATGAGCGGTCAGCTACAGCTTTACCTTCCCCTTGATGTTTGATTTGTCAGAAGGTCGGGGAGAGTGAAGCCATCACTGATTGGGTGCAGGGATCGTGTGACATAACAATGTGATGCGATCCCTGAGAGAGTTAGTGCCAATACCGACCGCTGGAACAGCGCTCGCATCGGAGGTGAGTATACTGTAAGTGTTGTTACTGGGGGCAAACATAGGGATTCAGAAGGGGTTGTCCAAGGTAGTAGACAACCCTTTTAACACAGTAAAAACTCAACAAAACAATTATAAAACATTGTACAATTGCTGTTTTCATTTTTTTTATATTGATATTCTGTTTCTTCGGCTCAGACATGGCTACAGAATGCACACCGAATGTTTGTGCTGTTCTATGTTACGTTGGTCTATGTATTGGTGACATCTCGGGGTTCCCTGTAGTTTCTCGTATTTATTTACACCGGTAACATGTAATACGTAATTAACTTGAATTTTGTGCCAATGTACAAAGGTATAATTTAAAATGAGAGAAATTACAGCACTCCACAAAATGCTGGGATTTGTCAGAGAGAATTACAGTCATGTAAGTAAGAGTCAGCTCAGCAAACACAAACCGATCTTCACGCAGCCTGAGCTCATTCATTTTCAATAGCTGTTTAAAACTGTTCCTGGCACCAAACTGAAAGCTATATATAGTTTTGCTTGTAACATAATATTTACTTCAGTCTCCAGTGGGAATTCTTTTTATAAAATGTCATTGAACTATTTACTATGGCAGAGTTATTAATCAAGTGAATATGACTCTCTTGGATGTAATAATCCACTTTCTTCTATTTAAGTCTTCTATAAATTGAAGGGCTTGTTTCTAGCACAATCCTCATTTAACATTTACTGTCAAAGTGAGAACAGCGAAAGCTTACAGTCAGTGGCACTGCGATGAAATCAATCTAAATTACCAATTGTGCTTCCCTTCCCCTTATACCTCATGACAGAGTATGGCTGACTCGGATCAAAATGACCCAATTTTAACCTCCAATCCCAGATTAACACCAACCTCATCCCCTTAATTAAGACACTGAAACTTTAATCTTTTGGATAATTTTGCAACAGCGGCCATTTATTTAACATTTCAACATTAAATTAACAACAATACAATGAAAATTTAAGAAGGGGGGGGGGGTTCTTGGAGCTAAGAGATCTGGCACCACCAAATAAAATTACTAACAGACCATTTTACCCTCAGCCGAAAAAAAACCCAGCTCGAGGGCACCATACTACCGCAGTACGTGATAGCTTACCACACCACAAGCTCCTAGGGTCAAACCCTGTTCAGATCCCAACCAATGCCAGATCAACCCTTCCTCCATTTTATACTGAAAGGGAATCATCCATTTAAATCCTTCCTCCACCAATAATATACCAACTTCAAGGACCCCCGTCACCATGAACAGTCCTCTCACCTCAGACTCATGAGTGCCCCTACACCGCCAGAGCTCTTTCAATATTTTCTTGGCGAGTGAGTGCCCACAAATCATTGAGACAAAAACTTAAATATTCCAACTTGTGGTGTCTCACACTAATACCCCCATTCCTTGCAACAAAAGCCGAGATTGCCTTATTCAGCGTCACCCTCACTCTATTAATCCCTTTTACGGATCGCACCAACCTTCATTTTTTCCGTGGGACGATATTCGACCAGACTGGTAAAATACCTGAAAAAGATGTCTACAACTGCAACCAATCAAAACAAATATCACCCATTAATTCCCTCACTGGCCTTGCCCCAAATCGTTACCACCCATATGCAACACCAAAATATCTGGCATCCTGTCCCAGCGAGCCGCCTTCAGCAATACCCTGCTCCATACCATCCCTCTAAATCCAAACCACCAAACTATCCCAAAACCTAATTGCCTACCATCCGGCCTGACATCAGCGTGCAATAACCCTCAAAGTATGAATGAATGTTCAAAATTCCAGGTTAACAAGGAACGCCGTTTGTAAAATAACCATAAAAGAAAATTAAGCAATTTACCAACTAAACCATCCCTTTAACCCAACCCCTACTCAACGTCTAAAGACAAATAACGATTTGAGCTCCATCTACGCCTCATAACCTCCGGGCCAACTCTCTGTTCCCCACTTCTGTAGCCGCACCAATTCGGAATGATTGAGAACCATAGACAGATGGAGCAAGACCCAGTTCCTGTAAACCCCATCTCAGTACTGCTGTAAACTGAAAATGGGAAAAATAACAACCATTAGCGTGACAGAGAAGAGGGATAACTCTGCCCTACCAAATCTGCCAGTAACTCACTAAACACCTCATAGGACACATCAATGCCCCACCCACTGTTCCTAAAATGATACCTCTCCCTTTTCCAAACTGATCGTTTTTTGATCTCCAAACCCCGAAATCAACACCCCCCAACCCAACAGCTAATATCCTCGTCACACAAACCCCTAGCCCTACTTTTACTAGGCGCCACTAGCCCCGAAAAAAGACATTGAAAAAAAACAATCTAAAAAGCGCCAATACAAACTTAGAACTACAAATATGCTCTACACTGTGTTCCAAATTATTATGCAAATAATATTTTCTCAGATTCTCCCAAATTACCTATATGAATTGCAGTCATTGTAATTTTCCAGTCAAATAACTATTAGAGTACAATTGAAAGGTTTTTGTACAAACTGCCTATGATAACAGTATATTTAAAAAAAATAAAAAACTCAAACTGCACTCAAAATGCATGTTCCAAATTATTATGCACAGCAGAGTTTTCAACCTTTTCATTTTAATAAAGAACAAAAAAATGGTCATTTTTGAAATTATAAGCATTAGCAGGTTATTAGAAACTGAAATCAAACAGTTTTCAACTCAAAACTTTATTCTAGGTGATGTTACATTTGCACATAGGACCCCTTGTTCGAAAGGAGCTTCTGAACTCTCTCGTCCATTGAATTTGTCAGGTTTTGGATGGTTTCTGCTTCAATTGTTTTGCATGAGGACAGAATACCCTCCCAGAGCTGTTGCTTAGATGTGAACTGCCTCCCACCATCATAGACACTCCTTTTGATGATGATCTCGATGGTCCAGATGGATGGAGTGGAGGATGGCTGGTTGATGGACACCCCATGCAAACACGGCTACGGCGCTAACAAGGAGGAGGTGGAGTAATGTTTTGGGCTGGGGAGAGAGATTGTCAGCCCTTTTAGGATCCCTGAAGGGGTAAAGATGAACTCCATAATGTATGTTGAGTTTCTCAAACAGCACTTCCTTCCATGATTCAAGAAGAACCGTGTATTCCGCAGCAAGATCATTTTCATGCATGATAATGCCCCGTCTCATGCTGCACATAACACATCTGCATCTCTGGCTGCTATGGGCATAAAAGGGGACAAACTTATGGTGTGGCACCCATGCTCCCCTGACCTCAACCGCATTGAGAACCTCTGGAGCATCATCAAAAGGAGTGTCTATGATGGCGGGAGGCAGTTCACATCTAAGCAACAGCTCTGGGAGGGTACAAAAACCTTTCAATTGTACTCTAATAGTTATTTGACTGGAAAATTACAATGACTGCAATTCATATCGGTAATTTGGGAAAATCAGAGAAAATATTATTTGCATAATAATTTGGAACACAGTGTAATGCTACTCCCAACTTTTACAAAACCTCAAAAGATATCTGCCTATGCTTATCCTTTACCACCCATCCCCTTCTAAAGCCTTTTAAAAACTAACTAAAAAAAACTTTGTTACATCTCTAAATCTCTGCAGCTTAAAATCGAAAGCAAGACCTGCAACAACTTAATTAATCTTCGTTACCAACCACCCCAAATCTGCTGCCCTTCCCACCAAAAACAAGTCTCTTCTGCTTGTTGCCTGTCCTTAGCAGTGGTTTCCTACCTCTTGAAGCTCATCAAGAGAATGCCAAGAGTGTGCAAAGCAGTCATCAAAGCAAAAGGTGGCTACTTTGAAGAACCTAGAATATAAGACATATTTTCAGTTGTTTCACACTTTTTTGTTAAGTATATAATTCCACATGTGTTAATTCATAGTTTTGATGCCTTCAGTGTGAATGTGCAATTTTTATTGCACATTTATCAAGAAAATACAGAAAAAAATTTAAATGAGAAAGTGTGTCCAAACTTTTGATCTGTACTGTATACTCCCAAACAAAGAGCACGGCTCCAGCCTCAGCAAACTATCTTATGCTGAAAGGAGAGACCCCTCTGTGATGGCATCACAGGGGCTGGACTCCACCCTCCATGTTTGTATTAAAAACCTGTTTTTTGGGATAACTTATCGTGCGTTGATCCCAGAAGCCCAAAAATAATACCAAATTTTCTATTATGATTTGACCTTCATTTAGAGACCACACATCGCATAGTTACAGTCTGCTATTCTGGTGTTTTTGCGCTACAGCTCCCCAGAGGGTTTTTTTGCAACAGAAAAATATCCCTCATTCCCTAGCTGATCGTGCCCCCAAAAATATGGGTCCCATCATTACCGGATGTATGGAACTTTAGCTCTTCCATATTTTGTATCGGAGTCGAAAATCCTGCAGTCTTTCTTTAAACCCCCTTTGAAGTTCTGGGACTGAGATTTCAACAGTTATCTGTAAATTGCCCCTTGCGTCTGCCAGGGAGAAGGATGCTCGCATTTTAAGTAGTTTGGTGGCACCTCTTGGCTGCCAGCGTTTGTTTAAGGTCTTACTCATGACTGTGTTAAGTGGGTTTTTGTGCTGAGATTTACATGGAGACAGCTTTTGCACAGACCAAAATGGGAATAAGGGAGGGGGTAAAGAGAGGCTTGGGAGAAATGGTCAATATCTATTACAGGGGGAAGAAGAATATTTTCAATATTTCTCAATATTTTCCTGACAGCCCCAGACACCCCAGTCCGACCCTGCGTCCCACTCCTTCAAAACCAGCTTCCATGAATATGCAGGACATTCCACTTGCATGATCTCCGCTTCAAGTGCCAACATAAGAAAATGATCGCACTGGAAATAAGATAATGCATCCGCAATAGAATTTTGGACCCCAGGAACATGTACAGCCAACACCCATGCATTCAATTCAAGACAACGTAAAACTAATTCCCTAACTAATCTAATTACAGGCGGAGATGAAGCCGAGAGGCTATTAATAATTGAAACAACACTAATATTGTCACAATGAAATCTAACATTACGATTCCTAAAAGCTTCCCCCCATATTGAAACTGCAACGATTATGGGAAACAATTCTAACAATGCCAAACTCCTAAGAACCTTGTTTTTCCAGGACCCCGGCCATTCACCAGCACTCCATTGACCCTTCCAATAAACTCCAAAACCGACGCCACCTGCCGCATCTGTAAATCTTGCAATCAAAACTATCAACAGCCTCATTCTGATTTAGAGACCTCACGTTATAACTATCCAAGAACTTTTTCCAGATCAACAAATCATCCTGGTGCTCCTTATTCAAACAAATATAATGCTGCAGAGCCTTAACACCTGCCGTCGCCCCAGCCAATCTCCGACAAAAAAGTCTAATAGGGATTGCAACTTCTTCAACGTTACCTTCTGCAATATGTGTACTCTGTCAATGTCTTGCTTAAGCAAAAACAAGTTATCCTCAGGCAACTGACATTCCATCCGTACCTAATCAATAAGAATACCCAGAAAGCATTGATCAGAACAGGGGCCCTCTGTTTTCTCTTTCGCTAAAGGAACCCCGAAACAATTTGCCACCCATTCCATAGCTGCCAATAAGTTGTAACAAACCAATGACTCAGGAGGGCCTATAAACAAAAAATCATCTATGTAAAGATTCACAGACTGCAGCCTGAATCGTCTTTTACTGCCCATTCCAAAAACAAACTAAATGTTTCTAACAAAGAACAAGAAATTGCAAAACCTATGCGTAAGCATCTATCCAAATAAAACTCCCCATTCCAATAGCAACCTAACAACCTGATACTGTCCAGGTGGACCGACAACAACCTAAAAGCAGACTCAATGTCTGTCTTAGCCAAAAGAGACCCTGACCCGCACTTACGCACCCATGGAGCGGCCGCATCAAATGACGTATACACCAATGAGCATAAATCAGGGTCAATACCATAGTTAACTGAGAGATCTTTTGGGTAAAACAGATGCTGAATAAGCTTAAATTAATTAGGCTCCATTTTTGGCACTATTCCCAACGGGGAAATAATTACGTAATAGACCGATAAACAACGAAAAGCCCCAGCCATGCGCCCTAATTACACTTCCTTCCGTAATTTCTCTGTAACCACTGTAGGATTCTCTAAAGCCGAACGCAAATTCTTCAATGAAAAGGGGACTTAATGACCCGGGGGCGGAATATGAAAATCCTCAGAAAAACCCTTAAAAAGGATCTCGGAACCTATTTAGAAAGGGGGCTGATGCGCCCCCTGGGCCGTGGGGTACTCGGCAGCCGGGCCTCTGGTTGCCGGGGGATATCATGGTGGTTGGCCCGGTCCGTGACCCAGGGCGGTCAGTGAAATGGGGGAATACTTTTATATGGGGTTTTTGGGATTTTTCGTGACGCCACCTGTGGTGTCTGGTGAGGATCACCAGCGCTGCCACAGTCCTCTGAGGCAGATGGTAGGGCAGCTTGTGATGGAATGGCTCCCCACAGGTGGAGCGGGCCTCAGGGTAACGTGGGGGATGTACTGGATGGCGGTGCAGGGGAGAGACGGCAGGACGGTCCCGGAGGAAGGACGGACACTCACACGGGGGTAAGCTTCAGTACTTTTACTGGTGATGCTGCAGGCACGGTCCAGGGTACTCCAGGTGAAGGGCGCACTTCTGGACTCTCCCCAGTGAGCGGGTATAGGGCCTCCTGATCCGTTGCTTATTTCTCTATGCTTCTGGCCTGCCTGGAGCTGGGCCTAGCTTGGTTACTGTCTCTCTCTGCACCTGCTGACCTGGTGGTAGGGCCTTCTCTTTGGAGATCACTCTCCCTGGACGCTGGGACCTCTGTGACTCCTAGCCCTGGTACTACAATCAGCATTAGGTGGACCTGGGACCTGTAGTTCTCCAGGGGTTCCGGTGGTTCCTACTGGGTTTAAGGAGTCCCTGTAGGAGCGGACCCGGTGTCCAGTACATAAATCTGGGTGAGCTTACTACGCTCCTCTGCCCCCTTAGCTCCACTCTCCTTTTCATCTCGCCGTCAACCACACTCGGGGCCCTCACTACTTGGCAGCTGGCTTGCTGCGTCTTCACCACTCTCTGAGCGTCGGCATGCTCTCTGCTTACTGTGTGCTGCGTTCCTCTCTGAACACTGAACTGAAACTGAACTCTCTGTAGACTCAACTCTAAACTCACTGCCTAGCTCCACCTTCCCTATATATGTCCCTAACGGGCTCCCTCTGCTGGTCTGAGGTGGAAGGTGTAGGTGTAGGAATGTAGTGAGGGCCTCTTGTGGAGAAGTCCATCCATGCACCCTTCTGGGTTCTGTGGCACCAATGCGCAGCAGGGGCGCCACATTCCCCCCTAGTAAAACTCAGTACTCCTGGACTGAAGCAATTTTCAAAACAGGTTAACAATAACTTTTCCCTTTATGGGAGGCACATCTCTTGAACTTTACAGGTGTAAAAACATAATAAATATATACAAGTATAGAGTCTTACAAGTTAATGGTGTCCATTTCGCCGGTGAAAGAACATGAGGCACATGAGGGACCCGCCTGAAAACCCTCAAAGTAGGCCATGGGCGTGGCTACAGGGCATAGGTGATCCAGGTGCTGCACCACGTCTTCGGCCACGCCAAACGGGTTTTTGTTCGGTGGTCAACTAAGGGGCACTCCAGGGAGTGCAACTACATTCATAAGAGTTTTTGGGCTGCTCACAGTCCTCAGCCACTGAGTCCTTTATATATACACCCTTACTGGTAATTAATGTTCATATAAATTGTCCATTGTAAGGCAAAACACATCAATAATTAATTACATGGAAATCACACAAGAATAACATACCCCAGGGGCAACTATTTATACTATAGGTATTTCTACTTATTCACTGAACCTGACAGGGACCTGGCCTTTGGTGCTACGTGTTGATCTGCGTAGTACAGGAGTGTAGATGGCATCTGAGTCTGCACCGTCTGCTACCCTGTCAGTTCTACGTGTGGGTAAATTGTAAACCTGCCTTAACCTCTCTATGGGACTGGCTAGTGTACCATTGGCTGGGCCTTCTTGCTCTGCTCCAGCCAGGGATCCTTCTTCCGGGGACTCTTCTTGAGCAGGCTCTTCTGGGGCACTTACAGGTTCTACTTGCTGTGGAGGGTCTTCTGGCTGTTGGTAGAAGGGGATCACAGGTATTATCACTGCTCCATCCAATTGAGGCCAATCTGCCGGGAAATCTCCAAATTCAGTGTGGAGTACTTCTTCTTTAGGCTCCTCCGGAACGATGAGAGGCACTTCTTCCTGGGGCTTCAAAAGACCTGGACACAACTTCAGGTGGTCTCTTGATACCGTCGCAGTTGTTCTTCCTCCGTCTCTACTAATTAGACAGGTCTTCATATTATCGAATCTGGAGTTCAACACAGTGTAGGGTTCTCTCTCCCACTGGTCGTCAAGTTTGTGGCTTCTCCTTTTTCTTTATAGCACAACTTCTCCAGGTGAAAAGGGTTCTGCTGGTGCACTCTTGTTGTATTGTGCTTCCTGCTTGTCTCTTACCCTATTCAGACTGTCTTCAACACAGGCTTGTACTCTCCTGTACTGTTCCTGTCGAGTCGTGTCCCAGTCCTCAGTGGACATATCTGCTTCGGGTTCTACTACACCAAGCTCCAGGTCCATGGGCAACTTTCCGGGTCTTGCTCGCATGAGACATGCTGGAGTACAATTGGTGGAACTCACAGGTATGTGGTTGTACAGATCTACCAGGTCAGGTAGCTTGTCTGGCCTCTGGTTTCTTTCTTCTAGCTTTAAGGTCTTCAATAGGTCTATGACGATGTTATTCATCTTTTCACATAACCCATTGGTTTGGGGGTGTTACGGTGTAGTCCGGATCTTCTTACACCAGTACAGATGGCTGAACTCCTTGAACAATTCGTCTTCAAAGGCAGGGCCTTGATCTGTCAGCACCTGCTCCGGGTATCCATGGGGCCTGCAGAAGTACGACTGAAACGTCTTCGCCGCAGTTTCCGCCATCAGATCCTTGACGGGGGCGACCACTAGGAACCGGGAGTAGTGATCCACCATGGTCAGGGCATAGGAATATCCTGACCTGCTGGGTGACAGCTTGACATGATCCAGGGCCACGATCTCAAAGGGTCGAGTTGTCTTGATGGGTTGCAGGGGTGCCTTCTGGCTGCTGCAGTCTTTTCTTCTGAGGCTACAGGGTCCACAATTCCGGCATCATCTCTCTATGGAACTGCGCATTCCAACCCAATAAAACCGACCTTTCAGCAGGGTTTCTAGCTTCTTCCAGCCAAAGTGCCCGGCTTGATCGTGGTAGGCCTCCAACACCATGTCCGTCCTAGGCACTACGATCTGCCATACCATCTCATGGATCCTCGGGTTGACGTACCTTCGGCACAGCTTCTCTCTATAGATAAACAGCCGGCTTCTCTCATTCCACAGTTGCTTGGCTGATGGAGACGCGTCCTTCTCCAGGGAGGATCCTTCCTGGGTTATCAGTTCTTTGATACGGCTGACAACCGGGTCGCTGTTCTGGGACTCCTTCCAGCTGTGGTGAGGCAAAGGGTTTAACGTCTTCACGCGATGCCTCCTGGAGGCTCGTTGCTCGTGGACCATTCCATTACGGTGGAATGCAGGTAGCTCAATCTCCTCTAGGTCATCCACTTCTTCTTCAGTGTCCGACTGGTGAGGCATCCTGGACAGGGCATCGGCGTTGGCATTCTTGCGGCTTGCCCGGTACTTAATGGTGAACTGGTAGTTTGACAGCCGAGCCATCCATCGTTGCTCCATGGCTCCTAACTTGGCTGTTTCCAGATGAGTCAAGGGGTTATTATCAGTGTAGGTGAACTTACTGGAGGCTAGGTAGTGCTTGAACCGCTCTGTGATGGCCCAGACCAGGGCCAGGAACTCCAACTTGAAGCTGCTATAGTTCTCTGGGTTCCTCTCGGTCGGGCGGAGCTTCCTGCTTGCATAGGCGATCACCTTCTCTCGGCCATTCTGCTTCTGACTTAACACAGCTCCTAATCCCTCGTTGCTGGCATCAGTGTACAGCAGGAATGGTTGGCTGTAGTCAGGGTAGACCAGGATCTCTTCGCCGGTCAGGATCCCCTTCATCACCTCAAAGGATTCAGCTTGCTCCTTACCCCACTGGAACGGGGGTTCTCTGCCTCTCCTGGACTGTCCTACCAGGAGATCTTGCAAAGGGGCTGCTTTCTTGGTATAGTCCTTCACAAACCTCCGGTAATACACGACTAGTCCCAGGAACTGACGTACCTCCTTGAGGTTCTTCGGCTCCGGCCATTTCCGAATGGCAGTGACCTTCTCCGGGTCCGGTGCTACTCCTTCTGGACTGACGATGTGCCCCAGGTACTGTACCTTTCTCTTGAGCAGGTGGCACTTGGAGGGCTTCAGCTTCATCCCATACCGGGACAGCGACTCAAATACCTCTGCCAGGTGCTTCAAATGGTCCTCGTACGTTTTGGAGTACACTATCACGTCATCCAGGTATAGCAGTACAGTCTCGAAGTTGCGGTGTCCCAGGCAGCACTCCATCAATCTCTGGAACGTTCCGGGGGCATTGCAGAGTCCGAACAGCATACTGTTGAACTCGCAGAGTCCCATCGGGGTAGTAAAGGTCATCTTTTCCCGATCCTCCTCAGCAACAGCTACTTGCCAGTACCCACTAGTGAGGTCAAGGGTGGAGAAGTAATTTGCAGACTTTAATGCAGCCAGGGATTCCTCTATATGGGGTAAAGGGTATGCATCTTTGTGTGTTATGCGATTTACCTGTCTGTAATCTACACAGATTCTCATGCTTCCATCCTTTTTCCTGGCCAGGACCAGGGGAGCTGCCCAGGGACTACAGCTATCCCTTACTACCCCTGCCTTCTTCATGTCGTGCAACATCTCCTTCGCCTTCTGGTAGTGTGCTGGTGGTATGGGTCTGTAACGTTCTTTGATGGGTGGATGGTCACCTGTGGGTATATGGTGTTGTACCCCTTTAATCCTCCCAAAGTCAAGTGGGTGTTTACTGAATACCTGCTCGTATTCCTGAACCACCCGGTGTACACCCTGTTTCTGATGGGCAGGAGTGGTGTCTGTCCCAACATTGAGCTGTTGACACCAATCCTCCACCTGGGTTCCCGGGTCATTATCCTCCATTTCGTCTGGTGAGGTTAAAGACTCCGCCGTGTGTATGGAGTTGTTATCTACGGTGTACAGTTTGGCAACAGTGGCGTAGCGTGGTAATCTAATCTCGTTCTCCCCATAGTTTAGGAGGCGTTCGGGCACCCTCCCATTGCGTACATCCACTACCCCTCTGGCAGTCAAGAGAGTAGGTCTATGCTCCGAGCTAAGGGGCTCTACTACCGCCTGGTAGCTCCATCATTTGAGACCTATTGCTGCTTTACACCAAATCAGCATCTCACTCATCGGGGGGATCACAATGGGTATCGGGTCTGTCACCCGTACATTACCAATTTCACCACCTGATAGCTTTACCTGTTGCTGGTACATAAGGGGTCGGATATCTTTCTGGAGCACCCTCCTTTGCCCTGGTCTGGCGGTGTCAGCCATCTGTTGGAGCAAGAACAACACTTACTAGTAACAACAGTTACTAACAATATTTGTGCCAAGTACCTTATACAAGTCTGTATCATCAGGATTAGTCTCTATTACAATTAGTCCCTGGTCTTTCAGTTCCACTCTTCCCACCTTTACTGCCACATCCTTAACCCCAACTAGGTTAAGGGGGAGGCCATTAGAGGTATACACGGAAAGGTTTGGATCTGGCGGGTGAAGTTTGTCTATGGACCAGAACCTTTTGTAGAGGACATCAGGCATGATGGTTACCTGAGATCCTGTGTTCAGCAGGGCAGGTGTCGCAATGCCGTCCAGCACAATGGACAGGAAAGGTCTTCCTCCCACGAACCGGCGGTACCAGTTTGATGGGCCTGGTTGGTCTACTCCTGGGTGTCGGCCCTCGGCCCCAGGGTTTCCTCATTTAAAGGGCAGGTCCGCGTGGTGTGGCCTGCTTTATGGCAGCGGTAGCAGATGAAGTCTTCTGGAGGGCGCCGTTGGTCATTGGTTCTCCCACGGGGTGGCGTTGCCCTCCTCTGGGGTGGCATTGTCCTCCTTCTTCTTCTCATCCAGGGGACATCCTCAGGGCTGTCGGCTAGCAGGATCCTTCCTTCCGGCTCAGGCTCCGTCTGTAGCTGCAGGGTGCTCATGACAGTGGCCAGGGTTTTACTTAACTGGCGCACTTCAGAGCGTAAGCTGTCCATCTCGCTAGGGGGCATCCTTGCTTCAGCCGTCAATGGAGGAGCAGTGGGTGCTGCGGGCACTGGGGTGGCCCCACCCTGGTAACGCTGGATCGATGTGTCTGTTGATTTCAGGGGCTGCAGGCCCTTTATAGCCATGTCTTTAAGGGTGTCAAAGGTGGCATCTGGATGGTCTAAGGCCCACCACCATACAGTTCTCCTCTCTTCCTGGGACTTCAACCCCTGGATGAATTGTTCCGTCAGCATTTTATTTTCCTCATAGATGCTGGCTGGACTAACCTGATTCAGGGCCCGCAGGGCCTCCTGTAAGCGCCAGGCATAGTCCCGGATACTGTCCTCGGGTTTCTGGACACACTGGTAGAACCTCATCCGGAGATCTGTTTCAGTGCGGTTTTCAAACGCTGTTTGCAATCTTTTAAAGATGATGGACACTGATTATTGGTCTGCGGCTGGCCAGGTTTCAACTTCTCGCTCAGCGGCGCCAGTCAATTGTCCTAACACTACAGCGGCTCTCTGCTTGCCAGTCATAGAATACATATCCAGTATGCCGCATATTTTCCTCTTGAATCCGGACAGTGTGTCCGGTCTACCATTATACTGGGGGAACCACTTTGCTCCAGGGATATACGGCAGGGCCATAGGTATCAACGGAGTTACGACCCCTGCTGGTGGAGCGACCACTCCGGCCTGTGCAGCGCCGGGCGCAGGTTGGGTGTCAGGAGCGTTAACCGGTGCTCCGGCAGTTTGCTGGTCGTCGGCCATGGTTGCGCCCCCCTAGTGAACCGGAGCCTACCTTCTTCAACAGGTAGGCCGCAGCTCCGCGGGCGACAGTCTTCTTTCAGGACCTTGCGTCGCTCGCGTCCGACGTCAGAGCGTCCTCTGGCTCCTTCCAGGACCTGACGCTTCCTAGTACGACGTCAGGTGCGGGGCGTGTCCTGGGCTTCGCGCGCTTCCAGCAGTTACGCCCCTTTTCTTCCCGCGCAGCAACAGGAAAAATGGCGGATATGGCGGGAAAACTTAACCACAGTGAGTAACACAGTCTTTTAAGGCACACAGTACCCGGTGGCAACGTGCACGGAATCCTGTTCGTGACGCCAAAACATGACGCGCCCCCAGGGCCGTGGAGTACTCGGCAGCCGGGCCTCTGGTTGCCGTCGGATATCACGGTGGCTGGTCCGGTCTGTGACCCAGGGCGGTCAGTGAAATGGGGGAATACTTTTATATGGGGTTTTTGGGATTTTTCGTGACGCCACCTGTGGTGTCTGGTGAGGATCACCAGCGCTGCAACAGTCCTCTGAGGCAGATGGTAGGGCAGCTTGTGATGGAATGGCTCCCCACAGGTGGAGCGGGCCTCAGGGCAGCGTGGGAGATGTACTGGATGGCGGTGCAGGGGAGAGATGGCAGGACGGTCCCGGAGGAAGGACGGACACTCACACGGGGGTAAGCTTCAGTACCTTTACTAGTGATGCTGCAGGCACGGTCCAGGGTACTCCAGGTGAAGGGCGCACTTCTGGACTCTCCCCAGTGAGCGGGTATAGGGCCTCCTGATCCGTTGCTTATTTCTCTAAGCTTCTGGCCTGCCTGGAGCTGTGCCTAGCTTGGTTACTGTCTCTCTCTGCACCTGTTGACCTGGTGGTAGGGCCTTCTCTTTGGAGATCACTCTCCCTGCACGCTGGGACCTCTGTGACTCCTAGCCCTGGTACTACAATCAGCATTAGGTGGACCTGGGACCTGTAGATCTCCAGGGGTTCCGGTGGTTCCTACTGGGTATAAGGAGTCCCTGTAGGCGTGGACCCGGTGTCCGGTACATAAATCGGGGTGAGCTTGCTACGCTCCTCTGCCCCCTTAGCTCCACTCTCCTTTTCCTCTCGGCGTCGACCACACTCAGGGCCCTCAATACTTGGCAGCTGGCTTGCTGCGTCTTCACCGCTCTCTGAGCGTCGGCACGCTCTCTGCTCACTGTGAACTGTGATCCTCTCTGAACACTGAACTGAAACTGAACTCTCTGTAGACTCAACTCTAAACTCACTGCCTAGCTCCACCTTCCCTATATATGTCCCTAACGGGCTCCCTCTGCTGGTCTGAGGTGGAAGGTGGAGGTGTAGGAATGCAGTCAGGGCCTCTTGTGGAGAAGTCCATCCATGCACCCTTCTGGGTTCTGTGGCACCAATGCGCAGCAGGGGCGCCACAGGGCCATCACGAGATGGTTCACTGGAGTCATCCCCTTGACTAACACCACCTGATCCTTTTTCCCTTTCCTTTTTAAAAAATGTTGCGGCCCTGTGTGAAGTTCCATAACAGTGTGAATATACGTGCCTAAACTTGCAATTGGTCCCGTATTTTCACTGACAGTCATTAAGTTGCCAGCATGCTCCTGCCTTGTCCTTGAACTCTTGTGTCACTTGACTAGTTCCCCCCGAGGAAGCTGAGTAATTCCCAATGCCTGTGCTCCTGAGAAAGGACTGCTCATACCTCGAAAGAGCCATTACCTTCAACCAAAGCCCTATGTCCTTCTGATTCCAACGAATACTCAGCCGCATGGCTTTCCTTTGCCTGAACTGCTCGTCATATGTTAACCATGCTTGCCCCCTATAAGTTCAGTATGCCTCCCCTATAGAGTCCATGTAGCAAAATAAACCAGAGCAGTTGTCAGGCGCCTTTTCCCCAATCACACTCGCTAGGATTGCAAACGCCTGCAGCCAATTAACAAACGTCTGCGGTATCAAACTCCACCTCCGCTTTTCCCCTTCTTCCTTCTTACTATCAACTTTCTTACACTTATCCAAGTTAAATTTCTCGAGAGGCAGAAGGGAAAATATCTCCACATACTCATCCCCCAAATCTTTTCCCTCACTTCTTTTTTTTTAAATGTGCCCCCAATTGCCCCTCAATACATATATATGCCTTACCTTTTGTTACTTTTTGCCCTATCATCATGCTTAATTGCATCCACTTTGTCCTTCTCAGTCTGGACCGATACTGACACACCTGGAGAGCCCCCCCCCCCCACTACTTGCCACCTTTGCACCTGTCTCACTACCCACAATTGTTGATGTCGTGGGCTACAATAACCAAACTGTAGCTGGAAATAAAAGTTTGACCCCCCAACCGAGCCACCATCCAATCTTGATAAAAATTGTGACATTTTGTCTAAAAGATCCCTGAGCCCTGGCACCTCAGCCCCACCATAAGCCCCTTCCCGCAAACCACTGGAACCCAATACTTGACCACACTCGCCCTGTTCTGACATAAAACTCTGCGGTAACATACAAGACACATAATTGTACTCTCCAGGCAGAACTCACCAGCTGTAGATCCAGCATCCAGACGACCTTGTCCGTCCCACTGCTCCTCTCCTGAATCCTCTTCGTCAGCCTCCACACGAAGATCCTGACCCCCACACTGGAAGTCATGCCACCAGAAGGAGCCAGAACAACTTCAGGTGATTGCGATGACCTTTTCCTGTCAGAACTCCCAATCGGATTTGCATCTTTCACGACTACCCAGAGGGTCCTGCCACAGCCGTCCTCAGCTGGCGCCTGTAGCTTGAAGGCCCCCAGCCAGACACGTCCTTATCAGTGCCTGCCACAAAGGAATATCCCCGGTGTCGCGTGGAACCAGGCCGTGCCTCCTCACCAGCGTGCAGCCCGCCTTCCACCTCTTATCCATCTTGGCCTGGCAACATTCTCTGTTGCTCCTCCTGGTGGGCGCCCCGACTGGAGCCTCGCCAAGTGTGCCTGCCACTACGATCCCCGCATCTGCAGATCCGAAAGAAGCAGGCCGCGCCACCGGAACAGGCCACGGCCTGCTCAATCCTGCTGAAGCAGGCCGGCAGGGAGGATTCCTGCTGGGCTGGGAGCGCCAGTCAAAAGCTGAACTCTTGAGCTTACTGCCTTTAGGGTCCCTGGTGGGGCTCCTGAGCTTATGCCTTCTGTGAGAGGTTACATCGGGCTTAAGTGCTCTGGAGACCTTGCTCTCATCGCCCACCTGCTGGATCCTTCATCCCCATCCCGGCTCGAACCTCTACCAATCAATCCTGCAATTTGCTCCCACAACCATTCATCACCCTGCAGTCCTGCCACAGCTGTCCCAGGAAAAAATCCATGTATTCCATGAGGTACTGTAATCAAGGGGTGGGGGGTCTGTATGTGGGATTCACTCTCTGGATATTCTGACATAAAATGGCCCCTCTTTCCTGCACTTTCCCACTAAATACCTCTCAACCTCCACCCCCTTTTTCCACTCCACCAATAAACACAGTTTAAATTCCTTACACATTTCAAATTGAACCTTACAACCAATCCCAGTCATGAGGGGCTTCCATCTAATTTCCATTTGCCTCCAGCCCCTTTCTTTACCTCATGTTAATAGCATTCTGAAGCCATACAGCTGCCACAATGAAAGCCCGGCTACTGGGGGAAACTAACTTTATTCCTCCTGGCAGTCTCCGACTTTCAGTCATAGTGGTGCATCGGGCACAGCTTCAGTCATCGCACAGTGAGCGGTGACTGAGACCACACCCATGCACTGACTGAAAGTCTGTACTGTTGCACTGTAGAGTCAGCTGTTAGTCAGTGCTGGGGCATGTTTACAGCCGCGTTCACTGTGAATGGTGACTGAAGCTGTACCGGCCGCGCCTCTATGACTGAAAGCCGGAGGCTGCTGGGAAGAATAAAGTTAATTTCCTCCCAGCTGCTGGGCTTTCAGTGCGGTGGCCACATGGTTTCAGAATGCTATTAACCTGCAGATTAACCCCATATCTTGTTATGAGGTTAACCGTGGTTTTTCACATGATGGGTTCCCTTTAAACATTCCCTATGATTTAAGAGCTATGTATTTTTATGATAAACTAGAAGCAAACTCAGTATAGCTTGATTCCGTTTTCATCCTTCTTTTCAAAGAGGTTGACCACTGGCACTATCTTCCTGAATATGACACTAAGGGCTTATTCGGACGTCAATGATATTTGTCATATGCAAAAAATGGTACTAGTTTCACCAGTGTTTTTCATCAGAGTTTGGTCAGAGTTTCATCACTTTTTCTCAGGCGGAAAAAAAAGAGCTGGATTCTCTTATGCTTTAATTATGAATTTTCATGAGTTTATATAAATTATCTAGTGTATAAACTGATGAAGGTCAGATGACTGAAACATGTTTTTGCTATACACTACTTTATGATTCAATAAATTTCACTGAAAAGAGTGCCGGATTCTTAAATTTTTGTGGCCAGTTTAGGGTCAGCCTTTGTTACACCAAAGAGTTTAATCTAAAGCTGTTTAATAACTTCAGCTCATTTAATACAGCACATTTAAATCACTTTTTTCTATAAAGGATGAGAATTTTTCCATAATTTAATTGTTCTATGCTTTGTACATTTAGCACAGCATGACAGAGCCGACTCTTAACAAGAATAATAACAGTAATTATTGGGTTTGTCCTTTGTGATGTGTGAAGCTTTAACCTGCCATGAAGAATTGTTTAATTAAGTTGTCTCATTCTTCCCTAGTACATGTATAGTTTACTGCTCACTCCAAGACTTACAGAAAATATCCATTAATACAATCTACAGGTGAACAAAAATATACAAACTTATATAAATGTAGAATTCACAGCATTGATCATAAAGTCACTGTGACTTAAAGGGATTTTCCAGAAATTAAAAAAAAATGACGTAAAAAACATATACTGTAATTATGAATAAATGTATCAATACCTTTAAATAGCAAATCACACTCCCTTCATCTGAGGAGCTATTTACTATTGAACATTAAAATGCTGCTGTGATCTGGAGATAACCTATGCTATGTGCTTTCAAGCTATTTCCAGGTCACAGCAGCGGTGCTTCCCACTCCATATGCTCATGCTGCACATGCTGCACTATTAAAGGGGTTGTCTACAGTCTACAGTCAATCTATGTGCGCACGCTGTGCGGATTCTCCAATGCCGGTGCTAGGAGCAATGGGTGCATGACTGCATGTTTGTGATGTGCATACATGCGGTCAGGTCACATGTCGACAAGACTTGCGTGGCCTCGCTCAATGCAAGTGTATTTAGCAAGGCTGGACACGTCTAGTCGGAATGTAGTCGGAAGTATGCAAATCGCATACTTGCGGTCACATCACTGCCCACTCCTGGAGCCGGCACTAGAGTATCCTCACAGTGCGCAGTGCGTGCGATGTGAGGATTCACAAGTCTGCAGTCGCATAGAGTGACTGCAGACTTGTATCCCAAAGCCGGACGACCCCTTTAACACTCTAGCACAGGTTTTTCTCAGTATAATAATACAACATCCATTTTAATTCTCCTATTACCTCCCCAGATAAAATTTGTGTTATTTTCTATTGAAGGGTATTTATTAATAATAATATTTCTTGTATTAATCCATTTTCTTCCATTCCTGGAATAGTAGTGACCAAACTTGAACCTCCCCCTAAAAATGTCATATATCGTACATCATTTAATTCTTCAAATAGTTAAATCATACTAAACTAAGGGGCTGTGTCTACTACTGCAAGTACATAATGCTGAACTGCGATAGCAGACAGCTCACAGAACAGAGAGGCTCCATTTATGGGAAAAAAAAATGAATCCTTTTTCTAAACCCAGACAAAGCGCTATTAAAAAATGGTGGACACAATGAGGCTCATGAGTCACCTGTAGTTCATGGGTCTCATTAGCTCCTTATGACTCATGCTCCATGCCAAATGTCATGAATTTAGGCAAACCAGTCTGGTTTCCTGAAAGTGTCTGAGAATACAGTCTACATGTGATATTTATTTACCCAATCTGCCTTCTGCAGCATTGTTCTATAATTGCTGACACCAACCAAAAAACAGATATCACATTCAAGTGGTTGATGATTGACTACTTGGTAGAGAGCAGTGCAGGACCTTAAAGAAGAAAAGTCTCATGCATTATAGAGGCTCTTAAAGGGTTATTCCCATCTTTTCTGGGGAGTATTGTTGGAAAGTGCTTATAATAACAGGCACTTTTGTAATTTTTAGTATTTATCAAAATTCCCCTCCGTTTCCCTGATAGTTAAAAAAAATGTTTTTGTATTATTTTCAGCTCATTGTCTAGGAGACCAACCGATTATGCGTAGTGCTTATAATCTTTTTCCAATAGAGCTTGTAAACACTGCACTAAAGCTGGCTGGGATTGCTGGGTACGCTGTTAGCGGCCAGTCAGGTGCGGACATATCATTGGTGCAACCTGTGCAGCCATACAGGGGCCCAAGGAAGAAGGGTGGGCACTACCACCTCCAAAGCAGGTGAATTTGTGCATTATGAGGAGCTATTGGACTGCAAAGGGCCACACACTGTTCTTGCACAGGGAACCTCTTCTGTCTGTGTCCGCCAGTGCTTCCAATCCCTATCGGCTTCAGTGTAAGTGCACTTCCGATGCTGAAAATGTAAAGCTGCCTCATGTAGTAATATCAGAAGTGCAAAGTTCAGGCCACTGGTGCAATGATTTTGTGGGTCTGAACTGTCAATCATGCGGGAGCACCTGCCACCCCCCACTACCACCAGCAATCCGGTACCTGGTGGGTTGGTCTGCTGCTGAACAGAGAGAGAAAAAGAACCCCAGAGGGTTCCAGAATCTGCCAATAATTAGAAGTTTAAAATATGACTTTTAATGAAAAACAATTACAAACTTTTTTGGGCAAAAACATATCAATGAAGTGGGAGAAGAGGCAGGGGTGACATGGGAAGGGAGATAAAAAGGACACTACTGCTGACCAGACAATATGGGACCAACACTTTAAGCCTGAATGGGTCCCTAAGGGTCTCTCTGCCACATATCCTAACCCCAGAACTGAAAATAATAGAATAATCGGGATTTTTACAATGAACTATTACTATTACAGTTTTTGCCTTGGTGCCCTGGAGCTTTCAGTTTCGCTCTTGCCCATTGGTGAAAGAATATTGGTCTCAGAAAAAAAAAGTCTTTCCTATCTTCCAAAATGTTTGAACTTTATTTAAGATCAAATTTTCGAACTCTCTACTGACCATACGGAATATCCATATGGAATAGTCAGGTAGTATGCTATAAATATTATTGACTTTAAGCTTTATCCATACATATGCAGTAGTTTATCTCCTGGAGAAATCCCATGTAAATGCATTAGAGCCATTTTCTGCCTACGCTAAGATAGTTTATTACACTGTGGTTGGATGTAGGTTGTAATCTGTCGCTCTCCTTTTAGGACAGTCTGTAGACAAAGTACTGCGGAACAAATGGAGCTTTATCATAGAATGTGTCATGATCAGGCTTTATTGTTCTCAAAGGATTATTCTGATATGAATAAATCACAACCCATCTGTCATGTCCCTTCAATCTCTTATGAACATTTTGCTCTTTTTTTGCTGCTGCCAAAAGTTGTTTTTTTTTCATTCTTTTTTTGAAGTTCTCTGATATCAGTAAAATATCTACAGTCTTTTCATGCTGTCAAGAAAATGCATAAAATATAAGATGTAAAATTTAAATCAATACTCATAATCATTTTATCTATATTACTGACACCATGAGAGGGTACATAGCACCAGATTTATAAGCAGGGTGGCATTTTATTTTGCAAGATATTTTTGTTAAGGAAGCACGCCCATCAAAGTTTTTATCCTCTTAATATATTGCAGTCATCAATTGCTCATTTTGCCTTTCTGCGCAGCTAATTCTTCTCTTTTCTCTGCTGTATGTAGAAACAGAAAGTCTCTTTTCCCTGCATGAGTCATCCCTCTCTTCACCTTCCCGACACAGATGCTTCGCTCCTTCCCCTGCCAGGGACTTTTGCAGTGATCCATGGTCATGCAGGGAAAATTGACCTCCTGTTTCTACATAGAGCTTAGAAGGATTCAGCTAGTCAGTTTTTAATCACGTGATGTCATAGACCGTATGGAAAAGAGAAGAATTAGGTGGGTAGAAGGGAAAATGAGCAATTGTAAGTACAAAGTGCTGTATGATATGATGACTGCAATATATTAACAGGATAAAAACTTTGATGGGAGGAGGAGTGCTTCTTTAAATAGAGGAAACTTTTGTCACTGAAGCTGAGCTGGGTCATAATTTTGGGTACACAATTGATGTATTATCAGCCTGGGAGAAATGGTGTTTAATTAAATATTCATTTTAGTAGTATAAAACTACAATAAAGGTCAGTTGCTCTAATGTCATAAATATCCACAATATATAGACTTGCAGGGTGCGTTTTATTCCACCACATTTTCAATACTCCAAGGAGAACGATGGGTATGTTTTGTGCACAAGGTACCAGCAGGTAAGAATTTTATAGGATTAATTAGTAATTGAGGTCTTGTAGGTAAATTCAATGGTCTTATCAATCTGTTTTGGGGAAAGAGAAATACTCAGATCCTTTTCACATTAAGTCAGGTCATGCAATATTAGTGTATCATAGAATTCTAAGAGGGAGGGACATATTGGATTGGACCTGGGCCCATGCAAGCTCATTTAAAGGGTATCTGTAAACCTTTACTGTGAAGAAGGAAAGAGGATAAGAAGTGAGAGATCTGAAGAAACCTCCCATGGGATCTGATATGGTCGACAACTCAGCATGAGAGACCATGAAATGACAGACCCAACATTTTCCTGCTATGATGCTCCAAATTTATCATAAATCCATAAGCAGGTTTTTGTTATGGAATCTGAGAGCAGCATGATGTAGGGGCAGAAAGCCTGATTCCAGCGATGTGTCACTTACTGGGCTGCTTGGTGCAGTGTTGTTGAATCCCTGTTTTCTATGTTGCAGATATAACAATGGTCAGGATGCTGATCTGTGTATAACCCCGCCCACATCACTAATTGGCAGATTCCTATGTACACTGTACATTGTCAGCAAGCTGCTGCCAATCAATGGTGGGAGCGGGGTTACACAGATTAGTTGGATTGCCTGGCATGTGACACTTACTCCTGCAGTGATAATCTCCTGCTGATAAAACACTGATTGAATTGAAACTACAGCAAGCTGCTGAGCAAGTGACACATACTTAAAATCAGGCTCTCTACCCCTACATTATGCTACTCTCAGATTAAATACCAAAAACCTGCTGACAGATTCTCTTTAAAAGATCTAAAAGGCAAACACTTGGGGAATTACAGTTTACCAAGAATAGAAAATACTGATAAGGAAGAAGCAGAAATCGATTTGCAAGAGCGAATATATAGGTTTTAGTGTTAGCGAGTATGTTCTATTAACCCTTTCGCCGAGTATGCTTGGACGAGCTCCGAGTATTTATAGCTGCTCGGTGATAAGGTTAAATCGCTCCCGTGTGCATGATTTGCAACTGTTTGACAGCTTAATTACATGTGAGGAATGTCTGTCTATTTCTTACACATTCCTCACTTGTAATAAAACTGTCAAACAGTCGCAAATCATGCACACGGGAGCGATTTAACCTTATCACCGAGCAGCTGTAAATACTCGGAGCTCGGCCTGAGCATACTCGGACAGAACATACTCGCTCAACCCTAATAGGTTTTATCAGCATTTAGGCATTGACAGTTTAAATGCAAAGATGAATAAAACAAAACACGTGTCTATTACTTGAGCCCACAAATGGCTGTGTTCCCAAGGGGTTAAAAAAAATTTTTTATTCCTTCAGTCTATACAAAATATAAAAGCAGCATTGCTAATGTTAAAAAAATCATTACTGTTTTGTGTCTATCTACAGCTCCAATTTATTTTTGCAGCTGTACAATACTGTGCAAAAGTTTTAGGCAGGTGTGAAAAATACTGCAGAGTGTTACACTCCTGTCCCGGGTATCTCGGACTTCTCTCCCTTCCCGTCTACTGTGCTCCACGTTGGGTTTTGCAGGCTCCCCGGCGTAGCTCAGTAATGTCATCTTCATGACCCTATTTCAGGCACATTAGGACACACACCTGTGTTTTCGGATTGTGATTCAAGACTTCAGTATGGTGTACTCCACCTTCTGTACCTGCTGCTATCCCTGCTGCCTAATGATTTCTCTGCATCCGTCCTGTTGTTCTCGTGACTCCTGTATGTGCCACATCCATGCTCCCCAAATGCCATTGTCAGCTGCACCAATGCCCAGGGTCCGTGTACCCACCTAGACCTGGGGCTTAGCGGGTCTACTTCAGAAAGTGAGCCTAAGGCTGTGTGCCCACGATGCGTTTTTTAAGCGTTTCCGCAGCGGCAAAAACGCTGCAGAAACGCTTAAAAATGAATGGTAGAAGGCCTGCCATGTTCCCCAATGATAATCTGCATGTGCTGTGCACATGCTGCGGAAATTTTCGCTGCGGATTATCATTGCGGAAAAAAACGGAGCACTACCAATTATTTTGCGGAAGCGCTGCGTTTTCGCCGCCATTGACTTGCATTAGACCGCATGGATTACACATCACTGCATAAGTAGATGCGCATTCCATGTGTTCTAATGTGCGGATGGTACCCAGGTCTAGAGGAGAGGAGACTCTCCTCCGGACCCGGGTACCATAGAACCTGTAAAAAAAAGAATAAAATAAATATATACTTACCTTCTGGCGTCCCGTGGTGCGCTCCTCCTTGCTTGGCAGCAGTTCGCGATGGAATGAAGGACCTGCGCTGACGTCAAGAGTCATGTGACGGGTCACGCAACGCTGACGTCGGCAGGTCCTTCAGTGTACCGCTGCCGGCAGCCAGGACGGAGGGAAGCAGGACACCGGGGGCCATCAGAGGGTAAGAATATATATATATATATATTTTTTTTTTTTACATTCTCCCGTTTGCATGGATTTATATAGTGTGACCAAGTTGACAAGCACTTTCCAAGTGATGCTAAAATCGCTTGGAAAGCGCTTGTCAACCCGCATGCGGAAATGTCAGAGAATAACGCTTCACATCCGCATGTCCCTGGCAGGAAAAACGCATGTACAATCCGCATGTACAATCCGCATGCGTTTTTTTCTGCCAGGGAGATGCAGAAAATATCCGGAGCATTTCTGCATCGTGGGCACATAGCCTAACACTTTCAAAAATAACAAGAATGCTTTAAAAAATAGAAGTGTTAATAGCTTATTTTATTAATTAACAAAATGTAAAGTGAATGAACAAAAGAGAAATCTAAATCAAATCAATATTTGGAGTGACCACAATTTGTTCTCAAAACAGCATCAATTTTTTTAGGTACACTCGCACACAGTTTTTGAAGGAACTCGGCAGGGAAGTTATTCCAAACATCTTGAAGAACTAACCAACAGATCTTCTGTGGATGTCGCTTCTGTAAATCCTTTTTTCTCTTCATGCAGTCTGCGACATACTTGATGATGTTGAGATCGGGACTCTGTGGAGCCACAGTATCACTTCCAGGACTCATTGTGTTCTTCTTTACACTGAAGATAGTTCTTAATGACACTGGATCTAATCTTCACCCGCCTCTGTTCCCTATCTAACCTCTCTAACTCTCTTCTGCCTCTCTCAGACCACAACATACTTACATTCTCTGCCCTCTCCTCTCCAGGTCCACAATCCCCACTCCAAAAACTTGCACACCCTTGCAGAAACCTCAAACACCTCGACCTACACTCACTCTCTGAATCCCTTCTCCCTCTTACAGACATAAATTCCTTACACGATGTGTAGCACCCTGAGGACTTGGCTGCTACAGGGGTATTACACCTCAAGCCAGAGGTGTGGTATTCCACTCCCGGGTAAGGATGGAGTGTGGAACTGAGCTAGTAGGCTGCATGCACTACATACATCCCATTTCCGGGGGACAGAACGACGGTACTCCCACCAGTTTATGTGCAGGTACGACAGCGTCTGTCCCTGGCTGGAGTGGGAGGGGGGTGGAACATCCCAGTAGTGTAGGGGCAGATAGGGGGAGTAGTCTGGGTAAAGATAGGAGCTCATTGGGTGCTGGTCACCTGAGCTCACACATAGAGGGAGTATATAAGGTGGGCACCATCTTAGGACAGGGTCAGTCAGTCAGTCAGTGAGTCAGCAGTAACTCCAGGAGAGGAGAAGGAAGAGGGACCCAGAGGCGCAGGACGAGAGGGGACCCCAAGATCCCAGAATAAGGACAAAAGGGTGAATGGTCGGCAAAAGGGTACCGGATCCCAAGCTGGCGGAGGCCAAAGCAAACCTTAGCCAGGAACCGGAGGTCGTGGGCAAGATTTGCCACGACCCTCACCAAATCCACCAGAATGGCACACCGAGCATAGGGTCAGGGAAGCCAGAGAAGGTTCAACCACCAAGAGACCCGAGGGAGCCGGACATAGGTGGATCCCTGGTGAGAACGGCCAGAGAGAGAGAGAAGAAGGGAGCTCAGGACCATACTCAGGAATTGCCCGGGAGTTGACCGAGTCCCGCACCTGGTGGACGCAGCACGGCTCGGGTGGTCACTGCTGTACAGAGTGACCCGAGCAACACCAGTGAGTAAAAACCCTGAAACTGCATTTCATGCCTCTGAGTCTCCTTGCTGCACCTTCACAACCACCATCCTCCACGTCTGACCCCCTGAGGCTATACCCCTCCCGTTGGGGGTTATACTACCACAGCTGCACACACACCACCAGCCTCAGCGGACCATCCTGCAGCGGCGGCCTTTTGACCGCAAATCAACGGGTGGCTTAGTCGACACTAAGAACATCTGCAAGGACTGCCGCACACTGAGTTTGACACCCTGGGCACGGACCGGGTCACAGCCACTCGGAGACTACAACCCCCATCTGATCCGGCTCCGGGTATCCCTAACAACATGGCCCAGGGGGCGCGTCAGATGCACATGTTGCTGCTGCTTTATATAATACCACAACAGCCGCAGCTCTCGACTCAGTCGTCCCTCTCACACATACCAAAGCTCGCACAATGAACAGGCAACCCTGGCACACCATCCTTACTAAAGAACTGCAACGGGCCTCCAGGGTTGCTGAGCGGAGATGGAAAAGATCCCACTCCATCGAGCACTTCATCGTATTCAAACAATCCCTCACTATTTTCAAGTCCACACTCACTGCAGCAAAACAAACCTACTTCTCATCTCTCATATTCTTCCTGTCTCACAACCCTAAACAGCTATTCAACACTTTCAATTCTCTCCTCCATCCCCCAGTGCCACCTCCCTCTCTTCTCATCTCAGCCGAAGACTTTGCCTCATTCTTCAAGCAGAAGATTGACACCATCAGACAAAGCTTTTCCCTAAAGTCCCCACAGCCCCTCCTCATATCTACTCAACCTTCATCCTCCAAACCCCGCTTATCCACCATTACAGAAGACCAAGTCTCTTCTTTACTCTCCAAGTCACACCTCACCACCTGCGAACTTGTTCCAATCCTGTCCCACCTCATCCCTAACCTTACCACTATCTTCATCCCAACCCTAACCCACCTCTTCAACCTGTCACTAACAACTGATGCCTTCCCCTCATGTTTCAATCACGCCTCAATCACACCCATCCTCAAAAAGTCCTCACTTGACCTATCCTCTCTGACCAGCTACCGCCCCATATCACTTCTCCCCTATGCCTCAAAACTACTGGAACAACATGTCCACCTTGAACTGTTCTCCCACCTCTCCTCAAGTTCCCTCTTTGACTGCTTACAATCTGGCTTCCGATCGCATCATTCGACTGAAACTGCCCTGACCAAAGTCACCAATGACCAACTAACCACCAAATCCAAGCAACACTACTCTGTCCTCCTCCTCCTGGACCTGTCATCTGCCTTTGACACAGTCGACAATTCCCTCTTACTACAGACCCTCTCATCTCTTGGTATCATGGACTTGGCCCTATCTTGGATCTCCTCATACCTATCAGACAGGACTTTCAGCGTCCCCCACTCGCACACCACTTCCTCATCTCGCCCCCTATCTGTCGGTGTCCCCTAAGGTTCAGTTCTAGGACCTCTGCTCTTCTCCATCTACACCTTTGGCCTGGGACAGCTCATAGAGTCTCACGACTTTCAGTAGTAGTGATATCTCCTCCCTACTAGCCAAAATCCAACAATGTCTGTCCGCTCATCCTTCTTTTCTGACAGATTTCTAAAACTTAACATGGATAAAACAGAATTCATCATCTTTCCACCTTCTCATTCATCCCCCTTCTGACCTATCCATCAACGTCAATGGCTGCCCACTCTCCTCAGTCCCGCTAGCTCGCTGCCTCGGGGTAACGCTGGACTCTGACCTCTCCTTCAAACCACATATCCAAGCCCTTTCCACTTCCTGCCGACTCCAACTCAAAAACATCTCCCGCATCCACGCATTCCTCAGCATAGACTCTGCAAAAACACTAGTGCATGCCCTCATCATCTCCTGCCTCGACTACTGCAATCTCCTGCTCTGTGGTCTCCCTTCCAACACTCTCGCCCCCCTCCAATCTATTCTAAAATCTGCTGCCCGACTAATCCACCTGTCCCCCCGCCTCTCCTCTCTGTCAATCCCTTCACTGGCTCCCCATTGCCCAGAGAATCCAGTTCAAAACCCTAACCCTGGCATACAAAGCCATCCACAACCTGTCTCCTCCATACATCTGTGACCTAGTCTCCCGGTACTTACCTGCACGCAACCTTCGATCCTCACAAGATCTCCTGCTCTACTCCCCTCTTATCTCCTCTTCCCACAATCGCATACAAGATTTCTCCCGTGTATCCCCCCTGCTCTGGAACTCTCTACCCCAACATATCAGACTCTTGCCTACCACGGAAACCTTCAAAAGAAACCTGAAGACCCACCTCTTCTGACAAGCCTACAACCTGCAGTAACCACCGCTCCATGAGATTGCTGCATGACCAGCTCTACCCTCACCTACTGTATTCGTCGTAGATTGTGAGCCCTCGTGGGCAGGGTCCTCTCTCCTCCTGTACCAGTCGCTGACTCATTTTGTTAAGAATATTGTAAGTGTTTTTGTTATGTATACCAGCCTTTTTTCACATGTAAAGCGCCATAGAATAAATTGCTCTATAATAATAAATAATAATAATAATGACATTGACTTTGGGGTCATTGTTCTGCTGCAGAAAAAGTATGAATAAGTACAGTGGGTCAAAAAAGTATTTAGTCAGCCACCAATTGTGCAAGTTCTCCCACTTAAAAAGATGAGAGAGGCTTGTAATTGACATCAAAGGTAGACCTCAACTATGAGAGACAAAATGAGAAAACAAATCCTGAAAATCACATTGTCTGATTTGGAAAGAATTTTTTTTCAAATTTTGGTGGAAAATAAGTATTTGGTCAATTACAAACAAGCAGGATTTCTGGCTTTCACAGACCTGTAACTTCTTCTTTAAGAGGCTTCTTTGTCCTCCACTCATTACCTGTAGTACGGGCACCTGTTCGAACTTGTTATCAGTATAAAAGACACCTGTCCGCAACCTCAAACAGTCACACTCCAAACTCCACTATGGTGAAGACCAAAGAGCTGTCGAAGGACACCAGAAACAAAATTGTAGCCCTGCACCAGGCTGGGAAGACTGAATCTGCAATAGGCAAGCAGCTTGGTGTGAAGAAATCAACCTTGGGAGCAATAATTAGAAAATGGAAGACATATAAGACCACTGATAATCTCCCTCGATCTGGGGCTCCACACAAGATCTCACCCCGTGGGGTCAAAATGATCTCAAGAACGGTGAGCAAAAATCCCAGAACCACACGGGGGGACCTAATGAATGACCTGCAGAGAGTTGGAATCAACGTTACACAGGCTACCATAAGTAACACACTATGCCGCCAGGGACTCAGATCCTGCAGTGCCAGACATGTGTCCCTGCTTAAGCCATTACATGTCCCGGCTCGTCTGAAGTTTGCTAGAGAGCATTTGGATGATCCAGAAGAGTATTGGGAGAAAGTCATGTGGTCAGATGAAACCAAAGTAGCACTGTTTGGTAGAAACACAACTCGTTGTGTTTGGAGGAAAAATAATGCTGAGTTGCATCCAAAGAACACCATACCTACTGTGAAGCATGGGGGTCGCAACATCATGCTTTGGGGCTGTTTCTCTGCCAAGGGACCAGGACGACTGATCTGTGTACATGAAAGAATGAATGGGGCCATGTATCGTGAGATTTTGATTGCAAATCTCCTTCCATCAGCAAGGGCATTGAAGATGAAACGTGGCTGGGTCTTTCAGCATGACAATGATCCCAAGCACACTGCCAGGGCAACGAAGGAGTGGCTTCATAAGAAGCATTTCAAAGTCCTGGAGTGGCGTAGCCAGTCTCCAGATCTAAACCCTATAGAAAACTTTTGGAGGGAGTTGAAAGTCCGTGTTACCCAGCGACAGCCTCAAAACATCACTGCTCTAGAGGAGATCTGCATGGAGGAACGGGCCAACATACCAGCAACAGTGTGTGCCAACCTTGTGAAGACTTACAGAAAATGTTTGACCTCTGTTATTGTCAACAAAGGATATATAGCAAGTATTGAGATGAACTTTAGTAATTGACCAAATACTTATTTTCCATCAAAATTTGAAAAAAAATTCTTTCCAAATCAGACAATGTGATTTTCAGGATTTGTTTTCTCATTTTGTCTCTCATAGTTGAGGTCTACCTATGATGTCAATTACAGGCCTCTCTCATCTTTTTAAGTGGGAGAACTTGCACAATTGGTGGCTGACTAAATACTTTTTTTCCTCACTGTATCTGCATGTATTTCTCAGCATTGAGGACACCAACAGATGGGGAAGAAATAATCTTTATGAAGACAGGCCCTACAGTCTGTCACAAGAAGCCTCAGGTTGTTTTAAGAGAAGGGGTTGTGATTTTCTCACCTTGCAGAATTTTGTGTAGATAGATCTGTTCTTCCATTTCCACTTAATTCCTTCAGCTTTGATTCGAACTGTTGCATGGATGGATGTCAGTTTTTTGCTTCCACATTAGTTTCCTCTTTATTCCAATGATTGTCTATAAATTACATAATTACGCAAACCTTGAGAAAACTGAGTACAAGATGTTCAGCAAGAGATGTCACCATAGATATCTGGTTGAAACAATTCCAATGTCGCCTGGAGAATAGAGGTGGTGATGCAGGATGTCCTCTCCCATTATTTTCTCAACTCTTCTACATAACATTATTTTTGCACTTTAAGTATGTTGTTTATGCACCCGCCATCAGGGAATTATGTGTCATCAATTCTGATCAAATTAAAAAGGACAGAAGCATCTACCTTGTGCGGTTACATATGGTCTGAGCTGTAGTCCCTCAGGGAAGAATATCAGAGAGACTTATGCATCTGTTCCCTTCACAGGCAGACATCTGGTATCATTCTTACAATATTCTAGCCGATGATTCAGTCACATTACTAATATGAAAAACCTGTTCCGTCAAAAATATGAATCCACTTTTCTTTGCACATTGACTCTGATTTATCTATAATTACATTAAAGAAGAAAATATCAGTTTAAATATAAATTAAAATGTATTTTTTATTTACAATACACTCATAATTTGTATTTTGCTTGGTAGGAAAAAATATATTAGAAGACATTGACTAGATTTGTCCCAGAAACCTTTCACATCATCAATATTTACCTTGTTAAAGTGAATGGTTCATCTGAATATGACCTATAGTTTAAATCAAGTTTTTATGCTACATGTTTTCTTGAAAAACAAATTTTAATTTTGCAAATCCCTATCAACATTAAAGGGAGCTTGTCAGCTGAATCTTGCTGTCCAAAACAAGGACATCATCAGTGGCGTAGCTATGTGTTGCAGTCAAGTACCAGAACGGTACTTGAAATTGAACCCAAACCCGGACCTCATTTAAATGAATGAGGGGCCCAAACATCTGTGGTTTCCCATGTTGTCATCTGTGTGACAGAGCAGGAAACACAGGCTCTGATCAGCAGTAATAACGTTATCCCCAGTCAGTGCACCTTGACTGTGACTGTCGGTAAAAAGCTTACCGCTGGTCAAGGGTGTTGGCTGATGAGAGAGTACTACTCCCATCAGCGTATGCCTGCTGTCGCTGAGAACGAGAGCAGGCGCTGATGATGGGAGTAGTCATCAGTCGGCGCCTGTGCTTCAAGTAAAGAAAAAAAAAGTTAAAATTAATATTGAAATTAAAATAAAAAACTCAGTTATATTCACCTGAATGCCTAATCCCAGATGCCCTTTTCACCTGTAAAACAGAAAAAATAATGAACCACCATAATACTCACCTATCCGCCGTAATCCATACTGTCCCACGACCATCTAGATCACTTGTACTGCAGTCACATCGGCTAATGTGACTGCTCTCCCCAGCAGCTGGCTACACACTGACACAGACAGTGTGTAGCACTGAGGAGCCATGAGAAAGTTCACCGGAGTTCATCAGCTGATGATCCCCGGTGATATCATTTACGGCACGACCACTGCGGCGATGCAGTAAGTGAGGTTACCAGGGCTCATCAGCTGATGAACTTCTGTGAACTTTCTCACGACATCTCAGTGCTACACTTTGCCTGTGTCAGTGTGTAGCCAGCTGTCGTGTAGAGCAGTCACATCAGTAACTGCTGATATGACTGCTCTTCAATTCATCTGGATCGCCGTGGGACACTATGGATTATTTGTATTATTTTCTCTTTTGCAGGGGACAATGGCTTCAGACGAATAAGTGTTAGGTGAGCATTAGTGTTGAGCGAGCACTAAAATGCTCGGGTGCTCGAAGCTCGGGCCGAGCTCACTGTGATACTCGGGTGCTCGACCCGAGCAACGAGCCCAATGTTAGTCTATGGGAGACCCGAACATTTTTGCGGCGGCTCCCCCGGCAGTCTGTAGAAAGCCTAAAAAGTGCCCAAAACGATAGTGACAGTGCTCAAATGACATGGGGACAGCATGGGGATCGCCCCTGGAAGCATTTCTGGCCCCCAGGTCACTGCTGTCAACAACGTGGTCAGAGGTATTAAGCCACTTTTACAGGCTCACAATAAAACTTTAAAAAACGAAAGTGAAAGTGCTTTCCTGTGAAATATGTTAACCCCTTAACGACCATGGGTCTTTCTGTTTTTGTGTTTTCCTTTTTTGCTCCCCTTCTTCCCAGAGCCAGAACTTTTTTTAATTTTCATTCAATATGGCCATGTGAGGGCTTATTTTTTGCGGGACGAGTTGTACTTTTAACCACCATCACTGGTTTTACAATATCATGTGCTGGAAAATGGTAAAAAAATTCCAAGTGCAGTGAAACTGCAAAAAAAATGCAATTCCACAGTTGTTTTTTGGGTCCTTTTTTTACCACGTTCACAGATTGCTAAAACTGACCTGCCATCATTATTTTCCAGGTCGTTACGAGTTCATAGACACCAAACATGTATAGGTTCTTTTTTATTTAAGTGGTGAAAAAAAAATCCAAAGCTTGCTAAAAAAAACAAAAAAAATGACACCATTTTCCGAGACCCTTAGCTTCTCCATTTTTCGGGATCTGGGGCCAGGTGAGGGCTTATTTTTTGCGTGCCGGGCTGACGTTTTTATTGATACCATTTTGGGGTACATCCGATGTTTTGATCGCCCGTTATTGCATTTTATTGCAAAGTTGTAGCGACCAAAAAAACTTAATTCTGGCGTTTAAAATTTTTTTCTCGTTACGCCGTTTACTGATTGTATTAATTCTTCTTTTATATTGATAGATCGGGCGATTCTGAACGCGGCGATACCAAATATGTGTATGTGGTTTTTTTTTTATATATATATATTTTATTTTGAATGGGGCGAAAGGGGGGTGACTTAAACTTTTATATATTTTTTATTTATTTATTTTTTTTTTAAACTTTTTTTTTACACTTTCTGCTTGCTTCTATAGTCTCCAGAGGAGACTAGAAGCAGCAGTTTTCTGATTGCTTCTACTGCATACAAGCGATGAGCAGATCGCTTGTATGCAGGAGAAATGCTCACTTGCTATGAGCGCTGACCATTAGGTGGCGCTCATAGCAATTGAGACATGACAACCACAGGCGTCTGCTGCAGACCCTGAGTTGTCATGCCCACCCATTGGTGACCCGCGATCACGTGACGGGGTCACTGATTGGCGGGGCTTAGGACTCCCGGAAGCGCGAGTTAAATGCCACTGTCAGAGATTTAACATGTTAACAGCCGCGGGTGGATTGCGATTCCAATAATCAGCTGACATGTGCTCGCTTCAGTGCGGGCTTCCCGACCTGGTGCGTACTATTACTAACCAGGTCGGAAAGGGGTTAAGGAACATCCTTTCCAGGGTAAAGACTTGTGTATAAGGTAAAATAAATAACCAAAAACAAAAATACTCCTCCACACCTTGGGCTATGTTCACAAGTAGCATTTTTTATGCGTTTTTGCACGTTTGTATTGCTTTCAACCGTGACAAATGCATTCACCGGGAAATGTCATTTTAACATTTTACAACCTTATCTGGCCATGTGCTGTGTGACACATGCATACAGTGCTAAAAAGACATGGGAACAGCATGGGGAAGACCCCTGGAAGCATCTCTGACACCCAGGTCACTGCCTAAAAGTGTGCCCATCCGAAGTGATCCTTGCCGCATCAGAAGATGCAGACTTGCAACTATCCCAGTGCAAGTCCTTGTCCCAGGGCAGTGTTCAATTGTACCTCCCCCATAACTTGCAATACAAGCGCAAGTATGCAGCCTGCCACCCACCCACCCCCAGGCTGCAATACCATACTGCTAGCTTGCTTGCACTTGAAATTGGGCCTTTTAGGCATGTGGAGGTGGAATCTGGCCACCACGTCATGGCTGTGTCGGTAGCCTGGTATTCATACTCAGTCCCCAGCCGCCCGGCGGCTGGGTGTCCACGCTTGGTCCCCAGCCGCCAGGGGGCGGCCGGGTGTCCATACTCAGTCCCCAGCCGCCCCGCGGCCGGGTGCCCACACACAGTCCCCAGCCGCGTGGGGGTGGCCGGGTGTCCATAAACGGTCCCCAGCCACCCCTATTTGTCCCGGTGCGCCTTATACACAAGTGCGCATACCAAAACATTACCTGTGCCCTCCCCAGTGCATTTAGTGGGAAGGACAGCCTAACCACAAACACGTGGACAAGTGAATGTGGCCAGGAATGGTCCATCTCACTGACGCCTTCACACTGGGTTAATATTGTGGAAGCCGGAACACAGTTGGACACTGGGATGCAACACGTCCTCCAGACATAGAGGATTGCGGGTCCTGGGTCAATCAGGCATCAACACAAAGTTCAGAAGGTAGACAGCAGCAGTGGTCGGCCTCCTACACAACGAGTAAATTATTCATGATCATGAGGCCATCCACCTCCTTAGCTTTCTGTTCCTTGGAATGCAAGCGCATGTATGTAGTAGCAGCTAGGCCTGAGGTGGTCAGCGTTTTGGCGCATATTCTACCTCCTTCGAGGATTGCTGGATGTTTTCCTGCTACTATCCCAGTTCTATGACTCCCGTTAAAACAAAGCTTCAGGTGATGAATGATGGATGAGGTGGTGGCAAAGGAGAAAGAGCAGGAGGAACAGGGACCATTCACATCAATATCAGGCCAGCCAACCACACATGTCTTGTAGGATATGTTTCTGTACCAAAAGGAGCGGTTCAGCTACACAGTTATAAGGCATACAGTGAATGCAATGCCTACCAAAAATTTCGAGGCACTCCAATGCCCCTTGGAAGTGACATGGAGGTCAGAGGGCCTTAACTAAACCGTTTTTTCCATTTATAGCAACTGGGTCTCCTGTACACTGTTGGCCTAAGCAGGGAATGGAAGGCTTTCCAAAAATTATTAGGCACTGCAATGCCCCTTGAAACAGACGTGGATTACAGCGTATTAAAAACCTTCTACCCATTATTGGGGAGTGGGTCTCCCTTAGTGTTCTCCTATGCATTGAAAAGCAAAAGCTGACAAAAATTAGGAGGAAATGCAATGCCCGTTGCAAGAGTCGTGAAGGTTAGAGGTAATTAAAAACAACATGTCAATGCCCCTTGGAAGAGCTGTGGAGTTCAGAGTGGTTTAACAAGACGGTTTTAATGCCCCTTAGAAGAGACGTGGAGTTCAGAGTGGTTTAACAAGACAGTTTTAATGCCCCTTGGAAGAGATGTGGAGGTCACAGTAGCTTAACAAGATGGTTTTAATGCCCCTTGGAAGAGACGTGGAGTTCAGAGTGGTTTAACAAGACAGTTTTAATGCCCCTTGGAAGAGTGGTGGAGGTTACAGTGGAATAAAAAGACATTATCAATGCCCCGTGGAAGAGACGTGGAGGTCACAGTAACTTAACAAGATGGTTTTAATGCCCCTTGGAAGAGTGGTAGAGGTCGCAGGGGAATAAAAAGACAATATCAATGCCCCTTGGAAGAGTGGTGGAGGTTACAGTGGAATAAAAAGACAATATCAACGCCCTGTGGAAGAGACGTGGAGGTCACAGTAGCTTAACAAGACGCTTTTAATGCCCCTTGGAAGAGTGGTGGAGGTCGCAGTGGAATAAAAAGACAATATTAACGACCCTTGGAAGAGACGTGGAGGTCACAGTAGCTTAACAAGATGATTTTAATGCCCCTTACAAGAGCCATGCAGTACAGCATATTAAAAACATTATTCCCATTATTGGGGAGTGGGTCTCCCATAGTCTTTGCCTATGCCTTCCAAGCAAAAGCTGCCAAAAATTAGGACAGAGGAACTTGCAATGCTGGCAACATGGACCACGGTCACCCTGGTGGTATAGTGGTCGTGGAGGCTGAGGATAAGGAGAAGAGCAAAAAACAGCCAAAATGAGGAAGCGTATACCCATGTGTGGGTGTGAAGAGATGCATGGGAATACACCTCCCGAAATAACACAGTGGATTTGACTTTATGTTACTCGGCTGTCATTTGGTGGTGATGAAAAGTCTGGCCCAATCCAGCCCTTGTTCATTTTGATAAGGGTCAGCTTGTCAGCATTGTCAGTTGACAGGCGAGTGCGCTTATCAGTTATAATTCCCCCAGCGGCACTAAAAACACGCTCGGATAACACGCTAGCGGCAGGGCAGGCCAGGACCTCCAAGGCATACAGAGTGAGTTCATTCCAAGTGTCCAGCTTGGATACCCAATAATTAAAAGGCACAGAGGAATCACGGAGGACGCTGGTACTCCCTCACCATCTTTTGAAACTTTCCACTCCTTGTGAGAGTACCCTGCGCCTCAGGGCCTGTAAGCTGGGCAGGTCTCAGAAAACTGTCCTAGAACATTGACAGTGTTCCCCTGCATCTACTGGATTGGAGTTGCGTCTCTCTCGCCTGTATGTCTAAGTTGGGCAGCGAACTGTGACCTCTGCCGCTACCGTGTTCAGATGGGAATTTTTTTAATAGTTCTGCAGCAAGGGCCTTCTGGTACTGCCCCATTTTTGTAGACCTCTCCAACTCAGGAATAAGAGAGTGAAAGTTCTCCTTATAGAGGGGGTCTAAAAGTGTCATCAACCAGTAATGACTGTCACCCAACATTTTGACAATGCGAGGGTCACAGTTAAGGCAGCGTAACATAAAGTCAGCCATGGGTGCCAGACTGGTAACGGGCAAGACTTCCGTGTCCTCACCAAGATGACGACTGATAGTGTTGAGCGATCACTAAAATGCTCGGGTGCTCGAAGCTCGGGCCGAGCTTACCGTGATACTCGGGTGCTCGACCCGAGCAACGAGCCCAATGTTAGTCTATGAGAGACCCGAGCATTTTTGCGGCAGCACCCCTGGCAGTCTGTAGAAAGCCTAAAAAGTGCCCAAAACGATAGTGACAGTGCTCAAAAGACATGGGGGCAGCATGGGGATCGCCCCTGGAAGCATTTCTGACCCCCAGGTCACTGCTGTCAACAACGTGGTCAGAGGTATTAAGCCACTTTTGCGGGCTCACAATAAAACGTTCAAAAACGAAACTGAAACGGTTTTCCTGTGAAATTTGTTAAGGAATTTCCTTTCCAGGGTAAAAACTTGTGTATAAGGTAAAATAAATAACCAAAAACAAAAATACTCCTCCACACCTTGGGCTATGTTCACAAGTAGCATTTTTCATGCGTTTTTGCACTTTTGTATTGCTTTCAACCGTGACAAATGCGTTCACCGGGAAATGTCATTTTAACATTTTGCAACCTTTGCTGAAAAGACAAGGGATCAGCATGGGGAAGACCCCTGGAAGCATCTCTGACACCCAGGTCACTGTCTAAAAGTGTGCCCATCAGAAGTGATCCTTGCCGCATCAGAAGATGCAGACTTGCAGCTATCCCCGTGCAAGTCCTTGTCCCAGGGCAGTGTTCAATTGTACCTCCCCCATTCCTTGCAATGCAAGCGAAAATATGCAGCCAACCACCCACCCACCCGCAGGCTGCAATACCATACTGCTAGCTTTCACTTGAAATGGGGCCTTTTAGTTTGGAGGAGGCCAAAGCTGGCCACTACCTCATGGCCGCTTCGGCAGCGAGGTATCCATACTCTGTCCCCAGCCGCCCGGCGGCCGGGTGTCCACGCTCGGTCCCCAGCCGCCAGGTGGCGGCCAGGTGTCCATACTCGGTCCCCAGCCGCCCTGATTTCTCCTGTCACCTTCCCCCACACTTTTCTTAGCCTGGCCTGCTTTAGGGCAGCATTGGACGAGCCCACCAGAGAACCAGACTCCTCCGGTGGGCCCTGGCTTCTCCATCAGGGGAGTTGAGAGTGCCTAGGTGAGGAGCATGATGATGATGATAGAAGTTAGCATCTGCTTTGTTTTCTTGGAATGCAAGCGCATGTATGTAGTAGCGGCTAGGCCTGAGGTGGTCCGCGTTTTGGCGCACATCCTACCTCCTCCGAGGATTGCTGGATGTTTTCCTGCTACTATCCCAGTTCTATGACTCCCGTTAAAACAAAGCTTCAGGTGATAAATGATGGATGAGGTGGTGGCAAAGGAGAAAGAGCAGGAGGAACAGGGACCATTCACATCAATATCAGGCCAGTCAACCAGATATGTCTTGTAGGATATGTTTCTGTAACAAAAGGAGCGGTTCGGCTACACAGTTATAGGGCATACAGTGAGTGCAATGCCTACCAAAAATTTCGAGCCACTCCAATGCCCCTTGGAAATGACATGGAGGTCAGAGGGCGTTAACTAAACCTTTTTTTCGATTTATAGCAACTGGGTCTCCCGTGCACTGTTGGCCTAAGCAGTGAATGGAAGGCTTTCCAAAAATTATAAGGAACTGCAATGCCCCTTACAAGAGCCATGTGTGGCACCCTAGGGGTCTGGTCACCACAGTAATAGAGATATTACGTCGGAGAGCAAGTGGGAGGTTTCCTGGTCAGGATCCCTTAAACATGCAACATCCTCCTGCCCCAGTCCTGGGAGGGGAGAATTCTGCCCTTATAAACTGGATCTGGGGCGGGGTTGAGTGAGTCAGAGAACAGTCAGAGGGAAAGTAACAGCAAGGAGCTCTGTAGGAGCTAGGAGCTAAAGACCAGGGGCTGGAAGCTGAGCAGAGCTCGCCCTGGCAGAAGACAATAGGAACCGGACACAGGAGTCCGAAGCTGTGAGGACTTATATATCCAGAAGCAGAAACCAGCCGGCAGGGGATTTCAGGTCCTTTGGCCATAGAAGCCCGGAGGCTCAGTCACAAGCAAGGGACCAGCACCGCCGTCGTGGAGCGGAGGCTAACAGAAGGCCCCAAGTCACCAGCCATACGGGTGAGCACTACACGGTACACTCAGGGACGTGGGCTACTTCTACCCGCTTACAGCAAGGTAGCCAGGAAGAGTGCAGACAGACAGGGAGGCCTACAACTCCACCTGGCCAGGGGAACTCCTGCTTGCTCACAGACTGACCAGGCCTCTTATGCTAGCCAGTACTCCCGGGAAGGTCTACCTTATAATCATCAGTAAAGACCCTGAACTGCACTGCAAAGACTCTGAGTCGTTCCTGCTGCGCTCGTGCACCATCACCCCCATCATCCACACTCACTGCCCTGAGGCTATACTCCTCCCGAGGGGAGTTATCCCATTCTATTCTGCGCACACAACACCAGCCTCAGCGGTCTGCCTCGCAGCGGTGGTACTCCCTGACCGCAATCCACGGGTGGCGCAGTCGGACAATTAACCTCAAAACCTAAGAAAGACTACCACTGGTTTGACCAGCCTGAGCCACGGGACCGAGTCACCGCCGCGGAGACTACAGACCCCAGAGACCCGGCACCGGGTATCCCACACACGTGTACACACGGCCCAGGGGGCGCGTCACATGCAGTACAGCATATTACAAACATAAGTCCCATTATTGGGGAGTGGGTGTCCCATAGTATTTGCTTATGCCTTGCAAGCAAAAGCTGCCAAAAGTTAGGACGGAGCAACTTGCAATGCCCCTTACAAGAGCCATGCAGTACAGCATATTACAAACATAAGTCCCATTATTGGGGAGTGGGTCTCCCATAGTATTTGCTTATGCTTTCCCAGCAAAAGCTGCCAAAAATTAGGACGGAGCAACTTGCAATGCCCCTTACAAGAGCCATGCAGTACAGCATATTACAAACATAAGTCCCATTATTGGGGAGTGGGTGTCCCATAGTATTTGCTTATGCCTTGCAAGCAAAAGCTGCCAAAAATTAGGACGGAGCAACTTGCAATGCCCCTTACAAGAGCCATGCAGTACAGCATATTACAAACATAAGTCCCATTATTGGGGAGTGGGTCTCCCATAGTATTTGCTTATGCCTTGCAAGCAAAAGCTGGCAAAAATTAGGACGGAGCAACTTGCAATGCCCCTTACAAGAGCCATGCAGTACAGCATATTACAAACATAAGTCCCATTATTGGGGAGTGGGTGTCCCATAGTATTTGCTTATGCCTTGCAAGCAAAAGCTGCCAAAAGTTAGGACGGAGCAACTTGCAATGCCCCTTACAAGAGCCATGCAGTACAGCATATTACAAACATAAGTCCCATTATTGGGGAGTGGGTCTCCCATAGTATTTGCTTATGCTTTCCCAGCAAAAGCTGCCAAAAATTAGGACGGAGCAACTTGCAATGCCCCTTACAAGAGCCATGCAGTACAGCATATTACAAACATAAGTCCCATTATTGGGGAGTGGGTGTCCCATAGTATTTGCTTATGCCTTGCAAGCAAAAGCTGCCAAAAATTAGGACGGAGCAACTTGCAATGCCCCTTACAAGAGCCATGCAGTACAGCATATTACAAACATAAGTCCCATTATTGGGGAGTGGGTGTCCCATAGTATTTGCTTATGCCTTGCAAGCAAAAGCTGGCAAAAATTAGGACGGAGCAACTTGCAATGCCCCTTACAAGAGCCATGCAGTACAGCATATTACAAACATAAGTCCCATTATTGGGGAGTGGGTGTCCCATAGTATTTGCTTATGCCTTGCAAGCAAAAGTTGGCAAAAATTAGGACGGAGCAACTTGCAATGCCCCTTACAAGAGCCATGCAGTACAGCATATTACAAACATAAGTCCCATTATTGGGGAGTGGGTCTCCCATAGTATTTGCTTATGCTTTCCCAGCTAAAGCTGGCAAAAATTAGGACGGAGCAACTTGGAATGCCCCTTACAAGAGCCATGCAGTACAGCATATTACAAACATAAGTCCCATTATTGGGGAGTGGGTGTCCCATGGTATTTGCTTATGCTTTCCCAGCAAAAGCTGCCAAAAATTAGGACGGAGGAACTTGCAATGCTGGCACCCTGGTGGTATAGTGGTGGTGGAGGCTGAGGATAAGGAGAAGAAGATTAAACAGCCGAAACGAGGAAGCGTATACCCATGTGTGGGTGTGAAGCGGTGCATGTGAATACACCTCCCGAAATAACACAGTGGATTTGACTTTATGTTACTCTGCTGTCATTTGGTGGTGATGAGAAGTCTGGCCCAATCCAGCCCTTGTTCATTTTGATAAGGGTCAGCTTGTCAGCATTGTCAGTTGACAGGCGAGTGCGCTTATCAGTTATAATTCCCCCAGCGGCACTAAAAACACGCTCCGATAACACGCTAGCGGCAGGGCAGGCCAGGACCTCCAAGGCATACAGAGCGAGTTCATTCCAAGTGTCCAGCTTGGATACCCAATAATTAAAAGGCACGGAGGAATCACGGAGGACGCTGGTACGATCAGCAAGGTACTCCCTCACCATCTTTTGAAACTTTCCACTCCTTGTGAGAGTACCCCGCGCCTCAGGGCCTGTAAGCTGGGCGGGTGTCAGAAAACTGTCCCAGAACGTTGACAGTGTTCCCCTGCCTCTGCTGGATTGGAGTTGCATCTCTCTCGCCTGTACGCCTTGGTTGGGCAACGAACTGTGACCTCTGCCGCTAGCGTGTTCAGATGGGAATTTTTTTAAGAGTTCTGCAGCAAGGGCCTTCTGGTATTGCCCCATTTTTGTAGACCTCTCCACCTCAGGAATAAGAGAGTGAAAGTTCTCCTTGTAGCGGGGGTCTACAAGTGTCACCAACCAGTAATGACTGTCACCCAACATTTTGAGAACGCGAGGGTCACGGTTAAGGCAGCGTAACATAAAGTCAGCCATGCGTGCCAGACTGGTAACGGGCAAGATTTCCGTGTCCTCACCAAGATGACGACTGACCATGCTCTCCTCCTCCTCCACCTCTTCCTCCTCCCCCCTGTCCTCAGGCCACCCACGCTGAACCGACAGTATGACACTTGTACAGGTACTACCGTCTACAACGCATGATAGCAGCTCCTGTTCTTCCTCCTCCTCCTCCTCCTCCTCCTCTCCCTCATTGTCCCCCAATGCACGTTGGGATGAGATGAGGCTGGGCTGTGTGTAATCGCCCGCTACGGCTTCTTGATCCATCTCATCATCCTCTGGCTGCAATGCCTCCTCTTTAATTCTCTGCAGAGAGCGTTGCAGGAGACAGACAAGTGGGATGCTGACACTAATGATGGCGTCATCGCCACTCACCATCTTGGTGGCCTCCTCAAAGTTTGTCAGGATGGTACATATGTCAGACATCCAGGTCCACTCCTGAGGTCTTATGTGTGGAGTCTGACCTGAATATCGACGGCCTTGTTGCAGCTGGTACTCCACAACTGCTCTCTTCTGCTCACAAATCCTTTGCAACATGTGGAGGGTAGAGTTCCAACGTGTGGGGACATCACACACCAGTCGGTGTGTCGGAAGCTGCAAACGCTGCTGCAACACAGCAAGGGCGGCGGAAGCTGTAGCCGACTTGCGAAAATGAGCTGACAGGCGGCGTACTTTCACGAGCAGATCTGGCAACTCGGGGTACGATTTAAGAAACCGCTGAACCACGAGGTTAAGCACATGAGCCAGGCATGGTACGTGTGTGATCTCACCTCGCCTCAGAGCCGCCACCAGGTTACGGCCATTGTCACACACGACCATGCCGGGATGTAGGTTCAGCGGTCTCAGCCACAGATCTGCCTGCTCTTTCACAGCTGTCCACAACTCACTAGCAGTGTGAGGTTTATCACCTAAGCTTATGAGTTTCAGCACCGCCTGTTGCCGCTTGGCGGAGGCAGTACTGCAATGCTTCCAGCTTGAAACTGATATCTGAGATGGAGGCTGAACATGAGGAGGAGGAGGATGCGCAGGAGCTGTACACTGTGGGGGCAACTCTGACTGACATAGGGCCCGCAATCCTCGGTGTGGGGAGGATGTGTTCCGTCCCAAGGTCCGACTGGGTCCCGGCTTCCACTATGTTTACCCAGTGTGCCGTCAGAGAGATGTACCGTCCCTGGCCACAAGCACTTGTCCACGTGTCCGTTGTCAGGTGGACTCTCCCAGTAACTGCGTTGTTGAGGGCACGGCAGATGCTTTGGGACACGTGCTTGTGTAGTGCGGGGATGGCACACCGGGCAAAATAGTGTCGGCTGGGGACCGAGTACCGAGGGACGGCCACAGCCATAAGATTGCGGAAGGATTCCGTCTCCACCAGCCTAAAAGGCAGCATTTCCAATGCAAGCAGTCGTGAAATGTGCGAATTTAGGACTGTGGCCTGTGGGGCGTTAGCTGCGAATTTCCGCTTTCGTTCAAAGGTCTGGGATATGGACAATTGAACGCTGCGGTGGGACGTGGACGTGGACGTTGATGCTGTTTCTTGAGAAACTGCCATAACAAGTGAAGACTGAGAGGAGGGGGCATCTTTACATGCAGTATGGACAGGGGATTGCCTTGCACACACAACAGGGGGTTCTATTGCACGCACAACAGTGGAAGAAGCAGTGGTGACACCCGCTGACACTGGTCGTGGACCCTGGGTTTCACCCCACAAAGTTGGGTGCTTTGCTGCCATGTGCCTGATCATGCTGGTGGTGGTCAGGCTGGTAGTTTTGTCACCCCTGCTGATGCTGGCATGGCAGGTGGAACATATGGCCTTTTTGGGGTTATCAGCAGAGTCTTTAAAAAAATTCCAGACTCTGGAAGACCTACCGCTTGTACTGGCAACGTCCCTCGTGTTGGTGTTACGGGGAACGGTTGCCTGCCTTCTGTCTGCGGCCACCACACTGCTTCTTCCTGCCTGTTGGGGTACTCTGCCTCCCTCCCCCTGTGTGCTGCTGGCCTCACTCTGCATGTCCTCCTTCCACGTTGGGTCAGTTACTAGATCATCCACCACCTCCTCCTCTTCCACTTGCGCACCACGATCCTCCTCCTCACTTCCTGGCAATTATGTCTCGTCATCGTCCACCTCTTGTGACAGATTGCCAACGTCGACTTCCTGTGGCCGTGGCTGTTCGAATATTTGGGCATCGCAACATGGGATCTCCTCTTCCACCACTTCAAGCGTATCAGGCGAGGGGCCCAAATATGGAAATGGACCAGTGAACAGCTCTTCAGAGTGTCCAAGTGTGGGATCACTTGCTGTCTGACGACACTCGGCATGGTGGGAGGAAGGAGCATCAGGGTGAGGAGGAGTATGCGGTCGAGACTCACGGCTACTAAGAGTTGACCGTGTGGAAGACAGACCGGAGGTGGTGGTGCCCAGGTAACTGGAAGTATTATCTGCTATCCAATTAATAACCTGTTCACACTGATAAGTTCTCAATACTGGTGTTGTTCTGTGCTTCCCTAGTAATTCGGTCAAGAAGTGGGAGCGAGAAGATGTGGCTGTTGGTTGTGGCACATTTTCACCTTGGCCACGGCCCCGTCCTCTGCATGAACCATCACCAGAACGTCCACTTCCACGTCCCTTGCCACGCGCCTTGCCCATTGTAAATGAAGTAAAATAGCTTACACTTGCACTATCAATGGAAAAAGGGTAATAAAGAGTAGATTAGAACCGTGGAAGAGGAAAACCACAGTTATTGTTTACTGGGGTATACCACACTTTTTTAAATAGAGATATTTGCGGCTGAACAGTGAGCGACACACTCAAACTGCTTTTTTTTTAGATACCAAAGGCCCAAAACTGGATAGTACAGCGATTTGACCCGTGGAACTGCGAAACCACACTGGGATGTCGGGCCTGCACAAGACTATTTTCAACAGATATATTTTTGTGTCACAACAGTCAGGAGACACTACTGTTTTTCTTTACGGAAAAAACTACCAAAAGCTGAATAATAGAGATTTTTTACCGTGGGATGGCAAAACCACAGTTATTGTTTACTGGGGTATACCACACTTTTTTAAATAGAGATATTTGCGGCTGAACAGTGAGCGACACACTCAAACTGCTTTTTTTTTAGATACCAAAGGCCCAAAACTGGATAGTACAGCGATTTGACCCGTGGAACTGCGAAACCACACTGGGATGTCGGGCCTACACAAGACTATTTTCAACAGATATATTTTTGTGTCACAACAGTCAGGAGACACTGTTGTTTTTCTTTACGGAAAAAACTACCAAAACCTGAATAATAGAGATTTTTTACCGTGGAACAGCAAAACCACAGTTATAATTTACTGGTGTATACCAGGCTTTTTAAAATATATATATATATTTGCGGCTGAACAGTGAGCGACACACTCAAACTGTTTTTTTTAGATACAAATGGCCCAAAAGTGGATAATACAGAGGTTTGTACCGTGGAACTGCAAAAACCACACTTGTATTTCTCGGGCCTACACCAGACTATTTTCAACAGATATATTTGTGTCTGAAAAATCAGGGAGACACTATTTTTTTTTTTTTACAGCAAAAAATGCAAAAGCAGGATAATAGAGATTTTTTACCGTGGAACAGCCAAAGCACACTTCTGTCTCTCTATCCTACACCAGACTATTTTCAACAGATATATTTGTGTCTGAAAAATCAGGGAGACACTATTATTATTTTTATACAGCAAAAAATGCCAAAAACAGGATAATAGAGATGTTTTACCGTGGAACATCAAAACCACAGTAATAATTTACTGGTGTATACCAGGCTTTTTAAAATATATATATATTTGCTGCTGAACAGTGAGCGACACACTCAAACTGTTTTTTTTAGATACAAATGGCCCAAAAGTGGATAATACAGAGGTTTGTACCGTGGAACTGCAAAACCACACTTGTATTTCTCGGGCCTACACCAGACTATTTTCAACAGATATATTTGTGTCTGAAAAATCAGGGAGACACTATTTTTTTTTTTTTACAGCAAAAAATGCAAAAAGCAGGATAATAGAGATTTTTTACTGTGGAACAGCAAAAGCACACTTCTGTCTCTCTGGCCTACACCAGACTATTTTCAACAGATATATTTGTGTCTGAAAAATCAGGGAGACACTATTTTTTTTTTTTTTTTTACAGCAAAAAATGCAAAAAGCAGGATAATAGAGATTTTTTACCGTGGAACAGCAAAAGCACACTTCTGTCTCTCTGGCCTACACCAGACTATTTTCAACAGATATATTTGTGTCTGAAAAATCAGGGAGACACTTATTATTTTTATACAGCAAAAAATGCCAAAAACAGGATAATAGAGATGTTTTACCCTGGAACATCAAAACCACAGTAATAATTTACTGGTGTATACCAGGCTTTTTAAAATATATATATATTTGCGGCTGAACAGTGAGCGACACACTCAAACTGTTTTTTTTAGATACAAATGGCCCAAAAGTGGATAATACAGAGGTTTGTACCGTGGAACTGCAAAACCACACTTGTATTTCTCGGGCCTACACCAGACTATTTTCAACAGATATATTTGTGTCTGAAAAATCAGGGAGACACTATTTTTTTTTTTTTACAGCAAAAAATGTAAAAAGCAGGATAATAGAGATTTTTTACCGTGGAACAGCAAAAGCACACTTCTGTCTCTCTGGCCTACACCAGACTATTTTCAACAGATATATTTGTGTCTGAAAAATCAGGGAGACACTATTATTATTTTTATACAGCAAAAAATGCCAAAAACAGGATAATAGAGATGTTTTACCGTGGAACATCAAAACCACAGTAATAATTTACTGGTGTATACCAGGCTTCTTAAAATACATATATATTTGCGGCTGAACAGTGAGCGACACACTCAAACTGTTTTTTTTAGATACAAATGGCCCAAAAGTGGATAATACAGAGGTTTGTACCGTGGAACTGCAAAACCACACTTGTATTTCTCGGGCCTACACCAGACTATTTTCAACAGATATATTTGTGTCTGAAAAATCAGGGAGACACTATTTTTTTTTTTTACAGCAAAAAATGCAAAAAGCAGGATAATAGAGATTTTTTACCGTGGAACAGCAAAAGCACACTTCTGTCTCTCTGGCCTACACCAGACTATTTTCAACAGATATATTTGTGTCTGAAAAATCAGGGAGACACTTATTATTTTTATACAGCAAAAAATGCCAAAAACAGGATAATAGAGATGTTTTACCGTGGAACATCAAAACCACAGTAATAATTTACTGGTGTATACCAGGCTTTTTAAAATATATATATATTTGCGGCTGAACAGTGAGCGACACACTCAAACTGTTTTTTTTAGATACAAATGGCCCAAAAGTGGATAATACAGAGGTTTGTACCGTGGAACTGCAAAACCACACTTGTATTTCTCGGGCCTACACCAGACTATTTTCAACAGATATATTTGTGTCTGAAAAATCAGGGAGACACTATTTTTTTTTTTTTACAGCAAAAAATGTAAAAAGCAGGATAATAGAGATTTTTTACCGTGGAACAGCAAAAGCACACTTCTGTCTCTCTGGCCTACACCAGACTATTTTCAACAGATATATTTGTGTCTGAAAAATCAGGGAGACACTATTATTATTTTTATACAGCAAAAAATGCCAAAAACAGGATAATAGAGATGTTTTACCGTGGAACATCAAAACCACAGTAATAATTTACTGGTGTATACCAGGCTTCTTAAAATACATATATATTTGCGGCTGAACAGTGAGCGACACACTCAAACTGTTTTTTTTAGATACAAATGGCCCAAAAGTGGATAATACAGAGGTTTGTACTGTGGAACTGCAAAACCACACTTGTATTTCTCGGGCCTACACCAGACTATTTTCAACAGATATATTTGTGTCTGAAAAATCAGGGAGACACTATTTTTTTTTTTTACAGCAAAAAATGCAAAAAGCAGGATAATAGAGATTTTTTACCGTGGAACAGCAAAAGCACACTTCTGTCTCTCTGGCCTACACCAGACTATTTTCAACAGATATATTTGTGTCTGAAAAATCAGGGAGACACTTATTATTTTTATACAGCAAAAAATGCCAAAAACAGGATAATAGAGATGTTTTACCGTGGAACATCAAAACCACAGTAATAATTTACTGGTGTATACCAGGCTTTTTAAAATAGATATATATTTGCGGCTGAACAGTGAGCGACACACTCAAACTGTTTTTTTTAGATACAAATGGCCCAAAAGTGGATAATACAGAGGTTTGTACCGTGGAACTGCAAAACCACACTTGTATTTCTCGGGCCTACACCAGACTATTTTCAACAGATATATTTGTGTCTGAAAAATCAGGGAGACACTATTTTTTTTTTTTTACAGCAAAAAATGTAAAAAGCAGGATAATAGAGATTTTTTACCGTGGAACAGCAAAAGCACACTTCTGTCTCTCTGGCCTACACCAGACTATTTTCAACAGATATATTTGTGTCTGAAAAATCAGGGAGACACTATTATTATTTTTATACAGCAAAAAATGCCAAAAACAGGATAATAGAGATGTTTTACCGTGGAACATCAAAACCACAGTAATAATCTACTGGTGTATACCAGGCTTCTTAAAATACATATATATTTGCGGCTGAACAGTGAGCGACACACTCAAACTGTTTTTTTTTAGATACAAATGGCCCAAAAGTGGATAATACAGAGGTTTGTACCGTGGAACTGCAAAACCACACTTGTATTTCTCGGGCCTACACCAGACTATTTTCAACAGATATATTTGTGTCTGAAAAATCAGGGAGACACTATTTTTTTTTTTTACAGCAAAAAATGCAAAAAGCAGGATAATAGAGATTTTTTACCGTGGAACAGCAAAAGCACACTTCTGTCTCTCTGGCCTACACCAGACTATTTTCAACAGATATATTTGTGTCTGAAAAATCAGGGAGACACTTATTATTTTTATACAGCAAAAAATGCCAAAAACAGGATAATAGAGATGTTTTACCGTGGAACATCAAAACCACAGTAATAATTTACTGGTGTATACCAGGCTTTTTAAAATATATATATATTTGCGGCTGAACAGTGAGCGACACACTCAAACTGTTTTTTTTAGATACAAATGGCCCATAGAACTGCAAAACCACACTTCTATTTCTCTGGCCTACACCAGACTATTTTCAACAGATATATTTGTGTCTGAAAAATCAGAGGCACACTTTTTTTTTTGGGGGGGGGGGGGGCACCAAAAGGTTAATAAGATGGGTATTTGTACAGTGTGAAGGAGGAAAAAAAAAAGAGGATTTAGATAAAAAAAAAAGGATTTTTCCTGGCCCCCGGGACCTGGAGCTAAGTCCAGCAATTTCAGCAACAGGAGCAGCACACAGGACTGTAATGTAGCGTTTGCTGGTATAACCACTGCGTCTCCTATACAGCCTGCCTGCCTGCCTGCCTGATATACCTGGGATGGATATTAGTCCTGAGAAGGACTGTTTGTTTGATCTGGCAGCCTTTACAGACCCTACACTAACTATTTTGCAGGATATATCTCTCCCTAAATCAGCAGCGCTGTCCCTACACTGTCTGATCCGGAGCGACTGTGTCCAAGATGGCGGCGCCCGGTTTTAAATACTCGAGGTGACGCTGTGCGGCCAGCCAATCACTGTAATGCCCACAAACAACATGGCTGCGGCATTACAGTGACTGGCTGGTAATCCCTGCATGTTCATTGGCTCTGTAAAGAGCGCCAAACATGCAGGGCGGAGACCCGAGCTCCCGCCCGAGTAACCCGGAAATGGGAAATGCTCGGTGCTCGCCGAACATCCCGAGTAGCGTGATGCTCGGGCGAGTACCGAGCAGTGTCGAGCATGTTCGCTCAACACTAGTGAGCATACATTTTCTTTTTTATTTTCTGTTTTTTTACAGGGGAAAATGGCTTCAGATGATTAGGTGTTAGGTAAGTATAACTGTGTTTTTTTATATCTAAATAAATGTGTAAAACCGTGTGGACTTTTCTTTCAAATTATGTTTTTTTGCGGCTGTGTCTTTATTTACAAACTTTTACTTCGGGGTTAGTAATGGGGCTGTCTTATAGACGCCTCTCCATTACTAACCCTAGATTTCATGTCAGGTGCCTATACAAGGTTGACATGAACCCCAACCCTATTACCCCACTTGCCACCACACCAGAGCAAGTGGGAAGTGCCAAGGCTAAGCGCCAGATTTGGCACATCTTATTGATGCGCCATTTCTGGGGCTGCTGAGGGCTGATGTTATTAGCCTCGGAGGGGGATAGTATCCATGGCCTCTTCCCTGGCTATTAAATATCAGCTCACAGCTGTCTGCTTAGCCTTTGCAGGTTAGATTTTATAGGGGGACCCTACGTCAATTTTTTTCTGGTGTCCCCCTGCAAAATAGCCAGCAAACGCTAAACAAACATATCTGAGAAGTTATTAACAGCCTGGGAACATTTTGGGCTAATGGCTCCTTTTCCTGAGCTGCACTCAGCACCCAGCGCCTGTCCCACACTCGGCATTTTGACATTCAACAGTCCGGCACTAGAGCTACCGCGAGACCCAGTGGCTTGAATTCAGGTAACCTTTCACCAGAGTTCGAAGCCAACGGGTCTCCTGGCAGCTGCGAGACCCGGAAACCTCATGGGAAACTTTAAGGGACATTTTAAAGGAGCTGTCCAGTCAAAACCAATAAGTCAGCAGTCACTCTGTGTGACTGCAGTTTTATGAATCCCCTCCCCCCCCAGTGCACGCACTGTGCACGTCAGGGATTCACTGGTTTCTGACCCAGGACTGGAGGGTATGTATGAGTTATATATACCCCCGTCCAGTGGGTTCAGCCTTGCTCCATACACTTGAATGGAGACCCTCAGGTTCCGGGTCTGAAATCGGTGAATCCCCGCAGCACACAGACTTATCGGTTTTGGCCAGACAACCCCTTTAAAATAGATGTCAAAGTTTCCCATGAGGTTTCCGGGCCTCGTAGTGGACACTGCCTCGCTCTCCATTCAAGTGTATGAAGTGAGGCCGCACCCACTGGCCGGGGGTATGTATAACTCATACATACCCTCCAGTCCCGGGTCAGAAACTAGCAAATCCCCGCAGCACACATTGCGTGCGCTGGGGGATTAATAAAACTGCAGTCATCATGTGACTGCTCTACAAGTGATCTGGATCATCGTGGGACAGCATGGATTACGGCAGATAGGTGAGCATTATGGTGGTTTATTATTTTTTCTCTTTTACAGGTGACAAGGGCTTTGGGATTAGTCGTCAAGGTGAATATAACTGTTTTTTCTTTACTTAAAGCACATGCACAAGCTGATGACTACTCCCATCAACGGCGCCTGCTCTCGCTGTTATCAGGGACAGCAGGCATAGGCTGATAAGAGTAGCACTCTCTCATCAGTCAACGCCTGTGACCGGTGGTAAGCTTTATACTGCCGGTCACAGTCAAAGATGCGGGCTCACACTGTTATCCCGCAGTTCTCTGACCGGCGGTAATGATCTTACCGCCGATCAGAGCCAATGGTGTTTCTCGTACTGTCAAACACATGACAGCGGGGGAAACTCCTGATGTTCAGAGTGCCAAACCTGAACAGTAACACGGACTTCCTGAGGAAATCCAAGTTTGGGGTCCGTGCCCGAACACTAGGTGTTTGGTACAGACTCCAAACTTTACTGTTTGTGTTCGCCCATCATGGTGACGGTCCATATAGTGAGAGTGACGCCCATTAAGCTGAGACATGCAAAATAAGCATTGCTGATCAATGCTAGAACGTGGAATAGATATCGTATTTATTCGCATTGCTGTGTTTTGATAGTGTCATAACATACTGGATTGACCTTGTTACTCTTACCTGCAATTTAGTGCTCACTATGCTGTATATAATTATAAATAGATTTTCCTTCTGTGTTAGTCAAATACATAGTGTTAGTTAAGTACCACTGTCTCCTCACTGTCTGCGTTGTTGCATCCACATAACCTGTTTACAATACAGTCAATTAAACTGCAGTAATGCAATTAAAGAGCAATATATCGAGATCTAATGGCCATGTAATGTTACTGTAAGATCCAGTGGTTGGATCATATAACAACTGAAGACATTCATTACCAAAGTTGTCTACTACTGTTCATTCATAATGCATACTATACAACATTGGTAATAGAGGACCAGCTTCTCCCCTGCACCCCATTATGTCTGTCTGAAGCAATAATTCACATTCTGTTAGTCTAGAATTTCATTGCCTAATGTCTACAGTTTGACCCCTATTGAAGTTGTGTTTCCTGAGGTCATTGTTCACATTAATGTGAATGGGACACTGATGTCTTTCAAGGACATTCCTCAAGATCTTAACATTTGTGTTTTTGTTTTGTTAGCAATTAAAAGTAGGACATGGAAGGGACCCAAGGAGCAGTGATCGACCAGCAGACGTTTACTCCTATTTTAGCTGATAAAGATTTAGAAACTTTTTTTTTATTCCAGTACAACCTCAAAAAACAGGTGCCATGGTCATCACACAATCATTTCTGAAAAAAGTCAGTGTGTGATGGATCAGCCATCAACTTACAACGGACAGCTGCACCTCCAGCCTCTCATAGGCTGCAAAATACCTCACATTAAATGGACTCCGTCATTGCAGACTTTCAAACCATGTACAGGCACTCAGTGCACCCTTGGCAGGGCCATACATTTAAGTACCATCTCACGGGGCTCACGTGAGGTTATGTCACACAAGCTCTGGGCCCAATCACTACCGCCGCCTTTGGACAAATCAATCATCAAGAGGAATTCAGAGAGTAGCCACTTCCCTGACTTCCTGTTGGTGTTCACTTCGTCCAAGGCTGGGACAATGAAGCCGGCGCTGATTGGGCACAGGGCTCATGTGACTTAACAAACTCACCTAAGCCCCGGCACTGGAAGTGTCTTTATTTTAACAGAGGCAACCATTCAGATTGAAAAGGGTGTGTCCTAGTAGAGGACAGCCCCTTTAAGCTGGCTATAAATAAGTGATTGCGGTAGGCCCAATGATTGGCTGACAGCTATCACTCATACCTCTGCCATATATATGAACCTTCTGCTGATCATTTCTGTGTTTTCAAAGGGGAGAGCAGAGACAGCCAATGAATTTTGCCAAACATTTTGAGCCATTCCTCTTTCCCTCTAAGTCACACTCATTTTCCACTAATCAACATCACCTTGATGAGTGACATATAAAAAGTGTCAAAACATATAATACAGTAAATGGGTCTAAAAACTTTAAGCAACATCATGCACCAAATTTGGCACATTTTTCACTAAGTTCTTTGTACAAACACAGTAGTAAATCTGCTCCAATGTTTTTTGCAGGCTGCTATGGGTTATAAAGAGCAACCACTTATAAAGAGCAACTACATCCCTTTAAAACAGTGTGTTAAAACCAGTTCTGAAGGAACCTCTGCAGGTCAAACTTTTAGGATCAACTATAGATAAAATACCGGTGAAAATGATGGGTATTCTAATATTGCAGTAGTATAAAAATGATCAAACAAAAAACACCGTTGTGAAGCGTTAATGCAAGGAGTGTTGGTAATGGATTCCAAAAGATAATTGTTTCCTTTAAGAGGTGACTCGCCCAGGGGGATATGGGGGACTCGGTACCCGGGCCTTTACCTTCTTGGGATGTCACGGCGGTCGGCTCCCGGGCCCGTACCCTGGGGTCACTCTTAAAAGGGGTTGTTGCTTGAAGGGATGATAAACGGTTTTGTCTCGTGACGCCACCTGTGGTTCCTGGTAATGGGTACCAGCGCTGCTGCAGACCTCCGGGGGTGATGGGATGGCAGCTGAGATGTTTCTGCTCCCCACAGACGGAGCGGGCCCCCGGGGCAGGGTTGATGGAAGGGATGCAGGTGCGAGGTGGCCCAGCCGAGTCAGGGGAGAATAACAGAAACGCACACAGGGGATTCGCTTCAGTACCTTTACTGGTATAGACAGCAGGTACGGTCCAGGGAACTTGGTAGGAAGGGTGCACTTCTGGACTCTCCCCAGTGAGCGGGTATAAGGCCTCCTTGTCTGTTTCTTCCTCTCTCTCTCTCTAAAGCTCCTGACCTGCTTGGAACTAGGCCTAGCTTCTGTACTCTTTCTCACTCTCTCACCTGTCTGCTTGGTGGTAAGAACTTTCCTCTGGCTACCACTATCCCTGGACGCTGAGGCCTTTGTGGTTCCTAGTTCTTTGGATGGTTGCAGCTTCAGGTTGACCAGGGGTCTAGAATCCCCTTGGTATACCGGTTATTCCTACTGGGCGTAGAGGACCCTGTAGGCGCGGACCCGGTGTCCGGCTTGTGTTCTGGGGTGAGCCTAAGATGCTCCTCTGCCCCCCCCAACACTTCTCTCTCCTCTCCTTGCCTCCGGCCACGCTCTAGGCCCTCAGGCTTCAGCATGTGCTTTAGGCCTTAACTTGCCCTCAGCACAGCAGCTAACGTGTGCTGCTTCTTCACTGCTCTAAAGTGTCAGCACACTCTGCCTCCCTAACTCCACCCTCCAGTATATATATATCCTTAACAGGGCTCCCTCTGGTGTTATGAGGTGGAAGGGTGGAGGTGTCTGTGTGTACTGAGGGCCTCTTGTGGAGAAGTCCATCCATGCACCCTTTTGGGTCCTGTGGTACCTGTGGGTTGCAGGGTGCCATAGATACATCAGTAGTGTTAAAGGGGTTGTCCACTATTGGACACTGCCTGCTTAATCAATTCAGGAGTCCAGTTAAAAGAAAAATTGTGTATACTTACCTTTCCAGTGTGTAAAACAAAGTACTATACAGTGGTGTGAAAAAGTGTTTGCCCCCTTCCTGATTTCTTATTCTTTTGCATGTGTGTCAAATCACAAAACAAATGTATATATTAGACAAAAATAACACAAGTAAACACAAAATGCAGTTTTTAAATGAAGGGCTTTATTATTAAGGGAAAAAGAAATCCAAACCTACAGGGTCGTGTGTGAAAAAGTGATTGCCGCCCCCCCCCCCACATACACACACTTTTAAAACATAAATTAACTGTGGTTTATCACATCTTTGGGAAATTGAGTTCAATTCCCCTAGCCACACACAGGCCTCAATCAAGAAATCACTTAAACAGGACCTGCCTAACAAAGTGAAGTAGACCAAAAAATCCTCAAAAGCTAAACATCATGCTGCGATCCAGAGAAATTTAGGAACAAATGAGAAACAAAGTAATTGAGATCTATCAGTCTGGAAAAGGTTATAAAGCCATTTCTAAAGCTTCGAGACTCCAGCGAATCACAGTGAGAGCCATTATCCACAAATGGCGAAAACATGGAACTGTGCTGAATCTTCCCAGGAGTGGCCGGCCACCAATATTACCCCAAGTGTGCAGCGACGACTCATTCAAAAGGTCACAAAAGACCTCACAACAACATCCAAAGAACTGCAGGCCTCACTTGCCTCAGTTAAGGTCAGTGTTCATGACTCCATCATAAGAAAGAGACTGGGCAAATATGGCATGCATGGCAGAGCTTCAAGACGAAAACCACCGCTGAGCAAAAAGAAGATAAAGGCTCGTCTCAGTTTTGCCAGAAAACATCTTCATGATCGCCAAGACTTTTGGGAGAATACTCTGTGCATTGTCGAGACAATAATTTAACTTTTCGGAAGGTGTATGTCCCATTACATCTGGTGTAGAAGTAACACAGCTTTTCATAAAAGGAGCATCATACTAACAGTAAAATATAGTGGTGGTAGTGTGTTGGTCTGGGGCTATTTTGCTGCTTCAGGACCTGGAAGACTTGCTGTGGTAAATGGAACCATGAATTCTGCTGTCCTCCAAAAAATCCTGAAGGAGAATGTCTGGTCATCGGTTCGTGACCTCAAGCTGAAGCGCACTTGGGTTAAGCAGCAGGGCAATGATCCAAAACACACCAGCAAGTCCACCTCTGAATGGTTTAAGAAAACCAACATTAAGACTTTGGAGTGGCCTAGTCAAAATCCTGACCTTAATTCGATTGACATGCTGTGGCATGACCTTAAAAAGGCGGTTCATGCTCGGAAACCCTCTAATTTGGCTAAATTACAACAATTTTGCAGAGATGAGTGGGCCAAAATTCCTCCAGAGCATTGTAAAAGACTCATTGCCAGTTATCGCAAATGCTTCATTGCAGTTGTTGGTGCTAAGAGTGGCCCAACAAGTTATTAGATTTAGGCAGCAATCACTTTTTCACACAGGGCCCTGTAGGTTTGGATTTCTTTTTCCCTAAAATAAAGACCTTCATTTAAAAACTGCATTTTGTGTTTACTTGTGTTATTTTTGTCTAATATTTAAATTTGTTTCGTGAGAAACATGCAAAAGCATAAGAAATCAGGAAAGGGACAAACACAAATGTGTTGAATAGTCATTACTAGTGATGGGCAAGCATTAGAATGCTTGGGTACTTGTTACTTGGGTCGAACATATCATCATAATGTTTGAGTGCTCAACTCGAGTAACGAGTATAATGGAAGCGAATGGGAACCTCAAAATTTTTCTGGCGGCCCCCATCCCACTGAGGTCTGCAGGGGGTCTAAAAATTAGTCAAATCGATGGAAACAGCGCTGAAATAGCATGGGAACAGCATGGGGAAGATTCCTGGAAGCATCTCTGAATCACACGCTGTGTTACGCTCACGCCTGGACTGTTTGGCATGAGCGTGGTTAGTGGTCCCACTGGGCCACGAACCAAGGAGTGTCTGGAGGAGCGTGACTAGGGACCTCGCCAGATCCGACCACGGACGCACGGCGGCTTAATCGACTCCGTGGTCCGAGGAGGGACGGACGTGGGAGGTGGCCAAGTTGTTACTTCAGGTCAGCCCCCTGTCACAGCTGTTGACCCACACCGGGGAATGCAGGAATGGGCAGGTTTGGCTGGTATGCACACGGGCGGGTACTGGCAGGCACGGCTGGTATGCAGCGGAGCAGAGCAGAGCCGCAGGTCCGGAGGGCAAGCGGAACAGAGCAGAGCCGCAGGTGCGGAGGGCAAACGGAACAGAGCAGAGCAGAGCCGCAGGTGCAGAGGGCAAGCGGAACAGAGCAGAGCCGCAGGTGCGGAGGGCAAGTGGAGCAGAGCAGCAGGATTGGAGGGCAAGAGGAGCAGAGCAGAGCCGCAGGTGCGGAGGGTAAGTGGAGCAGAGCAGAGCCATAGGTGCGGAGGGCAAGTGGAGCAGAGTAGAGCCTCAGGTGCGCAGGGCAAGCGGAGCAGAGCCGCAGGTCCGGAGGGCAAGCGGAGAAGAGCAGAGGGCAAGCGGAGCAGAGCAGAGTCGCAGGTGCGGAGGGCAAGCGGAGCAGAGCAGAGCCGCAGGTGCGGAGGGCAAGAGGAGCAGAGCCGCAGGTGCGGAGGGCAAGTGGAGCAGAGCAGCAGGTGCGGAGGGCAAGCGGAGAAGAGCCGCAGGTGCGGAGTGCAAGCAGAGCAGAGCAGAGACGCAGGTGCGGAGGGCAAGCGGAGCACAGCAGAGCAGAGCCACAGGTGCGGAGGGCAAGCGGAGCAGAGCAGACCCGCAGGTGCAGAGGGCAAGCTGAGCAGAGCAGAGCCGCAGGTGCGGAGGGCAAGTGAAGCAAAGCAGAGCCGCAGGTGCGGACAGACAGGACAGGGCTCTGTTCACATGGAACAGACAGTGAAAAGGGAAACACAGGAAGATAACTAGAACACAGGAGGTAGATACGGAGGCAGGGAAACAGGACAAGCAGAACCATATACACACAAGGTACTTGCTATGAAGTAGCGAGTGGACACAAGACTCACAAACAGAAGTACAGAGACGAGTAGGAGTTAGGTACTGGTTCAGACACTGCAGGAAAAGGGAAGGATCCAACATAGAGACAAACAGGTAATGGGCTAGGACACAGTTCAGACAGGAACTGACACAGGAACGAGATACAGGAACGAGCCTGGGCATTCAGCCCCCAGGGTGGCGGAAATAGACTCGAAGTCACAGATACAGGTAACGGGCCTGGGTACTCAGCCCCCAGGGTGGCAGAAATAGACTAGATTCAGGTCAGGACCTGGCAATTCACAGTTGCACAGAACACACTGTAATAAAGTGTTGCTCAGGCACCTCCCACTGGGTGGAGGAGGTTTAAGTATCCAGTGACTCACAGCAATAAGCTGGGGACGTATTAGGACTGCGCACACGAACTTTAAGAATGAGGAAGTACCAGCGCCGTCGCCCTAAGCCAGCAGACAAGAGACATGCACACAGCAAGGGATGATACAGGTTTCTTCTGTGAACAATGTTGTCAGAGAATTATGCCACTTTTAGGGACTGACAATAAAACATACAAAAATGAAGCTAAAATGGATTTTACTGGAAAAATGTTAAGAAACCTCCACCACACCTTGGGCTATGTTCACACCTAGTGTTTTTGCTGCATTTTTGCACAATCGCGTTGCTTTCAACGGTAAAAAATACATTCACCAGTAAATGTAATTTTAACATTTTAATACGTTATCTGGCCATGTGGTGTCTGAGACATGATCATGCACATCCTGTTTAAAATATGAAGGAGGGACTCTGAAAGACCCATTTCTTTTTCAGGGACATCAGGTGGCCCTCACTTTTTGTGCCCCTTACTATTATTAGAGGGTCAGCAGTCAGCCCTCAATATTGTTAGTGGGCGAGCAGGCGGCCCTCACTATTGTCAGACGAACATCTGGCGCCCTCATTCTTATTTTACAGCTCCAGCAGCCATCCCTTACTCAACATTTTTAGAGGGCTAGCAGCCAGCCCTCACTAAGCATTTTTGGAGGGCTAGCAGCCAGCTGTTATGATCTGCAACAAATACTAAGGAAAGACAGTGGAAATCTGTCCCTACAGTAAGACTAAGCTGAATCCCTACGATGTAGCGGGCTGACTGTTCCTAGAGAACAGACCCGCCTTAGTCCTCGGCTAGTCTGAATGAAGACCTATAGCATAAGGGGAGGGGTCCCTAAAAGAACTAAGAACTGGGACAAAAATGGGACACCTCCTAAACAGAGAAGTTGTTGCAGAACACAAAAAGACAAACTGACTAAAAGGTATTCGAGGTCCCAGAAGGACCAAGCGAACTGACAGAGAAAGACACCGAAGCACCTGGCTAGAGAAACAGTCAAACACTGAAGTCCAGCGCAGCCAAAAGGGCGGAGCTGGAATATAAAGGCAGATGGTCACGTGACAGCAAAACACAAGATGGAAAAAACAAACAGGAGGGTTCTAACAGTACCCCCTCTTTTATGAGGATCCTCCGGATCCTCCACGCTCAGGCCTATCCGGAAACCTCTTGTGGAAAGCTTTAACAAGCCTAGGAGCAGAGACATCATCCGTCATTACCCAGGAGTTGTCTTCGGGACCAAAATCCTTCCAGGAGACAAGATACTGTAATCTCCCTCTGTGCCATCTAGAATTCAAGATACGAGAAATTTCATATTCGGCGTCTTCCACCACAGGAGGAACTGTGACAGCGTCGTCTCTATCTGATACATCAGCCTTTTTCAACAAGGAAACATGAAACACAGGATTAATCTTCCAGGAAGTAGGGACATCCAACCTAACAGCAGATGGGTTAACAACCTGAAGCACTTTAAATGGACCCACAAACTTAGGACCCAGTTTTTTAGAGGGAATCCTCAACCGCAGGTTCTTTGTGGACAACCAAACCATGTCACCCACAGTAAACAAAACCTCCTTACGTTTCCTGTCAAAATACTTCTTGGACTTCTTGTTAGCCTCTTGAAGGTTGCAACGTACATTAGTCCAAACTCTCTCCAAATCACCGGAAAAATTCTCCTCCTCCGGAACCGCCGACCCCAATTTGGAGAACGAACCAAAAGACGGATGTTTCCCAGTACAACAAAAAAAAGAACACCCAGCAGAGGAGGATGTAAGATTGTTAAGAGCAAATTCTGCGAGAGGCAGAAACTCAGACCACACCTCTTGATTGTCCGCCACAAAACAACGCAAAAACGGTTCAACATCCTGGTTCTTTCTTTCAGTCTGTCCATTAGACTCAGGATGATAACCAGACGAAATTACAAATGGACTCCCAACCTGTCACAGAAAGCACGCCAAAAGCGAGCCACAAACTGAGGTCCTCTATCAGAAACAATATCCGTGGGAATGCCATGGAGCTTGACAATCTCCTTAACAAACGCTTTAGTGAGTGTCTTGACGCAGGGCAACTTAATGAATGGAACCAAATGACGCATCTTACTAAAACGGTCCATGACCACCCAGATGGCAGTAAAACCCTCGGACACAGGAAGATCAGTAATAAAATCCATTGTGAGATGCATCCAAGGCGCACTAGGAACCTCCAGAGGGCAAAGCAACCCCGCAGCAGGAGTATGTGGAGCCTTTGACCTAGCACACACAGTACATTGACGCACCCACTTTATGACTTCTTTCTGCCATCCAGGCCACTAAAAACTGCGACTGATAAGTCTCTTAGTCTCCGAAATTCCTGGATGACCTGCCAACCGAGACTCATGACACTCCACAAATAAATCTCTCCTAAAAGCTCTAGGCACAAGCAACCTCCCATGGGGAGTGTTAGATGGAGCATCATCTTGAGCTTTCAGAATCCCATTCTCCAAAACGGAGTCCAATGCCGCCACCACAACTCCTTTCTGTAAAATGCTCTCCTCCTCCTCGGCACCAACCGTAGGAGAGAAACTGCGAGATAAAGCATTGGCTTTAACATTCTTAGTAACAGGGATATAGGTAACAGAAAAATGAAACCGAGAAAAAAAAAATGCCCACCTATCTTGACGGGCATTCAAGCGCTTGGCAGCATCCAGATAGATCAAATTCTTATGATCTGTGAAAACCTGAATGGGAAATCTAGCGCCTTCCAAAAAATGACGCCAATGTTCAAACGCGAGTTTAATAGCCAGCAACTCCCGATTTCCAACATCATAATTCAGTTCGGTTTCCAAACATTTTTTCGAAAAGAAGGCACAAGGATGTACTCCATCCTTGTTCTCCTGAGACCAAACTGCTCTGACGCCCACCGATGAAGCATCGACCTCAACCAAAAAAGGCTTGGTCTCATCAGGCTGCATAAGGATAGGGGCAGAACTGAACCTCTCTTTGAGATACTCAAACGCTTCAATGGCCTCAGTAGTCCACTGGGCCGTATTCGCACCTTTCCTGGTGAGATCGGTCAGAGGCTAAATAATTATAGAAAAATTCTTAATGAATTTCCTGTAACAATTGGCAAAACCCAAAAATCTCTGTATAGATTTCAAACCAATAGGCCTAGGCCATTCCTGCACAGCCTGAACCTTCACCGGGTCCATCTCAAAGCCCTCGCTGGAGATAATGTAGGCCAAAAAACTAATTCTTTGCACAGCAAACTCACATTTCTCCAGCTTAGCAAAGAGTGAATTATCACTCATTAACTGCAAAACTTCACGTACACTCTGCCAATGGGACTCTAAATCTGATGAATAAATCAAAATGTCATCCAAATACACACCACATTCTTACCAATCAAAGTTCTCAGGATGTCATTAATAAGGTTCTGAAAATGCAGGTGCATTGGTAAGACCAAAAGGCACCACCAGATTCTCAAAATGACCTACCGGAGTGTTAAAAGCAGTTTTCCATTCATCACCCTCCTTCACTCGTAACAAATTGTATGCCCCCCGGAGATCAATTTTAGAGAACCACTTGGCCCCCACCAACTGGTTAAACAAGTCAGGAATTAACGGCAATGGGTAGGAATTGCGTACGGTAATCTTATTAATTTCACGAAAATCCAGACATGGATGTAAACCCCCATCCTTTTTTTTAACAAAGAAAAATCCAACTGCCAGAGGCGACTTAGAAGGTCTAATGTGACCAGCAGCCAGGCTAGTCTGTATGTATTCCTCCAAGGCCTTTCTTTCAGGAATAGTCAGATTAAACAAGCGACTCTTGGGAAGAGTAGCTCCAGGAACAAACTCAATGGCGCAATCATAATCCCTATGAGGATGTAAAACTTGCGACTCCTCCTCTGAAAAAACCCTCCAAAAATCTTGAATAGGTACAAGTAATTCCCCTTTTTCCACAGCCGCAATGAGACCATTGCAACATTTATCATAGCACTTCGGACTCCAAGACTTAATCACATTAGTAGACCAGTCCAGCAAAGGATTGTGCAGTTTTAACCAAGGCAAACCTAAAATGACCGGAGAGGGTAAATTATCTAATACAACCAAGTCCAAAATTTCTTGGTGAACTCCATTGATAGTGAGGGGAAATGCAGCAACCTTGTGAGTAATACATTTCAAGGGAGTGTTATCAATTGCAATCACAGAAATAGGTGATGACAAAGGTTTGGATTTCAATTTAAGGTTTTCCAAAAACTCTTTATCAATCACATTAAGTGTTGAACCACAATCCACAAATACCAGAAATTCAATCAAATTGACGTAACTGACTTTTTTTTTTCTTTACTTAAACGAAGCTCACAATACTTAATGAAATGGTCAGCTTTACCACAATAAAGACACAATTCCTCGGCGAACCTACGGTCTCTTTCCTGAGAGCGGAGTGACATCGCCCCAACCTCCATCGGTTCTCCGCCGTCAGAGCAGATTTTCTGGGGACTAGGACCTGACATTACAGGAGTCTTTACCTCATTCACCCTGGACCTCAGTCTCCTGTCCACACGAACAGCTAATTGCATGGCATCCTGCAGAGTCTCAGGTGCGGGGAATGCAATTAGCAGATCCTTAACCCTTTCACTCAGACCAGCAAGAAATAAACATTTCAGCACAGGATCATTCCATTTGACTTCTGAAGCCCATCTCCTGAAGTGTGTGCAATCATTTTCAACATCACCTGACCCCTGATTCAAACGCCTGAGTTCTGCCTCAGCAGATGAGATTCTATCAGGATCATCATATAATAGCCCCAATAGCAGAAAAAAATTCTTCTACAGGCCTTAAACACGGATCATTAGGTTGGAGAGAAAAGGCCCACCCCTGTGGTTCATTGCGCAAAAGTGACATAATAAAACCCATGCCCTGTGATTCATTCCCAGAGGACCTTGGTCTCAAATGAAAATATAACAAACAAGCATTTTTAAAAGAAAAAAATTTTGCTGTTCATCATAAAAAACATCAGGCAGTCCTACCTTGGGTTCCACAAAATGCGCTCCAGAACAGCTATACACGTGTTGCTGTAGCTCGGCCACCTCAGGAGACAATCCCTGCAAGCGTTGAGCCAAATCCTGGATGGAAACCATACTGATCCCCGAATTTCTTTCCTTTTAGTTTTTTGGGCTGGATTTACTGTTATGATCTGCAACAAGTACTAAGGAAAGATAGGGGAAAGCTGTCCCTACAGTAAGACTAAGCTGAATCCCTATGATGTAGCGGGCTGCCTGTTCCTAGCGAACAGACTCGCCTTAGTCCTCGGCTAGTCTGAACGAAGACTTATAGCACTAAGGACTGGGATAAAAAATGGGACACCTCCTAAACAGAGAGGTTGCTGCAGAACACAAAAAGACAAACTGACAAAAAGGTACTAGAGGTCCCAGAAGGACCAAGCGAACTGACAGAGAAAGGCACCAAAACACCTGGCTAGAGAAAGAGTCAAACACTGAAGTCCAAAAGGGCGGAGCTGGAATATAAAGGCAGATGGTCACGTGACCGTAAAACACAAGATGGAAAAACAAATAGGAGGGATCTAACACCAGCTATGCTTTGCATAGCCGTATATTGCTACTGCAATATAATGTATCCATCTGAGGTGGTCAAATTTTCTTTTTCGTATATATTATGCACAGTTTGAAACTTTGAGGGCCAGCAAGTGGCCTCCACTATTTTTAGAGGGCCAGCAGGCGTCTTGTGGACAGATGAGACCAAGATAGAGCTTTTTATTAAAGCACATCATTCAACTGTTTACTGTAAATAGAATGAGGCCTGCAAATAAAAGAACACAGTACATACAATCAAACATGGTGGAGGTTTAAAGATCTGTATGGGTTATTTTGCTGCCTCGGCACTGGGTGCCTTGTCTGTGTGCAAGGCATCATGAAATGTGAAAATCCCCAAAGGATTTTGGGTCGCAAAGTAGTAACCAGTGTTAGAAAGCTGAGTTTGCGTCCTAGGTCATCGGTCTTACAGCAGGACAATGACTTCAAACATACGTCAAGAAGCACACAGAAATGAATGGAAACAAAGCACTGGAGAGTTCCGAAGTGGTAATTCCAGCTCCAATAGTGTCAAGTCTCCAACCACTACCTCTTACATACAGATGCTGAAGAGAACCTGCGAATGACACATTAAATCAGTAAACTTTGTTAACTTTGATGAATTTCTGTCAACTTTGATGAATTTCTGAGTACAGATCACCGTAGAAATTATGAATCGGTCAATGAGTGTATGGAGGAAATCAATCAAGTTATGGACTGTGGAAGAGATGTATGTGACCAGAATGAACAGTATAAATTGTATTAATAGGGAATAGAATAGAATATTTTTTTATTTTTTTTTGGTTGCAGGGATATAAGATGATAATATATATAATATATGGCAATAATCCCGACTAGATGCTTGCAATATGTGCGATAGCTCACTGTACACGAATTGTAGATAAGAGAGGTAATATTGTAGAATATAAAATAGATTTTAACCAGGCCTGAAAATAGTTTTTTTTTAGTATGTGGCAGTACCAAACTGTGGATGAATTTTTGAGTGCAGATCACAGTAAAAAACACAAATCTGTCAATGACTTTTTGTAAAAAAGCAATCAAGTTATAGAGAGTGGAAGAGATGTATGTGACCACAATCAACACTCATTTCCAGCAGATGATACCTAGCATCTGTCCCTATACTAATTGCAGCTAACAGCAGTATTAATAGGGAATAGAATATAATTTTTTTTTTCGGTTGCAGTTCAGTTCAGTTAAAGCCTTTTCTTTAATTGTGAGCAGCGAGCATTTCAGTAGACAGAGAAGTGGGATGGTTACTCATCGCCGCTCACCATCTTGGTGGAGCCGTCAAAGTTTAGGAGAACGGCACAGATGTCAGACATCCATGCCCATTCATTAGCTCTTATGTGCGCAGAATACTGACAGGCATGTTGTATCTGGTATTTAACTACTGCCCTCTGCTGCTCTCAAAGCCTTTCCAACATATGTAACATTGAGTTCCAATGCGTAGTGACATCGCACACCAGTCGGTGAGCTGGAAATTGCAAACGCTGCTGAAGCACTGCCAGGGTGGCGGAAACTGTAGCTGACTTGGCGGAAATGGGCACACATGCGGCGTACTTTCACAAGCAGCTCAGGCAGATCTGGGTAGGTTTTGAGAAACCACTGAACCACTAAGCTGAGCAAATGTGCCAGGCATGGTACGTGTGCAAGGTTGCCAAGCTTCAGAATGGGCATCAAGTTCCAGCCATTATCACACATGATGATGTCTGGCTGTAGTTTCAGGGTCGAGAGCCACAGACTAGTTTGGTCTGTTAGACCTTTCAACAATTCTGTGGCAGTGTGCAGTTTGTCACCTATGCAGATTAGCTTCAGCAGAGCCTGTTGCCGCTTGTCCGAAGCAGTGCTGCAGTGCTTCCATCCTCCAACTGATGTTGATGTTTCGAAGATGGAGGATGAGGAGGTGCAAAAACTGCAGTAGAAAATGGGGGCAACCCTGATTGATCCAGGGCCCGCAATCCTCAGCATTGGTAGCACGTGTTTCGTCCCTGGGTCTGACTGAGTCTCGGCTTCCACAATATCCACCCAGTATGCCGTCAGGGAAATGTAGCATCCCCGGCCACAAGCACTTGTCCACATGTCCGTGGTTAAGTGGACCTTCCCAGTAACTGGGTTGGTGAGGGCACAGGTAATGTTATGGGACAGATGCTTGTGTAAGACGGGGATGGCACATTGGGAGAAATAGTGTCAGATGGGGACCAAGTACAGAGGGACGGCCGCCGCCATGAGGTTGCGGCAAGCTTTGGTCTCCACAAGCCTAAATGGCTACATTTCCAGGGCAAGCAGTCTGGAAATGTGGCCGGTTAGTATTGTGGCCTGTGGGTTGGTGGCTGCGTATTTGCACTTGTGTTCCAAAGACTGGGGTAAGGACAACTGAACACTGCGCTGGGACAAGGACTTGGATGTGGTTGCTGACGGTGTTTACAAGTGTGCTATGATAAGTGTAGGGTGGGAGGCATCTTCACTTGTGTCATGGACAGGGGATTGGCGTGCACCTACAACAGGGGAATAGGCAGTGATGTTACCCGCAGACACTGTTTCTGGACCCTGGCGTTCGGCCCAACTAGTCAGGTGCTTTGCTGTCATGTGCCTGAGCATGCAAATGGCCTTTTTTGGGTTTACTGTCTTTAAGTCTTTAAAAAAGGGCCAGACTCGGGAAGACCTAACCCTTGTACTGGCAACTTCCGTCATGTTGGTGTTCTGGGGAACAGTGCCAGCCTTGTGTCTGTGGCCACCCCACTGCCTCTTCCTGCCTGTTGTGGTGCTGCGGATACCCCCCTCTGCGCTGCTCTCTTTGCTCTGCATGTGACCTTCCCAGGTTGGGTCAGTGACTTCATCGTCCACCACCTCATCTTCCACTTCGGCACCCTGGTCCTCCTCCTGACTTGCTGGCAATTGTGTCTCATCATCATCCATCTCTTGCGACAGTAATTGCAGTTTCTTGTGACCGTGGCTGCTCAAATATTTGTGCATCGCTACATGCAATCTCCTCATGTCCCACTTGAAGTGCGCAGGGCGAGAGGCCTTCGGAATGTCCAAGTGTGGGATTACTTGCCTCCGGGCACTCGGCATGGTGGGAGGAAGGAGGATCTGGGTGAGGATTTTGTGGTCCAGACTCACGGCTATTGAGACTGGACCGTGTGGAAGACAGGGTGGTGCTGGCAAACTGACTGGAAGCATTATCTGCTATCCAACCAACATTTTCACACTGGTCTGGCTTCAAGAGTGGTGTTCCACGGCCCCCTAAAAAGTGCAGCAGGAAGCTTGATCCACATGATGTGTGGTTTTGTTGTGCTCCTGCAGCAAGCAGTTTCACCTTGCCCATGTCCTCGGCTTCCGCGCTCACCATCAGCATCACATCCACTTCCCCGTCCCTTACCACGCTCATTGCCCATTTCAAAGTATGTATGATATTTCCCTGCTGAGAAAACTGTGCAGTATTTATAGCGCAGTAAAATTTACCCACTTCAGAACAATTTGGTACAGTGCAATAGCAATACAGCGATGCTACTGATTACCGGACAGGTCTGGGTTTAAATTTTGAACGCACAACTGGCACACATTAAATAGAGTCGAATTTTTAGATGCTGAGAAAACTGCAGTATTTTTAGCACGATAAAATTGGCCACCTCAGAACAACTTGGTACAGTGCAATAGCAATATAGTGATGCTACAGGTTATTGGACAAGTCTGGATTTACATTTTAAGCACACAACTGTCACAGTTTAAATTACACATAATATTTTGTAAAATTAGCCCACTTCAGGTGGACTTGTAACACTGCAGTAAGAATGCTCTTGGTTACCGGCCAAGTCTGGATGTATGTTTTCGATGCAGAACTGTCGCAGTTTAAATAACATAGAATATTTTGATGCTGAGAAAACTTTGCAGTATTTGGATTGCAGCAAATTTAGCACACCTCTGATGGACTTTTTCACTGCTTGCACTATATAGCAATGCTATTCAAATCAAGCAAGTCTGGCTGTATGCTTTTAATGGAGAAATGGACCGGTATACACTGTGTGCAGAATTATTAGGCAAGTTGTATTTTAGATGATTATTTTTATTATTGATCAACATCTATGTTCTCAATCAACCCAAAAGACTCATAATTATCCAAGCTTAATATTTTTGGAAGTTGGAGTGGGTTTTTTTTAGATTTGGCTATCTTAGGAGGATATCTGTTTGTGCAGGTAACTATTACTGTGCAGAATTATTAGGCAACTTAATAAAAACCAAATATAATTCCATCTCACTTGTTTATTTTCACCAGATAAACCAACATCAGCGCACAAACTTTAGAGATAAACATTTCTGACATGCAAAAACAAAAACCAAAAAAATTAGTGATCAATATAGCCACCTTTCTTTATGATAACACTCAACAGTCTTCTATCCATAGATTTTGTCAGTTGCTTGATCTGTTTTTGATCAACATTGCATGTAGCAGCCATCACAGCATCCCAGACACTGTTCCGAGAGGTGTACTGTTTTCCCTCCCTGTAGATCTCACATTTTATGATGGACCACAGGTTCTCTATGGGGTTCAGATCAGGTGAACAAGGAGGCCATGTCATTATTTTTTCTTCTTTTAAACCTTCACTGGCCAGCCACGTTGTGGAGTAGTTGGATGCATGTGATGGAGTATTGTCCTGCATGAAAATCATGTTTTTCTTGAACGATATCAACTTCTTCCTGTACCACTGCTTGAAGAAGTTGTCTTCCAGAAACTGGCAGTAGGTCTGGGAGTTGAGCTTCACTCCATCCTCAAGCCAGAAAGGTTCCACAAGTTCATCTTTGATGATACCAGCCCATACCAGTACCCCACCTCCACCTTGCTGGCGTCTGAGTCGGAGTGGAGCTCTCTGCCCTTTATTGATCCAGCCTCTGGCCCATCCATCTGGCCCATCAAGAGTCACTCTCATTTCATCAGTCCATAAAACCTTTGAAAAATCAGTCTTAAGATATTTCTTGGCCCACTCTTGACGTTTTATCTTATGTTTCTTGTTCAAAGGTGGTCGTTTTTCAGCCTTCCTTACCTTGGCCATGTCCCTGAGTATTGCACACCTTGTGTTTTTTGATACTCCAGTAACGTTGCAGCTCTGAAATATGGCAAAACTGGTGGCGAATGGCATCTTGGCAGCTTCACGCTTGATTTTCCTCAATTCGTGGGCAGTTATTTTGCGCCTTTTTAGGCCAACACGCTTCTTGCGACCCTGTTGGCTATTTGCCATGAAATGCTTGATTGTTCGGTGATCACGCTTCAAAAGTTTGGAAATTTCGAGACTTCTGCATCCCTCTGCAAGACATCTCACAATTTTGGACTTTTCAGAGCCCGTCAAATCTCTCTTCTGACCCATTTTGCCAATGGAAAGGAAGTTGCCTAATAATTAAGCACACCTTATATAGGGTGTTGATGTCATTAGTCAACACCCCTCCTCATTACAGAGATGCACATCACCAGATTTACTTAATTGGTAGTTGTCTCTCAAGCCTATTCAGCTTGGAGTAGGACAACATGTATAAAAAGTATCAAAGTGATCAAAATACTCATTTGCCTAATAATTATGCACACAGTGTAAATGGTTTATTATATTTCTTTTCACAACAATTAGCAGGATTAAGAACAAAAAGTATATTATCACCCCTGAGGCTATGTGCGATGCAAAAATGCTCCGGATTTTTCCTGAGCGTTTCTGCATCTCCCTGGCAGAAAAAACGCATGCGGATTAAACATACATTTTTCCTGCCAGGGAGAAGAGGAAGTGAAGCGTCCTTCACATGCATTTCCGCATGCGGGTTGTCAAGCGCTTTCCAAGCGATTTTAGCATCACTTGGAAAGTACTTGACAACTTGGTCACACTATATAAATCCATGCAACCGACATGGATTTATATAGTGTGACCGAAAGAATGGTAAAAAATAAAAAAGAAATATTATACAGTACTTACCTTCTGATGGCCCCCGGTGTCCTTGTCTTGGCTTGCCGGCAGCTCGCGGTAGATTAACCCTAGAACGCGCAACCATAGAAATCTACACTTTCACATACCTGGGGCCTTTTAGGCCTGTGTGCAAATAACATGGAGTAACTCAAATAGAAATACTTTTCAAAGTTTATTTGAGATGTGAATATTTCAAAACATTATAATTATGTGCATAAAACAAAAAAAGGTAATTACACTGGCTTAAAACGCCCAATATATGCATTCTATATAATTCTTTATATATATATATAACGATTTTTTTGTCTAAAAGTTTTTTATATAAAAGTTGTAGTAAACATGGTGCAGGAATATTTCTTTTCAAAAACTTTCCTTTTCAACTTTACTGATTACGCAAACAATTTTCACATATTATTTTTTCGGAAGAATGTTCCTTGCAGACATTTTGTCCACAAGTAGTACAGAAACGCTCAGATTTCCTTTCCTTCTTTGCTGGACAAATATAACAGTGCTTTCTTTTTTTTTCTCTTGGAACTGGATGTTCCTGAAAATGTATACCACATAAGATCATAGCTTACGTAATTTGCCTTGGCAAGCATTTCGTGTTGCTTCGTTCCATCATGGTAGGCATCAAAAGTTCATAGCAAAGTTCCGTCAAGAATAGACGTCTCTTGTCCTTCCTGTTGGCATGGAATTCTGGATGAGTTTCACTATAAACAATATAGCTATAGAGGGCTGACACATCAAGAATATTATGAAAAATGACTACAGGCCAACGTTTTGTCTGCCTCTTGCATGAAGCAAGAGGCAGTTTTTTCTGCAGCAAAAATTTGCCCAGTTCCAGATTGGTAAAGTAGTTGTCCATTGTTATATTTTTTCCAGAATTGAAAATTGGTACTGCAAGTTTTTTTACTATGTCAGAACATAGGTCTTTCTGGACTGGAGCATCAGCTTCTTTGCCACAGTAAATCAGACCATTCATGCCATAATAGCTTGTAGAATCACACATCCAGAAAATTTTTATGCCATACTTGGCATGTTTACTGGGCATATACTGAATGAATTTGCAACGTCCCCTAAAGGCAAGAAGTTGCTCATCCACTGTCACATTGTCATTAGAATGGTAAATCTTTGTACAGTTTTTGATGAAAAGATTCCAGATGTAGCTAATAGGGGCTAATTTATCTGTTTCCAACCTCACAGGACAAGTTCTCTTATCAAAACGAAGGCTTCTCCGAATATTCTCAAATCTATTGACTGACATTGTAGTTTTGTAGTGTGGATCTGTAAAAGGGTTCAGAAATAATTCTCTGATTGGAACATCGTACAATTTTGTACACCCTGCCAGAAGAGTAAGGGCAATATCACCATATAGTTCCTCTTTTTTTTAATTTTTCCATGTTTTTTTCTTCCTGAAGCAATATGTTTTCCTTCTAAATAACAATACAGACAAAAAGACTGAGGATCACATGTAAACCAAGTACAGGCCTAAAAGGCCCCAGGTATGTGAATATGGGGTAGTCCCAAAATAGAGTTGTTTTACCGAAATGCCTTTAACATAAAAATATATGAACAACTGGAAATTACTAACAACTATATACCTGAGGAATACCTAGAGTTTCAAAATTCTAACTAAAGCAATCTTGCAGAAAATAGAAAACAAGTAACCTAGCAGGCCTGCAAGGCCCCAGGTATGCGTTCTAGGGTTAAAGGACCTGCCAACGTCAGCGCTTGCGTGACCCGTCACATGACTAAATGACGTCACCGCAGATCCTTTTAGTCTACCACGAGCTGCTGGCAAGCCGAGACAAGGACACCAGCGGCCATCAGAAGGTAAGTATCATATTTATTTTTTATTTTATTCTTTTTTTTACAGGTACTATGGTACATGGGGAACATGGCAGACCTTCTACCAAGCATTTTTTAAGCATTTCTGCAGCAGAACTGCCACTGCGGAAACGCTTAAAAAACGCATAGTGGGCACACAGCCTTAAGAAGGACTATTAATATGAGTTCCAGCAGCAGAAACAATGTGCAATAATCCCTATCCTGTCCTACACTATTCTTCCACAAACTCTCCCTAACAGCAGTATTAATATTGATAAGAATGAGACCTTACAAGGGCTGTTGTTCCAGATAAAATAAATAAAATTGGTGTGGAATCCCTACCTAAACGCAGCTACAATTCTCTCCCTCTCTCAGTAGCAGTTCTCACTATTATGCCTGTTTCCGGGGTAGACTGTAACGAGCATAAGGTCCCGGGTCTTATATAGACCCGATGACACTATGTAGCCAGTCAATCACAGTAATGCCACTACCAACATGGCTACGGCATTACAGTGACTGGCAAGTTTATTGGTTGCCTAAAAAGCACCAAACATGCAAGGTGGGGACTTGAGCTCCGGCCAGAAAATTTAAAAAATGCTCGCCGAGTAACGAACACCCCGAGCACTGTGATGCTTGGGCGAGTAACGAATAGTGAGGAGCACACTCGCTCCTCACTAGTCATTATCCATCCCAAATAAGGGGGCCTGGCGAAGCGACAGTAAGATGGTGACCATTGTAGGGTACTTTTCCCACACGCTGGCTTTCTGGGACTTTTTTGATCACTTTATTGTATTACAAATGTCATATTATTCACTTTCTTTCTGTATTTTTACACATCAAATCTGGTTGTTTATGCCGTTTACTATCTCCCAAGTCATTTTGGTTAGTCATTGCTGCTTGATACCTTTACTTATTTATTATTTATCCTAATTTATGCATTTACATTGTTCTTTATTTTGTGATATTGGCTCTAATATATATTTATTGTATACATGAATCATGTACCTTTCCCAGTCAGCAGAACTCTTTTTTTGAGTTGGGGTGGGCAGTCCGCACTGTCTGTTATTCGGGACAGGGAATGGGTAATTACATGATCCTTTCTGTGTAGTTCGTAGTTCTTTGATTGTGTTTATTATAAGATTTTTTCTTGTATTTATCTGGATGTGTATCTTTTTCCCATGTATGTAGCTTTGAGTTTTTTTTATATGAACTTCAGAATTGTTAGGCATGCTTTACCCAGTGCATACACGCCAATGGTCATGAATTTGCCATATTTGTCCCGAATTTTCATATATAATCCGAGGAAAATTGGGGCATACCAGACCAAAAAGGGTATGTAAACAACACCCCAGGTTGTCATTCCGGGGTAGGTTTGGGCACTACTTGGAGAGTTGGTACGGTTGGTGGGTGGGACTTGAACAATCCTATTTAACCAACAGAAATGTAGGTAAGTATGCCTATGTGCCAAAAAAAAGAAGAGGGTTGTAAATTGGTGAAGTTACCGAAGCACTACCACTAAACGTTAAATGTATATGTAGTGCAAGTGCAGCAATATACTCATCGATTGCCGTCTACTTCCAAAGTCGCTTTCACAAAGTAACTAAATGGAGGTGCCATAGACTTCCATTTTAAAAGCTACTTTTGTCTCACACATAGAGCCCAGTGTAATCCAGCAAAGTGAAATAGCCATCACGTGACCCAGATGAAAACAGGAGCAGTATCGGAAATCAGGGAAGATAGCGATTGGTGAGTATATTAGCATACTTACACTACATTATATGTTTTGGCAATAAAACGTTTGGTAGGGGTGCTTCTTTAGGATGAGACCAGGCCATATCAAGTTTTGGAGATTGATGCTTTCAACCTTTAGGAAAGGGTTGACAGAAAAAACATGAGGGTGGAAAACAGTATGTCAAGGGAGGCATCAAAGTTGTCCCAGGTTGCCTATCTATATGTGGATGCTCAGTATGAGGGTGCTCAGGCTGGGTAGGATCCTGGGAAAAGGGATTTAACGTGTAGCACTATAATGACCTATGTGATGGTACAGTTCGGCTGGGGACATTTAAGGAGGATAATATTCTCAATAACCTCCTTTGGTAGATTCTGGGTGCTCCTGATGTGGCTTTCCCGCTGATAACATGTTTAATGTCAATGTGTATTAGTATGGTTAGAGAATAATACTGCTTGTATTTCTAAATGGATTTTCTATATAATTTCCCAAGTCGTGCAATGTGAATATTTGGAAAAAGGGACAAGTGTATAATTTATCTGTCACTCTTTTAGAGATGAAATTTAAAGCCAAAAGGGCGCTTTGCACTGGAGTCAATTTACTATGAAGACATCAATGAGGTTTTTTCGAGCGGTGATATAAGAAGCCTTTACCATGTCTCAATAAACGAGTCTCAGACAGAATGGCCAGAGGCCGGACTTTGAAGTGACAGATTTTTTTTCTATTAAACAAGTGCACATCATTTTTGGGTCATATAAGGCTAAGTATAAACGCTTCTTGTTGTGTTCTTGGTTGGTCAAGAAGAAAGAAAAAAAATCAGATCAGTTATTAATACATTTTTAAAGGGGTGGTCCAGAGCTAAAATATATTTTAATCCTAAACGTCTATCTAGTTAATGTTATAATCTCTTTTCTAATATAATTTCATTAAAAATGCCTCATTGTTCCCTCACTACACTATCTAACCACTTTAGTTTTTTTCTACTTCCTGTTTCATGATGCCTCTGTCACTGCTGTAGTCTCTGCCCCCACCCTGAAACAAAGCATCATCAGTGAAGTTGTTTAATTAAAAAGTCCCTACCCTTGCCTCTCTAATCTAGCTGCTTTATTTTATTTTTACATATTTCTGTTTTGCTGACACTTCAATTGAGAATCCCCAGTGCATGCTGAGATACTCAAACAGGACATCACCAGGGGGCAAAAGCTGCAGTCACTGCTGTAGTCTCTGTCCCCACCCTGAATTGAATAGTCATCAGTGATGCTCGTCTCAGGGGCTGGGCTTGTCCCTGCTCTACTGAGAATGCGTCGGTTGTCAATTCCGACATATGCTCCATAGAATCGTGTCACTGTGCAATGTTCTCTTTAATACACAGTGACAGTGCGCTCGCTCGTCGTCTCTGATGAGCAGTGATGAGCCGGCAAGAGAGTGCACTGCCAGTGTGCATTCTAAGGAGATTAACCGGTGAGCAGAAATCAGCCACAGCCTCTGCCCTCTGATGATGACTCATTTGAGTATCCCAGCATGCACTGGGATTCCCAAATAAAGCGTCATCAAACAGGAAGTAGTAAAAAAAAAATAAAGCAGTGAGTGTAGTGAAGGAACAATAAGGACTTTTTCATTAAAGTATATTAGAAAAGAGATTAGATTATGACATTAAATAGACAGACATTTAGGATTAAAATAAATGTACATTCCAGTCCACCCCTTTGAGAACTTACTTTAAATGGGAGTTTGTCAGCACAAAATGACTGTTCAAACCAAGCACAAGCACAGCTACTCAGTGCACCCTTGGCGTGGCCAAGCAGTTCAGTGCACCTTCCCACCTATTTGCTTTACAACTATCTCTGTCCCCCTCTCGCTTGATTGACAGCTCTGGCTGTACAGGAGCCAGGTGGGAAGGTGCACTGAACTGTCCGACAACTCCAAGGGTGCACGAGCACCTGTGCTTAGCTTGAATAGTTATTTTGTGCTGATAGACTCTCTTTACAGATTTTTACATATTTCTGAGTAATAAAATATAATCAGGGGTATAACACAGACAAAAGAATGTACAGTATAAGACATAGATTAATTTTCATGTGAACTGGAAATCCTACAGAGCTTCAAATATTGCTTCACTCTACAAAACGAGTCCTACCATTGTGAGTGGTGGGTGGACACACTTCACACCATTATGTCATTGTGGAGATCAAGCACAACAAATGTATATTTAGTATTACATAACCGGCAGGAATTATTCCTATTATTAGCAGTAGCAAAATATTTCCATTGCCAGTTACTGGCCAGTTACATGATAGCAAGAAGCAGGGAAGGAAGGTGCTGAAGGAGAACGGCGATATTAATCTTGTATTCCCGCAGAGGAATGGAGAGCACACAGGCTGACGTCAGCTGAGAGTCGAGTGTCAGCTGTTTCCTGCCATTTCTGTCTCAGCAAATTTTTATCCCCGCCCTTTCACCTGCACATTCTGCCATGCTTTTAAAAGTGCTTTAATTAACCCTTCCCGATTCACTCATGGCGGTAGAAATAGACTAATACACGGCTCAGGGAGCAGGCTCAACTTTCCAAGGTTAAGCAGTGCAGCAATCATCTGCTCCCGTCTGTCAGGAATAAATCTGACGAGTGCTGAGTGGTCGCCTGCTATAAGCCATCCGAAGAGTCAGATATTCAGCGAGATAGCAAAGTGTGAGCTTCTCTGAGGATCTACTGTACAGATTGGAAATGCTCGCAGATAATGTTACTCTGCTTGGAGAAAAAATGTTTTCCTGTGAACGTCCCATTTCATTTTTACCGGCCGCCTAGACTATTCATTGCTGGATAAATTGCTGATGCTGATATCATTCGTTTCACTAGTAAGAGACTTACACACTCCTTAATCTATGTAGGATATGAATACAGGAAAAATATATATCTGTGTACCGTGTTAGCCAGTAGATAGAAAAATATTTAGATTTGAGAGTCCTCAGTGGTTGATACCTTTTAATGGCTAACTGAAAAGATGGTAATAAATTGCAAGCTTTCGAGACTACTCAGGTCTCTTCATGAGGCATAGAATAACACAAAATCTGAAGTCATATTTATACAACAACAGTTCATAGATAAGGAGTGTGAAAGTTTTATTGTCCTGTGATTGAGGTCTGGTCCATGGTTATGATGACCCCACAGGTCTGAGAAACACATTCCTTAGTTGATGTAGAAAGATATACATCCATGTGACACATTCATTCCTGCACTGAGTGTGTCAAAGGTTGTCATAAGATTGTTCTCCCAAATTTTTCTGTCTCTCCAAGATTTGAAGTTACCTTTTAATACAAGTAATTTCATGTCCATGATGCTGTGATCAGGAATTCAAAAATGTTTGGCCACAGGTAGATCTATTCTTTTTTTTCCTTTATTGTGTGGGGATGAGAATTCATCCTTGTTCTAAGTTTTTGCCCTACATATAGACCCCCAGTTGGACATTTGGTACATATAATTTAGCACACAACATTAGATCTACCTGTGGCCAAACGTTTTTGTATCTCTGAATCCGTGGTTTTGGCAAATAGCACTCATCCTCATGTTATTCTATGGGGCTGTGCACTTGTCCGACTTTTTTCTCAGACCGAGTGGTCCGAGGGAAAAAAATCACAGCCTGCTTGATTTGTTTTCGAGAATCGCTCATTCCAATCTATGGGTCCATGTAAAAAATTGAACCGCACTCAGATGACAACTGAGTTCGGTCCGAGTTTCACGGACTGACAAAATGGAGACATTGTAGAAACTTTTTTTCTCTCTCCACCTCTGAGAAAATCAGATCCCATTCCCAAACTCTGATTAGAATAATCGGATCGTTTTTCTCGATAGAGAGAAAATGGTCGTGTGACCCTAGGTTTACAGTGCACATCATTGCAGGCGATAGGGCGGACATCTCTCTGATTGTCAGGCTGGCTGGAAATTGTTCCAACAAAGTTACTCATGCATTAGCCATATGCAACATTTTCTAGACCAGTGGATGTAGCTTTCTGACAACAAAATATATAGCTTCTGGTAGGCATTGAATAATTACATTTGATGTTTATCACTCAAATACAGTTTGACGCAAAATAAAGTGCAACATCCCTTAATACCATCTCCTTTGAAAATGGAAATCATAGCTTCCAAAACCTTTTTTCAGTCAGCTAAGGCATCATGCCCATGGTTTTGTATGACAGCACATACCGGTAATTCAGTGCTTTTTACTGAGCCGTGTAAGTATGTTGCCTTAAAGCAAACCTGTCATTAGATTTGGCCGATATGAGATACAGCCAACACCTTTCAGTCCTATATTCTATAATGGTGTATATAAGTCCCCGATCCGACCTGCAAGGCAAGAAAAATAACTTTTATTATACTCACCTGGGGGGTGGTCCGGTCCAAGGGGCGTCGCTTTTCCTGGTGCAGCGTCTCCCTTCTTCTTGCAATGCCGTCCTCCTTCTGTGCTTCATATGGATGACGCATCCCGTTGTCATCCACACAGTCTCCCCTGCATCGCGTTCATGAGCAGGCATACTTCTCTACCCTGACATTATACATCACAGAAGACGCCGGGCACGTACGTCATAGGAGGGGTTGGCATATACATCACAAAAGATGGGGAAGCACATGCATCATAGGAGGGGCTGGGGCCACATACATCATAGGAGGGGGTGGAGCATATATATCACAGGAGGAGCTGGGGGCACATACATCACATGAGATGCTGGGGCATATACATCACAGGAGGGTCTGGGGCATATACATCACAGGAGGGGCTGGGGACACATACATCACATGAGACACTGGGGGCATATACATCACAGAAGGGGCTAGGGGCACATTCATCACATGAGAAGCCGGGGTATATACATCACAGAAGATGCAGAAGCACATGCATCATAGGAGGGGCTGGGGCCACATACATCATAGGAGGGGCTGGAGCATATACATCACAGGAGGAGCTGGGGGCACATACATCACATGAGAAGCTGGGGGCATATACATCACAGAAGGGGCTAGGGGCACATACATCACACGAGAAGCCGGGGTATATACATCACAGGAGATGCGGAAGCACATGCATCATAGGAGGGGCTGGGGCCACATACATCATAGGAGGGGCTGGAGCATATACATCACATGAGATGCGGAAGCACATGCATCATAGGAGGTGCTGGGGCCACATACATCATAGGAGGGGCTGGAGCATATATCACATGAGATGCTGGGGCATATACATCACAGGAGGGTCTGGGGCATATACATCACAGGAGGGGCTGGGGACACATACATCACATGAGACGCTGGGGGCATATACATCACAGGATGGGTTGGGGGCATATATACACATCACAGGAGGGGTTGGGGCATATACACCATTGGAGGGGCTGGGGACATACAGTACACACCAAAAGTTTGGACACACCTCATTTAAAGATTTTTCTGTATTTTCATGACTATGAAAATTGTACATTCACACTGAAGGCATCAAAACTATGAATGAACACATGTGGAATTATATACTTAACAAAAAAGTGTGAAACAACTGAAAATATGTCTTATATTCTAGGTTCTTCAAAGTAGCCACCTTTTGATTTGATGACTGCTTTGCACCCTCTTCGCATTCTCTTGATGAGTTTCAAGAAGTAGTCAAGTGAAATGGTCTTCCAACAATCTTGAAGGAGTTCCCAGAGATGCTTAGCACTTGTTGGCCCTTTTGCCTTCACTCTGCGGTCCAGCTCACCCCAAACCATCTCGATTGGATTCAGGTCTGGAGGCTGTGGAGGCCAGGTCATCTGGCGTAGCATCCCATCACTCTCTTCCTTGGTCAAATAGCCCTTACGCAGCCTGGAGGTGTGTTTGGGGTCATTGTCCTGTTGAAAGATAAATGATGGTCCAACTAAACGCAAACCGGATGGAATAGCATGCCGCTGCAAGATGCTGTGGTAGCCATGCTGGTTCAGTATGCCTTCAATTTTGAATAAATCCCCAACAGTGTCACCAGCAAAGCACCCCCACACCATCACACCTCCTCCTCCATGCTTCACGGTGGGAACCAGGCATGTATAGTCAATCCGTTCACCTTTTCTGCGTCGCACAAAGACACGGTGGTTGGAACCAAAGATCTCAAATTTGGACTCATCAGACCAAAACACAGATTTCCATTGGTCTAATGTCCATTCCTTGTGTTCTTTAGCCCAAACAAGTCTCTTCTGCTTGTTGCCTGTCCTTAGCAGTGGTTTCCTAGCAGCTATTTCACCATGAAGGCCTGCTGCACAAAGTCTCCTCTTAACAGTTGCTGTAGAGATGTGTCTGCAGCTAGAACTCTGTGTGGCATTGACCTGGTCTCTAATCTGAGCTGCTGTTAACATGCGATTTCTGAGGCTGGTGACTCGGATAAACTTATCCTCAGAAGCAGAGGTGACTCTTGGTCTTCCTTTCCTGGGGTCCTCATGTGAGCCAGTTTCTTTGTAGCGCTTGATGGTTTTTGCAAATGCACTTGGGGACACATTCAAAGTTTGCCCAACTTTTCGGACTGACTGACCTTCATTTCTTAAAGTAATGATGGCCACTCGTTTTTCTTTACTTAGCTGCTGTTTTCTTGCCATAATACAAATTCTAACAGTCTATTCAGTAGGACTATCAGCTGTGTATCCACCTGACTTCTGCACAACACAACTGATGGTCCCAACCCCATTTATAAGGCAAGAAATCCCACTTATTAAACCTGACAGGGCACACCTGTGAAGTGAAAACCATTTTCGGTGACTACCTCTTGAAGCTCATCAAGAGAATGCCAAGAGTGTGCAAAGCAGTCATCAAAGCAAAATGTGGCTACTTTGAAGAACCTAGAATATAAGACATATTTTCAGTTGTTTCACACTTTTTTGTTAAGTATATAATTCCACATGTGTTAATTCATAGTTTTGATGCCTTCAGTGTGAATGTACAATTTTCATAGTCATGAAAATACAGAAAAATCTTTAAAGGAGAAGGTGTGTCCAAACTTTTGGTCTGTACTGTACATACACATGCACACTGTGCAATGCCTTGCCTTGATTACTTCTACATTATCCTTTATCTTTCCAGGAAGTATGCTCGGTAAGTATTTATTGTGACATAAATCCTATACATTCTCCACCTCCTCCTCTCCCCCTTATATCTGTGCCTTTACCTCATTGTGTTCTTCTCTAGAGAGCAAATGCAGCAAGAGAAAACTTTGGAGAAAACATAGCGCATGTTGTTCAGAGGCATGAGATGAAAACACAGTGATATAACGTGAGATCTCAGCTGAGAGCAAATAGGGACATGAGGAATGATGGATGGGAACATAATGAGAGCAGGAGAGAACATTCAGTGATTGGTAAATGCTGGGCACAGGAAGTAAAGACGCAATAGTAGAGGGACTCAGTAATAGAGAACACGTCTCACTCCAAGTGCTTGCAAATCCTTTCTGATTGATGGTTAGATTCTTTGTACGTCTTGTGTTGCTTTGTCTTGCAATTGTTTTCCAGACTAGGATTAATAACCAGTCTTCTTTTAAAATTCACAATTGCCAGATTTGCCAAAATTTCCCAGGAAATTTGAATTGCAGCAAATCGATTTCCGATGAATTGAAAGTACTCCAAAGCCTCCAATTGTCCTGAAAAGTGTGTAAGGGCATGTGCACACGAGCAGTGTTCACTGCGGATTGGACGCAGCGAAAGTGTTCTGCGTGCAATCCGCAGCGGCCAGATGTTACAGCATAGTGGATGGGATTTGTACAAATCCCATGTCCATTATGCGTCTGCGGCACACCCGCAGAAACTGACATGCGGCGCGTCTTTCCATATCAATTTCTTCGGCGGGTCCGCATGTGGACTTTCCCCATAGACCTAATCTCTATGGGGAAAGCAGGCATGTGAGAAAAAAAAAAGAGGCCAGCGCTCATTTGCATGATGAGCGGAAGCCAGAAGCGGCTTCTCCGCAGCCTCGGGGCCGCAGCAGGCTCCGGATAGTCTGCACATACCCTAAGACGCCATTGTGTTTTCCTCATACACTAATTATCTTCACTGCTGTGCTTCCTCACACATCCTTGTGCTGCGTTCGCACGTTGCTGCTACTTGGTGTTCTTTGGAACGACAATATTTTTGCTGAGATTTTGAAAATTGGGAAAAAAAATTAAAGGAAACACAGTCTTACAGATTCTTGACTGTTTAATAACTTTTTCCCTCTATCTCTATTGCTAAGCTGTGACGTTCTCTCACTATCCAGATTCACAGAAAAATGGCTGCTGCATTCCCTTCCTTGAGTCTTATAGAGGTTATGATAGTCCCTTCTGACTGGCTGTGCTATACCATGTGATGTGACGGCTGCAAGGCATTATGGGGATGCCAGCCTGGCAGCGCTCGAGCTCATATGAGCCTTCTTTGCCTAATGCAATCCTCTGCAGTGTGTAGGATGGCGGCAGGGATTTTTGGTGATTTGTGTGAATCAAATTTGCCGGGTTCAGTGAATTCACAAAAAATGACACAAATATGATTTGCATCGAAATGATTTCCTCATCTCTAGCATCATCACAATGTGATTCAGTTTCTCTGCTGAATACGGCATCTGCACTAAATCATCACTCTCTAGCTGTATCTTTTTGGAAACATTTTGATGTCATTTGCAGTCAAACTCCATAATTATGAGTGTCCATGTTGTGTCCATCAACTGACCACTTACTAATTACTCTAATTTGTGATTTAATTATTGACTCTGTGTGGATTTCAATTTAATTGTGGCATAATCATCAGTCTCCATTTCAAGTTGATTTTCAAGCATGATGTTAAGGTGTTACATAGTTACATAGTTACATAGTTTATAAGGCCGAAAAAAGACAAGCGTCCATCCAGTTCAGCCTATTTCTTGTGCACTGCAGCTATTCCGCAGCGTTGATCCAGGGGAAGGCAACAAAAAACCATGCGGTATAGGCCAATTTACATCATTGAGGGAAAATTCACTTCCCGACACCAATCTGGCAGTAAGATTAAATCCCTGGATTAATTAACTATCATTAAGCATAAGATGTAATTTTATTGTTCTCAAGAAAGGCGTCCAGGCCTCTCTTGAACTCATTAAGTGAGTTGGACATCACCACTTCCTCTCCCAGAGAGTTCCAGAGTCTCACGGCTCTGACCATAAAGAATCCCCTTCTATGCTGGTGCAGGAACCTCCTTTCCTCCAGACGCATAGTGTGCCCCCTCGTCTTTGTCACCATCCTTGGTATAAACAGGTCATGGGAGAGATCTCTGTACTGCCCCCTGATGTATTTATACATGTTTATGAGGTGGATTCATTAAGTCGCAGTTCATAGTGAGCAACAGGGATGAGAGGTGATGGCACAGCGGATAAGGACTTGCTGGATGACACCTGAATCAGCAAGTACCATGACAGCAGGGTATACAGGATGACAGGCAGAGGAGCAGGAGCGGACCAGGAAACAACAGAAGATGCGGAGCCAGAAGTGTGGACTTACTCAAGTACATATCAGGAGAAAGAAGGTCAATTGCATAAACATATGCCATGAGCAAACAAATGGTTAAGCAGCAGTGATGAACAGGGAATTTGGATACATGCTTGCAGAGAAAGGTCCTCACTGTTGCAGCAGAGTTGCGTGAACACCAACAGTATTAGCAGAGAATAGTTCTTTATGCTTACTGCAGTCAAATGGTTAATGGCAGGTCTGAGCTTGGAAGTAAATGCAGATAGTTGATAAGCAAGCAAGAGTTCGCAGAAGAGATGATTATGCAGCTTAGTTAAGTGGATCGTGAGGCCAATTCCTGAAATACACATGGTAACTAAATGATATGCTTAGTGAACACTCAGACAGCAGATAAGTTGTCCAAATAAGACTTAAAAGGCTTTTAGTGAAGATGTCAAAGGAGGTCGCTGGGTTATCAAAGTAACCCCACGAGGGCTTGTACAATGGAAACCATCCCTAGTTAAAATAAATCATCCCTAGGGGAAGGAACTCGGAACCAGCGCCTGAGCCTGGACAAGTGCGTAACACAAGGCAAACATTAAATGTAAATGTTGAAATGATGCTCAGGGTCACATCTTCCCATTCTCAGATTCCCACTCTGCTGGTAAAGCCCCAAGGGTCTAATCCTTCCTCTTTTTAGGAAAAAAGGGAAATATAGGGTTACTTATTGCAAGATTTTTCAGATTTAATATGAGAAAAAAAATACTTTATTAATTTTTAATAAATAAAACCAGATATTCAAACACATTCTTTTCTTTTTTTTTTTTTTTTTGAATATTTTTATTATTTTTTTTCTGTAGATGATTATGAAGGCGGCCATCCTGCCTGATCTGCTTTTACCAGAATTTAGAGATTTGCTTTATAACAGCCACATGTACTAAAGCCAGCAATAATCTGGAGCTGATGTCTATGGAAGAGTGTTGTGGGCATGCTCTGCAACATCTGCAGAGGTCCTTATGCTAGGAGATGAAGGAAGTGAATTGTGAATGTTTTAATGTTACGCCAGACATCTGACTCCAGTCCTTGGGGTGCGCCTATTAAAGAATGGTCTTACTCCACAACCCCCTTCATTAAGATGGGGGTGTACAATGCCAGCAGTCTCAATGAATCAGGGCCTCGATGTCAGCCTAATATTAGGCAAATTGGCCAGAGAAAATTTATAAGACTTGTGCTTAAAATAAAAAAGTGATTTAAAGAGATTTTATAATGGGTTGTATTTTGATGACGCAGAAATTATGTTCTTTTGCCCTTTTATCACTTTGAACCGCAAAAATAGTACAATCAGCAGCATTTTAACACCAGAACAAGTGGTGGAACTTGATGCTCATATGACCCAATGCAAAAAGAGAGACATTGCCTTTCATATGACGCTCATGAGCATGTTATACACTCGGGCATCACTCAGATGTCAATGATTTTGATGAGTGTCATCAGTGTTTCGTCAGTGTTTTTCATGTATGAAAAAAATAAATAAATAACAAATCTTCTCCTATTTATTGCAATGTTGATCATGGGCAGCACATGGATGTACTCTGATGTCATCCATGTGCAGTCTTTGATTTTCACAGACCCACAGACTTGTATGGTTCATTTTGATCTGTGACTAAATCACTAAAATAGACATGTCTCCATGATTTTTTTGTTTCCGCAAAAATACATAGACATGCGAATTTCCCCATAGACTTTAATGGATGCATGTTTTCTCTGTGAAAAAACATCTGATTGAGGCCTGAGCCTATGTGCGCACAGAGCTTTTTGAGGAGTTTTTGGAGCAGAAACTGAGTGGAAACTCTCTAAAACTCCTCAAAAACTTTATGTTTCTGCTCCAAAACCTCAGCAAAAATATTCCATGTGCACATGACCTTAGCCCGCAAAGACATAGGAATGAGCTGGGGTTTAATGGTGCATTTGAGGGTCGGGTATTCGGAACTCTCCTGACACACCTGGAGGCATCTGAGGCTGAAGCACTGAGATGGGCAACTGAAAAGCACATATGTCCTTTTTTGTTGCTCTTTTCAAATGTTAGAATATATTCGATGCTAAGTGCTTCTAATTGCTCCCAGAGGCTTGTCGTTCAGTTTTCCCACATTTCTGAATGTGACAAGTGTTGCAATAATAGATCCTCGTCTCTAATATTTTGCATAGTTAGGCAGATTTGCCATGCAGAAGTGCAATGGATGCAACTAAAAACATATGGAGTTTATAATACCTCCCCAGAAGAAGAAAACATAAAGATTTCTATATACTAGTGTTTGTCTTTTTTCTTTTCTTTCTCAGTCTGTGCTTGATAACAGGCAGCACCGTGCAGCGGCCGCGTCGCCCCATCATCCACAGTGGGTGTGATTAATATAATATACAAACCTTACATAACAATCACTGCTTACACTTCTATTATAGCATTTGTACTGAAAGAAATAGTCCAGTATGCTGCACTATTTCTTCCAGTTGGAGGAAATGTGTCCTCAGGAAATAACATACTGATCAAATCAGAATTTTATGCTAATTGTATTTTTTTTATTTTATCTGGTATATATACATATATATATATATATATATATATATATATATATATATATAGTTATATATATATATAAACATCCCATATATATATAGTTTTTTCTATATGCCTAGAAAAATTTAAAGATTTTTCTGTATTTTCATGACTATGAAAATTGTACATTCACACTGAAGGCATCAAAACTATGAATTAACACATGTGGAATTATATACTTAACAAAAAAGTGTGAAACAACTGAAAATATGTCTTATATTCGAGCTACTTCAAAGTTGCCACCTTTTGCTTTGATGACTGCTTTGCACACTCTTGGCATTCTCTTGATGAGCTTCAAGAGGTAGTCACCGGAAATGGTTTTCACTTCACAGGTGTGCCCTGTCAGGTTTAATAAGTGGGATTTCTTGCCTTATAAATGGGGTTGAGACCATCAGTTGTGTTGTGCAGAAGTCTGGTGGATACACAGCTGATAGTCCTACTGAATAGACTGTTAGAATTTGTATTATGGCAAGAAAAAAGCAGCTAAGTAAAGAAAAACGTGTGGCCAGCATTACTTTAAGAAATGAAGGTCAGTCAGTCCGAAAAATTGGAAAAACTTTGAAAGTGTCCCCAAGTGCAGTTGCAAAAACCATCAAGTGCTACAAAGAAACTGGCTCACATAAGGACCGCCCCAGGAAAGGAAGACCAAAAGTCACCTCTGCTTCTGAGGATAAGTTTATCCGAGTCACCAGCCTCAGAAATTGCAGGTTAACAGCAGCTCAGATTAGAGACCAGGTCAATACCACACAGAGTTCTAGCAGCAGACACATCTCTACAACAACTGTTAAGAGGAGACTTTGTGCAGCAGGCCTTCATGGTAAAATAGCTGCTAGGAAACCACTGCTAAGGACAGGCAACAAGCAGAAGAGATTTGTTTGGGCTAAAGAACACAAGGAATGGACATTAGACCAGTGGAAATCTGTGCTATGGTCTGATGAGCCCAAATTTGAGATATTTGGTTCCAACCACCGTGTCTTTGTGAGACGCAGAAAAGGTGAACGGATGGACTCTACATGCCTGATTCCCACCATGAAGCATGGAGGAGGAGGTGTGATGGTGTGGGGGTGCTTTGCTGGTGACACTGTTGGGGATTTATTCAAAATTGAAGGCATACTGAACCAGCATGGCTACCACAGCCTCTTGCAGCGGCATGCTATTCCATCCGGTTTGCGTTTAGTTGGACCATCATTTATTTTTCAACAGGACAATGACCCCAAACACACCTCCAGGCTGTGTAAGGGCTATTTGACCAAGAAGCAGAGTGATGGGGTGCTACGCCAGATGACCTGGCCTCCACACTCACCAGACCTGAACCCAATCGAGATGGTTTGGGGTGAGCTGGACCGCAGAGTGAAGGCAAAAGGGCCAACAAGTGCTAAGCATCTCTGTGAACTCCTTCAAGATTGTTGGAAGACCATTTCCGGTGGCTACCTCTTGAAGCTCATCAAGAGAATGCCAAGAGTGTGCAAAGCAGTCATCAAAGCAAAAGGTGGCTACTTTGAAGAACCTAGAATATAAGACATATTTTCAGTTGTTTCACACTTTTTTGTTAAGTATATAATTCCACATGTGTTAATTCATAGTTTTGATGCCTTCAGTGTTAATGTACAATTTTCATAGTCATGAAAATACAGAAAAATCTTTAAATGAGAAGGTGTGTCCAAACTTTTGGTCTGTACTGTATATATATATCACATACATACATATATATATATATTACATATATACAATGGGTACGGAAACTATTCAGCCACCTTTAAATTTTTCACTCTTTGCTTCATTGCATCCATTTGGTAAATTCTAAACGGTTCATTCTTTTTCTCAATAAAGTACACTCTGCACCCCCCAACTCGCAGAAATGTAGAAATTTTTACAAATTTATTAAAAAAGGAAAACAGAAATATCACTTGGTCATAAGTATTCAGATCCATTGCTTAGTATTGAGTAGAACCCCCTTTTGAGCTAGTACAGCCACGAGTCTTCTTGGGAATGATGCCACAAGTTTTTCACACCTGGATTTGGGGATCCTCACCCATTCTTCCTTGCAGATCCTCTCCAGTTCCGTCAGGTTAGATGGTGAATGTTGGTGGACAGCCATTTTCAGGTCTCTCCAGAGATGCTCAATTGGGTTTAGGTCAGGGCTCTGGCTGGGCCAGTCAAGAATGGTCACAGAGTTGTTCTGAAGCCACTCCTTTGTTATTTTAGCTGTGTGCTTAAGGTCATTGTAAAGACCCGACTAGTGGAGGGCTGCAGTGATAGTTGACTTTGTGGAATTTCCTCCCATCTCCCAAATGCATCTCTGGAGCTCAGCCACAGTGATCTTGGGGTTCTTCTTTACCTCTCTCACCAAGGCTCTTCTCCCACGATTGCTCAGTTTGGCTGGATGGCCAGGTCTAGGAAGACTTCTGGTGGTCCCAAACTTCTTCCATTTAAGGATTATGGAGGCCACTCTGCTCTTAGGAATCTTGAGTAATGCAGAAATTCTTTTGTAACCTTGGCCAGATTTGTGCCTTGCCACAATTCTGTCTCTGAGCTCCTTGGACAGTTCCTTTGAGCTCATGATTCTCATTTGGTCTGACATGCACTGTGAGCTGTGAGGTCTTATATAGACAGGTGTGTGCCTTTCCAAATCAAGTCCTATCAGTTTAATTTAACACAGCTGGACTCCAATGAAGGAGTAGATCCATCTCAAAGAGGATCATAAGGAAATGGACAGCATGTGACTTAAATATGAGTGTCTGAGCAAAGGGTCTGAATACTTCTGACCATGTGATATTTCAGTTTTTCTTTTTTAATGAATTTGCAAAAAATTCTACATTTCTGTTTTTTTTCAGTCAAGATGGGGTGCAGAGTGTACTTTAATAAGAAAAAAAATGTACTTTTTACAATTTACCAAATGGCTGCAATGAAACAAAGAGTGTACCCACTGTATATATATATATATATATATATATATATATATATATATATATATATATATATATATATATATATATATATATATATATTGTTATACAATATTATTGTTTTTATATATCCCTATCTTGCAGCATTCACCCTGGCCACAAAGCCTAACATTGGACTCATGCTTTTTGTTCCGCAGATGAACAATTACAGTAATGGATTGACTCAGACCCTATTAAATTTTACTGACGTACTTGATGATCTCTGATGAAGGCAAGGGCTATTGTGAAGACAGAGGGGAGCTGTGATATCACCTATTGGGAATGGTGGATTCTGTGTTATCTACTTTATATAAAGGTATTATCTTCCATTGTAATCTTGTTTGTGATGGTAATGATACTACTGAAAAGTCATCTGTACAGAACAGGAAGTGTGAGGATAGAATTAGGCCTAATGGCCAGTGAAGAATGCACACATTTTTACGGGGGTTTTTTATATAAAGATATCGAAAATTGTAAAAGAATAAAAATAAAAAATGAACATTTAACAGCTGTCATGTTTTATGACACATTCCCTTTAACTGACAGACAGCTGATAACTGTTAGGTTGATGCTGGTCCTGCTGCGCTAGAACCACCACCAGTTGCCAGAATGTCCCCTGGACCTGCGCTGACTGCACAGCCATGAGGAGTTTAACGGATCAGTCAATCATGCATGCACCATGACACTGCATTCACCGGTGGACCCCTTAATAGTCAGTGGGGTCCATCAGGATCCGTTAGTGTCTGTCAAGTGACACATCCTTTCCCTTCATGAATTCTTCTTTTATTTTCCTATAACAGAACAGAAAAAAGGAATTCCCAACACAGATGTGAACACAGAAGTAGATGTGTTAATCATTCTTTTGCTTATCTGCTGTGTAAGTCATTCCCATGCCTGTAAAGGGTTTATTGGTAAATGAATCATGTCCAGACTGTCAGCTGCTGCAGATAAGGTTTATATTCCTGTTGTTTAGTTACTTCTCTTATCTATTGTGTAAGTGCAGAAAGGTGCTGCCCACTGTCAGTTTTCCTTGCCTTCCGCTCATGTATTGGCAGCACCTGTAGACACGTCTATAGCCAGTTCACGAACGGCAATACTATCAGGTCTGGACAATGTACAAACCTCCTTCTTGTGCGGAGCTGCGATGGGGCATATTCCTGTTGGACTCTCTGTACATACAAATGTCCGAAATACAGTAGTGTTCAAAATAATAGCAGTGTGTTCAAAAACATGAGTTAAGCAAAAAATCTTTATACTAGTTTTTATTTCCATGCATTGGGAACATTGCACACTGTTTTCTAATTCCAAACATAAAGATAAATGTATATAATTTTAACTACTTTACAGAAAATAGCTAAAAATAAACATTGGGCTGTTCTAAAAAATAGCAGTGTCTGCATTTGTCTTTACAAACTCACAATACGTACTATTTTTGAGGATTTAGCATTCCTGTGAATCACTAACCTAATATTTAGTTGTATAACCACAGTTTTTTAGAACTGCTTCACATCTATGTTGCATAGAGTCAGCCAAATTTTGGCACCTGTCAACTGTTATTCCAGCCCAGGATGCTTTGACTACATCCCACAATTTTCTGGCATTTTTTGGCTTTGCCTCAGAAACGGCATTTTTGATGTCACCCCACAAGTGTTCTATTGGATTAAGGTCTGGGGATTGGGCTGGCCACTCCATAACCTCAATTTTTCTTGGACTGGAACCAAGATTTTGCTCGTTTACTGGTGTGTTTAAGGTCATTGTCTTGTTGAAACACCCATTTCAAGGGCATATCCTCTTCAGCATAAGGCAACATGACCTCTTCAAGTATTTTAATATATGCAAACTGGTCCATGATCACTGGTATGTGGTAAATAGGTCTGGCACCATAGTAAAATAAACATGCACATTTCATGATGCTTGCACCACCATGCTTCACTGTCTTCAGAGTGCACTGTGGCTTGAATGCAGAGTTTGGGGGTAATCTGATGAACTGTCTGTGGCCCTTGGACCCAAAAAGAACAATTTTACTTTCATCAGTCCATAAAATGTTTCTCTATTTTTCTTTAGGCCAGTTGATGTGTTCTTTGACAAAATGTATCCTCTTCAGTACATGTCTTTTTGTTAACAGTGGGACTTTGCAGGGACTTCTTGCTAAGAGATTAGCTTCACACAGGCTTCTTCTAACTGTCCCAGTACTCATAGGTAACTTGAGACTGTCTTTGATCATCCTGGAGCTGATCATTGGCTGAGCCTTTGCCACTCTGGCTATCTTTGATCCATTCGAATGGTAGTCTTCTGTTTTCTTCCACGCCTCTCTGGTTTTGCTTTCCATTTTAAGGCATTGGAGATCATTTTAGCTGAACAGCCAATCATTGTCTGCACTTCTTTATAAGTTTTACCCTCTCCAATCAACTTTTTATTCAAAGTACGCTATACTTCTGAACAATGTCTCGAATGACCCATATTTCTCAGGCTTTCAAGGAGAAATACATGTATAGCATATGCTGGCTTCTCCCTTAAATAAGGGCCACCTGATTCACACCTGTTTCTTCACAGAATGATTGACCTCACTGTTATGATCTGCAACAACTACTAAGGAAAGAAAGAGAAAATCTGTCCCTACAGTAAGACTAAGCTGAATCCCTACGATGTAGTGGGCTGCCTGTTCCTAGCAAACAGACCCGCCTTAGTCCTCGGCTAGTCTGAACGAAGACCTATAGCATAAAGGAAGGAGTCCCTAAAAGAACTAAGGACTGGAACAAAAATGGGACACCTCCTGAACAGAGAAGGTTGTTGCAGAACACAAAAAGACAAACTGACAAAAAGGTACTAGAGGTCCCAGAAGGACCAAGCTAACTGACAGAGATAGGCACCGAAGAACCTGGCTAGAGAAACAGTCAAACACTGAAGTCCAGCACAGCCAGAAGGGCAGAGCTGGAATATAAAGGCGGATGGTCACGTGACCGCAAAACACAAGATGGAAAAAAAAAAAACAGGAGGGTTCTAACACTCACTAATTCAACGCCACGCTGCTATTATTTTGAACACCCCTTTCAATTAATTATTCAAATACACAGACTCAAAAACATGCAGATCATGAATGCTGAGTCTGTTGGTTTTCTTAGAATCTACTGCGCCAACTGGTAAATTGTTTGACATGTGATGATATAATTTATACCAAAAACAGTGATTCATCTGGTTAGTGATATTGGACTGCTATTATTACTACTGTTAGATCAAAGGGATTGTCCACTACTCAGACATCCCCTTCTCAATCACTATATTTTCACATGTAAAATAACAACCTGTAATCACCCCTAGTTCTGGTGCTGGGTCTCTTGTGATGTTGTCATGTCATGTGAGCCCTGCAGTCAATCAGTGGCCGCTAATGGTCCCCTTCAATCTCACTTCCTTTGAACAAAACTGACATCCGGAAGAAATGAGAATGGCTGCCGCTCTCGAATTCCTTCAGATGTCAGTTACATCTGAAGAAAGTGAGATTGCAGCGGCCAATTAGCGGTCATAGAATCATAGAATCATAGAATGGTAGAGTTGGAAGGGACCTCCTGGGTCATCTGGTCCAACCCCCTGCTCAAAGCAGGATTCACTAGATCATCTCAGACAGATGTCTGTCCAGCCTCTGTTTGAAGACGTCCATTGAAGGGGAACTCACCACCTCTCGTGGCAGCCTGTTCCACTCGTTAATCACCCTAACTGTCAAAAAGTTTTTTCTAATATCTAATCTGTGTCTCCTCCCATTTAGTTTCATCCCATTGCTTCTAGTCTTTCCTTGTGCAAATGAGAATAAAGCTGATCCTTCTACAATGTGACAGCCCTTGACATATTTGTAGACAGCTATTAAGTCTCCTCTCAGTCTTCTTTTTTGCAAGCTAAACATTCCCAAATCCTGCAACCGTTCCTCATAGGACATGGTTTGCAGACCAGTCACCATTCTGGTCGCTCTTCTCTGAACTTGCTCCAGTTTGTCTATGTCTTTTTTAAAATGTGGTGCCCAAAACTGTACACAGTATTCCAGATGAGGTCTGACCAAAGAGGAGTAAAGACCGATAATGACTTCACGTGATCTAGACTGTATGCTTCTGTTAATACATCCCAGAATTGTATTTGCCTTTTTTGCTGCTGCATCACACTGTTGACTCATGTTCAGTCTATGATCTATTAGTATACCTAAGTCTTTTTCACATGTACTGTTGCTTAGCTCTATTCCTCCCATTCTGTATATGCTTTTTTCATTTTTATTGCCCAGATGTAGTACTTTGCATTTTTCCCTGTTAAAAACCATTCTGTTGGTTGCTGCCCACTGCTCCAGTTTATTTAGGTCTTTTTGAATCCTCTCTCTCTCTTCTCTAGTATTAGCTATCCCTCCTAGCTTTGTGTCATCAGCAAATTTAATCAGTTTACCCTCAATTCCTTCATCTAAATCATTGATAAAGATGTTGAACAATACAGGTCCCAGGACGGAGCCCTGTGGTACCCCACTTGAGACATTCATCCAGCTGGATGTGAAGCCATTTACAACCACCCTTTGAGTCCGATCACTAAGCCAGTTATGAATCCACCTAACAGTTGCCTGGTCCATTGCATGCTTGGTCATTTTTTCAATAAGGATGGTGTGAGATACTTTGTCAAATGCTTTGCTGAAGTCAAGATATACTATATCTACAGCATTTCCCTGATCCACCCAGTCAGTGATTCTGTCATAGAAGGAAATTAAGTTAGTCTGACATGACTTGTTAGTTACAAACCCATGCTGACTCTGGTTAATCACTTCATTCTTATCCATGTACTTACATACATGTTGTTTAATAATTTGTTCAAAGATCTTTCCTGGTATAGAAGTCAGACTCACCGGCCTATAGTTCCCTGGGTCCACCTTCTTCCCCTTTTTGAAGATAGGAACAACATTTGCTCTTCTCCAGTCTTCTGGGACTTCTCCTGTTCTCCAAGAATTTTCAAAGATTATGGAGAGTGGTTCTAAAATTTCTTCTACGATCTCCTTCAGTACTCTGGGGTGTAATTCATCTGGACCTGGAGACTTGAACTCATTTATGTTAGCTAAATATTCCCTCACAATCTTTCTGTTTACAGATAACTTGGATTCCTCTATTCCTTTAAAAGGACAGTGAAGATCAGTTGATGTTACATTTTCTTTCTGAGAGAAAACAGATGCAAAATAGGAATTAAAAAGTTCGGCCTTTACAACATCCTCTCTTACCATTTCTCCATTTTCATCCTCTAAAAATCCTATAGCATCTTTGACTTTTCTTTTACTTTTGACATACCCCCAAAATCCTTTTTTATTGCTTTTGACATCTCTTGCAAGCCTTAATTCATTGTCAGCTTTAGCTAACCTGATACGTGCCCTACAGGATCTGCAGACTGCATTATAATCTTCTTTAGATATGCCTCCTTCTTTCCATTTAATAAACATTTCTTTCTTTCTTTTTAGCATGTGTTTAAGTTCTGTGTTCATCCATCCTGGTTTCCTTAAATGCTTCCCATTCTTCCTACTTTTCGGGATTGTTAACGATTGTGCTTTGAGAATCTCATTTTTAAAAATTTCCCATCCTTCCTGGACATTTTTATCCTTAAGGACATCCAGCCATTGGATCCCTCCTATTCTCTTTCTGAGTCTCTTAAAATCTGCCTTTCTAAAATCTAACCTTGAAGTTTGAGTCTTCACATGTCTTCCTCCTCTAGTTATCCAAAATTCTATAATAGCATGATCACTGCCTCCTAGGGTCCCAGCCACCTTTACCTCCTCTACCATTTCCTCCCTGTTTATAAGGATTAGATCCAAAGTAGCAGATCCCCTTGTTTTCTCCCCTACCTTTTGGAAGATAAAGTTGTCAGCAAGAGAGGATAAGAATTTGCTTGACCTGTTAGTTTTACTTGAGAGAGATTCCCAACAAATGTCTGGATAGTTGAAATCTCCCATGACCACTACATCATATTTTTTGGAGAACTTGGTCATTTGATACATAAAGAGTTCATCCATATCTTCAGCTTGCCCAGGTGGCCTGTAGTAAATGCCTACAATGGTGTCCTTTCCGTTGTTCTCTCCTTGTATTCTTACCCAAACAGTTTCCACAGAACTCCCAGTCTCTGAAGCTTCAATCTCTGTGCAGATATACGCTTTTCTAACATACAATGCAACACCTCCTCCTCGTTTATCAAGTCTGTTTCTTGCAAATAAGTTGTATCCTTTTAGCCTTTTATTCCAATCATGTGTATCGTCCCACCAAGTTTCAGTGATTCCAATGACATCATATTCCTTTTCCTGCATTAGTAGTTCCAATTCTCCTTGTTTGTTGCCCATGCTTTGTGCATTTGTATAAAAACATTTTAGTTTGTGATTGGTTTCTCTTCCTCCCATATTTTTATCATTTAGATTTTTTTGTCTTTGTTCTTCTTTTCCACTTCCAGTAGCAGAGATCTCAATAGTATTTGTCAGCTGTATGGCTTTTTCTGGCCTTTTGCTTCCCTTCCCACATTGTTCTAGTTTAAAGCTCTTCTGATGAGTGTAGCAAGGCGACTTCCAAATACATGTTTTCCAGTCTTCGTAAGGTGCACCCCATCTCTAGCAAGTAGTCCATCGTATAGGTAATTCATTCCATGATCCAGAAATCCAAATCCTTGTTGACGGCACCATCGACGTAGCCAGTTGTTCACCTGTAGAATCTTATTCCACCTCATTGTTCCATGGCCATCCACTGGGAGGATGGATGAGAAGACCACCTGCGCTCCCAATTCTTTCACTTTCTTGCCTAAGTCTTCAAAGTCACTGCAGATGGTTTCCAGGTCCTTTCCTGCGGTGTCATTTGTCCCCACATGTATTAGCAGGAATGGGTAGTGATCTGTAGGTCTGAAGAGTCTTGATATCCTGTCAGACACATCTTTAATTTTTGCTCCTGGAAGACAGCACATTTCTCTTGAGGTTATGTCTGGTCTGCAGATAGCGGTCTCTGTTCCTCTTAACAGGGAATCCCCCATGACCACCACTCTCCGTTTTTTCTTCACAACATTCTTCTTTCTCCATCCAGGAGGATTCTGAGGGCTTACAAGGTTATTCATTGCTGGCAAAGACCTATTTTGCTGTATTTCTTCATGGTTCTCCTGCGTGAGAGCCTGGTACTGGTTCCTGAGCAGTATGGGTGCTGACTGCCTCTCGATCCTCCTGCTTCTGTGGGTCACATGCTTCCATTCCTCTGTTTCGTCAGGAGCAGTTCGAATTTCTTCTCTTTCTGAATCATGAAGAGATAATTCTGCTCTGTCTAAGAACTCTTCACCTTCCTTAATGATTTTCAAGGTAGTTAACCTCTCTTCTAGATTTCGCAACTTTTCCTCCAACAGGGACACAAGCTTGCATTTCTGGCATGTGAAGTTTGGCTTTTCCACTGGCAAGTCTGTGAACATGTAGCAGGATATGCAGCTCACCAAATGGCTCCTGGACTCTTCCATGTTCTTATTGTTAATGTTCTGAAAACAGTGAAAAAAGCTTAAAAAAAAAAGCTTCAAAATGCGCGCGCCGTTAGGCGCGCGGTTTACCGATGTCTTCACTTACCCCAAAATGCAGTGGGAATATGCAAATTATCTCCTCAGGACTCCTCCCCTGGTTTACCGATGTCCTCTTTTCAGCTCCAACAGCCAAAATCCAGTGTTCTTTGAGCTCGCGGAGACTCTTCACTTACCCCAAAATGCAGTGGGAATATGCAAATTATCTCCTCAGGACTCCTCCCCTGGTTTACCGATGTCCTCTTTTCAGCTCCAACAGCCAAAATCCAGTGTTCTTTGAGCTCGCGGAGACTCTTCACTTACCCCAAAATGCAGTGGGAATATGCAAATTATCTCCTCAGGACTCCTCCCCTGGTTTACCGATGTCCTCTTTTCAGCTCCAACAGCCAAAATCCAGTGTTCTTTGAGCTCGCGGAGACTCTTCACTTACCCCAAAATGCAGTGGGAATATGCAAATTATCTCCTCAGGACTCCTCCCCTGGTTTACCGATGTCCTCTTTTCAGCTCCAACAGCCAAAATCCAGTGTTCTTTGAGCTCGCGGAGACTCTTCACTTACCCCAAAATGCAGTGGGAATATGCAAATTATCTCCTCAGGACTCCTCCCCTGGTTTACCGATGTCCTCTTTTCAGCTCCAACAGCCAAAATCCAGTGTTCTTTGAGCTCGCGGAGACTCTTCACTTACCCCAAAATGCAGTGGGAATATGCAAATTATCTCCTCAGGACTCCTCCCCTGGTTTACCGATGTCCTCTTTTCAGCTCCAACAGCCAAAATCCAGTGTTCTTTGAGCTCGCGGAGACTCTTCACTTACCCCAAAATGCAGTGGGAATATGCAAATTATCTCCTCAGGACTCCTCCCCTGGTTACTGATGATTGGTATGCTATGTGAGCTTTGCAGCCAATGTCACACAAGCGTTGACATTGCTGGAATAGCGCCAGTACCATAGGCGAGTATAGACTGATTTTATTTTATACAGGGAATACAGTAATTGAGAGTAGTGGACAACAACTTAAATCAGACTAAAAAAAAACACTAAACTATATGTACTATATTCATACACCAGGAACATTTCCTGGATCTAGCATGGCCCTAGACTTCATTAGCTGTAGTTCTTCTGGCATACATTTAGCCAGTATACATCAAGACAGGGGCAGACAGACCATTGGTACAACCGGTGCAACCAAGCAGGGGCCCAAAAAGGTAATGGGGGCACTACTAATTCTAAAGTAGCAAGCACCTCCTGGTATAGACACATTCTACACTGCAAAGGGCCCATATTCTGTCCATGTCTGCCACTGCAAGGAACCAGTTGCTTCACCACTATTGAAAAAAAAGTGCGGTCAGCGAGAATTTTCAATAAAACAGTATGGTTTGCATATGATGTCTGGTCATTCCCATCTTGTTTGTACTTGCATATAATTGTTTGTACAGATGAACGAGGCACCTTCAGGTATCTTGAAATTGTACCCAAGGATGAGACAGACTTGTGCAAGTCCACAATTCTCTTCCTGATATCTTGGCTGATTTCTTTAGACTTTCCCATTATGCTACACAAAGAAGAAATTCTGGTTTCAACTGCATGTCCCAAATCCTGGTATATGTCTCCCATCCTATGCCCATCCTGGTATATACAGCTTCCAAACACATGACATCATCATATGGGCAGTCCAGAATTGTTTAAAGGCAAAGTGATCTTAGGGTATGTAAACTTTTGACTTTGCAGTAAGCAATAAAAACGCCTTAAACATTCTTTCTCTCTCATTATTCTGGCATTTGGCAAATATTAAAAATTATGGTAATCCTAACTGACCTAAAACGGGAAAGGTTTATTCTGATTTCATGTCAGATATTGATAAAAACATGCATATGTGTCTTTTTATATAGTGTATGTAAACTTCTGGTTTCAACTGTATATACCAGGATGGGAGACATATATACTTGGATCAGGGACACATATACCAGGATGGGAGACCTATATATCAAAATGGGAGACATATATCTATATCAGGAAGAGGCCCAGGATGGGGGACATATATATACCAGAATGGGAGAAAAATATATCAGGATTGGGGACATATATACTAAGAAGGCACCCAGGATGGGAGGCATATATACCAGGATGGGGGTCATATATACCAGGAAGAGGCCCAGGGTGGGGGACATTTATACCAGGATGAGAGGCATATATACCAGGATGGGGGACATATATACCAGGATGGGGATATATATACGAAGAAGGGGGGCATGTATAAAATGATGGGGGACATATATACTAGGAAGGGGTGAGGATTGAGGACATATATACCAGGATGGGGGACATATATACCAGAAAAGGGCCCATGATGGGGGATATTAGTACAGGATAGGGGACATCACTACATAATGAAGGGGGGGGGGCAACACGTATATCTTTATAGGATTTAGAATGCTACAAGGGTCCATACATCTGACCAGCATGCTGTGGGTATCCAAATCCAAATTTTGCACCTGGGCCCATCGGACTCTAGTTACGTCACTGCGCTATCCTCTGATTAGTCAGCACTTTTTTCAACTCAGCTAACTATTGGACAGCCATGGTACTTTAGTGTCAGTAGCAAACCCCCTCCTTCCAGGTGACAGCACTGCCAGTGTATAGGCAGGGTTAACAATGACAAGGTGCTCACAGCTTGGTTGCTGCTCCAGTGTCTGAGCACGGATTTCGCACTGAGGACAGCGGGGATGGGCTTTTTGCCTTGGCAGCTTTGTTCTTTGGCAGCACAAACAGTAATTAGTCAGTAGGAGGGTTCCTACTACCCAACATTATTTTATAATGAATTTCTATATATAGTTGACTATAATAATATGTACAGTTTTATATACTATACTACCTCATACTGTATACTACAGTACTGATATATAAGTTGTTGGGTTGCATGCTTTAGTATAATGAACTGCTATTCAGGCCTGCTGGTGGTGGTGTGTTGAAAAACGGTTCCTGGGACACTTTAGAGAATTCCACAATTAATCTATTCTGTACTGCAAGTGAAACCCGATGTCACATACCAAGCCTAAGGCATCAAACAGTGTCTACACAAACCATTAGAAGGCATTTGCACGACATTGGGCTACGAGTCAGGCGTCAAACTACAAGTGTTCCATTTACCCAATGACACCACTCTCAAAGGCTATCATGGTGCAGAGCAAGACAGCAGTGGAGGCTGGAATGAAGGTCTATCCTCTTCAGTGACGAGGCCATCTTTTATCTTGGACACAATTAAGTCCAGAGAGTAATCTGGAGACCACATGGAAAATTCAATGAAGAGGTCTTCACGAGGAAACAACATCCTTGTGTGGGGTGGTACAATGTGCAGTACCCGGACCCCTCTAGTCTTCATTCCAGGTACACTAGGAACTCAGCATTACATTGATTTGATTGTGGAACAGTGGTATGGGCATTTCTACAAAGCTACCCAGGAGCTGTTTTTCAACACAACAATGCCGGGCCGCATGTTGTTCCTACGACTGTCAGCAGCCTGAGCACATCTGGGATGTCATTGATCAGTGATTGCAAAGTGAGGCTGCCAGCAGAGGATCTTGATGAACATCCCTCAGACAGCCATTAATAACCTCGTTGATAGCAGCCAAGGTACAGTGGGGAAAATAAGTATTTGATACGCTGTTGATTTTGCAAGTTTTCCCACCTACAAAGAATGGAGAGGTCTGTAATTTTTATTGTAGGTACATTTCACCTATGAGAGACAGAATCTAAAAATAAAAAACAGAAAATCACATTGTATGATTTTTAAATATTTCATGCAACACAATGCAATTTAATTAAGTATTTGATCACCTACCAACCAGCAAGAATTCTGGGTCTCACAGATATGTTATTTTTTCTTTAAGAAACCCTCCTACTCTGCACTCGTTACCTGTATTAATTGCACCTGTTGCACTCATTACCTGTATAAAAGACACCTGTCCACACACTCAAACAATCACACTCCAACCTCTCCACCATGGCCAAGACCAAAGAGCTGCCTAAGGACACCAGGGACAAAATTGTAGACCGGCACAAAGCTGGAATGTGCTACAGGACAATAGGCAAGCAGCTTGGTGAGAAGGCAACAACTGTTGGCACAATTAGAAAATGGAAGAAACACAAGATAACTGGCAATCTTCCTTGGTCTGGGGCTCCATGCAGGATCTTGCCTCGTGGAGCAAGGATGATTCTGAGAAAGGTCAGGAATAAGCCCAGAATTACACAGGAGGGCCTGGTCAATGACCTGAAGAGAGCTAGGACCACAGTCTCAAACATTACCGTTAGTAACACACTATGCTGTCTTGGATTAAAATACAGCACATGTCCAGGCCTGTTTGAAGTACATTAATGACCATCTGGATGATCCAGAGGAGGCATGGGAGAAGGTCATGTGGTCAGATGAGACAAAAATAGAACTTTTTCGTATCAATTCCACTCGCCATGTTTGGAGGAAAAAGAAGGATGAGTACAACCCCAAGAACACTGTCCCAACCGTGAAGCATGGTGGGGGAACCATCATATTTTGGGGGTGTTTTTCTGCAAAAGGGGCAGGACGACTGGACCGTATTAAGGGGAGGATGGATGGGGTCATGCATAGTGAGATTTTGGCGAACCAACTCCTTCTGTCTGTAAGAGCATTGAAGATGGGTCGTGGCTGGGTCTCTCAGCATGACAATGACCCAAAACACAAAGCCATGGCAACTAAGGAGTGGCTTTGTAAAAAGCATTTCAAGGTCCTGGAGTGGCCTAGCCAGTCTCCAGACCTGAACCCAATAGAAAATCTATGGAGAGACCTGAAACTCAATGTTGCCCAGCGACACCTGAAGGATCTGGAGAAGATCTGTATGGAGGAGTGGGCCAAAATCCCTGCTGCAGTGTGTGCAAACTTGGTCAAGAACTACAGGAAATATCTGACCTCTGTAATTGCAAACAAAGGTTTCTGTACCAAATCTTAAGTTCTGTTTTTCTATTGTATCAAATACTTATTTCATGCAATGAAATGCAAATTAATTATGTAAAAGTGAAATTTGCTTTGCATTTCGCATTCTCTCATACTCTAGGATAATTTCATGCCTGGAAATAAATATGTACAATATTAACGTGTGAACATAAAAAAAATCAAGCATCCATCACAGTCTCTGAGAGCTTAGGTAGTTAACCAATGAGTAGAAATAAATGCTGCTTGAATGCAGCCTATTGTTTCCTATAATCAGTTGTTTTTTTCAAGTTTGGGAAAAGGCTGAAATCTGTGTCCTTCAATCTAGTAACAAAAAATCCCAAAAAATTACCTGCCCTACAATCACTAGTTAATCTCAGATGTATTTTACTAATGTTCAGAGGTTAACAGCCATTACAACTTATAACTAAAAGAACATTTTAGCCATAAATGTCACATTTTTGATCAGAAACGAGCAGTTTGGTTAGATATTGTAGAGATGCATGCTGCCATCTAGTGGACATACAGTAAAATGTCAGAGAGAAAAAAAACTTTTTGAATTTAGACTTGACATTTAAATTAAAAAAGAAAATGTTTTGCCTAAAAAACTTAACAGTTACAAAAAACACATTTCATTGTCTTTCACTGCAAAACACATATGTGTCATGTATAGTGTAATATAAACAGACCAGAACTTCTTGGGTGGTAGAACCATTTTGCTCATAAATAAAAATACATTTAGATAAAGCCCAGCTTCCTGATCCATTATCCAATATCCCTATACAATTGCTATTATAGATCTGGGATCTGATCCAGTTGTAAGGTTTTACTTCATCAATCAAAGAAATTGATCCATGTAACATTATGTGATGCTTTAGTCAAATGACCGACGTTTTTCCTTTGAGAGTCAACAGGAAAAGATTATCTGTCCATGTTCTTATGATATCACTGCCATGTGCTGGTGCACGAGTTTGCTGATCAGTTTGGTGAATCATACAGCCTAAATGGACGCATACAATAACTACATACAAGATTTGTGTGCTGTGACTTGTTCATGTCTCCCCTTAGAAGCTGTGTTAGGCTATGGTCAGATGGTCATATATTCTCTCATCCAAGAGAATCTGACTTGTTATACAAATGACACTCAGATCAAATTCTGATTAGAGTGTCAGCATAGCGTCATTCGATTCTCGGAGCCCCCTGTGAGGAGAAGATGGAGAATAAAATTTCTCCTTCTGCTCCATTTTTTGTTTGAGTCCGCAAAAATCAAACTGCACTCAGATGTCACCCGAGTGCAGTCCGATTTTTTTCTCACACCCATAGAGTTGAATGGGTGAGTGCCATCCAATTTCAAAGTGAAATCACAGCAGAATCTTTCAGTGAAAAAAAAATTGTCCATTGAATAACATTGGTCAGAGTGTAATCTGATAAAAAAAATCAGATAGCACTCGATGTATGCACAGATAAGTAAGGTTAATAGGACCCTTTTTATTATTATTATTTGATATCTTTGACCCTTTGATATCTTTTGGCTTTTTTGGGGTCTTGTGGTCCGTTCCCACGTAGCACAGATGTGGTAGATTTTTCCTCTGCTAGAAAATTTGCTGAAAATTCCAGTATCATGAGATTTAAAGAGAAAATATATATAGAGTAAATGTACGTTTAGGCTATGTTTACATGCATGTATGTTTAGGCTATGTTTACATGCATGTATGTTTAGGCTATGTTTACATGCATGTATGTTTAGGCTATGTTTACATGCATGTATGTTTAGGCTATGTTTATATACCCATTTGGGATTGCATCCAACTGTATAAAAGAAATGGAAATGGTAAAGATTCATTCAAATGGCTGCAAAGCTGAAACGCTGAAAGTTTCTGTTAGTGCAAACTTAGATCAGACAAGATGAGAATGCACCAAATTTCTCACAGTGGCTCATACTGGATGATAATTTTGGCACATGTTGACAGCTTTGTCTAACTTTCCATCACCTCTTAGTTGATTTATTATGTGACACTTGTTGCATATTAAAGGGGTTGGCCACTGCTTTACATGTCCCTTTCATGTGAAGTACCATGTTTCCCCGAAAATAAGACCTACCTCGAAAATAGCCCTAGAGTGATTTTTCCGGCTTTTGGAGTATGCTTAAAATATAAGCCCTACTCCAAAAATAAGCCCCAGTTGTGGTTCAATCAAAAAGTGTTCAGGTAGCTAAAAAAGTAAAAAAAAATACAGTAGGACCATTTATCAAAGAAAGGAGACACCCCCAAAAGAATGACACTCACTAGACCCCAAACAATTAGTGTTGGCAAGGGCCGATAGTGGATGGGCTCTCACGCAGAGATCTTCATCCCTTGCTGTTCCAGCTGCATTGCATTGCAGCTCTTGTGACGCCCAGCTGCGCTTGGTATCACAAATCCTAGAAGGGTGTATTGATGGAATCCTCCACAAGAGGCCCCCATAACCATTCACACATCTCCGCCTTCCACCTCAGACCACCAGAGGGAGCCCATTAGGGATAGATAAATAGGGAAGGTGGAGCCAGGCAGCAGTTGGTCTGGAGACGACAGTTGGTCTAGACTGGAGTCGACAGAGAGCAAACCTGTTGAGAGAGTTCCTGCAGCAGAAGCCTGTGAGAGGTTAGTCTGCGGTGGAGCACAGTCGAGACTCAGTTGTAGCTCAGAGAGGTGAGCTTTAGGTGTGCCGGCGCCATAAGATCGGTGAAGCGCGGCAAGCTGCCGTTAGTGTGAGTAGCCTAGAGAGGGCCCGAGTAGGCTGAAGGCGAGTAGAGAGATTTAGTTCATAGGGGGCAGAGGTCCCGGACACGCCCCACGCCTCGACGTCAAATCAGGAAGCGCCAGGTCCTGTATGGAGTGTCGCTGAACGCTCTGACGTAGGACGCAAGCGACGCAAGGTCCTGAAGATAACCGTCACCTGCGGAGCTGCGGCCTACCGGAAGAAAAACCAGAAGGTAGGCCATGGTTAACTAGGGGGGCGCTAAGATGTCCGACGAGCAGCAGAACGCCGACCTGCCGGTCAACGTCCCTGAAGTTCAACCCGCGCCCGATGATGAGCAGGCCGAAGCCGCCGCTCCACCAGCAGCGCCAGTAACACCCGTCATTCCTTTGACTTTACCGTACATTCCTGGAACAAAGTGGCTCCCCCAGTACAACGGCAAACCAGATACCCTGTCTGGATTCAAACGGAAGATATGTGGTATCTTAGACATGTACTTTATGACCGGCAAACAAAGAACTGCCGTTGTATTAGGATAACTGACCGGTGCTGCGGAGCGGGAAGTGGAAACATGGTCAGCCGCAGACCAGGAGTCAGTGTCCGCAATATTCCAAAAACTACAGACTGTCTTTGAGGACCTTACTGAGGCGGACCTCCGGATGAGGTTCTACAGCTGCTCCCAACAACCAGAGGACAATTTTCGGGACTACACCTGGCGTCTCCAAGGGGCCCTGCGGGCTCTGAACCAGGTTAGTCCAACCAGCGTTGAGAATAAGAACAAAATGCTGAAGGAACAGTTTGTCCGGGGACCAAAGTCTCCAGAGGAGAGCAGGACTGTGCGTTGGTGGTCCCTGGATCATCCGGATGCCACCTTTGACAATCTTAAGGACATGGCTATAAAAGGACTGCAGCCCCTGGAAACAAATGCCCAACGTTACCTGGGTGGGGCTACTCCAGTGCCTGCTACACCCACCTTATCCCCAGTGGCTGCTGAAGTTAAAGTCCCAGCAATGTCCCCTAAAGAACTAGACAGTCTGCGCTCTGAGGTGCGTCAGTTGAGCAAAACTCTGACCACCGTGCTGAGTGCTCTGCAGCTGCGGACGGAGCCCGAGGAAGGAGGGAAGATCCTGCTAGCCGATAGCCCTGAGGATGTCCCCTGGATGCGCAGGAGGAGGAGGCCAACACTGCCCTCGCCGAGGACCAGTGACCAGCGCCGTCCACCGAGGGACCCGACCTGCTACCGCTGCCGCAAGACCGGACACCTCGCCCAGAAGTGTCCTTTAAACGAGAAAACCCTGGGTCCGAGGGCCGACACCCAGGAGTAGACTCACCAGGCCCATCAGACTGGTACAACAGGTTCGTCGGAGGAAGACCTTTCCTGTCCATTGTACTGGACGGGATCCCGACGCATGCCCTGCTGGACACAGGATCTCAGGTAACCATCATGCCTGACGTTCTCTACAAGAGGTTCTGGTCCATGGACGACCTACGTCCGCCAGCTCCAAATTTGACTGTATATGCCTCAAATGGACTCCCCCTTAACCTACTCGGGGTTAAGACTGTGACTGTAAAGGTGGGGAGAGTGGAGCTGAAGGACCAGGGACTAATTGTAGTAGAGACCAATCCTGATGACACTAATCCGCATATGGTACTTGGCACTAACATTGTTGGTAACTGTTTGGGAGAGGTTGTGTTCTTGCTCCAACAGATCGCCGACACTGCCAAACCAGGACAGAGAAGGGCACTGCAAAGGGAGATCCGAGTCCTGATGTATCAACAGCAAGTAAGGCTAACATACGGTGAAATCGGTAACGTGAGGGTAACAGACCCCATACCCATTGTCATCCCCCCAATGAGTGAAATGCTCATCTGGTGTAGAGCTGCCATAGGTCTTAGAGGACAGAGCTACCAGGCGGTAGTAGAACCCCTTTGCTCCGAGCATAGACCCACGCTCTTAACCGCCAGGGGAGTGGTAGATGTACGTAATGGGAGGGTGCCCGTCCGTCTTCTCAACTTAGGGGAAGATGAGGTCAGACTGCCACGTTATGCCACTGTTGCCAAATTACATGCTGTCAATAATAACTGCATCCATGAGGCGGAGTCTTTAACCTCACCAGATGAAGTAGAGGATAATGACCCTGCAACCCAGGTGGAGGATTGGTGTCAACAGCTCCATGTTGGGACAGACACCACTCCTGCCCACCAAAAACAGGGTGTACACCGGGTGGTTCAAGGGTACTCGCAGGTGTTCAGTAAACATCCACTAGATTTCGGGAGGGTTAAGGGGGTTCAACATCATATCCCCACAGGCAACCATTCCCCAATCAAAGAACGTTATAGGCCTATACCCCCAGCTCACTACCAGAAGGCAAAAGAAATGTTGCATGACATGAGGAAGGCGGGAGTGATAAGGGATAGTTGTAGTCCCTGGGCTGCTCCCCTAGTACTGGTTAGGAAAAAGGACGGGAGCATGAGAATGTGTGTAGATTACCGTCAAGTAAATCGCATTACACATAAAGATGCATACCCTTTACCACGCATAGAGGAGTCCCTAGCTGACTTGAAGTCTGCAAATTACTTTTCCACCCTTGACCTCACTAGTGGGTACTGGCAAGTAGCTGTGGCTGAGGAGGATCGAGAGAAGACGGCCTTCACCACCCCGATGGGACTCTGCGAGTTCAACAGCATGCCGTTTGGACTCTGCAATGCCCCCGGAATGTTCCAGAGATTGATGGAGTGCTGCCTGGGACACCGCAACTTCGAGACTGTGTTACTTTACCTGGATGACGTAATTGTGTACTCCAGAACATACGAGGACCACTTGAAACACCTGGCAGAGGTATTTGAGTCACTGTCCCGGTATGGGATGAAGTTGAAACCCTCAAAGTGCCATCTGCTCAAGAAGAAGGTACAGTACCTAGGACACATTGTCAGTCCGGAAGGCGTAGCACCAGACCCGGAGAAAGTCACAGCCATCCAGAAGTGGCCGGAGCCGAAGAACCTCAAGGAGGTGCGTCAGTTCTTGGGACTAGTAGGATACTACCGGAGGTTCGTAAAGGACTACACAAAGAAAGCAGCTCCTCTGCAAGACCTCCTGGTAGGGCAGTCCCCCAAAGGCAAAAGCCCTCCATTCCACTGGGGTAAGGAGCAAGCAGAGTCGTTTCAGGAGAAGAAGGAGATCCTGACAGGTGATGAGATCCTAGCCTACCCCAACTACAGCCAACCGTTCCTGCTGTATACGGATGCCAGCAATGAAGGCCTGGGCGCTGTCTTAAGTCAGAAGCAGAATGGGCAAGAGAAAGTCATCGCATACGCAAGCAGGAAGCTCCGTCCGACTGAGAGGAACCCAGAGAACTATAGCAGTTTCAAGTTGGAGTTCCTGGCCTTAGTCTGGGCCATCACTGAAAGATTCAAGCACTATCTGGCTTCCAGCAAGTTCACTGCCTTTACTGATAACAACCCCTTGACCCATCTTGAAACAGCTAAGTTGGGGGCTCTGGAACAACGATGGATGGCTCAGCTGTCAAACTACCAATTTACAATCAAATACCGGGCGGGCCGCAAGAACGCCAACGCCGATGCCCTTTCTAGGATGCTTCACCAGTCAGACACAGAAGAAGAAGTGGATGACCTGGAAGAGATAGAGCTACCTGCCTTTCACCGGAGTGGGATGATCCATGAGCAACGAGCCTCCAGGAAGCAGCGTGGAAAGACGTTAAACTCCCTGCCTCACCACAGCTGGAAAGAGACCCAGGACAGCGACCCGGTTGTCAGCCGCATCAAACAGCTGATAACCCAAGAAGGTGCCTCCCTGGAGAAAGATGCGTCTCTGCAAGCAAAGCAGCTGTGGAACGAGAGAAGCCGGCTGTTTATTTACCGTGAGAAGCTGTGCCGGAGGTACGTCAATCCAAAAACTCATGAGATGGTATGGCAGATAGTAGTCCCTAAGACAGACATCCAGATGGTATTGGAAGCTTACCACGATCAGGCGGGGCACTTTGGCTGGAAAAAGCTAGAGACCCTGCTGAAGTGTCGATTCTACTGGGTAGGAATGCGCAGCTCCATTGAAAGGTGGTGCCGGGACTGTGGACCCTGCGGCCTAAGAAGGAAAGACTTCAGCAGCCAGAAGGCACCCCTGCAGCCCATCAAGACGACTCGGCCCCTGGAGATCGTGGCCCTGGACCATGTCAAGCTCTCCCCCAGCAGGTCAGGGTACTCCTATGCTCTGACCATGGTAGATCACTACTCACGTTTTCTGGTGGTCGCCCCCGTCAAAGACCTGACGGCAGAGACAGCAGCAAAAATGTTCCAAGCGTATTTCTGCAGACCCCATGGCTATCCTGAGCAGGTGCTGATGGACCAGGGCCCGGCCTTTGAGGCTGAGTTGTTCAAGGAGTTCTGCCATCTCTACGGGTGTAAAAAGATAAGAACTACACCTTACCACCCACAAACAAACGGTCTCTGCGAAAAGATGAACAACATCATCATCGACCTGCTAAAGACCATACCACTTGAGGAGAGAAACCAGTGGCCAGACCTACTACCAGACCTAGCGGATCTGTACAATCATATACCAGTCAGTTCCACCAATTGCACTCCGGCATATCTCATGCGGGCAAGGCCAGGGAAGCTGCCCATGGATCTGGAGCTTGGTGTTGTTGAACCTGAAGCTGATATGACCACTGAGGACTGGGACAAGACCAGACAAGAGCAGTACAGAAGGGTACAAGCTTGTGTCAAGGACAGTCTTACTCGGGTGAGAGAAAAGCAGGAAGTTCAATACAACAAAAACGCACCAGCAGAACCTTTTACACCAGGTGAAACAGTACTAAAAAGGAAAAGACGTAACCACAAACTTGATGACCAGTGGGAAAAAGAACCCTACACTGTGTTACCGTCAAGATTTGATAACAAAAAGACATGCATAATCAGTCGTGATGGAGGAAAAACATCTGCTACAGTGTCCAGGGACCACTTAAAGTTGTGTCCAGATTTACTGAAACCCCAAGAAAAAGTGCCTCTCACAATCCAGGAAGAACCTGAGGAAGCGGTGATACACACTGACCTAGGAGACTTCCCAGCTGATTGGCCTCAGATAGGAGATGCAGTAATCATTCCAGTACTCCAATTCTATGAACAGCCAGAAAACCCTCTTCAGCAAGTTGTACCTGTAAGTGCTGCAGAAGAGCCAGCTCAAGAAGTATCCCCGGATGAAGGATCCCCGGCAGGAGCAGAGCAAGAAGGCCCAGCCAATGGTAGACTTGCCAGTCCAAGAGAGGGGTTAAGGCAGTTTTACAACATGCTTACACGTAGAACTGATAGAGTAACTGAGGATACAGACACTGACACTCCACCAACCACAGCACTACACAGATCAGTAAGCAGCACAAGAGGTAAACCTCCTGCTAGGTACACACAGTAGATGATCAAAATTGCTGAAAGTGCAGATAGTTACCCCTGGGGTATTAAATTGAATTATATTAACTTGAAATCTACTAAATTAATTGTCTATTTTCATGCATGCTAATCAATTTGTGCTTTTTCCTATTAATTCTTTATGCCTACATAATGAACTTAGTGGCTGAGGACTGTGTGCAGCCCAAAAACTTTTATTGTGTATAATTGCGCTCCCTGGAGTGCCCTTTAGGTGACCTCAGAAGGAAAACCTGTCTGGAGTGGCTCTCTTGGAGGTCCAACTCAGGATCTTCATGCCCTGCAGCCACCCCAGGGCCTACGTAGAGGGCTTAGGACAGGTCCCTCAAAACCACCAAAGTACTCTACCTTGTGAGATGGACATCCTTCTTGGGAACCTCACCACAAGAGACTTGGATTCTGAGGACACTCTGTAATTGTTTTGTTATGCAATGTTTAAGATTGGTGCCTCCCATAAAGGGAAGATTGTTTTAGTATTGCTTATATTTCCTATTGTTACGGTTTTTTATAAAATGTACTTCATCCCGGGAGTGCTGAGTTTAACTAGGGGGGAATGTGACGCCCAGCTGCGCTTGGTATCACAAATCCTAGAAGGGTGTATTGATGGATTCCTCCACAAGAGGCCCCCATAACCATTCACACATCTCCGCCTTCCACCTCAGACCACCAGATGGAGCCCAATAGGGATAGATAAATAGGGAAGGTGGAGCCAGGCAGGAGTTGGTCTGGAGACGACAGTTGGTCTAGACTGGAGACGACAGAGAGCAAACCTGTTGAGAGAGTTTCTGCAGCAGAAGCCTGTGAGAGGTTAGTCTGCGGTGGAGCACAGTCGAGACTCAGTTGTAGATCAGAGAGGTGAGCTTTAGGTGTGCCGGCGCCATAAGATCGGTGAAGCGCGGCAAGCTGCCGTTAGTGTGAGTAGCCTAGAGAGGGCCCGAGTAGGCTGAAGGCGAGTAGAGTTAGTTCATAGGAGGCAGAGGAGCTTAACTAGCTCAACCCCGAAGAAGCAGTTACCGGACACCGGGTCCGAAGCTTACCGGGATCTCCATGACCCAGTAGGATAAACCGGAATCCCTGGAGAACTACAAGTCCCAGGATCGCTAAAGTGCTGATACGTAACAGAACCAGGAGACACATAGGCCCCGTAAGTCGGGAGCGTGTAATCCAACAGAAGGCCCTACCACAAGGTCAGCCAGCGCAGGACAGAGACAAAGTTAGGCCTAGCTCCAGGCAGGTCAGAAACTTACTACGCAGAGTCAAGAAACAGGAGGCCCAAAACCCGCTCATTGGGGAGGATCCAGACATACATCCTTCACCCTACAGTGCTCTGGGGAGTGCCTGAATTTCCATCAGTAAAAGGTACTGAAGTGACTCGTGTCTGTCCCTGTTCTTGCTCTGACCCGGCGGGGTCTCTTCGTCCTGCTTTCCCCGTTCATACAATGCCCTGAGGCCTAGCTCCACCTGTGGGGAGCCATACCATCTAGCTGCCTTATCATCGGCCTCAGTGGACTGCGCAGCGCTGGTGATCCTCACCAGAAGCCACAGGTGGCGTCACGAACTCTTTTATAAACTTAACAAATCACCAACCCTTTTAAAGGAGCGGCCCAGGGTACGGGCCCGGGAGCCGACCACCGCGACATCCCTAAAGGCCAGGCTAAAGGCCCGGGTACCGAGTCATCCCCATCCCCCCCTGGGCTAGTCACTCTCATACACAGATCGGGTGCCAGTATCACTCCGCTCCCAAGCGAGAGCATTTTTTCTGCTTCCGGTCACCAGGGGGAGCAAATCGCAGTTCTTGTTACTGTGCGATGTGCACAATGACAGTGCGCTCTGTCGCCGACTCTGATCAGAAGTAACAAGCTGGCAACAGAGTGTGCGCGTTGTAAGATGAATACCCAGCGTGCGGAGACCAAGGCCGCCCCTGCAAGAGAGTGGTCCAGTTGCTGCTCCTCCTGGTGCCAGTTATGCACGATGGCAACCCTGAGTAATGAAGGGTGTAAAAGAAAAACAAGGAACCACTGGGAACTCCTGAAAAAGATGACACCTCATAGGTAGAGGTACAGTCACTTTATTGAGGCTACGCGTTTCTGCACCACACAGGTCATATCAGGCCATATTGTGAAGGTAAGATGGAAAAATGGCAATAAAGGAAAATTATAGCAGCTCCCTGTCATTCTTCTCTCCCTCATGTCCTCCCCATTCTCTCTGGTTCTGTGTCTCATAACTCTATAGCTCCACTTTCTCTGCTCTCCCATCAGACATTTATCTCAGCATTCAGCTTCCTCACTATATTCCTACCAGGGTTGCCAATTTGACTTTTTTTCTGGGCAGCTTATCAAAAAAACCACAGACATACAATATATTCATGGACACATTGGTAAACTATAATAAATGATTATGATTATAAGTGATCCACGTCTACAGCCCATAGATCTGATTATAAGTGATCCATGTCTACAGCCCATAGATCTGATTATAAGAGATCCGCGTCTACAGCCCATAGATCTGATTATAAGTGATCCACGTCTACAGCCCATAGATCTGATTATAAGAGATCCGCGTCTACAGCCCATAGATCTGATTATAAAGATCCACGTCTACAGCCCATAGATCTGATTATAAGTGATCCATGTCTACAGCCCATAGATCTGATTATAAGTGATCCATGTCTACAGCCCATAGATCTGATTATAAGAGATCCACGTCTACAGCCCATAGATCTGATTATAAGTGATCCATGTCTACAGCCCATAGATCTGATTATAAGAGATCCACGTCTACAGCCCATAGATCTGATTATAAGAGATCCGCGTCTACAGCCCATAGATCTGATTATAAGTGATCCACGTCTACAGCCCATAGATCTGATTATAAGAGATCCGCGTCTACAGCCCATAGATCTGATTATAAGTGATCCACGTCTACAGCCCATAGATCTGATTATAAGAGATCCACATCTACAGTCCATAGATCTGATTATAAGAGATCCGCGTCTACAGCCCATAGATCTGATTATAAGTGATCCACGTCTACAGCCCATAGATCTGATTATAAGAGATCCGCGTCTACAGCCCATAGATCTGATTATAAGAGATCCGCGTCTACAGCCCATAGATCTGATATGAAGACATCAGCTGCATTAACTGTAATCTGTAAAATGATAATTACAGTCAAAATGATCTATATAAGTTTCTTCAGCTTCTAAAAAATCAAGGACGCCTTAAAAAAAAATTATGGAAAGTGGAAAAAAGTGACCAATTTTTACAGACTGTCCTGGGCAACCCTGATTCCTACACTTATTAAATCCTCATCAGGTGTTTGCCAGCTTCTCCCTGATGTTTTGTTACTACACACAATCATTCACCTATACCAATTATGTCATCACTGTCTCCTCTCCATCCGCTTTTGAACCCTATATTTAAGATTGGTGTTTGCTTGACATAGGAGATGCAAAACACTTATCTCACTCCATTGTGCCATCAGGCTTTAGGATTATTGATATTCTATGTTTGCCTACATGAATTTAAACATTTAATTCTCTGCTTGTTTTAACTTTCTCTTGACTAGAGATGAGCGGGTATTTTAAAATTTGAATTAGCTGAATTTTCCCCAAAAATTCAATTTGTGGCAAGAGATTAGAGAGAGAGGATCCCACTGACCATAAGAGCTTATTCTCTATAGGAGAGACAGGCAGAGAGAGAGGGCCCCACTGACCATAAGAGCTTATACACTATAGGAGAGATAGCGAGAGAATGTAAGAGAGCGAGTGAAAGAGAGAGGACCCCACTCACTGACCATAAGAGCTTATACTCTATAGGAGAGAGAGGCAGAGAGAGGGAGAGAGGGCCCCACTGACCATAAGAGCTTATACTCTATAGGAGAGAGAGGCAGAGAGAGGGAGAGAGGGCCCCACTGACCATAAGAGCTTATACTGTATAGGAGAGAGAGGGGGGAGGGAGAGAGAGGACCCACTGACCATAAGAGCTTATACTGTATAGGAGAGAGAGGGGGAGGGAGAGAGAGAGAGGACCCACTGACCATGAGAGCTTATACAGTATAGGAGAGAGAGGGGGAGGGAGAGAGAGGGCCCTACTGACCATAAGAGCTTATACTGTATAGGAGAGAGAGGGGAGAGGGAGAGAGAGGACCCACTGACCATAAGAGCGTATACTGTATAGGAGAGAGAGGGGGAGGGAGAGAGAGAGGACCCACTGACCATGAGAGCTTATACAGTATAGGAGAGAGAGGGGGAGGGAGAGAGAGGGCCCTACTGACCATAAGAGCTTATACTGTATAGGAGAGAGAGGGGAGAGGGAGAGAGAGGACCCACTGACCATAAGAGCTTATACTGTATAGGAGAGAGAGGGGGGAGGGAGAGAGAGGACCCACTGACCATAAGAGCTTATACTGTATAGGAGAGAGAGGGGGAGAGAGAGAGAGAGGACCCACTGACCATAAGAGCTTATACTGTATAGGAGAGAGAGGGGGAGGGAGAGAGAGGGCCCTACTGATCATAAGAGCTGATACTGTATAGGAGAGAGAGACGGAGGGAGAGAGAGGGCCCTACTGATCATAAGAGCTTATACTGTATAGGAGAGAGAGGGGGGAGGGAGAGAGTGAGGACCCCACTGACCATAAGAGCTTATACGGTATAGGAGAGATAGCGAGAGAATGTAAGAGAGAAAAAGAGAGAGGACCCCACTCACTGACCATAAGAGGTTAGACTCTATAGGAGAGATGGAGGGAGAGAGAAAGAGGACCCCACTGACCATAAGAGCTTACACTCTATAGGAGAGCGAGGGAGAGACGGGGGGGGGGAGAGGACCCCATTGACTATAAGAGCTTATACTGTATAGGAGAGAAAGAGAGAAAGAGCTAGAGAAAGAGAGAGAACCCCACTGACCATAAGAACTTACACTCTATAAGAGAGATAGAGAGATGGAGGGAAGAGAGAGAGAGGAAGAGAAAGAGGGGGAAAGAGAGAGGGAGGACCCCACTGATCATAAGAGCTTATACTTTCCCAAATTTCCTCATGGACTGTAAGCTTGCAGTAGGACCCTCACTCTGTTGAATGTGTTACTCTATAATGTCTTTATTGTCTGTACAAGTTCCCTCAGATGTAAAGTGCTGCGGAATATATTGGCGCTCTAGAAATAAATATTATTATTATTTATAATACTCTACAGGAGAGAGAGACTTACCTAGTGACTCTGTAGCTGGAAAACAACTCAGCAGTTTGGGAAATGGTGCTGGGGATTTTTTATTTTGTGAACCACAAAATGAATCTCAAAATGTTTACCTCAAAATGCTTACCTCTATTCATGACTTTAGACCTATGATTTCATATCCCTCCCATTTTTATGTGTGTCTGTACCTCTCCATTTATATGGCCAGATGAAGTGACTGCACCTCTTATGCCATCTTATAGGTTAACCATCCAGGTCTGTATCCTACTAATATTATAAATGCGAAAGTTTGTGAGTATGTATGTTTGTTACTCTTTCACGAAAAAACTACTGGACGGATTTGCATGAAACTTTACAGTAATATAGATTATACATCGGAATAACATAGAGGCTACAATTTGTAATGATTTTATGTAATTTTGGTCGTAATATAACGATACATGTCAATTAAGTCGGAAAAAAAATCTGGCCTCTGAGAGCTCTCTTATATACACACATACACAGGTGATATTTAAATGGCTGATTTACAGCAGTCAGAGGAGATTGATAATACAATAATTTGCCCATAGTAGATCATTGTATAGTGAGGTCACAGTTGCCGCCTGTCCACAGTCAGAATACAGGGGTGATCATATACCGTGGCCAGGTACAAGTGTGGCACAGGGGGTTCACACACGACCCCCAGGGACTGACATTTCCTAGAAACTTTGGCAGCTGTCAGTCATGAGCTCACCCTGATACATTACACTCTGGAAACAGCTGAAGGGAGAAGGATAATTTATGACATTTTCTCAGACTTAAAAAAAAAAAAACACAGAAAACAGCCCATATGTCAGGAACAGGTTACTAGGGAACTACACGTCCCAGCACGGCCGGCCCGCGCCCACAACCCGGGGGGAGTGTGAGGCTTCCTCCTGCAGGTTGCCCGGGGGCACCGGGCCGTCATTGTCCTCACACAGGGGGTCCCCGCCGCCATTGTCCCTCCACATAACACCGTATAATAAAACATGCGCTCACCTACGCCAGCTGCTGCAGCCGGGAAAGTTCCGAGCGCCTCACCTGGGCGGAGGGGAAGTGACTCACACACGGGGAGGGGCAGTAACCTGAGCGCGGCTCCATGGAGGATGCCCACACTGCAGCCTGACAGCACCGGCAGCAGCGCTACACAAATGGCGTCCTCCCCTCCTGTGTGCAGCACAGCCCTGTGTGTGTGCAGCGCAGCATGTCACCCACAGCACCAGCAGGCTGCTCTCAGCTCCCACAGAGCACTGGGAATGGTTGCTATGGGTAACCGCGCCACAGCTGCTCCTCATAGACCAGTCATATACAACTGATATCGTCTGTACAGCGATCTTAGTATAACTAATTAGATTGTTTTAGTATTTTCTTTGAACTTTACTAAGTACCTATTTTGTAATTAGTACTTATAAAAATGCCGCGAAAGCGTAAGTCTAACATTTCGCAAAGCTCTAATAAAGCCCGAGCTATGAAAATAATTAGACGTGATGAGACGTCTCAACAAGCCGAGCAACGAAGGCTTGAGCAGGCGGTGCGTTGTGCGGCACATAGAGCTGCAGAGACTCCAGAAGAATCCCAAGCCCGACGTGAACGGAATGCGGAGTTTTTGGCATCTCAACGGGCTGCTGAAACTCAAGAACAGTCCCAAGCCCGACGTGAACAGCATGCGGAGTATCTGGCGTCTCAACGGGCTGCTGAAACTCCAGAACAGTCCCAAGCCCGACGTGAACAGCATGCGGAGTATCTGGCGTCTCAACGGGCTGCTGAAACTCCAGAACAGTCCCAAGCTCAACGTCAGCAGCAAGCGACTTACATGGCGTCCCAAAGAGCCACTGAAACTTATGAAATGGCCGAATCTCGCAGACGCACTGTTGCTGAAAGGGCAGCTCAGCGACGTCAAACATTTACAAGAAATACATGGATATTGTTTAATAAAGCTGCATTTGAGTATGACGAGACTCTTGATTATGAAACTCACAAGCTTATAAATATAGAAGCAATGACCATAGATTGCAAATATTGCAGAGCTCTTAAGTGGAAAGAGGAAGCAGCAGGTATGTGTTGTTTGGGCGGGAAAGTAGCTCTTCCTTATATAGACGAGTCAGTTCAACCTTTAAAAGAGCTTTTCTCTAATGAAACTGATGAATCTCGCCTTTTTCTAAATAATATAAGAAAATACAACATGTGCTTTCATATGACGTCTTTTGGAGCAGATCAATGCCAGGGTTTTACCCGACCTTTACAATACAAGGACAAGTATACCACCGTATCGGTTCTTTAATTCCTACGTCCATTTCGCAACCACAATTTTTACAAGTTTATTTCATAGGTGACGAAGAAGAACAAATCAACAGGCGTACTGAGTGCGTGCAAAGCGTAGATAGAAACATAGTTAAAAAATTACAACGAGTACTTCACGACCACAACATTTTGGTGCATGAATTTAAAACGGCTAGAGACAGAATGATCAATGACGATCATTTCAAAGTAGTGATTCACCCAGACCGTGTACCACGTGGTCAACATGAGAGACGATTCAATGCCCCTACTACAAATGAAATAGCTGCTGTAATAGTTAGTAGCGAACAAACTATGTCTCGGGACATCGTTGTGCAGCCGCGCGATGGCATGCTCACTAGGGTTCCCGATACACATAGATTCTATGACGCTCTCGAGTACCCAATAATTTTTTGGAAAGGACAAGAGGGGTACAGCATTGATATTCCTCAGATAAATCCAATTACCAAACAAGCAATGCCAAGCAAAAAGGTGTCCTGCAAAGATTTTTATGCCTTTCACTTGATGGTCCGTCGCAGCGATTTTAATTTGATGCTTAAGTGTAGGCTCCTACTTCATCAGTTTCTGGTCGACATGTATGTAAAGATGGAAAGTGAGCGCTTAAGGTTCATTTCTTTAAATCAAAAAAAACTGCGCGCAGAAAATTATATTCACTTGCAAGATGCAATAAGAAATTATGCGGATTTTGATCCAAATAACTTATGTCAGATGGTGATTCTCCCGTCATCATTTGTAAATAGCCCGAGATGCCTACACGAATACACACAAGATGCGTTCACATACGTACGTAATTATGGGAGGCCTGATTTATTTATTACAATGACTTGCAACCCCGCTTGGCCAGAAATCACCAAAGAGCTTATGGCTGGTCAAAATTCAACGGACAGACATGACTTAACAGCTCGAGTATTTAGAATAAAAGTACAGAAGTTGGTAGCTCTACTTACAAAAGGTAACATATTTGGTGATATGCAATGCTTCATGTACTCGATCGAGTGGCAAAAGCGAGGTTTGCCTCATGTGCACTTACTGCTGTGGTAAAGGAAAAATTGCATCCGAACCAAATTGACGAAATCATATGTGCTGAGATACCAAACCCAGAAACCCATCAAAAGCTCTATGATACAGTGACAAAGAATATGATTCACGGGCCATGTGGTACATTCAATTCTTCATCACCATGCATGAAGGAAGGAAAATGTACCAAAAAATATCCGAGGAAGCTTTTAAAAGATACTCAAACCAATGACAAAGGTTATCCTTTGTACAGGCGCAGAGCACCAGAGAATGGTGGAAGCACGACGATTATAAAAACCCGTAGAGGAACACAGGAAATATTGGTGGACAATAGCTGGGTGGTCCCATATTCTCCACTCTTATCAAAAAATTTTAATTCTCATTTAAATGTAGAGTTCTGTAATACGGTACAGGCGATAAAATATATTTGTAAATATATTAATAAGGGTAGCGACCAGGCTATTTTTAACATCCGCCAGCAAGGGAATGTTAACATTGACCCAAGAGATGAGGTGCAGACCTTTAGAACCGGCCGATGTGTTAGTAGTAACGAAGCAGCGTGGCGGAACTTAGGTCTGCCTCTGCACGAGAGACACCCAACCGTCACTCATCTCGCGATTCATTTACCCAATGGCGAGAGGGTTTACTTTACGGAAAATAATTTTAGAGAGAGATTAGAAGCACCACCTAAAACTACACTAACTGCATTTTTCCTGTTGTGCCAAAGTGATACATTTGCAAAAACATTACTTTACATTGACGAGCCTCGCTACTATACTTGGAATGTGGCACGGAAGCAATGGAAACGTCGTTTACAAGGAACACCTGTCGATGGCTGGCCAGGTGTGAAGGCAGGAGACGCTCTAGGTCGCATTTACACGGTGCACGTTAGCAATTTTGAATGTTATTGCTTGCGTATGCTGCTGAATGTAATAAGGAGTCCAACCAACTTCTCGGATTTAAAAACATTTGAAGGTCAAGAACTTGCAACTTTTCGGCAGGTGTGTGAGAAGATGGGGTTGTTGGAAGATGATAACCACTGGGATACCACCTTAGAAGAGGCCGTGCTATGTCGCTCCCCGGCGCAAATAAGAGAGCTGTTTGCCATATTGATATGCACTTGCGGTTTATCCAATCCTCTACAACTCTGGCACAAGTATAAAACTGCGTTATCAGAGGATATCATGCACAGATTTGAAAGAATGGATCACGTTAACGATGATCTCTGTTTCAATGAGGCATTGGGGCTTATCGAGGACAAAATATTAATAATTTCTGGAAAGAAATTGTCCGATTTTGGTCTACCCTCACCGCGGCATAGAGGAGAGCTGTCGAACGAGTTGATAAAAGAGCTAAGCTATGATACCAACCAGTTAGACGCTCAAGTTTGCGAAACTGAGCCACGTTTGCTACCTGATCAAAGAGAGATTTATCACAAAATAGTAGGACGAGTTGAGAATGGTGGAGGCGGACTTTTTTTCCTTGATGCCCCGGGTGGTACAGGAAAAACTTTCTTGCTTAATTTACTTTTAGCAAAAATTCGTAGCGGTCATAATGTTGCATTAGCTGTGGCTTCCTCTGGAATTGCTGCAACATTGCTAAGCGGTGGACGGACGGCACATTCAGTCTTTAAATTACCTCTTAATCTGGTGAACGAAGAAACCCCATCGTGTAATATCAGCAAGAGCAGCGCCCGTGGCCTCCTGTTGCAACAGTGCAAACTAATCATGTGGGACGAGTGCACAATGTCACACAAACGCGCCATCGAAGCTCTTGATCGTTGTCTACAAGACTTACACAGTAAACAAACAATAATGGGTGGTGTGGTTGTTTTATTGGCTGGGGACTTTAGGCAAACTTTGCCTGTCATCGAGCGAGGCACTGCAGCAGACGAAATTAACGCATGTCTGAAATCCTCATATTAATGGACCAAAGTTGAAAAGCTGCACCTCACCACCAACATGCGTGTCCAGTTATTCAGTGATCTAGAGTCGGGCGCGTATGCTGAGAAACTGCTCGAGATCGGTGAAGGTCGAATCGAAACTGACGAAGAAGGTATGGTTCTATTCACTAACCAATTTTGTCATGTTGTGGATTCGGAAGACGCACTTATTGCTCAAGTTTTTCCAAATTTGCAACAAAACATCCACGATGAAAATTGGCTATGTGAAAGAACTATACTAGCACCAAGAAATGAAACAGTTGCGAAAATCAATAAAATTATCTTGGACCAAGTAACCAGCGATGCAACAACCTACAACTCCATCGACACAGTCATGTCATCTGAAGACTGTACGAGCTACCCCGTGGAGTTTCTTTACTCTTTGGAGCTATGCAACGCAAGTAACTTCAGTCCGTTTATTAATCAGTGTTTAGTAATCCGTTTGTGATGAAATTTGATATGGATAATTTCAAGCCTGGGGAAGGACATAGGGCTACTTTTTATAAACACACCATACAGGCGAAGATTATATAAAACTGTAAACCTGATTGACTGACACACCTAGCGGTCAACGCACAGCCGAAACCACTGAATTTAGCATCTTGAAATTTGCAGATAGGTTCTATTATAGCTTAAATGAGCACTAAGAAAGGAATTTTGATAATTCCACCCTCAAGAGTTTCCCTCTTCATATTATAGGGGTTCAAAGATTGTATGGAATCCGTCAGTTTTGAAGTTAGACATCTGAAATTTTGGATGTACGAGTAACTAAATAAGATTATTTTTTTTACTATTAAGATTATTTTTTTTTTACTATTAAAATGATCTGTCACGAAACTTAATGTGGCAGACCAAATTCCACGCGAGCGAAGCCGCGGGTAAAAGCTAGTACTCTATAATGAAGCATTGCCCCTCTCAGCCCTCTGTGCATCTGGTTGTATGCTATATCTTAAAGTACCAATGTATCATTCTTTTGTGAGGAATCTATTCATTTTTTACCCCCTTAAACCATCTGCATCTATTTTTTGTCGAGTGATTCTGTTTGCTATAAGCTATTTCGTGGGTATGACTTAAAGATATTATTTACAGGGTGGTCCAAAAGTAGGTGGCCAGAAAATAATAACATTTATTTTGATTTATACATAAAATTATATTTACTAACACAAGCATAACATTGACAATTACATTTTATTCTGAACAATAATACAAAAGCCCTTAAATTTTATCAACGCAGGCGCTCAAACTGTTTTCCATTACAATTTGCACAGCTTTGAAGTCTGCCTCTTACGCTTCAACAAACTTTTTTGCACAAGTCTCTTTGGGTAATAATTTCTTGAAATGCATCTCTAATGTAATTTTTCAAATCACTGACACTTTTTGGTTTTCGACTATAAACGTTGTCCTTGAGTACTCCCCAAAATAAAAAATCCATTGGGGTCAAGTCTGGTGAACGTGCCGGCCAATCAAGTGGGCCTCTTCGGCCAATCCATTTATTAGGAAATGTTTCATCAAGATACTCGCCGACTACTCTTGAATAATGTGGAGGGGCCCCATCTTGTTGGAAATAAAGGTCATTTGAATTAGGCTGTTGCTGTAACTGGGGAACAACTTGATTCATTGGAATTTCGAGATGCTTATCTCCTGTGACTGTCACATAAAAAAATATTGGTCCTAAAACACCAAAACTTGAAATACCACCCCAAACATTGACCCCAGGCTCATTTAGTTGTTGCTCTAATGTTAAATGCATGTTCTCATTATACCAGTAAATACAATTATGTCTGTTAATATGGCCGGATAATTTGAAAGAAGCTTCATCACTCCACATAATGTTATCTAAAATTACTGGATTTTCTTCAATTTCGTTAAGCATAACCTTATTGCACTTTCTGTCCACCTACTTTTGGACCACCCTGTAAAATACATCTTGAACAATTAAACTGACCTACCTTGGCCTTGCTTTGTTGTAATACAGTGGCCATTTGTTTTGATCAGTACAACTGTGTCCATTTTTGGCAAGGTGTAGAGGGAATGACTTACTTCCATCTGTTTCTAGGGTGACCGCATTAAACAAATCTGGACGATGTGAGCGTGAACACCGGAAGTGATGTCATGGCTTGCGTTCCACAAGACCGGATATGCGGTTCACGCACCAGAAGTATGGTCCATAAGCCGTTTTTTTTTTGTCACATGCCGAGGGCGGAGCCAAGATGGCGCAGCGTTGTTAAATCACACATGTGGTGAGTCTGCAAAGCTGCGATCCTTGGCAGCAATATGCAGTCTGTTGATAGAAAGACCATTTATTTTCAAACAAAGTTCCCCTGATGAGTCTATATGCTGATGAAACGCGTCGGGAATACTGTTGAGGACAACCACCCCATCTCTTTCTATGTATGCCGCAAGCATAGAGTTCCCTATGATGGTCTCTGGCAGTGATATTGAAGATAAAGGGGTGAGACTGTTCCAATTTTCTGATAATAAGACTGCCATTTATATGTCTGAAGCCTATATCTGATATGCATTTTTTCTCTCTGCTAATTTGTTCTGCAGCGTATACTTACCAATGATGCTGTATTAGGATATGTGCATAAGCTAGCATGTTCTAAGGGTTCTGCAGCAGTTGCAGAGAAAGGTTGTGGCTGTATCTGCATTTAAATATGGAATAACCCAGTTTTAAACTATCTTTATAATTAATATCCAATGTGGGAATGCAGAGGTTTTTTTGGATTGTATTTCATTAGGGTATAGTAACCTTGAAGACACTTGTCTGGTGATTGAGGATGTGTATCCTGTAGGTGATCTAATTTGGTTAGATCTGATTAAGACTGGCTGCAATACTATACCTAAAACATACAAGCAATACTGTTAATTATTGAAAAGGAATGACCATCTGGGTATATATTGGTCAATGATATTATTACGGTTTCTTGCTTGCTACTGTCTCTGACAGGAGACTTGTTCTGTTGTTGGAGGCATTGGTCATCTCATCACTTGTGTTGGTGTTTGGTTCATCTCTGGCATTATTTTGCACTTTAAACTTTGTTTTTAATGAATAATTAATAAAGGTTACATTTTAACTAATCTGATATTGTACCTATAGCTATAACTACTCTAACTTGAGGTATCTATACCCTAGCTTTAGCTACGTGACTGCACCTCTACCAATGAGGACTCATCTTTTCCAGCAGCGTCCGACGGTTACTTGTTTTTCTTCTACACCCTACAACTTTTACATTTTTGGTAACATGTCATCTTAAAGTAGGAAGTATTGTGGAATCCGGTAACAGATCTGGTTAGTTAACAAAAAAAAACATCATATATGTGTTATTCCAAAGGAATCACAAATTGGACAAATGTATATATACAGTAAATATTTTATTGAGATACACAACTACACAATAAAAATAAAATGTAAAAGTTAGTAGCAAAAACAAAACACATTGTAACCAAAGGGAGTCCAGTGAGACACACAAAATAATGAAAAGAAACAAATACAAAAGGTAGCCACCAGATAGCAAAATGCTGCAAAAGACTGATAACAGGTATGCATAGTTACATATAGTCACGGCAGAAAGGGTAGGCACTAGTGTTGAGCGTAGTAGTTAGGCACATGTTTATATCTTTTTTGTTTTGGAACAACACAAAGAAGAGAAAAAAAGGCAAATTGGACATAATTTCACACAAAACTCTAAAAATGGGCCGAACAAAATTATTGACACCTTTCCAAAATTATGGGTAAACAACTTTGTTTCAAACATGTGATGCTTGTTCAAACTTACCTGTGGCAAGTAACAGGTATGGGGAATATGAAAATCACACCTGAAATCAGATAAAAAGGGGAGAAGTTGACTCAATCTTTGCATTTTGTGTCTGCGTGCCACACTAAGCATGGAGAACAGAAAAAGGAGAAGAGAACTGTCTGAGGACTTGAGAACCAAAATTGTTGAACAATATCAAAAATATCAAGATTACAAGTCTGTCTCCAGAGATCATGATGTTCCTTTGTCCACAGTGCGCAACATAATCAAGAAGTTTACAACCTATGGCATTGTAGTTAATCTCCCTGGAAGTGGACTGCAGAGAAAAATTGATGAAAGGTTGCAACGCAGGATAGTCCGGATGGTGGATAAGCAGCCCCAATCAAGTTCCAAAGAAATTTAAGCTGTCCTGCAGGCTCAGGGTGCATCGGTGTCAGCGTGAACTATCCGTCCACATTTAAATAAAATGAAACGCTATTACAGGAGACCCAGGAGGACCCCATTGCTGACACAGAAACATAAAAAAGCTAGACTGTAGTTTGCCGAAATGTATGTAAGCCAAAAGCCTTTTGGGAAAGCGTCTTATGAACAGAGGAGACCAAGATAGAGTTTTTTGGAAAACCACATCAGCCTACTGTTTGTTTAACTACAAAGAAAAAAAACACAATACCTACAGTTAAATATGATTGAGGTTCAAAGATGTTTGGGGGTTGTTTTGCTTCTCGCAATAGGTGTCTTGACTGTGTGCAAGGCATCACAAAATTTGAAGCAGTAAAGTATTTTGGGTAGCAATGTAATACCCAGTGTCAGAAAGCTGGGTTTGGTTCCTAGGTCATGGGTCTTCCAGCAGGATAATGACCCCAAACATACTTCAAGAAGCACCCAGAAATGGGTGGAAAGTTCTGAAGTGGCCAGCAATGAGTCCGAATATAAATCCCATTGAAAACCTGTAGAGAGATCTTAAAATTGCTGTTGGGAGAAGGCACCCTTCAAATATGAGAGACCTGGAGCAGTTTGCAAGATAAGAGTGGTCCAAAATTCCAGTTGAGAGGTGTAAGAAGCTTATTGATGGTTATAGGAAGTGATTGATTGCAGTTATTTATTCCAAAAAGTGTGCAACGAAATATAAATTTAAAGGTGCCAACAATTTTGTCCCGCCCATTTTTTAGGTTTTGTGTGAAATTACAGTGGAAAAAAAAAAGTATTTAGTCAGCCACTAATTGTGCAAGTTCTCCCACTTAAAAAGATGAGAGAGGCCTTTAATTGACATCATAGGTAGACCTCAACTATGAGAGACTAAATGAGAAAACAAATCCTGAAAATCACATAGTCTGATTTGGAAAGATTTTTTTTTTTCAAATTTTGGTGGAAAATAAGAATTTGGTCAATTACAAAAGTTCATCTCAATACTTTGTTATACATCCTTTGTTGGCAATGACAGAGGTCAAACGTTTTCTGTAAGTCTTCACAGGGTTGGCACACACTGTTGCTGGTATGGTGGCCCATTCCTCCATGCAGATCTCCTCTAGAGCAGTGATGTTTTGGGGCTGTCGCTGGGCAACTCGGACTTTCAACTCCCTCCAAAGGTTTTCTATAGGGTTTAGATCTGGAGACTGGCTAGGCCACTCCAGGACCTTGAAATGCTTCTTACAAAGCCAGTCCTTCGTTGCCCTGGTGTGTGCTTGGGATCATTGTCATGCTGAAAGACCCAGCCACATTTCATCTTCAATGCCCTTGCTGATGGAAGGAAGTTTGCACTCAAAATCTGACGATACATGGCCCCATTCATTCTTTCATGTACACGGATCAGTCTTCTTGGTCCCTAGGCAGAGAAACAGCCCGAAAGCATGATTTTGCCACCCCCATGCTTCAAAGTAGGTATGGTGTTCTTTGGATGCATTCTCTCTCCTCCCAACACGCCGAGTTGAGTTGCAACCAAACAGTTCTACTTTGGTTTCATCTGACCATATGACATTCTCCCAATACTCTTGTGGATCATCCAAAAGCTCCCTAGCAAACTTCAGACGAGCCCAGACATGTAATGGCTTAAGCAGGGGGACACGTCTGGCACTGCAGGATCTGAGTCCCTGGCGGTGTAGTGTGTTACTGATGGTAGCCTGTGTAACGTTGGTCCCAGTTCTCTGCAGGTTATTCACTAGGTCCCCCCTTGTGGTTCTGGGATTTTTGCTCACCATTCTTGAGATCATTTTGACCCCACGGGGTGAGATCTTGTGTGGAGCCCCAGATCGAGGGAGATTATCAGTGGTCTTATATGTCTTCCATTTTCTAATTATTACTCCCACAGTTGATTTCTTCACACCAAGCTGCTTGCCTATTGCAGATTCAGTCTTCCCAGCCTGGTACAGGGCTACAATTTTGTTTCTGGTGTCCTTCGACAGCTCTTTGGTCTTCACAATAGTGGAGTTTGGAGTGTGACTGTTTGAGGTTGCAGACAGGTGTCTTTTATACTGATAACCAGTTCAAATAGGTGCCAGTACTACAGGTAATGAGTGGAGGACAGAGGAGCCTCTTAAAGAGAAAGTTACAGGTCTGTGAGAGCAAGAAATCTTGCTTGTTTGCAATTGACCAAATTCTTATTTTCCACCAAAATGTGAAAAATATTTCTTTCCAAATCAGACAATGTGATTTTCAGGATTTGTTTTCTCATTTTGTCTCTCATAGTTGAGGTCTACCTATGATGTCAATTACAGGTCTCTTTCATCTTTTTAAGTGGGAGAACTTGCACAATTGGTGGCTGACTAAATACTTTTTTCCCCTCTGTATGTCCAATTTGCCTTTTTTTCTCTGTTTTTTTTTGTGTTGTTTCAATACACCAAAGGAAATAAACATGTGGATGACAAAACATGTGCCATTGCAATAATCTTCTGGGAGAAATGCTTCATTTTCTGAAACAATGGGTGTCAACACTTTCGGCCATGACTGTATGTATATCCAAAAAGTTAACCAACTTGGCTCTACAGTAGCTAGGGGTCACAATGTAACTACTTTCCTTATTTGTCATTTGTAGTATACATTCCTTAACTATACATAGTTATTGGCACCCATAAAGTTTAAGTACATAATGTGGAATATCTCCTGAAAAAAAAAAAATCAAGCGAAACAGTTTTTGTATAGAGCGTTTGTGTTAAATACAAAAGAGCAAATGATAAACAATAATTTAAAACAAAAAACAATGGGAGTGAAAAATAGAAAACCTAAAGCTTGCTGTGACACTGGTATTGGCACACTTTACATTAATTTAGTATGGAAACATATTTTGACTTGCCTGTGGTAAATCACAAAAGAGATTCACCTGTGATTGTCGGTGCCCATGTGACATGAATTAGCCAATGAATGATGACTTCAGTGTTTTAAAAAGCCTCATGGTAGGCCCTGTCCCTTTTTCACAACGGTGAAGACAAAGGAGCTGTCTGAGGAAATCAGAAATGCTATTATTAGCAAACACAAGACTTCCAAAGGGTGTAAGGCCATCTCCAAAGACCTTAGTATCCAAATTGCAACAGTGCACAATGTTATTGAGAAGTTAGCCAAGCATGGAACGGTCAAGAACCTCCCTGGATGTGGGGGAAAGAGGAAAATTGACAAGAGATGTCTTCGAAGGTTGGTGGGAATGGTGGAAAAACACCACATTAAACATCCAAAGACCTGAAGGCCAACCTGGAACAGTCTGGGATCATGGTTTCAATAAGTACCATACACCGCATACTAAACCAAGCAGAGATTTATGGGCAAAGGCCAAGGAAGAAACCATTGCTGAAGAAAATACATAAAAGGAACGACTGATCTTTGCCAAAAAGTACCTTGACATACCAAATTCCTTCTGGGAAAATGTTCTGTGGACAGATGAAACAAAAATAGAGCTTTCTGGCAATGCACAGCAACAGTTTGTTTACAGACAGCGCAATGAAGCTTATAAGGAAAAGAACACCTTACCAAAAGTTAAGCATGGTGGAGGATCCATAATGCTGTGTCTCGTACTGGAGGCCTTGGCCGTATCACAGGAATCATGAAATCAGAGAATTATCAAGAGATATTGGAGCGAAATGGCCTAGCCAGTGTAAGAATCCTTGGTTTAAGTCTATGATCATGATTACTCCAGCAAGACAATGACCCAAAGCACACATCCTAAAGTACACAGGAATGGTTGAAAAAGAAAAAAAATTGACTGTTTTAGAATGGCCAGCAATAAGTCTTAACCGCAATCCCATTGAAAATCTTTGGGGTGAGTTGAAATCTGCCATTGGGAAAAAGAACCCTGCAAACATTCAGAACTTGAATAAACTGCAAAGGAAGAGTGGGAGAAATTCTAGCTGAGAAGTGCAAGAAGCTTATAGATGGCTGCAAGAAACGTTTGGAGGCTGTCAGCAATGTCAAAGGGTGGGCAACCAAGTATTATTTATGGGTGCCTTTATTGATGCAAATGCTGTTTATTCTGTTTCTTCTTTGAAATTGAAACATGGAAGTTGAAAAACAATGTTTTATTGTTGTATTACTTTGGACCACTAATTAAAAACTCCTGAGGATATAACTTTGGTACATTTCCATTTATTTTTGAAGAAATTGTACGGTCTATGAAAAAAATGAAGGGGTGCCAATAATGGTGAGCAGCACTGTAGAACTTGACATTTTTCTCAATAAAATGTGTTTTTGATTACGTACATTATATTTTTTCACTAATGTATAGATTATTGTCAGGTTTTTCTATTCTGTCTTTGTGTCATATGGTATCCCCACACTGTTTTATGTATGTTTTTAAAGGTATTCTACTGCAAATTAATAAAGTATTATTTTTTTATTATAATGCTGACAGGGATCCGCTCTTTTTTCTGGGATGACAGTTTATTCAAAAAGTTGATTATAATGCAATTCTGCGAGATAGGTATGTAGAGATTTGGTGCAATGTAATGCATAGAAATAAAATCAATAGTGAAAAGATAAAGATGCATTATAATCAGACATACCCACAAAATAATAATAGAATGTGTCACCACATCAGCCTCCACCTCAGACCTCAATAGTAACACTTATATGGTATTGTAGGCTTTTTTCTGTGTGCTCTTATCTATATTGGAATTACTTTATGGATTATAGTCTTCTTCCTCTCTTAGTTAATAAAAAGTTGGCACTGATCTAGAGAGGATCCTTCCCACACGGGCTTACAATCTCCGACTGGAATTTCTGACATTCATCAGTGGTTATGAATAAAGTTTTGTAAGATTCCTACAAACTTTAGACATTTGGAAAGAAGTGATGTAGAAAACATTGGCATGCATGTGTTCCAGGTATTGTATTTAAGATTTCAGGCTTTTATGAGATTAATGCAGTTTTAACTTTCAATATTCCAAGAACACACGTGAGCAGCTCTTGTTTCTCACCCACCAGTAGTTGATACTTCATAGTGTATTGGCCCTGGGGAATAGAAGAAGAAGAAAGCATTGTGCTTTACATATGGAATAAACATGTGACTCTAAATTAGTAACATGATGACCATTGTCAGTATACAGGCCTAACTTGCCAAACATGAAAGGTCCAGTTTTGGCAATACCATTTCAATATGAAATCTACAGAAATCAATATGCAGTTTGCTCCATGAAATGCCATACAACATCCAAACTCTATTCAAATAAGTTAACTAAGGCTGAAGAAAGGAAGCGTACATATTGTTCCATAGTTTACATTTATAAGACATGCGTATGAAAAGATTAGATCCCGAAAGTAAAGGGCAGTGAGAAGCAGCAACAAAGAGTCACCACTAGATGTACAGCACAAACCAAAAGTTTGGACACCTTCTCATTTAAAGATTTTTCTGTATTTTCATGACTATGAAAATTGTACATTCACACTGAAGGCATCAAAACTATGAATTAACACATGTGGAATTATATACTTAACAAAAAAGTGTGAAACAGCTGAAAATATGTCTTATATTCTAGGTTCTTCAAAGTAGCCACCTTTTGCTTTGATGACTGCTTTGCACACTCTTGGCATTCTCTTGATGAGCTTCAAGAGGTAGTCACCGGAAATGGTTTTCACTTCACAGGTGTGCCCTGTCAGGTTTAATAAGTGGGATTTCTTGCCTTATAAATGGGGTTGGGACCATCAGTTGTGTTGTGCAGAAGTCTGGTGGATACATGGCTGATAGTCCTACTGAATAGACTGTTAGAATTTGTATTATGGCAAGAAAAAAAGCAGCTAAGTAAAGAAAAACGAGTGGCCATCATTACTTTAAGAAATGAAGGTCAGTCAGTGCAAAAAATTGGGAAAACTTTGAAAGTGTCCCCAAGTGCAGTTGCAAAAACCATCATGCGCTACAAAGAAACTGGCTCACATGAGGACGACCCCAGGAAAGGAAGACCAAGAGTCACCTCTGCTTCTGAGGATAAGTTTATCCGAGCCACCAGCCTCAGAAATCGCAGGTTAACAGCAGCTCAGATTAGAGACCAGGTCAATGCCACACAGAGTTCTAGCAGCAGACACATCTCTTCAACAGCTGTTAAGAGGAGACTTTGTGCAGCAGGCCTTCATGGTAAAAATAGCTGCTAGGAAACCACTGCTAAGGACAGACAACAAGCAGAAGAGACTTGTTTGGGCTAAAGAACACAAGGAATGGACATTAGACCAGTGGAAATCTGTGCTTTGGTCTGATGAGTCCAAATTTGAGATCTTTGGTTCCAACCACCATGTCTTTGTGCAACGCAGAAATGGTGAACGGATGGACTCTACATGCCTAGTTCCCACTGTGAAGTATGGAGGAGGAAGTGTGATGGTGTGGGGGTGCTTTGCTGGTGACGGTTTGCGTTTAGTTGGACCATCATTTATTTTTCAACAGGACAATGACCCCAAACACACCTCCAGGCTGTGTAACGGCTATTTGACCAAGAAGGAGAGTGATGGGGTGCTTCGCCAGATGACCTGGCCTCCACAGTCACCAGACCTGAACCCAATCGAGATGGTTTGGGGTGAGCTGGACCGCAGAGTGAAGGCAAAAGGGCCAACAAGTGCTAAGTATCTCTGGGAACTCCTTCAAGATTGTTGGAAGACCATTTCCGGTGACGACCTCTTGAAGCTCATCACGAGAATGCCAAGAATGTGCAAAGCAGTCATCAAAGCAAAAGGTGGCTACTTTGAAGAACCTAGAATATAAGACATATTTTCAGTTGTTTCACACTTTTTTGTTAAATATATAATTCCACATGTGTTAATTCATAGTTTTGATGCCTTCAGTGCGAATGTACAATTTTCATAGTCATGAAAATACAGAAAAATCTTTAAATGAGAAGGCGTGTCCAAACTTTTGGTCTGTACTGTATATATACAGCGGGCTTTGGGCCTCCTGCTTCTTGCCTCTGCGTAGTAAGTATCTGACCTGCCTGAAGCTAGGCCTAACTTTGTCTCTGTCCTGCGCTGGCTGACCTTGTGGTAGGGCCTTTCCTGGTAGGGCCTCCTGACTGCTGCCTGGCTCCACCTTCCTATTTATCTATCCCTAAAAGCTCCCTCTGGTGGTCTGAGGTGGAAGGTGGATATGTGTGAATGGTTATGAGGGCCTCTTGTGGAGGAATCCATCAATACACCCTTCTAGGATCTGTGATACCAAGCGCAGCTGGGCGTCACATTCCCCCCTAGTTAAGCTCAGCACTACCGGGCCGAAGTACATTTTTATAAAACAATAACAATAGGAAACATGAACAATCTTCTCTTTATGGGAGGCACATTTCTTAAACGTTGCATAACAAAAACATTTAAAACATTTTCAGCAGTTCAATAATGGTGCTCCTTCCGGGAAAGCACCTGTTCATGATAGGCTGGCCCAGCCGGGTCATCAGCCGTAGATGGCGGGGGTTTGCTCTCCTCCCCCACCTTGTGGACATTCAAGGCCATGGGTATGACAGGAGATACGAGTCCTGCTGATGGGGCGGCTGCTCCGGCCTGCTCGGGGCCGAGCTCGGGTTGAACATCAGGGCGGTGAACCGGTGCTCCGGCGCTGTGCTGTTCCTGGGACATTTTGGCGCCCCCCTAGTTAACCGTGGCCTACCTTCTAGTTTTTCTTTCGGCAGGCCGCAGCTCCGCAGGTTATGGTCGTCTTCAGTACCTTGCGTCGCTTGCGTCCTTACAGGACCTGGCGCTTCCTGGTTTGACGTCGAGGCGTGGGGTGTGTCAGAAGCTTCGCGCTCTTTTGCAGGTACGCCCCTCTTCTCGATCTGTGGCCCAACAATGGCGGCAACCTTCACCACAACTTTACGTACACAGGCCTTTAGCCTTGGGGATGTCGCGGCGGTCGGCTCCCGGGCCCGTACCCTGGGGTCACTCTTTAAAAGCGTTAATGTTACTAATTTTTAGAAAGTTTGTGACGCCACTCGTGGCTTCTGGTGAGGATCACCAGCGCTGCGCAGTCCACTGAGGCCGATGATAAGGCAGCTCGATGGTATAGCTCCCCACAGGTGGAGCTAGGCCTCAGGGCAGTGTATGACGTGGAATGTAGGGCAGGCGAGACCGAGCCGGGTCGGAGCAAGAACAGGGACAGACACGATTGTCACTTCAGTACCTTTTACTGATGGAAATTCAGGCACGTCCCGGAGCACTGTAGGGTGAAGGGTGCATGTCAGGATCCTCCCCAATGAGCGGGCTTTGGGCCTCCTGCTTCTTGCCTCTGCGTAGTAAGTTTCTGACCTGCCTGAAGCTAGGCCTAACTTTGTCTCTGTCCTGCGCTGGCTGACCTTGTGGTAGGGCCTTTCCTTGGAGTACACGCTCCTCAGCTTGCAGGGCCTATGTGTCTCCTGGCTCTGTTACGTATTAGCACTTTAGCGATCCTGGGACTTGTAGTTCCCCAGGGATTCCGATTATATCTTACTGGGTAAACTTCGGACCCGGTGTCCGGTAAATTCTTCGGGGTGAGCTAGTTAAGCGCCTCTGCCCCCTATGTACTAACTCTCCACTCGCCTTCGGCATACTCGGGCTCTCAATAGGCTACTCACACTAACGGCAGCTTGCCGCGGTCCACCGATCTTATGGCGCCGGCACACCTAAAGCTCACTTCTCTGAGCTACACTGAGTCCTGATCTGGATAAGCTCCACTGCAGGATAGCAATTGCAGGAGCTGGAACAGGCTTTTGTCCTCTGAGGTAACTCTTCTCAGACTGTACTGGACTCACTGCTAAACCAGAATAACTGACTGCTGCCTGGCTCCACCTCCCTATTTATCTATCCCTAAAAGCTCCCTCTGGTGGTCTGAGGTGGAAGGTGGATATGTGTGAATGGTTATGAGGGCCTCTTGTGGAGGAATCCATCAATACACCCTTCTAGGATCTGTGATACCAAGCGCAGCTGGGCGTCACATTCCCCCCTAGTTAAGCTCAGCACTCCCGGGCTGAAGTACATTTTTATAAAACAATAACAATAGGAAACATGAACAATCTTCCCTTTATGGGAGGCACATTTCTTAAACGTTGCATAACAAAAACATTTAAAACATTTTCAGCAGTTCAATAATGGTGCTCCTTCCGGGGAAGCATCTGTTCATGATAGGCTGGCCCAGCCGGGTCATCAGCCGTAGATGGCGGGGGTTTGCTCTCCTCCCCCACCTTGTGGACATTCAAGGCCATGGGTATGACAGGAGATACGGGTCCTGCTGACGGGGCGGCTGCTCCGGCCTGCTCGGGGCCGAGCTCAGGTTGAACATCAGGGCGGTGAACCGGTGCTCCGGTGCTGTGCTGTTCCTGGGACATTTTGGCGCCCCCCTAGTTAACCGTGGCCTACCTTCTAGTTTTTCTTCCGGCAGGCTGCAGCTCCGCAGGTTATGGTCGTCTTCAGTACCTTGCGTCGCTTGCGTCCTTACAGGACCTGGCGCTTCCTGGTTTGACGTCGAGGCGTGGGGCGTGTCAGAAGCTTCGCGCTCTTTTGCAGGTACGCCCCTAATTTTCCCGCGGTTACGCCCTTCTTCTCGCTCTGTGGCCCAACAATGGCGGCAACCTTCACCACAACTTTACGTACACAGTTCAGAATAAAGGCACACAGTACCCGGTGGCAAAGGGCATAACACTTCGTCGCTGCAGCGGGCACGTGATCCTGTTTGTGACGCCAGGAGAGATGACTAGCCCAGGGGATGGGGATGACTCGGTTACCCGGGCCTTTAGCCTTGGGGATGTCGCGGCGGTCGGCTCCCGGGCCCGTACCCTGGGGTCACTCTTTAAAAGCGTTAATGTTACTAATTTTTAGAAAGTTTGTGACGCCACCCGTGGCTTCTGGTGAGGATCACCAGCGCTGCGCAGTCCACTGAGGCCAATGATAAGGCAGCTCGATGGTATAGCTCCCCACAGGTGGAGCTAGGCCTCAGGGCAGTGTATGACGGGGAATGCAGGGCAGGCGAGACCGAGCCGGGTCGGAGCAAGAACAGGGACAGACACGATTGTCACTTCAGTACCTTTTACTGATGGAAATTCAGGCACGTCCCGGAGCACTGTAGGGTGAAGGGTGCATGTCAGGATCCTCCCCAATGAGCGGGCTTTGGGCCTCCTGCTTCTTGCCTCTGCGTAGTAAGTTTCTGACCTGCCTGAAGCTAGGCCTAACTTAGTCTCTGTCCTGCGCTGGCTGACCTTGTGGTAGGGCCTTTCCTTGGAGTACACGCTCCTCAGCTTGCGGGGCCTATGTGTCTCCTGGCTCTGTTACGTATCAGCACTTTAGCGATCCTGGGACTTGTAGTTCCCCAGGGATTCCGATTATATCTTACTGGGTAAACTTCGGACCCGGTGTCCGGTAAATTCTTCGGGGTGAGCTAGTTAAGCTCCTCTGCCCCCTATGTACTAACTCTCCACTCGCCTTCGGCATACTCGGGCCCTCAATAGGCTACTCACACTAACGGCAGCTTGCCGCGGTTCACCGATCTTATGGCGCCGGCACACCTAAAGCTCACTTCTCTGAGCTACACTGGGTCCTGATCTGGATAAGCTCCACTGTAGGATAGCAATTGCAGGAGCTGGAACAGGCTTTTGTCCTCTGAGGTAACTCTTCTCAGACTGTACTGGACTCACTGCTAAACTAGAATAACTGACTGCTGCCTGGCTCCACCTCCCTATTTATCTATCCCTAACGGGCTCCCTCTGGTGGTCTGAGGTGGAAGGTGGAGATGTGTGAATGGTTATGGGGGCCTCTTGTGGAGGAATCCATCAATATACCCTTCTAGGATCTGTGATACCAAGCGCAGTTGGGAGTCACATATAGCAAAAATCATGAGCTATGAACGCCGGCCATGAGCCAGCGTTCACAGGAGATTCACAATGACAGGCACGGAGATCATGACAACCTGCAATTACGTGACAGGGGCACAGATGGGTAGGAGTTGTGACACACTTCCGGTTGGAGCATGTTAAATCCCGCTGTCAGTGACTGACAGCAGGATTTAACTGGTTCACAGCCATGGGTGGAGCACCGCTCCACCCACAGCTGTCAAAGACACTTGATGACTGATTAAATCAGCCATCAAGTGCGGGAGAAGATGTGGGCTTCGACACTAAGGCAGGAACACGATCCTTGACATAAATATACTTCAAAGGTTGTGAAGGTGTTAAAGGGGATGCTTTACGAAGACAATCCTTATTCATTGTCCAAAAACTGTAACCCCGTGAATGGTCACCAGGTCCTAAATTAAACAAGACCTCTGTTTTGTTTGCCAGAGGGAGCTGTAGTAAAATGTGCCAGCTTCATTAGGAGTGTGCGCCACTTTATGAATTTGGAGCATCTTTTAGCTGCCATACGCCTGGATTGTACTCCAAGTCAACTACAATATACTTTTAGCATAATTTTCCATAAATTATGATAAATTTGTCGGCCGTGCTTGGCCAAGCTCCCTCCCAGCTAAACGTCTCCCACCACTTTTCAAAAACAATGTGAGCTCTGATACATGTCAAAAGTAGCAAACTTTTTGCATAACTGCGAGTTTTGTGGAAGTTTTCCAATATTTAAAAAAGTTTTACGTCTTATTAAATTAGGGTCTTTGTGTGTATAGCCAAACCCCAATATTCATACAGCTGCACCTGAATGAGGTAAATCTACAGAAAAGTCATATCATAGAAGCATACAAGAAAGTTTTATAACTAAATAAAACTAAAAAACACACTGGCGCTTCACACAGGATATAAAAGCTGCTGGTAGTAAGCAGGCTCTGTGTGTATCTGCCTGCACAATGTAATAATAATAATAATAATAATAATAATAATAAAACATTCACAAATACTACCACCCTAAGTACACTCAGAGCTGGTGGCTCTGACTAGATGGATGTAGATAAATACAAAAAAAGGAAAATGAAAGTGCAACCCAAATGGATATCCTACTTCTAACTGCCCCCTCAGTGAGGATACACACATTGATCCTAGCTACAATGAACAATAGCTCTATGAAAAAGAAACAGAGAGGGAAAAGTGGCAGCACTTACTCTGAGAAGTATGAGCCACTTCCGTAGAAATGTGTGTTGATTAGGCAGGCTTTGCAGAATCACAGCCATCAGCTGTTGGTTGTGGCGTGGAAGTCCTCAGCCAGCCAGACCGCGCCCAATAGTTCAGCGCGCTGTTACCATACGTCCAACTGGGTCTGTACTGATGAGCCGGCGGGGTAAAGCGGGAGCGTCCTCCCGAAAACGTGCCTCTTACCCACTCTGTAGCGCTGGTACAAAGGCCGAAAGCTTGGCCGCGTGAGCGCAGAGCTGGTGGCGGCGTGGCACTGTGACGTCACAGCCCAAAGTACGAGATGTACAGGGGGCCACAAAAAAGAACGATGGGTTTCGAAGGACACAGTCCTTCTTCCTCAGGGTGTGGCTCACCTAGACCTCCTGCCTTTAAATAGCACTACCAGCCTGCTGCCAACCAATTAGGACAAACAGGGGGGAAAAAAACATACACGCCTTTAAAAAATACCATATTTAGTGTAGGAGAATATCCAAACAGAAACACATACTTAAAAAGAAAAGAAAGGTCTGCCACTTTTCCCTCTTTGCTTCTTTTCTTAGAGCTATTGTTGATTGTAGCTAGGATCAATGTGTGTATCCTCACTGAGGGGGCAGTTAGAAGTAGGATATCCATTTGGGTTGCACTTTCATTTTCCTTTTTTTGTATTTATCTACATCCATCTAGTCAGAGCCACCAGCTCTGAGTGTACTTAGCGCGGTAGTATTTGTGGTTTTATTAAGTTTTATAACTATTTTTTTCATTTCTGCAGGTTTGCAGCAAATACGGAAATTGAGCCCATAAAAAAACATAAAGGTATAATCTACCCTTCATTATAAGAAATCTCTATACCCAAATGTACAGTAAAGAAGTAATATAACACCACAATACCGGTATAATCTGCAGCCTCTTAAAAGCTTTGCCTTGGTACAGTACAGTCAGGGTCTCTGTGAAGAAATTAACATTTAGAAAAAAAATGTTCAGACAAAAGTAAATATTCCAATATTCATAGCAGATATTTTTAATCTCCTTTACAATTTTATATTCCTATATTGTCTCACCTGTTCATATGATGGATGGAAAATAGCAAGCAAATTGGCTACAATGTAATATTTCGCCATGATGTCCTCTACAGCAGAGGCCACAACCTTCTTATCTCGAGAGGTATAGTCTGCACCGAGACAGTAATGAGTCGCAGTCTAGCTGAAGAAGTCCATGACTGTCCAATATTAAAGTTCTTATGTCAAGTTCCCCCTTATACAGTTCTCATACCCTGGGTGCCCCCTTATAAAAAGTTATCATGCCCTGGGTGCCCCCTTATAAAAAGTTATCATACCCTGAGTTCCCCCTTATAAAATTCTCATACCCTGAGTGCCCCCTTACAAAGTTTCTATACCCTGGGTGCCCCATTATAAAGTTTCCATACCCTGAGTGCCCCATTATAAAGTTTCCATACAATGAGAGCCCCATTATAAAGTTTCCATACCCTGAGTGCCCTATTATAAAGTTTCCATACCCTGAGTGCCCCCTTATAAAGTTCTTATGTCCCGAGTGCCCCCTTCTAAAGGTCTCATACCCTGGGCGCCCAATTATAAAGTTTCTATACCCTGGTGCCCCATTATAAAGTTTCCATACATTTAGTGCCCCATTATGAAGTTTCCATACCTGGAGTGCCCCATTCTAAAGTTCTCATACCCTGAGTGTCCCCTTACACAGTTCTCATACCATGGGTGCTCCATTATAAAGTCCTCATGCCCTTAGTGCCACCTCTTAAAGTTCTCATGCCCTGGGTCCCTCATTATAAAGTTCTCATGCCTTGTGTGCCTGCTTATTAAGTAATTATGGCAAAAGTGACCACTTAAAATGTAATAATACCCAAAGTGCCCTCTTTATAAGGTAATAATAATCTGAACACCACTTATAAAGTAATACTGCCCATTCAGTGCCCCCTTAGCAAGTTATAATGTCCCTCATCACATATTATTGTACATAGTATCCCTTATAAAGTAATAATGAGTAGCCTCCTCGACAAGTAATAATGGCACCCAGCTTTCTGTGTTCAGTGCATAGTATTTATCAATAAATTAACAACAGTGTGTTACCCTATGTCAATGGCGTGTGCCCCTACACCAGTGTTTCCAACCTTTTTTAGCCTTAGTGTCGAAGTTTTATATTAAAATTGAAGAAGAGAAGTTTACTTATTCAGTGTGATGCCTGGGTCCTCATGCAGTTCTTCCAATTCTGCTGCATGTCCCTTCTGTCTCTACCTGGCTATAGGGAGGCGCGGCCAGATCCTGCGGGAACTTACCCTGCTGTGTCCTGCAGGGTTTAACTTACCCAACCTATCACAATGCTGCAGGAGGTTTATTAAGCAGCTCCTCCCCTCACTCCTTGCCTGAACATTGGTTCCTAGTTAGTTTGTCTGCTAGTATCCTGTTTATGCGCTTGTTTGTATTGATTCTCGCTGCTCCAGCAAACGGGGTCCTGAGCTACGCTCAGTGAGTGACAGTACACCGCTCCTGAGTTCAGCGCAGGTCCCTGTTCACTGGAGCGAGTCATTCTCCCCGGCTCCTCAGCGTCAGCGGTCAGAGTATTACAGCGGGGGACACTCATAGGACAGGTGAGTATATGGATTTTATTATTTTATTCTTATTTTTACACAGGGACACTGCAGGAACAGACACTACTACCCTCATCATTGTCCCTACTGGTACTGATCGCAACGCAGGCAGGGAAGCATGATGAGGGCGGCTAACTGTACCGCTGTGTAACGGGTCTGGGAGGCGGAACCTCTGAGCAACTTATACAAGGGGGCGGTCCTTGTAAGGAAGCGGGTGGCGACCAGGGAAGACAGGCAGGTAGTCACAGCAGGTGACCGGGACAGTCTCTGGGTAAACGGACAGGAGGTCACGGCAAGTGACCGGGACAGTCTCTGGGTAAACGGGCAGGAGGTCACAGCAAGTGACCGGGGCAGTCTCTGGGTGAACGGGCAGGAGGTCACGGCAAGTGACCGGGACAGTCTCTGGGTAAAGGGTAGGTACGACCTGTGACGGCGGAGCCTCCAGGTAGGCTAGCAGGCAGATGGCAGATGTGTGCTCCCAGGTGAGCAGGCGAGAGTCTCTGGATAAGCAGGTGGTCACAGCATGTGACGGCGGAGCCTCCAGGTAGGCTAACAGGCAGGTAGCAGATGAGCGCTCCCAGGTGAGCGGGCAAGAGTCTCTGGACTGGCAGGTGGTCACAGCACGTGACGGCGGAGCCTCCAGGTAGGCTAACAGGCAGGTAGCAGATGAGCGCTCCCAGGTGAGCGGGCAAGAGTCTCTGGACTGGCAGGTGGTCACAGAACGTGACCGCGGAGCCTCCAGGTAGGCTAACAGGCAGGTAGCAGATGAGCGCTCCCAGGTGAGCGGGCAAGAGTCTCTGGACTGGCAGGTGGTCACAGCACGTGACGGCGGAGCCTCCAGGTAGGCTAGCAGACAGGTAGCAGGTGAGCGCTCCCAGGTGAGCGGGCAAGCTGGTCCATAGACAGACTGACAGATGTCGGAAGGCAGACCGTCGGACCTCAGGCTAGCAAGCAGGTAAGCGGATAACAGGCAGGAATCAGACAGCAAACTGGCAGGAAACTGGCAGGTAACTGGAAACGGGACCTGAGGGCTGAAGCAGAGTAGTGAACAGTGCAACAACATTGCTCGGGCACCTCCATTTTGGAGGAGGTGCCTTATATATGGTGAAGTCCTCCGGCCATTGGCCGGGGACTCCTTAGGACGGCGCGCGCGGCCCCTTTAAGAGGGGGGGAGCGCGCGCGCGCCCTAAGCACCGTGGCCGGGAAGGAGCGCGCGCTGCCAGCAGTGCGGGAGGAGGACGCCGGGCTCGGAGCGGAGAGGTGAGGGGAACAGCGTCCCTGCCTAGCAGAGGGCAGGGACGCCGACGCTACAGTACCCCCCCCCTTTAGGCCCCCCCTTTTTTAGGCCAGACAGAAATTTAGCAAGGATGAGAGGGGCATGGATGTTCTCCCGGGGCTCCCACGTTCTCTCTTCAGGACCAAACCCCTTCCAATCTACTAGAAAAAAGGTCTTTCCTCTTACCCTTTTTGTGGCCAGAATGTTCTCTACCTCAAACTCGTTTTCAGCGGAAACCGGAGCAGGAGGCGTACCTGTAGACTTGGAAAAAGAGTTAAGTACCACGGGTTTGAGGAGAGATACATGGAAGGAGTTAGGGATCCGCAAGTTGGCCGGGAGTTTCAATTTATAGGCCACCGGGTTGATCTGACTGATGACCTCCAGAGGACCGATGAAACGAGGCACTAACTTATAGGAAAGAATCTTGAGCCGGACATACTTGGACGAGAGCCAGACCTTATCCCCTGGACGGAATTGAGGAGGATCCAGACGTTTTTTGTCAGCATGTCTTTTCATACGCTCGGACGACTGAAGGAGTGCGGACCGGGTACTCTCCCACATGGAGGAAAATTTGTTAACAAGAGATTCCGCAGCTGGATTATCCACCGAGGTGGAGACGGGAAATGGGATCCGAGGATGCTGACCGAAGACTACAAAAAACGGGGATTTGGAGGAAGATTCGCTCTCGTGATTGTTGTAAGAGAATTCGGCCCATGGTAGGAGATCCACCCAGTCAGAATGGTGGGCATTAACGAAGTGCCGGAGGTAACTGGTCAGGATCTGATTGATCCGCTCCACTTGACCATTAGACTGTGGGTGGTAAGCGGAGGAGAAGTCCAGGGTGACGTCTAGCAATTTACAAGTGGCTCTCCAGAAACGTGAGGTGAACTGTACCCCACAATCCGACACGATGTGGAGGGGCAGGCCATGAAGACGGAAGATGTGGCGGATAAAGTCTTTAGCCAGCTCGGGTGCAGACGGGAGGCCTGGCAGGGGAATAAAGTGAGCCATCTTGGAAAAGCGGTCAGCGACCACCCAAATGACCGTACAACCGGCAGAGACGGGGAGATCAGTTATGAAGTCCATAACAATATGCTGCCAGGGGGCAGCAGGCACAGGAAGCGGAAGGAGGCGACCGGCTGGCAGGTGTCTCGGGACTTTGTTGCGGGCGCAGGACACACAGGCAGAAACAAAGTCTATTACGTCCTTGTGCAGGGTAGGCCACCAGTAGTGCCGGGTAATAAGCTGGAGGGTCTTTTTCTGACCGGCGTGGCCAGCTAGTTTAGACGAATGGCCCCAGTGTAGGATCTTCTCCCGATCAGGTACTGAAACGAACGTCTTACCGGGAGGGAGACGATTTAGATTCACGGGAGCCACCTGCATTACTCTGGCGGGATCGATGATATGTTTAGGTTCTTCCTCGAGATCGGACACCAGAAAGGATTGGGACAAGGCGTCTGCTTTGATGTTTTTGTCAGCCGGGCGAAAATGAAGAACAAAATCAAAGCGAGCAAAAAACAAGGACCACCGGGCTTGGCGCGGGTTAAGTCTCTGGGCATGCTGGAGGTAAGCCAAGTTCTTGTGGTCAGTGTAAATTATTACCGGGTGAAGAGCCCCCTCGAGTAGGTAACGCCACTCCTCCAAAGCCAGCTTGATGGCCAATAACTCTCGGTCTCCTATGGAATAGTTGCGCTCAGAAGAGGAGAAGAGTTTGGAGAAGAAGCCACAAGTTACCATTCTCCCGGAAGACGATTTTTGGGTAAGTACCGCTCCGGCTCCAGAGGAGGAGGCGTCAACTTCCAGGAAGAACTGCTTGTTGCCGTCCGGGCGATGCAGCACCGGGGCGGAAGAGAAGGCCTGTTTTAAGGAAAGAAAGGCCTCCTCTGCTTCGCGCGGCCACTCTCTGGGATTAGTGCCCTTACGGGTGAGCGCGGAAATTGGGGCAGTCCTGGAAGAGAAGTGCGGTATGAAGAGGCGGTAGTAGTTGGCGAAGCCCAGGAACCGCTGAATAGCCTTCAACCCCTCCGGTCGAGGCCATTTCTCGATGGCAGACAGTTTCTCTGGATCCATTCGGAGGCCGGTCTGAGAAATAATGTAGCCCAAAAACGGAAGCGAGGTCTGCTCAAAGAGGCACTTCTCATATTTAGCAAAGAGGTGATTCTGCCTGAGCCTGAGCAGGACCTGACGAACATCCCTCCGGTGAGTCTGGAGATCCGGAGAGAAGACCAAGATGTCGTCCAGGTACACCACTACGCAGGAGTAGAGAAGGTCCCGGAAGATGTCATTGACCAACTCTTGAAAGACGGCTGGAGCATTACAGAGACCAAAGGGCATTACCAGATATTCATAGTGGCCGTCCCGGGTGTTGAATGCAGTCTTCCATTCATCCCCCTGACGGATACGGACCAGGTTGTACGCCCCACGGAGGTCCAGTTTGGTGAAGATTCTAGCCCCCCTCAGACGATCAAATAACTCCGAAATGAGCGGAAGGGGGTACTTATTCTTCACCGTGATCTGGTTAAGGCCTCTATAGTCTAAACAGGGACGGAGAGAGCCGTCCTTCTTTTTAACGAAAAAGAAGCCTGCTCCCGCCGGGGAGGTAGATTTCCGGATGAATCCCCGGGCCAGATTCTCCTCAATATATTCGGACATCGACCGGGTCTCAGCAGCGGACAATGGGTAAATACGCCCACGGGGAGGCGTAGTACCGGGTAACAGGTCGATAGGACAGTCGTATGGTCTATGAGGGGGTAATGTCTCTGCCTCCTTTTTATTAAAGACATCAGCAAATGACCAATAAGGAATCGGAAGTCCAGGTAGATTAGTTGGGGTAGGAGAAGGACGGACGGGATGAACGGGAACCAAACAAGTCTTATGGCAGTCCTGTCCCCAACGAAGGACTTCTCCGGTCTTCCAGTCAAGCACGGGTGCATGTTTCTGGAGCCAAGGTAGGCCTAGTAAGAGGGCGTGAGAGAGTCCAGGCAGAACATGAAAAGAGATGCTCTCAGAATGCAGCATTCCCACCTGCAGAGTAATGGATTCGGTGATGAGTTGGATGGGACGTGGTAAGAGGCCCCCATCCACGGCAGCGACAGATAGGGGTACAGCCAGAGGTTTGGTGGGAATGCGGTGTTTTTCTACCAGGGACTGTGAAATAAGATTCCCGGCTGCTCCAGAGTCAAGTTGGGCTAGTTCGAAAAAACGGTTCTCCCTGCAGATAATTGAGACTGACAGCAGCAGAGATGGAGAGGATTTATTCTTGTCTAGGTCGACCTCTCTGAGCGAACCTAGACACAGGCGTTTCCCGACCTCTCCGGGCAGGTACGGATCCGGTGCTCCTTGCTGCCACAGTAGAAGCAGCTCCCCTCGGCACGGCGTAAGTCCTGACGGGTTTTGACCATCTTGGTCTGGTCGACCTGCATAGGCTCAGGAGAGTGTACCTGGGGAGAAACGGAGGGAGTGACGGGTTTCTGGAAGGTAGGAGCTAGACGTGGAAACCTCCTCTCACGGGTGACCTCTTTGGCACGCTCCTGGAACCGTAGGTCAATCCGGGTGGCAAGAGTTATTAAGTCATCGAGAGTGGTAGGAATGTCCCGACCGGCGAGTTCATCTTTAATACAGCCGGACAGACCCTCCCAGAAGACAGACACCAGAGCGTCGTTATCCCAGGCCAGCTCCGAGGCAAGGGTACGGAACCGTATGGCATATTGGCCCACGGTGAGACTTCCCTGGCGGAGGCGTAGCAGAGACGACGCGGATGAGGTCTTCCGTCCGGGTTCGTCGAAGACTTTCCGGAAAGCCGTGAGAAAGGCAGGCAAGTCGGACACCAGGGGTCTCCTCTCTCCCATAGAGGATTTAGCCAAGCCAGTGCCTCCCCCGTGAGATGGGACATGATGAAGGCTACTTTGGCCCGGTCGGAGTTAAACTGGTGGGACAGGAGTTCAAAGTGCAGGGTGCACTGGTTTATGAAGCCCCGAGCCAGAGCAGAGTCGCCTCCGAAGCGAGGAGGTGCAGAAAGCCGGGGTCCGGAGCAGGATACCATGGTATTGGTGGGCAGCGGAGCTGCCGGGTTGCGAGTCAAGACACTAGCGGTGGTTGCTGGTGGAGCAGTCAGAGTGTCCAGGCGAGAATTGACATTCCGCAGGTGACTCAGGATGGACTCCTGTTGGGACCTCTGACGGGACAGTTCATGACAAAGGTCCGAGAGCGAGGGAGCTTGGGTGCCACCGGGTTCCATGGCCCGAGCAAACTGTAACGGGTCTGGGAGGCGGAACCTCTGAGCAACTTATACAAGGGGGCGGTCCTTGTAAGGAAGCGGGTGGCGACCAGGGAAGACAGGCAGGTAGTCACAGCAGGTGACCGGGACAGTCTCTGGGTAAACGGGCAGGAGGTCACGGCAAGTGACCGGGACAGTCTCTGGGTAAACGGGCAGGAGGTCACAGCAAGTGACCGGGGCAGTCTCTGGGTGAACGGGCAGGAGGTCACGGCAAGTGACCGGGACAGTCTCTGGGTAAAGGGTAGGTACGACCTGTGACTGCTGAGCCTCCAGGTAGGCTAGCAGGCAGATGGCAGATGTGTGCTCCCAGGTGAGCAGGCGAGAGTCTCTGGATAAGCAGGTGGTCACAGCATGTGACGGCGGAGCCTCCAGGTAGGCTAACAGGCAGGTAGCAGATGAGCGCTCCCAGGTGAGCGGGCAAGAGTCTCTGGACTGGCAGGTGGTCACAGCACGTGACGGCGGAGCCTCCAGGTAGGCTAACAGGCAGGTAGCAGATGAGCGCTCCCAGGTGAGCTGGCAAGAGTCTCTGGACTGGCAGGTGGTCACAGCACGTGACGGCGGAGCCTCCAGGTAGGCTAACAGGCAGGTAGCAGATGAGCGCTCCCAGGTGAGCGGGCAAGAGTCTCTGGACTGGCAGGTGGTCACAGCACGTGACGGCGGAGCCTCCAGGTAGGCTAGCAGACAGGTAGCAGGTGAGCGCTCCCAGGTGAGCGGGCAAGCTGTTCCATAGACAGACTGACAGATGTTGGAAGGCAGACCGTCGGACCTCAGGCTAGCAAGCAGGTAAGCGGATAACAGGCAGGAATCAGACAGCAAACTGGCAGGAAGCTGGCAGGTAACTGGCAGGTAACTGGAAACGGGACCTGAAGGCTGAAGCAGAGTAGTGAACAGTGCAACAACATTGCTCGGGCACCTCCATTTTGGAGGAGGTGCCTTATATATGGTGAAGTCCTCCGGCCATTGGCCGGGGACTCCTTAGGACGGCGCGCGCGGCCCCTTTAAGAGGGGGGGAGCGCACGCGTGCGCGCCCTAAGCACCGTGGCCGGGAAGGAGCGCGCGCTGCCTGCAGAGCGGGAGGAGGACGCCGGGCTCGGAGCGGAGAGGTGAGGGGAACAGCGTCCCTGCCTAGCAGAGGGCAGGGACGCCGACGCTACACGCTGATTCCCAGGCACCGGTACGTGTGCTCCTGATGCGGCACTCGGTTACCACACGTGTGACACACACGGATATCTCCGATACCGGAAAATATACGGATGTGTGAAACCGACCTAAAAGGCAAAAACCTGGTGACCAGCTCCCTTTAAAGCTATTTACGTGACAATTAACCCTGTATCGAGCGGTAAATAGTGTTTTTGAACATGACGATTCCATCTTGAAATATGGAGGCAATTTACATTAGCGATGCTGCAGGAAGCTATCAGTGGCCTACTGTCTAACTCTCTGTGATCATGATGTGTTGTTTTTTTTTCTTCAGCCGGCATTTATTTAATCCAGCGATGCGCCTTTCCTGAGAAGTGCCAACATCACCCTGGTTGGGAAACGCTGCTCTAACAAGGCAGCACTGATTGGAAAATGACAAAAAGTTCTGTGAAGAACGTCCTTCTTGGAAGAACTGTGAAGATTTCTTTCCAAAGTTAATTCAATACTTTTATAAGTCGTGTCTAATCAGTGTAGGCTTCTGGTTTTGGGCCTGGGGCTTCCTTGCTGTTTTGGGTGTCCCGTGTTCCCCAGAATACTCATCTTCCTGCCCTTTCCACAGGCCTCTGTAGTTTTGCTTCTGCTTAGAGCAGGCCCACTGACCCAACAGCATCAGAGTGTATGGTGACACATCGCTAAATGGTAGACGCAAGAGAGGTAACAGATCAGCCTTCACTTGGTGGGAAGAGTCTCAGGTGCCAGTATTCTGTACCTATGGCCTCCTGAAATATATATCTGGTACTGATCATCAGCGTTACTTGCACTACTCAGTGGAGATGTAGCATATGATTACATGTGTATTGTGTAGGAACACAAGCAATTTCCATACAGTTACCTCTTACCTCCTTTGAGAACTCCACAGAAATCAAATTCATCGTCAGCTCCAGTACACAACTCAGCTTTGGTAACTGAGACCGTCACAGCTTCCTTCCAAACCTCCATCGTAAAGTATAAGCGGTCAATGTTCTTCCCTGCACCACAATTAAGGTATATTACTATTATATATTAAAGTGTACCTGGGAACTGATTCATGCTGCACAAAACGCGGGCGGCCTGAGTCAGAGCCTGGATGCACCATTATAGCCCAGTATATAAACCTGGGCGTTTCAGAGAAAAATGTGATTTAAAAATTTGTCCGGAGACCATAGCAAGAGACGAGACTAGTCCGGCTGGCTGGCTTTTCCCAGAGCCACCACAGAAGATTTACAGGTCTATCCCTATGTAGATACAGGGGAGAGATGTATCAATCACCAGGGCCGGCAAATGCTCGACTAGTCTCGTCTCTCGCTATGTTGCTGGCCAAATCTTTTAACTATTTGCCTGGTTTCTGTATCCTAGCCCCAGTATTGACAAGCCCATGAGGGAAGTAAGGATAGACTGGCAAGGAACCAGGCAAATATTGCTATAGGAGAACCAGGAGGTTGCCAAGGTGGGGCTAATGTTTTTTCCAAAATCCCCATTATTTGGAATGGATTCACCACTGTGGATTTTCCTGCAGATCTGTTGAATTTCTGATATGAGAAGGAAATGGAGAAATATGGTGATGTGATCTGAGAACAAAAAGGGACATATGAACACGCCGCAGACTATAATAAGTAGGCGTCTTATCAGTGAAGACATGGACAGAATGTGTACATTAAACAGACGTATGAATGGATCCTTACTGTTTGCCTAGTCTCACAAATGACTAGTAAGCCAAGCAATGTGGCTACACACAGAGATAGGGGAAGAATAACTAGAGGGTACAACTTGTAGAACTCATACTTGTGAAATAAGATAGAACATGTATCAAATGACGCCTAAATATAAATCCTACATAATTATAGGTTATAAAACAATCGGTCTGATCAGCAAACTTTTCTGTAGAAAGGTGAGCTGTAGCATCACGTGTAGCTGTTAGAGGCAGCCATGGTGCAGAATGTCATTACTAGCCATGGCACTGCTCCATATATCCCAGCATTGGGAACAGTTAAGATAAATGAATAATAATATTCTTATTCTTCTTATTAATAATAATAATAATAATAATAATAATATACAGTATATGGAAAGATTCTGATTCAACAGCAAATACTGGACATACTTGGAATTAGTGTCAGAGAAATATTCACATGTGCGTGCCGGCTCAGCTCACAACCTCCTAGATAAATCACTGGTGGGAAACTGTCATCTGCGGGAGAAAGAAACAGACATTGTATTATGTCACTGTTTAATTTTCTTTTTTGCACCAAGTACATAAAGACATATCTGGAGCTAAATAAAATACATTCAATAGATTTGTGTATCTGGGGTCTTTAGAGTTAAAAAAAAAAACAATAATAATAATAATGATAATAATAATAGTAATCCCCATGTGCCCCCTTCCTTCAGGATTGTAAATATTCTGATAATCCATTTATAATATTCTACAAGGGCTGATTCCTGCCCACAAAACAAGCGCCAATCAACTATAAAGACAATATAAATTTATTGGCGCTCTTCTATTGCCCCATGCATCTACAAAATTGTACAGCCTACATGTTGTCAGCAGCAGATCGCCCCGTGTAGACGACTGAATGGGCCACATAAACAATTCGGTCAGCCGGAGAACGATCATTTTGCTCATCTGTCAGCTGGTTTATCTGCCGGCAAGTTTACGTTTGCTGATTATCAGCTTATATAAATGGGCCTTTTGGATTTGTTCACATTAGTACAATTGGCAATATTGGGCACAGATGTACACAAGCCTTAGTTGCAACTACTTCTTCTAGACTTCAGAATGGCTAGTAAGACAAGCAATGCGACTATACAAAAAAGTAGGGGAAGCATCAAAGCATATCAGGAACACATGGGGCCCAATTCAAACCTTTTACTCCAGAATTCTAGAGTAAAAACCCTTGAAAATTCATAAAATTCTGGCACAACTTGAGGCTGAACTAAAATTTTGCGACCATTTCCATTCTTATGTCATTTTCGCCCATCTACAACAGAGTGGGTAGAGCTGGGGTATACAAAGGCTTGGCAAACCCCATTTGTCAAATTCATGAAATGCGCCTCTTAATAAATCAGCAGTGTCAGACTCCTGTACACCCGCTCATCAAGACCGACTTGAAAAACTCTGGACTTGATGAATCAGGGCCTTAGTCTGCCAGATGTGCCAACCTTGAAAAGACTTGTATTGATTGCCATCCATATAGTGTGACAAATTAGGGCATATGAATGTCATAGAGCAGGGATGTCAAACTCAGAACACACAGAGCGCCAAAATGAAAAACTTGAACAAAGTCGCGGGTCAACCAGTATACAGACTAATGGGCCCCACATAGCCCTCCATACAGAATAATGGGCCCCACATAGCCCTCCATACAGAATAATGGGCCCCACATAGCTCTCCATACCGAATAATGAGCCTCGCATAGCCCTCCATAGAGAATAATTGGCCCCACATAGTCCTCCATACAGAATAATGGGCCTCATATAGCCCTCCATACAGAATAATGGACCCCACATAGCCCTCCATACAGAATAATGGGCTCCACATAGCCCTCCATACAGAATAATAAGCCCCACATAGCATTCCATACAGAATAATGGGCTCCACATAGTCCCCCATACAGAATAATGGGCCCCACATAGCCCTTCATACAGAATAATGGGCCCCACATAGCCCTGCATAGAGAATAATGGGCCCCACATAGCCCTTCATACAGAATAATGGGCCCCACATAGCCCTCCATACAGAATAATGGGCCCCACATAGCCCTCCATACAGAATAATGGGCCCCACATAGCACTCCATACAGAATAATGGGCTCCACATAGTCCTCCATACAGAATAATGGCCCCACATAGTCCTCTATACAGAATAATGGACTCCATATAGTCCTCCATACAGAATAATGGGCTCCACATAGCCCTCCATACAGAATAATGGGCCCCACATATCCCTCCTTACAGAATAATGGGCCCCACATAGCCCTCCATACAGAATAATGGGCCCCACATAGCCCTCCATACAGAATAATGGGCTCCACATAGCACTCCATACAGAATAATGGGCCCCACATAGCCCTCCATACAGAATAATGGGCTCCACATAGCCCTCCATACAGAATAATGGGCCCCACATAGCCCTCCATACAGAATAATGGGCCCCACATAGCCCTGCATAGAGAATAATGAGCCCCACATAGCCCTTCATATAGAATAATGGGCCCCACATAGCCCTCCATACAGAATAATGGGCCCCATATAGCCCTCCATACAGAATAATGGGCCCCACATAGCCCTTCATACAGAATAATGGGCCCCACAAAGCCCTCCATACAGAATAATGGGCCCCACATAGCACTCCATACAGAATAATGGGCTCCACATAGTCCTCCATACAGAATAATGGCCCCACATAGTCCTCTATACAGAATAATGGACTCCATATAGACCTCCATACAGAATAATGGGCTCCACATAGCCCTCCATACAGAATAATGGGCCCACATAGCCCTCCATACAGAATAATGGGCCCCACATAGCCCTCCATACAGAATAATGGGCTCCACATAGCACTCCATACAGAATAATGGGCTCCACATAGCCCTCCATACAGAATAATGGGCTCCACATAGCCCTCCATACAGAATAATGGGCCCCACATAGCCCTCCATACAGAATAATGGGCCCCACATAGCCCTCCATAGAGAATAATGGGCCCCACACAGCCCTGCATAGAGAATAATGGACCCCACATAGACCTTCATACAGAATAATGGACCCCACATAGCCCTCCATACAGAATAATGGGCCCCACATAGCACTCCATACAGAATAATGGACCCCACATAGTCCTCCATACAGAATAATGACTCCACATAGGGTTGGTGGTTCTGGTGTCATGGGTCAAATAAAACCACCCTGCGGGCCAGATTTGGCTCACGGGCCAGAGTTTGACATGTGTGTCATAGAGGGAATTCATTGCTTGGGACTCTCATACTAAAAAGAGTGCATGCCACATGACCTTCATTTGAAGTGGGTTTGCCAACTATGTATACATTTCTGGGCAGTCTGTGTAAATCGGTGAGCTCTCGTATTTTTATTATATAGCAATATTCAGTCATTAGACACTGATAACTATGCAACTCACGTAAAAACTTACGTGCGTTGCATAGTTAAAACGTAATCCATCTTAAAAAGACATTTTTAAACCAAGGCTACCACCCCACCTCCATTGATGATCAGATCATTAGAGCCACAAGGATCACTAGAAGTCAATTACTTCAGTACAGAGAAAAAGAGTAAAATAATCGTGTACCTCAGGTGGTGACCTACAACCCACAGCTTGAGGTACTGAGAAAAACTGCTAAAAATCTTGACCACATCCTACACAAGGATGACCGGCTATAAACAATATTCAAAGACCCTCCCTTGCTATGCTGCAGGCAACCTCCAAATTTAAAAAAACATCATGATCCGAAGTTCAATACCCTCAGAATCACTAAGAGGAACTTTTCCTTGCAATGTGAAGAGCTTCAAAACCTGCATTCAAATAGAGACCAAAGACAGAATACAGATTCCCAACACATAGCAGGACTATAAGATTCCCGGGACATTCACATGTTCCTCTTCCAAAGTGGTGTACTTAATTCTGTGCACTATTTGTCCTATTGGGGGTCTCTATGTGGGAGAAACAGGACAGAAATTGAGAGCAAGGATGAGGTCTCATCGCCACAAGATTACAGATAAAAAAAAAACATGCACCGTTGGCCAAACATTTCAGTGGCCAGGACACAACATCAGCAATATGAAAGTTGTCATATTAAAAGGCAACTTTAAATCACAAAAACATCAAAGGGTTTGGGAATATAAACTGATTGGGGTCTTTGACACCCTTCACACAGGAATAAATCTGTCAGGAGGATTTAGGTCTCACTACAAAATCTGAGGAATCTGCTTCAGAGACAGTGAGGGCACCAGGCCTCTGATCTTACATGGATATTGGGACCATAAAACTTTCACACCACTAATCTAATCCAATTAAGGATTCACTCTCTAAACTCAGTTTGTTTGTTTATTTAAATGTCATTTTATTATGCCATGCCTCTAAAATTTTTGTGCATATATTTGTGTTTCTTCATATACAGTTATATGAAAAAGTTTGGGCACCCCTATTAATCTTAAGCTTAATGTTTTATAAAAATTGGTGTTTTTGCAACAGATATTTCAGTTTGATATATGTAATAACTGTTGGACACAGTAATGTTTCTGCCTTGAAATGAGGTTTATTGTACTAACAGAAAATGTGCAATCTTCATTCAAACAAAATTTGACAGGTGCATAAGTATGGGCACCCTTATCATTTTCTTGTTTTAAATACTCCTACCTACTTTTTACTGACTTACTAAAGTACTTTTTTTGGTTTTGTAACCTCATTGAGCTTTGAACTTCATAGCCAGGTGTATGCAATCATGAGAAAAGCTACTTAAAGTGGCCACTTGCAAGTTGTTCTCCTGTTTGAATCTCCTCTGAAGAGTGGCATCATGGGCTCCTCAAAACAACTGTCAAATGATCTGAAAACAAAGATTATTCAACATAGTTGTTCAGGGGAAGGAAACAAAAAGCTGTCTCAGAGATTTAACCTGTCAGTTTCCACTGTGAGGAACATAGTAAGGAAATGGAAGAACACAGGGACAGTTCTTGTTAAGGCCAGAAGTGGCAGGCCAAGAAAAACATCAGAAAGGCAGAGAAGAAGAATGGTGAGATCAGTCAAGGACAATCCTCAGACCACCTCCAGAGAGCTGCAGCATCAACTTGCTGCAAATGGTGTCACTGTGCATCGGTCAACTATACAACGCACTTTGCACAAGGAGAAGCTGTATGGGAGAGTGATGCGAAAGAAGCCGTTTCTGCAAGCACGCGACAAACAGAGTCGGCTGAGGTATGCAAAAGCACATTTGGAGAAGCCAATTTCTTTTTGGAAGAAGGTCCTGTGGACTGATGAAACCAAGATTGAGTTGTTTGGTCATACAAAAAGGCGTTATGCATGGTGACAAAAAAACACAGCATTCCAAGAAAAACACTTGCTACCCACAGTAAAATTTGGTGGAGGTTCCATCATGCTTTGGGGCTGTGTGGCCAATGCCGGCACCGGGAATCTTGTTAAAGTTGAGGGACGCATGGATTCCACTCAGTATAAGCAGATTCTTGACAATAATGTTCAAGAATCAGTGATAAAGTTGAAGTTACGCAGGGGATGGATCTTTCAGCAAGACAATGATCCAAAACACCGCTCCAAATCTACTCAGGCATTCATGCAGAGGACCAATTACAATGTTCTGAAATGGCCATCCCAGTCCCCAGACCTGAATATCATTGAACATCTGTGGGATAATTTGAAGAGGGCTGTCCATGCTCGGCGACCATCAAACTTAACTGAACTGGAATTGTTTTGTAAAGAGGAATGGTCAAAAATACCTTCATCCAGGATCCAGGAACTCATTGAAAGCTACAGGAAGCGACTAGAGGCTGTTATTTTTGCAAAAGGAGGATCTACTAAATATTAATGTCACTTTTCTGGTGAGGTGCCCATACTTATGCACCTGTCAAATTTAGTTTGAATGCAGATTGCACATTTTCTGTTAGTACAATAAACCTCATTTCAAGGCAGAAACATTACTGTGTCCAATAGTTATTACATATATCAAACTGAAATAGCTGTTGCAAAAACACCAATTTTTATAAAACAATAAGCTTAAGATTAATAGGGGTGCCCAAACTTTTTCATATGACTGTATTTTGTTATACCATGCCTGAGGAAGAGATCTAAGCTGTCTCGAAAGCTTGTTTTGTAACATCATTTATCTTAGTTTTGTTAGCCATTAAAAGGTATCATAACTACAAGATTGCTCTCAGTGGGAAAAACAATTTTTTTTCAAATGGCTAACACGGTACCAAACCCCTTTTTTCCTTTAACTTTCCAAAAGGTGAATGCTGGGAGAAGTCATTGTTGGGCGGTCCGCTCAAATTCTAGGGGTGGAGAGAAGCTCAGTACTATGCAATCATAAAGAGCATAGACTGGACATTGTTACTCACCACACATCTCGTAATACGCTTCCACCTTTGGGGTATCACACAGAACATATTTTGTGCTGCTCTCTACAGTCCCAAATCCAAGAAGGAGCAGCAGAAAGTTAAACATCTCCAGAGTCATAAGATCGTACAAAAGTGACATTCAATATATTATTTGATCTAAACACGAAAGTGTGACTAATGTTCAAGTTCCTCTTTTGTACATTTTCAGTTCCTTTTGTAGAGACTACGCCTCCTACAATACTTTTATTAAGTCTTTAATTTTTGGTTTTAAGGTGCATTTTACGATTTTGAAAGCAATCAAGGGACTATTTAACCCAGAGATTTCTACATGGTGCGTATTCAGCTCCATACCAGGATGCTCACCCCCTATGTGCAGTGTAAGGCCTCGGCCCCACTATCAGTATTCGGTCAGTATTTTTTCTCAGGAGTGGGAGACAAAACCAGGAGTGGGTGATAAATACAGAATTGGTGACTTGTTTCTATTATACCTTTTCTCTGATTATTCCTCACCTGGTTTTGGCTCCCACTCCTGAGAAAAAATACTGACCGAATACTGACCGAATACTGACCGAATACTGATAGTGGGGCCGTGGTCTAAGGTTTGCCCACAGTCCGTGCCAGGAAAGCTCTCAGCAGATACGCCAAACCTAGCCCCCAGTAGAAGCAAGAGTGTGCGACACCAGACTTTGTATATGAAAGACATTGTGCCCAAACAGTGAGCAACAAAATGTATCTGCAGGACATACGGGACTTATTGCATTGTGGTCATGGCCGACATACAGCAACAACGCTGGATTTCTTTGTGACCACATTCATTATCATTAGTTTAGACAAGCCACCTATATGACCTGTACCTCTGTCTCAGATTACTAATGCAATTTTTTTCTCTTGGATTTAATTTATATAAATTGTGCACAATTTCTTTTCATGCTGTATTTGGAGCCATTACCCTGTAGATCATATGAGTCAAACTCCGGCCCGTGGGCCAAATCTGGCCTGCAGGGTGGTTCTGTTTGACCCGCGACACAAAAACTGCCACCCTTATGTGGGGCCATTATTCTATATGGAGGACCATGTGGGGTCCATTATTCTGTATGGAGGACTATGTGGGGCCATTATACTGTTTGGAGCACTATGTGGTGGCCGTTATTTTATATGGAGGACGATGTGGGGCCCATTATTCTGTATGGAGGACTACGTGGGGCCCATTATTCTGTATGGAGGACTATGTGGGGCCCATTATACTGTATGAAGCACTATGTGGGGGCCATTATTCTGTATGGAGGACTATGTGGGGCCCATTATTCTGTATGGAGGACTATGTGGGGCCCATTATTCTGTATGGAGGACTATGTGGGGCCCATTATTCTGTATAGAGGACTATGTGGGGCCCATTATTCGGTATTTAGGACTATGTGGGGCCCATTATTCTGTATGGAGGACTATGTGGGGCCCATTCTTCTGCATGGAGGACTATGTGGGGCCATTACTCTGCATGGACGACTATGTGGGGCCATTATTCTGTATGGAGGACTATGTGGGGCCCGTTATTCTGTATGGAGGATTATGTGGGGCCATTATTCTGTATGGAGGACTACGTGGGGCCATTATTCTGTATGGAGGACTATGTGTGGCCATTATTTTATATGGAGGACTATGTGGAGCCATTATTCTGTAAAGAGGACTATGTGGGGCCATTATTTTATATGGAGGACTATGTGGGGCCATTACTCTGTATAGAGGACTATGTGGGGTCCATTATTCTGTATGGAGGTCTATGTGGGGCCATTATTCTATATGGAGGACTATGTGGGGCCCATTATTCTGTATAGAGGACTATGTGGGGCCCGTTATTCTGTATGGAAGACTATGTGGGGCCTGTTATTCTGTATGGAGGACTATGTGGAGCCATTATTCTGTATGGAAGATTATGTGGGGCCCATTATTCTGTATGGAGGACTATATGGGGCCCGTTATTCTCTATGGAGGTCTATGTGGGGCCCATTATTCTGTATGGAGGACTATGTGGGGTCCATTATTCTGTATGGAGGACTATGTGGGGCCCATTATTTTGTGTACTGGTTGGCCCACGACTTTGTCCAAGTTTTTCATTTTGGCCCTCTGTGTTTTAAGTTTGACATCTCTGCTGTAGATCAAAACCAAGAAGGCTTGTAGGATGGAAAACTGATGTTAAAAGGATATATTTATTCTTAACACATCCCCATAGACCCGAATTTAAAAGTCTGATCCACAAAAACAGGTGAGAAAAGAACATAAACTGAGAACGGACATATGGATCTTAAAAACAAAAACGGATTTGTGGTTTCATGAAGCTAAGGCTATGTTTCTACGATGAGCTTTTGGTGCATTTTTGAAGCTGCATATTTTTGCTGCTTCAAAAATGCAGCATCTTAAAGTACCAGCACAGCGAGGGGATTTATAGAACTCTCATGCCAGCTGCACTTTTTTTTACCCAGCATAAACTGACCTGCGGTGCTTGTTTGAAATCTGCAACATATCAATTTCTCTTGTGGGTACGCTGAGTTCTCTGTGCGGATTTTCCCCATAGATTTGCATTAGGTGCGGAAGTTCCGCAGGTAAAAAAAAGCACATGAGTTGTAAGTGTGCGGCGGAAACGCATCAAAAACACATGAATTCTGCACTTAGGTATATCAATAAAGTTGTCAAAGCCAAATACCAGGACGTTTCAAAAACAAAGCAGCTTTACTTAACCCCTTTACCCCCAAAGGCTGTTAGCACGTTAATGACCAGGTCAATTTTTACAATTCTGACGATTGTCACTTTATGAGGTAATAACCCTGGAATGCTTCAACGGATGCCAATTATGCAGAAATTGTTTTTTTCATGACATATTGTACTTAATGATAGTGGTAAAATGTCTTCAATATTACTTGCGTTACTTTGTGAAAAAAATTTGTGAAATTTGATGAAAATTTTGCAATTTTCAAACTTTGAATTTTCATGCCCTTAAATCAGAGAGATACAGTACAGACCACAAGTTTGGACACACCTTCTCATTTAAAGATTTTTCTGTATTTTCATGACTATGAAAATTGTACATTCACACTGAAGGCATCAAAACTATGAATTAACACATGTGGAATTATATACTTAACAAAAAAGTGTGAAACAACTGAAAATATGTCTTATATTCTAGGTTCTTCAAAGTAGCCACCTTTTGCTTTGATGACTGCTTTGCACACTCTTGGCATTCTCTTGACGAGCTTCAAGAGGTAGTCACCGGAAATGGTTTTCACTTCACAGGTGTGCCCTGTCAGATTTAATAAGTGGGATTTCTTGCCTTATAAATGGGGTTGGGACCATCAGTTGTGTTGTGCAGAAGTCTGGTGGATACACAGCTGATAGTCCTACTGAATAGACTTAGAATTTGTATTATGGCAAGAAAAAAGCAGCTAAGTAAAGAAAAACGAGTGGTCATCATTACTTTAAGAAATGAAGGCCAGTCAGTGCAAAAAATTGGGAAAACTTTGAAAGTGTCCCCAAGTGCAGTTGCAAAAACCATCAAGCGCTACAAAGAAACTGGCTCACATGAGGACCACCCCAGGAAAGGAAGACCAAGAGTCACCTCTGCTTCTGAGGATAAGTTTATCCGAGTCACCAGCCTCAGAAATCGCAGGTTAACAGCAGCTCAGATTAGAGACCAGGTCAATGCCACACAGAGTTCTAGCAGCAGACACATCTCTTCAACAACTGTTAAGAGGAGACTTTGTGCAGCAGGCCTTCATGGTAAAATAGCTGCTAGGAAACCACTGCTAAGGACAGGCAACAAGCAGAAGAGACTTGTTTGGGCTAAAGAACACAAGGAATGGACATTAGCCGAGTGGAAATCTGTGCTTTGGTCTGATGAGTCCAAATTTGAGATCTTTGGTTCCAACCACCGCGTCTTTGTGTGACGCAGAAAAGGTGAACGGATGGACTCTACATGCCTGGTTCCCACCGTGAAGCATGGACGAGGAGGTGTGATGGTGTGGGGGTGCTTTGCTGGTGACACTGTTGGGGATTTATTCAAAATTGAAGGCATACTGAACCAGCATGGTTACCACAGCATCTTGCAGCGGCATGCTATTCCATCCGGTTTGCGTTTAGTTGGACCATCATTTATTTTTCAACAGAACAATGACCCCAAACACACCTCCAGGCTGTGTAAGGGCTATTTGACCAAGAAGGAGAGTGATGGCGTGCTACGCCAGACGACCTGGCCTCCACAGTCACCAGACCTGAACCCAATCGAGATGGTTTGGGGTGAGCTGGACCGCAGAGTGAAGGCAAAAGGGCCAACAAGTGCTAAGCATCTCTGGGAACTCCTTCAAGATTGTTGGAAGACCATTTCCAGTGACTACCTCTTGAAGCTCATCAAGAGAATGCCAAGAGTGTGCAAAGCAGTCATCAAAGCAAAAGGTGGCTACTTTGAAGAACCTAGAATATAAGACATATTTTCAGTTGTTTCACACTTTTTTGTTAAGTATATAATTCCACATGTGTTAATTCATAGTTTTGATGCCTTCAGTGTGAATGTACAATTTTCATAGTCATGAAAATACAGAAAAATCTTTAAATGAGAAGGTGTTTCCAAACTTTTGGTCTGTACTGTATGTCACACAAAATAGTTAATAAATAACATTTCCCATATGTATACTTTACATCAGCACAATTTAGGAACCAATTTTTTTTTGTTAGGAAGTTCTAAGGGTTAAAAGTTGACCAGCGATTTCTCATTTTTCCAACAAAATTTACAGAACCATTTTTTTAGGGACCACATACATCATATTTGAAGTCACTTTGAGGGGCCTTTAGAACAGAAAATACCCAAAGGTGACACCATTCTAAAAAATGCACCATACCATTGCCCTTAAACTGAATGACTTGGGTCAAACGTTTGGGATATCCTTCCACAAGCTTCTCACAATAGTTGGCCGGAATTTGGGCCCATTCCTCCTGACAAAACTGGTGTAACTGATCCAGGTTTGTAGGTCGCCTTGCTCGCACCTGTCTTTTCAGCTTTGCCCATAAATTTTCAATAGGATTGAGATCAGGGCTTTGTTATCCTTAAGCCACTTTGTTACCATTTTGGCCGTATGCTTTGGGTCATTGTCCATTTGGTAGACCCATTTCCGCCCAAGCTTTAACTTCCTGGCTGATGTCTTGAGATGTTGTTTCAGTATTGCCACATAATCTTCTTTTCTCATGATACCACCTATTTTTTGAAGCGCACCAGTCCCTCCTGCAGCAAACATGACACACAACATGATGCTGCCACCCCTGTGTTTCACAGTTGGGATGGTGTTTTTAAGCTTCCAAACTTCTCCCTTTTTTCTCCAAATGTAACGATGGTCATTTATACCCAAAAAGTTACATTTTAATTTCATCAGACCACAGGACATTTCCCCCAAAATTAAGGTCTTTGTTCCTGTGTGCATTTGCAAACATTGATCTGGCTTTTTTATGTTTCTTTTGGAGTAATTGCTTCTTCCTGGCAGAGTGGCCTTTCAGCCCATGTTGATACAGTACTCGTTTCACTGTGGATATTGACACAATCTTACCAGCTTCCACCTTCATCTTCACAAGGTCTTTTGCTTTTGTCCTTGGGTTAATATGCACATGTCGGACCAAATCACGTTCATCTCTGGGACAAAGAAGCCATCTCCTTCCTGAGCAGTATAATGGCTGGACATTCCCATCTTGTTTGTACTTGCTTATAATTGTTTGAATAGATGAACGAGGCACCTTCAGGTATCTTGAAATTGTACCCAAGGATGAGCCAGGTTTGTGCAAGTCTACAATTCTCTTCCTGATATCTTGGCTGATTTCTTTAGAGTTTCCCATGATGCTACACAAAGAAGCAGTGTGTTTCAGGTGTGCATTAAAATACATCCACAGGTGTGTCTTTAATTAACTCAGATGTTGCAAAAAAAAGAAGTTTCCAAACACGACATCATCATATGGGAGGTCCAGAATTGTTTAAAGGCATAGTAATATTAGTGTATGTAAACTTTTGACTTTGCAGTAAGTAATAAAAATGACTTAAAACATTCTCTCTCTTTCTCTCTTTATTCTGGCATTTGGCAAATATTAAAAATTATGGTAATCCTGAGGGGCGTGGCCTGGCCAGACATGTGAGTGGAAGTGTGCTAGAAGAGCTCCTGGGATAACTAGCCTGCCGGAGGATCCACTGGGCCCCTAACTTCATAAAAAGTGGTGTTACCCCTTCTATACTCATACTAGCACTTACCGGTGTGCATAGGAGGAGCGATCATGGCCGGAGGAGCAGCAGCAAGATGACGGGGAGCAGCAGCAGGAGGGAATGGAAGCATCCAAGATGGCACAGGCTCCTCTGCAGCAGGTACCAGAACAGGGAAGTCAGTGGCTGCAGGCACAGCACTGAGGCTGGCTGGCTTCGCTAGAAATCTAGATACAGGAGCCTGCACTGCCAATGAGGCACAGACACAAATCACTGAGGTGTCTAATCATTTCTGTGCTCTCAGAGGAATTCAATAACACTGCTGATAATGACTGTGCCCTGCAGCCTCAGCAAGAAATTACTGCTTCCCATCATAATACAGCTCAGCACAATGAGCCTACAATAAAAGATGTGTTTATGGTTGTAACACAGTATGGATCTGCTTTAGCCTCACTTAGCAGTCAGATGGGAGAGATTAAAGAGAAACTTTCTTTTATGAGGCAAGGGCTACAAAAGGTTAACGACTGCACTACAGCAGCAGAGGGCAGAATCAGTGATCTGGAGGATTAACAGTCTCAGATATCACAGGACAGCCAGAGACATGACAAACAAATAATCGCCCTGTTAGCTAAAACAGATGATTTGGAGAACAGATTCAGGCAAAATAATATAAGTGATTGGTGTCCCTGAAAAAACTGAGAGCAATAATCTGAAAGAGTACTTTGAGACATGGTTACTTCCTCTGTTTGGGACTGATTGCCTGTCTGCCCTCTTTGCTGTGGAAAGGGCGCACAGGGTGCCAACCCGGCCATTGCCACCAGGGGCTCCTCCACGTCCAGTATTAATAAAGCTGCTGCACTACAAAGACAGAGATGAAATCCTTAAGGCTGCCCGTGATAAAGGGGACATTTCTATTAACGGCCAAAGAATTTCCTTTTTTCTGGATTTCTCCATTGAAGTTTCAAAACGTAGGGTGCAGCTTATTGATGTAAAACGAAGACTGCGTAGTCTGCAAACCTCATACTCCATGATTTACCCTGCGAAACTTAGAGTGGCGGCTGTGGGAGAGACTTTCTTTTTTGAACATCCGAAAGACGCACTCCGTTGGATTGATCTGAATGAGCAGAGGATCCGTCAAAACCAGTAAGTTTGAACCTGGATAATTAAAGATATATACCATCGGAGTTTCCCGATTGAATATTGGGGTCATATCTTTTACTGCCTAGCCCACGGCCCAGTGGACACAACTATCCTGAGCTATATCCGAATATTGCTGGCCCCCAGGAAGTGTTTAACCTTTTTCGTTTTAGGTTGATTGTTCGCTTGCCTTGTATACGGCTACAGGACGGACTGGTGCCTTTCTTCATCCAGATTGAATGGATTAATGTTCACTTGTTTAAATGTTTGTGGGTTTTTTGTTTCTATAACTTGTTGTCTGGTTCTGCAAATACTAGCGGTCAAGCCGACTAAGTGGAAATACTGTAAAAAGGGTTATAAAAGGGAGGAAAAAGGCAAGATACCTTACAAGTCACCTGTATTTTTCAATCCCTATATACCTAGATACAATGGCTGATAAAGTAAAATTCCTCTCATGGAATGTCAGAGGTCTGGGGGACTCCTTAAAGAGAGCGGCGGTCAGGGAACATATCCAGGATCACTGGCCTGCAGTGGTGTGTCTGCAGGAAACGCTGTTTGGGAAAAACAGTGTTGTGGACATGAAATATTCCTGGATAGGCCACAGCTTCCACTCTACCTTCTCCACATATTCTAGGGGGGTTAGCATCCTAGGACATAGGACTATCCCTTTTGAATTAATTGATTCCAAGATAGATGGAGAAGGCAGATTTGTGGGCATCCACTGTAAAATATTCACAAAAGAAATTCTACTTGTGGCAGTCTATGTTCCTCCTCCATATAACAACATTACTTTGAAAAATGTTGCTTCACTAATGAATAAGATACCGGAAGTTCCAGTCCTTTGAATGGGAGATTTCAATAATGTTGTTCATCCATATTGGGATAGATATAAATCAGACACTGCTACAAAACTGCCCCCATAACTAAGTTTGAGGAAATACTATCAGAACTATCATTAGTGGACATATGGCGTCTCAAATATCCTAACACTAGACAATTTTCTTGCTGTTCTAAGACACGTAAAACATTATCGCGTATTGATATGGTATTGGGCACAGAACATATTTCCACCTTGGTAAGAACAGTGGAATATTTACCCAGAGCGCTATCACATCATTCACCCTTGCTGTCTACTCTTTGTTTTTCACCCAGGCGGCTGGATTCTCTGACTATGTGGGCCATGAACCCCTTCTGGCATCAAATTATAGATTTTACACTGATCACATCTACCTTAGAACATTATTTTAAGAAAAACGACAAATGAGTGTCGCAAAACACATTATGGAATGCCTGAAAGCATGCTTACGAGGAGTCTTAATACAGGCCATTAACAGATCCATAACTAAGACAAAACAGTTCGGGAAGTTTTCACGGGATAGAGTTAGATCTACAGAAGAGAAATTTATATTAACCGGTGTAAACCAGGACCTGATGGAGTGGGGAGAGGCACAAGAAGCGTCATCACACATATCAAAGGAAAAGCTAAAAGCAAACGCATGTTTGCCCAGACACACTTCTTTGAGGAGGGGGAGAAGGCAGGACACTTATTGGCCGTGATAGCCAGAGCCCAGATGGGGAATTATTTCATTGGTGCTTTGAAGGACAGGGAAGGAGCGGTAGTAAACCAGACTGACCAGATCTCAAACACTCTGATAGAATTTTATAAAGATCTCTATACATCCAAACTGCAATTTAATAGAGAACAGATTTTATCCTACTTGAGGGAAATAAAACTACCGACATTCAGCAGTAAAGATCAAGAATTATTAAATAGACCACTACAGCTGGAGGAGTTACAAATGGCAGTAGCCTCTATGGCTAATAACAAATCGCCAGGACTAGACGGGCTTCCCACAGAAACACTAAATTACTGGAGCACCTACCACGAGAGAGGGGATCCGCCCTTCCAGGACAGGAAACCTACAGAGTAAAAGGGCAGCGCCTCTCCACCACCTCAGTTGTTTACAGAGCATGAGAGGACACTACTTAATAGTTATATATCCCATGATTTTTCCTTCTACACACCATGTGAATCAAACACCATGAAGGAAAAGAAGTGATCAACTTCTACCAGTGATGGGAGGGAATATAAGGGTGCTGTCATGGGTTCAGGAAAAACGCATTACCGGTAAGTAATTTAGTGTTATCCTATCACCCATTACAGCACCTACAACGAGAGATTTACAGAGAAAAAATTCTAAAGTTAGGGTGGGACCACAGCCTGTAGAACAGTTTTCCTAAAGGAAAGGACAGCAGAAGATCCCAGATCAAGCCTATAGTGTCTATAGAAGGTGCAAGGTGAAGACTGAATGCAACCCTACATGATGCTTGATGGGGACATCCGCTTTCATATTGTTCTGTCATGGATTCCCCGGTTTAGCACAGAAAGTAGGGTGCATAATTTCCTGACTTTTATGGAAATTGGAAGCTATCTTCGGAAGATAAAGTAGCTCCCGAACCGACCCATCTTCTAGGATCTGTATAAACAAAGGATTAACCGAAAAAACTTGAATGTCACTAACTTACCATGCTGAAGTCAGGGCCATCGGGATAATAGTCTTTAATGTGAAGACCCTGAATCCATGGGTTCAAGCGAAGGCTTGTTACAGCCGTAAGCACTGGATTCACATCCCAGGGTGCCATCTTTGGACTGAAAATGGGCCTAGATCCAAAGCTCACTTTCACAATCCTTGTTTATTCAATGAAGGTTGGACACTGTTACAGTAGTCTACGGCTAAAAAGGTCCACTTGCAATTTTCTTCCTCTTTATATGAGGTGCTGTTAAAGATAAAAGGTGAGACTTTGCCATCTGAACTGATTAGACATAAGTGTCATTAGGGATCTTGGCAGAGTTCCGCCATAATGGATTATGTAAGATAAAGCTACTCTGTTGTATGACAAGACCTTTACATGGTGACCATGTATAGATGAATGGAGCTTTCTTATACACTGCCTAAAGCTTCTTTAGGTTAGAGGAACCGGGTCTTTAGAGGCAGCCCCCGGGTGTGTACCCGTGACCATGCTACTACTGGAATGTAGGAGATTAGAGTTATTAACAGCAATTGTCTTGATTAGAGTTGTGGCCAGACTGCTTATTCATTTTGACATATAGCAGGAATCCTTATTCTACCTTGGGAGACCACAACGCTTACTCACAGCCCAGTGAGTTCTGCAGCACTCGATGGATCTGCCCAAAATCCCAAAATAGTTGAGGTAAACTATTGTCCATTCAATCTTGGATCTCCAAACACAGACAGCCACCTCATGCTCTCTCTTGATCCCACCTGCTAACACTTTCGCTGCTCCTCCTCACGGCTGGAGATATCTCTCCAAATCCTGGTCCTCCTCGCCATATCCCCACAGTTACTTCTACCTCCTATCCACGACCTTCCACAAACTGTCGCAACCCTTCTAACCTCATACCCATCCAACTAATCCCCACTTCCTTAGCTGCTCTAACAGGAGCTCTATGGAACGCTCGCTCCGTCTGCAACAAATTTTCCTACATCCACGACCTTTTCATTACTAACAAACTTTCCTTCCTCGCCATTACCGAAACCTGGCTCACCCCCTCTGACACAGCCTCCCCAGCTGCACTTTCATATTGCGGATTCCACCTTTCCCACACCCCCCGCCCCAATGGCAAACATGGCAGAGGCGTAGGTTTTCTCCTGTCAGATACCTGCGCTTTCACCCAAATATCACTGCCACCCTCTGTTACACTCCCCTCTTTTGAGGTGCACTGTGTGCGCATCTTTTCCCCCTCTGACCTCCAACTGGCCGTCATTTACCGACCCCCAGGGCTAGCCACCACTTTCTTAGACCACTTCACCACCTGGCTGCTTCACTTCCTTTTCACTAACATCCCCACTATCATAATGGGTGACTTCAACATCCCCATTGACACTTCCCACTCGTTTGTCTCTAAGCTCCTATCCCTCACTTCCTCCTTCGGCCTTGCTCAATGGTCTTCGGCAGCTACTCATAAAGATGGCCACACACTGGACCTCATCTTCACCCGCCTCTGTTCCCTATCTAACCTCTCTAACTCACCCCTCCCTCTCTCTGACCATAACCTCCTCACATTCTCTACCCTCTCCTCTCCAAGTGCACAATCCCCACTCCACAAACTTACACACGCTCGCAGAAACCTCAAACACCTTGACCTACACTCACTCTCTGAATCCCTTCTCCCTCTTACAGACATAAATTCCTTACACAATGCAGATGTTGCTGCCGCTTCATATAACACCACAATAGCCGCAGCTCTCGACTCGATCGCCCCTCTCACACATACCAAATCTCGCAAAATCAACAGACAACCCTGGCACACCAAACTTACTAAAGAACTGCGACGGTCCTCCAGGGTTGCGGAGAGGAGATGGACAAGGTCTCACTCCATCGAGCACTTCATCGCATTCAAACAATCCCTCACTATCTTCAAGTCTGCGCTCACTACAGCAAAACAAACCTACTTCTCATCTCTCATATCCTCCCTGTCTCACAACCCTAAACAGCTATTTAACACTTTGAATTCTCTCCTTCGTCCCCCAGCACCTCCTCCCTCTTCTCTCATCTCAGCCGAAGACTTTGCCTCATTCTTCAAGCAGAAGATTGACACCATCAGACAAAGCTTTTGCCTAAAGCCCGCACAACCCCTCCTCATATCTACTCAACCTTCCTCCTCCAAACCCCACTTCTCCACCATTACAGAAGGTCAATTCTCCTCTTTACTCTCCAAATCACACCTCACCACCTGCGAACTTGACCCAATCCCATCCCACCTCATCCCTAACCTTACCACAGTCTTCATCCCAACCCTAACCCACCTCTTCAACCTGTCACTAACAACCGGTGTCTTCCCCTCATTTTTCAAACATGCCGCAATCACACCCATCCTCAAAAAGCCCTCCCTTGACCCATCCTCTCTGACTAGTTACCGCCCCATATCACTTCTCCCCTTTGCCTCAAAACTACTAGAACAACATGTCCACCTTGAACTGTCCTCCCACCTCTCCTCCTGTTCCCTCTTCAACCGCCTGCAATCTGGCTTCCGACCGCATCACTCGACTGAAACTTCCCTGACTAAAGTCACCAATGACCTATTAACTGCCAAATCCAAGCGACACTACTCCATCCTCCTCCTTCTGGACCTGTCATCCGCCTTCGACACAGTGGACCATTCCCTCTTACTACAGATTCTCTCATCTCTTGGCATCACAGACTTGGCGCTATCTTGGATCTCCTCATACTTAACAGACAGGACATTCAGCGTCTCCCACTCACGCACCACCTCCTCATCTCGCCCCCTATCTGTTGGTGTCCCCCAAGGTTCAGTTCTAGGACCTCTGCTCTTCTCCATCTACACCTTTGGCCTGGGACAGCTCATAGAGTCTCACGGCTTTCAGTATCACCTCTATGCTGATGACACACAGATCTACCTCTCTGGACCCGATATCTCCTCCCTACTAACCAAAATCCCACAATGTCTGTCCGTCATCTCATCCTTCTTCTCTGCCAGATTTCTAAAACTCAACATGGATAAAACAGAGTTCATCATCTTTCCACCCTCTCATTCATATCCCCCATCTGACCTATCCATCAACATCAATGGCTGTTCACTCTCCCCAGTCCCACAAGCTCGCTGCCTTGGGGTAACCCTGGATTCTGATCTCTCCTTCAAACCACATATCCAAGCCCTTTCCACTTCCTGCCGACTCCAACTCAAAAATATCTCCCGGATCCGTGCATTCCTCAGCAAAGACTCTGCAAAAACACTAGTACATGCCCTCATCATCTCCCGCCTCGACTACTGCAACATCCTGCTCTGTGGCCTCCCTTCCAACACTCTTGCACCCCTGCAATCTATCCTAAACTCTGCAGCTCGACTAATCCACCTGTCCCCCCGCTATTCCCCAGCCTCCCCCCTCTGTCAATCCCTTCACTGGCTCCCCATAGCCCAGAGAATCCAGTTCAAAACCCTAACCACGGCATACAAAGCCATCCACAAACTGTCTCCTCCATACATCTGTGACCTAGTCTCCTAGTACTTAACTGCACGCAACCTCCGATCCTCACGAGATCTCTTTCTCTACTCCCCTCTTATCTCCTTTTCCCACAATCGCATACAAGATTTCTCCCGTGCATCACCCCTACTCTGGAACTCTGTACCCCAACACATCAGACTCTCGCCTACCATGGAAGCCTACAAAAGAAACCTGAAGACCTACCTCTTCCGACAAGCCTACAACCTGCAGTAACCAACCCTCCACCACATTACTGCATGACCTCCTCTACCCTCACTAGTGTTGAGCCACCCCCGTAGTGTTCGAGTTCGGTTCGGTTCGTCGAACACCCGTGTGTTCGCCGAACGGTTCGTCGAACTGTTCGTCGAACACCTTCGAACACCGTTAAAACCAATGGCAGGCAAACAAAAACACATAGAAACACATAGAAAACACCTTCAAAGGTGTCCAAAAGCTGACAAACTGCTCAGAAGACACAACTAACACATGGAAAAGTGACAAGTACATATAGTCATGCGAAAAGAAAAGAGGTGGAGGAGTAAAAGGAGGGGGAGACACAGATATAGGCATGTCATGCCCTTCTAAAATCCAAAAAGTGAGAAGCCGACACGTTCAGTCCGCTCCTGCCCGTGCCACCTCCGTGTCGCCGGGTTTGTGCCAGAGCCGCGGTGAACCCTGATGGCCAGCCCCAATCTCCCAATACTGGTGCCTGTCCGCTGGTGGGTCGAGCGAGCCCCCCTGTGGTGGAGGCAGCTCTAAGCTTTTTAATTTAAATTGTCTCTCTAATTTGAATGAATACACTTTAAATCCATTTACAAGGATCTATTGGAGGGCAAGTCTCATGCCAGCAGCCGCGTAATTCCAGCTCCAGTAGCGTCCACTAAAGCTGCTGCAGTTAAAAAGCTTTTATAAGGATCGAGCTCGGCTGTCCACCGCAAGGCATCCTACTGCCAGTCCCAGCCCCTATGCCTTGGGGTGCCTCCTGATGCTCTTCACTGAGTATCCCGTGGTCCCGAAGCATTTCCTTTGAAAAAATGAAGTGTCCAAACTACAGGTGGTGGAGCTTGCTTAACAGCCGGGATAATCCGCTGACTAGCAGACACTGCTACTAGGCACAAAGTATTTCCTGGGCTAGATGCAGTTAAAAATTTGTAATTAGATACTCTCGTTGGATGCTGAGAAAGCATTCCATAGAGTCTCCTGGCACGCCATATATGATTCTCTTAAAAAGCTTGGGGTAGGGGTCTAGGGAACCCTTTTATAGCCAAAATCACGGCCCTGTATCACAATACGTCACCTAGGCTGAAGATAAATGGAACTGTAGCACCCTGAGGGCTCGGTTGCTACAGAGGTATTGCACCTCACCCAGAGGTGTGATATCTCACTCTCAGGTAAGGATGGAGTGTGGATCAGGACCCGACACCTGCATGCATTACACCACATTGCCGTGGGGCAGGGCGACCAATATGTCCCTGAGATGGGCACGACAGTCCCTGTCCCTGGCTGGAGTGGGGGGAGGGAACACTGAGGAAGGGGAACCCTGTAGTGCAGGAGCAGGGAGGAAGCAGTTCCTGGGTGCATTGAGAAGGGAGTATAAAAGGTGGACACCCTCCTAGTTCAGTGCAGAGAAGTCTGAGCAGAAGTGGCAGGGAGCAGGGGCTCTGCATGAGCTCTGCTCCGGAGGCGGGCCTAGTAACAGAGGCCCAGGCCTGGAAGAGGGAGAAGGAAGGAAGAGGAGCGGAGAAGGCTCCAGGAACGAGGAATGAAGGGATCCCAGGGGTGCGGACGGGCGAGTCGCCACCGCACGCCCGAATCCACCTGCGTGGAGGGGTCAGGCCAAAGGGGGAGACCGGTCCCCGAAACTAGTGGAGGCAGGAAACGACCCTCAGCTAGAAACCGGAGGCTGTGACATTTTATGTGGCGCAGCCCCTCGCTACACCCGCTAGGAAGGCACCACAAAGGGTCAGGGAAACTGGCGCCAAGTTTACCAAGAGGAGGCCCGAGGCAGCCGGACAGAAGGGTTGGTAAGAAAGGTCAGACAAAGGACACACAAAGGGGGTCCTGTGAAGCGCTCCAAAGTTATCTGCGAGTTGTCTGAGCCCCTCACCTGGTGAGCACAGTACGACGTGGGCAGCCGTTACCTGCAGACGTGGTCTGGATAATAAGAACTGTGAGTAAAGGCCCTGGACTGCATCACTGACTCCGTGTCGTTACTGCTGCTGCCCTGCACCATCACCCCCATCCTCCGCATACACTGCCCTGAGGCTATACTCCTCCCGTGGGGAGTTATGCTACGCTCTGCTGCACCCACAACACCAGCCTCAGCGGTCTGCCCTGCAGCGGCGGTTCACTCTGACCGCAATCCACGGGTGGCGTAGTCGGACATTTAAACATCAAAACCACATAAATAGTTCCGCCACTGGTTTGACCACCCTGAGCCACGGAACCGGGTCGCCGCCACGAAGACTACAACCACCAGTATCCACCAAAAAGGGTCCGGCTCCGGGTGTCCCAAGGCCCAGGGGGTGCATCAGAACATTTTCATCACCTTTCACAATCACCAATGGGACAAGGCAGGGATGTCCTCTGTCCCCTCTCTTATACATCCTAGTGACGGAGCACCTGCTCTCATCAATTCGCCATAACCCCAATATTAGGTGGATTGAGGTGGGAGGCACCGAGTACAAGTGCTCTCTATTTGCTGATGATGTCCTAGTATATATCACTCAATCACATATATCCATCCATGCTGTTATGGCTGAAATAGATCACTTTGTTACAATTTACAATTTTAAAATCAATGCAGCGAAGTCTGAGGCCCTCGATGTCTCCCTCCCCAAATCCATATAGGATTCCATCCAGTCCAACTTTCCCTTTGCCTGGCCCTCACAGGGTATCAAATACTTAGGAATTCCTATTCATAGAGACCTCTCCCATCTATGTTATCTTAATTTTGGGCCCTTTATTGAACAACTCCATACAGACGACGGTTGGCAAGTTAGAACTGTAAGATTCACTATGTGAACCACTGGTGTTTTGTGGAAAAGCACATGTACACTGTGTTCCAAATTATTATGCAAAAAGTGTTTAGGAGTGATAAGGGAAGAATTTGTTTGTTTGTCAGTTAAACTCATTGATGGTGATGTGTGTCAGGGCTCTTTATATCACTGTAAGCAATTGCAGACACCTGTGCTAATTAGTTTGGCAGGTGTGTCCAATGAAAGGCAAGACTACTTAAGAAGGCTGTCTCACATTATTAAGCAGCCTACATTTTCTGCCAAAATGGGAAAGAAAAAGGATGTGTCGGCTGCTGAGAAGCAACAAATTGTGGAGTGTTTAGGTCAAGGCATGACTACAATCAACATTGTGCGATGATCAGGATGAAGTGTCTTGGCAATCAAGAAGTATGTAGCTGATTCACAGTACACACGTGTGCGTGCTGATAAGGGCAAATTGAGGACTCTTTCCTACAGGCAATTACGTCAGGTTAAAAGAGCAGCGGCAAAAAAGCCTTGTCATAGCAGCAGACAAGTTTTTGAAGCTGCTGGTGCCTCCAACGTCCCCCGAACAACAAGATGCAGGGTCCTTCAGAGGTTTGCAGCTGTGCATACGCCATCCTGTCGACCTCCTCTATCCACTTCACACAAGCAGAAACGGCTCCAGTGGGCCAAACATTACATGAAGACTGATTTCAAAACTGTTTTGTTCATGGATGAGTGCCGTGCAGCGCTCGATGGTCCAGATGGATGGAGTGGAGGATGGCTGGTTGATGGACACCCCACGCAAACACGGCTACAGCGCCAACAAGGAGGAGGTGGAGTAATGTTTTGGGCTGGAATCATGGGGAGAGAGATTGTCGGCCCCTTTAGGATCCCTGAAGGCGCTAAAGATGAACTCCATAATGTATGTGGATTTTCTCAAACAGCACTTCCTGCCATGGTTCAAGAAGAAGAACAGTGTATTTCACAGCAAGATCATTTTTTTGCATGATAATGCACCATCTCATGCTGCACATAAAACATCTGCATCTCTGGCTGATATGGGCATAAAAGGGGACAAACTTATGGTGTGACCCCCATGCTCCCCTGACCTCTACCCCATTCAGAACCTCTGGAGCATCATCAAAAGGAGTGTCTATGATGGCGGGAGGCAGTTCACATCTAAGCAACAGCTCTGGGAGGGTATTCTGTCCTCATGCAAAACAATTGAAGCAGAAATCATCCAAAACCTGACAAATTCAATGGACGAGAGAGTTCAGAAGCTCCTTTCGAACAAGGGGTCCTATGTGAAAATGTAACATCACCTAGAATAAAGTTTTGAGTTGAAAACTGTTTGATTTCAGTTTCTAAAAACCTGCTAATGCTTATAATTTCAAAAATGACCATTTTTTTGGTCTTTATTAAAATGAAAAGGTTGATCGAAAAGTTTGGGGGATCTAAGAGTGTGGCAACCCAGTAGTCATGATTACTTCGAATTCTGACAATATGAGGGTCATGTTGCAGGTAGTGCAGCAAGAAGGCACTTATGTGTCTTGCGCATCTCGGAGCCCCAAAATTATTTTCCGGGCTAGATGCAGCTAAAAATTATTATTAATTTTAAATCTGGTGGAGCTTAGTATAGATGGCCTAATAGGATCAGTGCTGCACACTGCTACAAAGCACAAATTATTTTCCAGTCAAGATACAGATAAACATGATTTGTAATTTTAAATCTGGTGGAGCTTATTATAGATGGCCTAATAGAATCAGTGCTGCACACTGCTACAAAGCCCAAATTATTTTCCAGCCAAGATACAGATAAACATGATTAGTAATTTGAAAGCTTAAAACGGTTGGTAGGGTGATTATAACCAATCATCAAGCTTTTACTCTCCCCAGGATGACACAGGGGTAGAAAAGTCGTTTCGGATCCATGATTTGTTCATCTTTATGAACGTGAGTCTGTCTACATTATCAGTGGAGAGCCGCGTGCGCTTATCTGTCAGCACACCACCAGCAGCGCTGAACACACGTTCAGACAGAACGCTGGCTGCGGGGCATGACAAGATCTCCAAGGCGTAAGTGGCTAGCTCCGGCCATTTATCCAGATTGGAAGCCCAAAAAGAGCAAGGGTCCAGTGACACAGTCATGGCTTCAATGTTTACTTGGAGATACTCCTGTACCATCGTCTCTAGGCGTTGACTATGTGTCAGACTTCTTGTCTCCTGTGGCCTTGCAAAGGATGGGCTAAAAAAGTGGTGAAATGATTCCGCAAAATTGATGTTACCAGCAGATACTGTGGTTCTGTTACGGTTTGAGTGCTGAACACTTGACGGTCCCACGGTTGGCAAGTTGGAACTGTGAGATTCACTACGTGCACCACTGGTGTTTTGTGGAAAAGCACATGTAAGATTCTGCAACAGTCTCTGCTGATACTCCTGCATGAATGCATCCCTTTCTATGGCAGGAATAATTTCTGCAAATTTACTTTTGTACCGGGGATCTAACAGTGTGGCAACCCAGTAGTCAGGATTATTTCTAATTCTCACAATTCGAGGGTCATGTTGCAGGTAGTGCAGCAAGAAGGCACTCATGTGTGTTGCGCATCCAGGAGCACCAAGTCCCTGTTGTGTTGGTGGCGAGGTAACAATCATGCTTCCTTCCTCTGTCCTCTCCCCCCAACCTCGCACAACAGAAATGTGATCAAGGTCTCCCTCATCTGATGAGTCTTCCATCAGTTCGTCCTCCACTTCTTCCTGGGCTCCTGCACCTTCCTCACTAGTTTGGCTGCTACCATGCGCCCTGGTAAAACCATCTCCCCCACCCTCACATGCCTGCCGCCTTGGTGCTGCCGACCGTCTGGACCTTGCAGATGTTAGCCCTTCCGCATACAACTCCTCCTCCTCTACTTCCTCCACCTCCTCTTGTGCCACCACCTGACTCCGAATTCTGTTTAACATGTGCTCCAGCATGTAAATCACCGGAATAGTCATGCTGATAATGATATCGTCAGCACTAAACATCTTCGTCACCATTTCAAAACTGTGCAGAAGGGTGCATAGGTCCCTCATCTGAGACCACTCCTCCAGCGTGATTTGCCCCACCTCTGGATCTCGTTGGCCCAGGCTATACGTCAGAACGTATTGCACCAGGGCTTGTCGGTGCTGCCACAGTCGCTGCAACATGTGCAGAGTTGAATTCCACCGGGTAGGCACATCACATTTTAGCCGGTGAAGTGGCAGGCCCAACGACTTCTGTAGAGATGTAAGTCGCTGAGCTGCGGGATGCGAACGGCGGAAGTGAGCACACAGCGACCGTGCCCTCTGCAGAAGGCCATCTAGTCTGGGATAGTGGGCTAAAAATTGCTGGACAACCAGGTTCAACACGTGAGCCATACAAGGCACGTGTGTGACATTGCCCCGGCGAAGGGCCGCACCCAGGTTTGCAGCATTGTCGCACAAGGCCTTCCCTGGTTTCAGGTCCAGTGGAGACAACCATTCATGAAATTGGTTCTCCAGAGCTGACCACAACTCCTCAGCTGTGTGACTCACATTTCCCAGACATTTCAAAGTAAAAACCGCCTGATGACGTTGAGCCCTACTGCCAGCATAGTAAGGAGGTGTGCAGGATCCCTTCTGCTCAGTTAGAAAGCTTGTGGCATGACCAGACAGGCTTTGGGTGCAGGTGGAAGACCGAGAGGAGGTTGAGGAGGCAGAAGCAGTGGAGGAACTTTGACATAAAGAGGATTGACGCACAACTCGTGGGGACGGCAAGACTTGGACAGCAGCCCCTTGTCCTGCTGTCACCATAGTTATCCAGTGCCCAGTCAGCGACATGTAACGCCCCTGTCCATGCCTACTCGTCCAAGTGTCTGTGGTGAAATGCACCCTGTCACACACAGAGTTTCTCAAAGAAGCAGTGATGTTGTGTGCGACATGCTGGTGGAGCGCAGGCACACCTTTCTTTGAGAAGTAGTGCCGACTGGGCATCTGGTACTGGGGCACTGCGACGGACATAAGGTCTCGAAAATCCTCTGTGTCCACCAGGCGGAAAGGCAGCATTTCTGTAGCCAAGAGCTTGCAGATGGTGAAATTCAACCTCTTAGCTTTCTCATGGCTAGGAGGAAATGGTCTTTTACTTGTCCACATCTGAGGGACCGAGGGCTGGCTATTGTGCTTAGACGGGGTTGATAAGAGTGTCCCCGGCAAACTGCCGGTCTGTGAGGAAGATGCAGGCGGACATGTTAGGTTGCCTTGATCCAAAGGTGGTGCTATCGATGTCGGACAGCGCTCAACACCAGCTGGTGTTACCACCTCCAAAGAAAATGATGACCTGCCAATCACACTGGCTGTTGCGGGTAAAGAGGTGGCAGGTCTGCGCCCCAAAACAGGTGTGACTGCTGTCCCCCCAGTCACAGAGGATGAAGAGGCCGCGGATGCACAAGATATGGCAGACGGTGGTTGGCCCGGCCGGCTAGGCCGCATTGTAGCACACTGAGCTTCCCACTGCAACTTATGCTTCATGTCCATGTGCCGGTTCATGCATGAAGTACTCAAACTATGTATTTTTTGGCCTCTACTTAGCTTTTGCTGACAAATGTTACAGATAACACGAGTTGGGTCATCTTTATCGATCTGAAAAAATGCCCAGGCTATGCAAGGCTTAGCACCCATGCGACCTGAAGAGCCACCACGACTTGTGGTGAGAGGCAGAGTTGTGTTTGAGGATGCAGTTGTTGACGTGCTTCCAGTACTACGTCTCTGTCCAGGAAGGCGCAACCTGACCTCGTCATCACTAGCATCTTCCTCCACCTCCTCTGCTGACCTCATCTCTTGGCTGACTGTGGGTTGACAGTAAGTGGGATCTCCAACCTCATCATCATCACCCTGTGCGTTATCACACCCGTCGTCCTCAGAGCCAACCTGTTCCTGCACTGACAAAAAACTAAAGTTGTCGCTCCAATCAGGTATTTGAGTCTCATCATTGTCTTCCTCATTGTCTCCACCAACAGGAGTTACAGTTTGGGAATGAGGGTCTACATTATGGTCAGAACCTTCTGCGTCTGGTCCTGGATCCGACTCATAAAGATTCTGGGCATCAGTGCAGATCATTTCCTCGTCTGGATTCACAGAAGCGCTGGAGTCGACCTCTGATTCCCAGGCTATAGTATGAGTAAACAGCTCTGCAGACTCAACCATCTGTTCTACCTCATACTCAGACGGGCAGCTGGAGATTTGGGAGCTGTGAGGAAGCAAGTGCGATTGGGGTGACACCTTTGAGGACTGGAGTATTTGTGATGTTGAAGTTGATGTGGAGGAGAGCCCACTTAAAGGAGCACTTGATATCCGTTGAAGCACCTGCTGTTTTTGTGCCTCATCTGGAATTTGTAGCGATTGGCGTGGCCGTAAGAAAGGGATCTTATCACATTGTCCGCTAAAAGAAGTAGACATTTTAGTTTGGCTGGAAGATGGTCTTTCTTCTGCAGATGTTACTGTTGCTTTAACACCTACCCCACGGACACAACCATTTTTCCCCTTCCCAACACGCCTATTCCCCTTTCCACCGGCAGCAGGCCTTTTTCCACTCATTTTGGTGGTTAACTAATTCACAACTCTGGACTTGTTTGCACAAAAAACAATGGATGGGAACCGAGCAGAGCTGAGTGGCCAAACTGTGGTATTAGGCCAAAACTATTGGCTGGGTTAGATGCAGAAAAAAATTATATTCAATTTGCAACCTGATGGAGGTCAGTATAGATGGACTAATAGAACAAGTCCCACACACAGCTAGAAGCCCAAATATTTTTTCAGAGGTAGATGCAGAAAAAAATTGTATTCAGTTTGCAACCTGATGGAGGTCAGTATAGATGGACTAATAGAACAAGTCCTACACACAGCTAGAAGCCCAAATATTTTTTCAGAGGTAGATGCAGAAAAAAAATATATTCAGTTTGCAACCTGATGGAGGTCAGTATAGATGGACTAATAGAGAAAGTCCCACACACTGCTAGAAGGCCAAATATTTTTTCAGAGGTAGATGCAGATAAAAAATATTTTTAATTTGCAGCCTGATGGAGGTCAGTATAGATGGACTAATAGAGAAAGTCCCACACACTGCTAGAAGGCCAAATATTTTTTCAGAGCTAGATGCAGAAAAAAATTATATTCAATTTGCAACCTGATGGAGGTCAGTATAGATGGACTAATAGAGAAAGTCCCACACACTGCTAGAAGGCCAAATATTTTTTCAGAGCTAGATGCAGATATAAATTATTTTTAATTTGCAACCTGATGGAGGTCAGTATAGATGGACTAATAGAGAAAGTCCCACACACTGCTAGAAGGCCAAATATTTTTTCAGAGCTAGATGCAGAAAAAAATTATATTCAGTTTGCAACCTGATGGAGGTCAGTATAGATGGACTAATAGAATGATGCCATGCCCAAAAGATTTTACTTCACTAGGTGCAGTAAAAAAAATGGTATTCTATACACAGGTGGTATATCTTGCAACACAGATAGGCTACTCCACTGACTAACACACTCTGCAATAGGCCAAAAAGGATTAGCTTTGCTAGATTCAGCCAAATGCTGTGAAAAAAACTTGCACAGCACTGGCACAGACCTGCCTGGCAAAAACTGATAGGAACTGATGTAACCTAGTCCTGAAAAGAACTGCAATTACAATTAGTCTTTACTCCCACAATCTATCTATTTAAGAGCACAGACCTGCCTGATAAAAGTCGTAGGAAATGCTGTAACCTAGTCCTTAAAAGGACTGCAATCACAACTATTCCCTACTCCCAAGCTATCTGTAGATTTGTGCGAAAATTGGCTTGAAATTAACAAGGTATAGCGCACACAGCAACAGCGGTGCCGTCTAACACGCAGCTGCAGCAGTGAGAAAATGGTGGCGACGGGGAAAATGGCTTGGTCTTATAGGGCAAGGACATGTGACATACACTGCCAATGACACATGCCCTTGCTTGTGTGAAAAAAAGCACTTCGCTCCGTGTGTGCGCTGCTGATAGGCTGACAGATTGCACCTCCCCACTGTAAATGCGGGAAAGAGAAAAAAAAATGGAGATCTTCATTATTCCTGCAGAGATCCATCCCCTGCCCCTCCCCCCACCCCGCTGTACACTCAAACTGCGTATTAACATTAATTTTCATCATTACTGAGAAAAAATCCAGTTATGATTTTGGTGCACGAACAGTTATCGAACATAACCTCGAACAGCCGAATTTTTCTCAAATCGTTCGTGTTCGCCGAACGGCTCGAACACCGCCCAAAACAGCTCGAATTTGAGATTGGCGAACAGTTCGAGTCGAACAACGCTCATCTCTAACCCTCACCTACTGTATCCTCACCCATCCCTTGTAGACTGTGAGCCCTCGCGGGCAGGGTCCTCGCTCCTCCTGTACCAGTCGCTGACTTGTTTTGTTAAGATTATGTAAATGTTTTTGCTATGTATATCCCTATCACATGTAAAGCGCCATGGAATAAATGGCGCTATAATAATAAATAATAATAATAATAATAATTGTCAATGCCTCTTCCTTCGATATGAGAGTTGTCCTAACTACTATAATTCTCCATAAAGCCTTAAGGCTCATTAACATCTGAATGGAAGGAGACAAACTGAAAGCCTAAATCCTCATTTTATGCCAAGAACTATTCTCAGGAAATTTGACGTTTCATGTGAATTGGAACCCGATTGTATACCTCCTTAAACGCCTATACTACTATATCGCAATCTGGAACTGCAGATTTACTAGCAGATCTTCTAGAGTCCATTCCTACTGATCTAACTCAGGAATCTCTACAGCCCCTTCAGGTTGTAGCAAACCCAGGAAGGACTGGGTTAAATAATATCTTTACAGGTCTTGATTAGGGCCCCTGGAGAGCTAAGCACCAGAGCAGGCTAGGCATTCACCTTAGTCAGACTGCTGGAGAGCAGAGCAGATGGTATGTGCCTTGGAGCTAATCAGAGACACAGGTCAGACTCCACAAGTATCAGTGGTTACCCTTGATAAATATTGTTTTGTTTGATCAAGCTGGGTTAGCTGAGCTGTATATGAGTAGTCAGGGTCTGTCCTATTTAGTCAGAGCTTCGACAAGACATGAAATATTAATGTTTACGACTTCTGTGCAACCTGTAAAAACTCCGCTCGATTGGACCAAACCCACAATGGATGTATGAGCACTACATGATGCCTCCTACCTTTAAGAGTGAAACCCTACAAGGTTTATTATTAACCTGCAAAACTAAGGAAGCGCTTTTATTGTCACCTGCCTCCAATCGGCATTCCACCGAGCACCAGCCAGGAATACTGCTACCCTCAGTCTCAAAATAGAGGCTAGGATATTTTTCCCCCTGAATTCGGTAAGCTTGCCATGCACAGTTTACAGTCGCTGAACTTGGTTTTGTCAGACATAAACTTAGTTGTGGAACCAGTACCTTTACAAAGATGGACTATGAGGCACAGACACCCTATAAAAGCACTACAAGGCACAGGGGCACCCTGAAGCACTGAGAGACACTATGAGGCCCCATTAGGTACTAAAAGGCACTATGATATGCCATGAGTCACTATGATATGTTATGCTATGAAGAGCCGTAAGGCGCTATGAAGTGCTATGAGGCACTATGCCATGAGGCACTATAAAGCACTATGAGACGCTATATGGCACTATGATGTGCTTTGAGACACTAACATGCGTTATGAGGCACTGTGAGGCTCTATGAGGCACTGTGAGGCGCTATGAAGCACTGTGAGGCGCTATGTGCCACGAGGCACTATTAAGTGACATGAAGAGCTGTGCCATGAGGCACTGTGGCACCCTGCTGCACATTGGTGCCACAGATCCCAGAGGGGTGGATGGACGGATTCCTCCACAAGAGGCCCTCATAGCATTCACACACCTCCACCTTCCACCTCAGACCAGCAGAGGGAGCCCGGATAGGGATATATATACTGGAGGGTGGAGTTAGGCAGTCAGTCTGCTGCAGCCAGAGAGGTTGTCAGGTCAGTTCAGACTCAATGAGCTCAGATTAGTGAGCTTAGAGCGTGCCGACGCTCAGAGAGCGGTGTAGAGTAGCGAGGCCTACTGCCCGTGTGAAGCCTTGTGAGGGCCCCGAGCGTGGCCAAAGGCGAGTGGAGTAAGCAAGCAACATAGGGGGCAGAGGAGCTTAACCAGCTCACCCCAAAACCATTTACCGGACACGGGGTCCGCGTCTGCAGGGATTCCTTACATCCAGCAGAAACAACCGGAACCCCTGGGGAACTATATGTCCCAGGAACACCAAAAGCTGATTACGTACCAGGGTCAGGAGTCACGGAGGCCCAAGAGACCAGGGAGGCCCTACCACCAGGTCAGCAGGTGCAAGACAGAGACCAAGTTAGGCCTAGCTCCAGGCAGGTCAGAAACTTATCAAGGAAAGGCAAGGAACAGGAGGCCCCACACCCGCTCACTGGGGAGAGTCCTGATATGCACCCTTCACCCTGAAGTACCCTGGACCGTGCCAGAAACACCACCAGTAAAGGTACTGAAGTGAACTGTTGTGTGTGTGCCTATTCTTCCTCTGACCCGGCTGGGTCCCCTCTCTCCTGCATCCCTACACTTACGCTGCCCTGAGGCCCCGCTCCACCTGTGGGGAACCGCACCAACTAAGCTGCCTGAACACCGGCCTCAGAGGACTGTCGCGGTGCTGGTGATCCTGACCAGACACCACAGGTGACGTCACGAACATTCCCTATCCCATATAACTTCCCCCTTCTTTTAAGAGTGACCCCAGGGTATGGGCCCGGGAGCCGACCACCGCGACATCCCCCGAGATCAGGCAATAACAAGGCCCGGGCGCCGAGTCATCCCCATCCCCAGGGCGCGTCAGCACCATGCTATGATGTGCCATGACGCACCATGCTATGATGTGCCAAGATGTGCTATGAAGGGCTATGCTATGACGCACTATGATGTGCCATGAGGCTCGATGATGTGCCACGAGGCGTTGTGAGGCACTATGATGTGCTATAAAGCACTATGCCATGACGCACTATGATGTGCCATGAGGCGAGGCACTATGATGTGCTACGAGGCATTATGATGTGGCATGAGGCGCTATGAGGCACTATGATGTGATATAAAGAGCTATGATGTGCTCTTTGTGAAGCGCAAAGAGGCTTTATAAGGCACTGTAAGACACTGCGTTCAGATTTTTATTTAAAAGAGTAATCCATCTGAATGAAGGATAAACCTTTCCTTTGGGTGGTAAATCTCAATTGTCAGACTAGCCCCGCCCGAAGGAGTCAACTGATGAGACGCAGCTGGACAGCAGACCTTCACAGAGACCATGTGCTGTATTAACACCATGTGCCGTCCTATGGATGGAGTAAACAGACTGGAGGACAACAGTAAAAACCTCAGTGTTAGTTTAACATTTACTGAGCAGATAGAGGCTCATTTTTGTGGTAAATTCTGAAGGCCAATCATGAGGCACTGTGCGGCCCAGACATGTGGCTAACTTTAGCCTAGAGGTTTAAGGTCCAGCTTCCATCCTGAAGCCAATTTTAAAGCACGATGCCCTTGGCCCAGATGGGGTCTTACAGAGCGCACACAAACCCATTTTTGAGTTTTGCGCTAATATCCTTCAGCCTTTCCTAGTAACCATAACAAGGAAAGGGCCCCATACACAAGGTAAACATTCACGAAGATCACTCACCACCAGTTGTACGGATTCGGAGGTTGGAACGAGTCACAGGCCTTTTCCTCTCCATCCGTCCATGCCTGAGCAATACTGAGGTGGTCAATCCGAGGCAGGGGCGCCTCCAATTGTGCGCCGATCAAAGCTGGAGCTGCTGCCCCCAGGCAGGGGCGCAGCTCAACAGGTGTTCCCATTGATGTACAGAGCTGAGCTGCTGCCCCCAGACAGAGGCGCAGTTCCACAGCAGCTTCCCCACTGATGCACGGAACTGGAGCTACCGACCCCAGACAGGGGCGCAGGTCCACAGCAGCTTCTCCACTGATGCACGGAACTAGAGCTGCCGACCCCAGACAGGGGCGCAGGTCCACAGCTGCTCTCTCACTGACGTGCAGAGCTGGATCTGCCGACCCCAGATATGGGCGCAGTTCCACAACAGCTTCTCCACTGATGCACGGAGCTGGAGCTGCCGACCCCAGACAGGGGTGTAGGTCCACAGCTACTCTCTCACTGACGTGCAGAGCTGGATCTGTCGACCCCAGATAGGGATATGGTTCCACAGCAGCTTTTCCACTGATGCACGGAGCTGGAGCTGCAGACCCCAGGCAGGGCGCCGCTCAGTCATATCCGGATCTTCAACAGGTAAGCCTGTCTAAGGTTCTCCCATTGGGAATAATCTTCTCTTCTTTCTTCTGCCGCCATATTAACAAGGTTCCCCCTCAAGGACAGGAAACCAACTGAGGTGGTGGAGAGGCGCCGCCCTTTTATTCTGTAGGTTTCCTGTCCTGGAAGGGCGGATCCCCTCTCTCGTTGTAGGTGCTGTCATGGGTGATAGGATAATATATAAGAAATTTAGAAATATTCTACTTCCCCACTTACTGGCTACCTTCGAGAGGGTGGTGAGGGGGGGAACCCTACCCTACCCCATTCAATGCAAGAGGCGGTGATAGTAGTCATACCTAAGCCAGATAAAGACCCTTTAATCCCTGACTCGTATAGGCCCATATCTTTATTGTCAACTGATGTTAAAATTATTGCAAAGGTTCTGTTGAATACAGTAATTTCTACAGTTATCCATAACGACCAGTCAGGCTTCATGCCTGCTAAATACACAGCTGTTAATATCTGGAGATTGTTTCTTTATCTTCAATTGCCGATGGATGGTGATGGGGACAAAGCAGTATATTCTCTGGACGCCGCTAAGGTATTCGATTGAGTGGGAATATTTATGAGCGGTGTTGGAAAAGTTTGGTATAGGACCTAGTTTTATTTCATGGGTTAAATTGCTGTATGGTAGGCCGATGGCTAGAATACGGGTAAATGGACACCTCTCCCTGGCTTTTGGACTGAGTAGAGTTACGAGGCAAGGGTGCCTGTTGTCCCCCTGCTCTTTGCACTGGCCATTAAACCCATGGCATCGGTTATCAAGGAGCATCCAGGAATAGTTGGGTTTTTGCAGAGGGAATAGTGAAGAGAAGATCGTGTTATATGCTGACGATACTTAATTATTTCTAGCTAAAACTTCTGAGTCCCCTCCTATAGCAATGGAAACGGTAGTATTTTCCAAATGTTTCTCTGGTCTGAAGATAAACTAGAGCAAATCAGTCATACTTCCATTGGATAATACAGATGAGAATGCTTCCCACTACATTAACTCGGGTTTACAAGTGGCATTGGAGTTTAAATATTTAGGCATCAATATATCGGCAAAAATAAATGATTATGAGAAGTTGAATCTTGATCCAGTCTTAATTAAATTTAGTCGTAAACTAGGCACCTGGTCTAAATTACCGTTGTCGGTTATGAGCCGTGCTAACCTGGTCAAAATGATCTGGATGCCACAATTTCTGTATGTTCTACACAACTCCCCAATATGGATAAATCAGAGGTTTTTCTTTAAAGTCAGTCAGGAGTTTAGAAAATTAATATGGGGCAAACAGACTCCGAGAATTAAACTGGAAACATTGCAAAGAAACAAAACAATAGGAGGGCTTGCGGCTCCTAACCCATAGGTATATTATGTGGCATCTCAGCTTCAACATATTCGGGGATGGGACGACCCTGGGGGAGGGGGAGCTCAGAGTATGTTGCTACAGCATTATTTCCAATCAGATAAACTCTATGAGGTATTGGAGGCACATAAGTTTGGGAAACTTGGAAGCTAAATACCGACTATACTGTTAGGTCACAAACTTTTGGGGACGGTGAAAAAATTATAAGGAATAGAAGGTGTTTCGCAATTTACTTCATTATGGAACACTCCATGGCTTCCATATCTACACCAACTGGTGGGATTTGGCTCATGGAGCGCCAAGGGTTTAAACAGACTTAATAAAGTGCTGATAGGTGATCTGATTAAGGAATTCTCACAGCTGCAAAACGAATATGGGTTACCCCACTCTGAATTGTATAAATACTTACAATTTAGGCACGCATATCGGGCATAAGGCATTGTTCAGGAAGGAGGGGTACCCCGAAACTCGATAATACAGAGAATAGCTAATCTACACAGTTCTCGTGGACTGATCTCATTATTTTATAAAATTCGCTTAGACATTATATTGACAAACCAGCCAATGCGATCAAAAGAGAAATGGGAGAGTGTAATGGAAGCCAAAGAGGAAAATCACTGGTCAGATATACTGGAAAGAGTTCCACAGCTGTCTTTAAGGCTATGTGCCCACGATGCAGAAATGAAGCAGAAATTTTCCAGAGCATTTCTGTATGTCCTTGGCAGAAAAAACGCATGTGGATTTTACACACTTTTTTTAAGCGTTTTTACTTGCGGATTTGCCATGCGTTTTTCAAATGCATTGTATAGGCAAATCCACATGCGGAAACGCACAAAGAATGGACATGCTGTGTTTTTTTCCGCACCTAAAATCCGGCCAGAAAAAATCCTGAACATGTGCACAGAACTTGCAAAATGTCATAGGAAGTCATGGGATAAGATGTGCAATGCGTTTCTGCTGCATTTCCGCACGGTAAAAACGCACAAAAAACGCACCAAATACGCATCGTGGGCACATAGCCTAAGTGAATCCCATAGACTGTCCCATACATACATGTCACACACCAGGTATACAAGACACCTCAATTCTTATTTAACATAAGATTTCATTCAAGTCCCCACTGTCCTAGATGCAAAACTAACATAGCAGATATGCTTCATATGATGTGGAACTGTCCTAACCTGGTGTCCTTTTGGAAGAGTGTTGTACAATGATTAACACTCACTCGTTCATGAGCGAGTGTTTGTAATGATTCACTCGCTCGTTCATGTCATCTACACCTCAAAAACATCTCAAGAATCTGGACATTTCTCACCTTTGACTCGACAAAAACTCTTAGACTGAGTTCACATGATGCGTTTTTAATGCGTTTCCGCGGCGTTTTTGCAGCTGCGTAAACGCCACCGAAAAGCATTAAAAACGCATGGTAGAAGGGCAGCAATGTTCCCCAATTGAAATCCGCATGTGCTGTGCCCATGATGCGGATTTTTCCGCAGCGTAAACGCTGCGCTCAAAAATCCGCAGCATGTCAATTAATTTTGCGTAAGCGCTGCGTTTTCGTCACCATTGACTTGCATTAGAACGTGCCAATTCCGCAAGACTGCATTTGTACTTGCGTTATTGGCGCGTTGTAATGTGCGGATGGTACACAGGTGTGGAGGAGATGAGACTCTCCTCCGGACCCAGGCACCATTAAAAAAGCTGTAAAACAAGAATAAAATAAAAAATAAAGATATATTCACCTTCTGACGGCCCCCGGTCTCCTTCCCTCTGCTCGCGTGTAAGACTGAAGGACCTTCGGTGACATCACAGTCATGTGACCGCAGGCCCTTCAGCGCAGTGTCTCGCGATATCCCAGCAGCCAGGAACAAGCCAGGAACGAACGTGGCAGCACATGCCGGGCCATCAGAGGGTAAGTATAGCTTTATTTTTAAACATTCTTATACGGTCACACTATATAAATCCATGCTGTTTGCATGGATTTATATAGTGTGACCTAGTTGTCAAGCACTTTCCAAGTGATGCTAAAATCGCCTGGAAAGCGCTCGTCAATCCGCATGCCGAAACGCATGTATTCCGTAGGAAAAACGCATGTACAATCCGCATGCGTTTTTTCTGCCAGGGAGATGCAGAAATGATGCAGAAATTTTCTGCTTCATTTCTGCATCGTGTGCACATACCCTTACTGTCGCTCTTATTCATTCTCATCTCGACTATTGCAACTCTCTACTAATCGGTCTCCCTCTTACTAAACTCTCCCCTCTCCAATCCACCCTTAACGCAGCAGCCAGGATCATATTCCTCGCCAACCGCTACACCGATGCCTCTTCCCTGTGCCAGTCATTGCATTGGTTGCCCATCCAATATAGAGTTCAATTTAAACTTATCACGCTTACCCACAAAGCGCTCCATGCTTCAGTACCCCGCTACATCTCCTCCCTTGTCTCAGTCTACCACCCTACACGTGCCCTCCGTGCTGCCAATGACTTAAAACTAAAATCCTCCATAATCCAAAATTCCCACTTCCCCGTCTCCAAGATTTCTCGCGTGCTGCGCCAATTCTTTGGAATGCACTACCCAGGACAGTTCGATTAATTCACAATACCCACAATTTCAAGAGGACCCTAAAAACCCATTTCTTTAGACTGGCATATCGCCTCAACACACTATCTGTCCGTCCCAGTTTTCCCCCATATTAAAATCTTCAATTTCAGGTTCATACCATCCATGTACTTAATACCCTCGGTCAGGACTGTACATATACTGGCTGGTGACCAGTCCATGTATTATTATTTATCCTATTTAGTATATCAAGTCTGCATTATACAATATATGTACTTTTTACCTTTTGTGTCTCCCATTTCCTCATAGACTGTAAGCTTGCGAGCAGGGAACTCACTCATTTTGATATGAGATATGCTTATTCTGTATTGTTTGCATAAGTCCCCCCATAAATTGTAAAGTGCTGAGGAATATATTGGCACTATAAAAATAAAAATTATTATTAACAAGGTTTATTCAACTGACGTAGAGCTTTCGCCATTAGTCTGTATACTAGGATATGTTGAAGATCTGACTATTGATGAGTACAGAAAAATTGCGGCGGCACGTATGTTATATATGGCAAGAAAATTGATAGCCCAAAAAAGGATAGCAGATCAGGAGCCTATGATATCAGAATTTATTGATAAAGTTAATTGGCTAGTAAATTTGGAAAGGCACATACCTAAAAAGAGATACTATCTCTAAATTTGACAATATATGGGGTCTATGGATTGATGGCTCTTGTTTAACATCTAGGGAACTGAGGAGATTTCGACTCGGCTTGCTTTGAGTTACGTTTATATGGTGCCTCAAATTAAACTTCTTTGAAAATTAATAAAAATGTTATTAGTACTTCCACAAGTTATATGTAATTGGATTGACTATTGCTACTATGTTCAAATATATCTAATTATGCTGGTTTTGCAGAGCCAAGATGTATAAATAACTCATGTTTAATGCTTCTTAAGGTTGGGGTTTTTTTGTTTTTTACCTTTGTGAAAATCTTTAAAAAATTAATAAAAAATATTTGATTTAAAAACAAAAGATTATGGTAATCCTAATTGACCAAAAACATGAAAGGTTTATTCTGATTTCAAGTCAAATATTGAGAAAAACATGCATATGTGTCTTTTTATATAGTGTATGTAAACTTCTGGTTTCAACTGTATGTTTGACTCTGAAATGCTGCAGTGTTTCATAGAAAAAGTTTAATAGCAGCCAGGGACTGAGCTGCATAGGAGACTAATCAGACAGGTGGGTCCCCTACGGCTTCTGTCCACCCGATGCCCTGGAGTGGCAGATCTCCCCCTGCATGCGCAAGTATAAAACTGACAGCGAGCGGGAAGAAGCCGCTGGGGACCCGCCAGTCCCGACTAGTCTCCCATGCAACTCAGTCCCCAGTGGCTATTAAACTATATTTTACTCTGAAACACCACAGCATTTCGAAGTCAAACATGGCTGAAATCACATAGGCAGTGTCTGATACTCGCTGCCCATGGATTGGAATCACATAGGAAGTCTGATACACGCTGTCCCTGGATCAGAATGGCATAGGCAGTGTCTGATACTTGCTGCCCATGGATTGGAATCACTTTGGAAGTCTGATACACGCTGTCCCTGGATCAGAATGGCATAGGCAGTGTCTGATACACGCTGTCCATAGATCAGAATCATATAGGCAGTGTCTGATACTCGCTGCCCATGGATTGGAATCACTTTGGAAGTCTGATACACGCTGTCCCTGGATCAGAATGGCATAGGCAGTGTCTGATACTCGCTGCCTATGGATTGGAATCACTTTGGAAGTCTGATACATGCTGTCCCTGGATCAGAATGGCATAGGCAGTGTCTGATACACGCTGTCCATAGATCAGAATCATATAGGCAGTGTCTGATACTCGCTGCCGCCCAGATCAGAATCACGTATGCAATGTCTGATACTCGCTGCCCCCGGATCAGAATCACGTATGCAATGTCTGATACTCGCTGCCCCCGGATCAGAATCACGTATGCAATGTCTGATACTCGCTGCCCCTGGATCAGAATCACGTATGCAATGTCTGATACTCGCTGCCTTGGATCGGGTAGCATGTATCAGCAGATAGGTGCTCTTTAGTGAAGCAGCGGCCAAGCATGTGCACTGTCGTTGCAATCAAAGTCTATGCATTCACATGACCCCATTTTACGGCCTATGTTATGGCTGCTATTCCCAGACCGTGTTCAGGTTGTTCGTTTGGGTCAGGAGGCCTGTATTGGCAGAGCATGGTGAATGTAGCAAGGATTGTAAAATACGCTGAGAGGATGCACCCTTACAGAAGCACCGAGTCATGATGGCCATAGCCCAAACAGAAATGTTGGAGAATGACGAGAAGCCATAAGTGTTATAGTATCAGAGAGCCCCTTTAAACCCCATTGTGTTCTGAGCGGCTTCCACTGTACTGTTATGTATGGGCCCTTTCACAAATATTCTGCAGATGGAAAAAGAAGATTCGTTCCAGTAAAGTTTTCAAATATGCTGGGATCCATAAAACATAGAAATCTTAAGACACCTTTATATAAATAAGATTTATTTTTCCTTAGAGGGAGGATTAATGTCCTCCGGCTTAAAAGTGAAGGGTTTATCATATCCCATGAGGTGCTGGTAATCACTGGAATTGGGAAATAACGCCGGATTGATCAGCATCGACTTCTTTTTTGCATAAAAGGTTGTGAACATCTTGCTCATTCCTGGTACTTCTACGTCCTCTGGTGAGAACTCCGTCTTTTTCTCTAAAAGTAAGGCGCTGTAAGTGATGGCAGTGTACAGGTCCCGCTCCTTGCTGTAGTATAAGCGCGCTACATATCCCTTTGTCACAAAGTGCAAAGTCACAGGAGTCACAAAGGTGAAGAATCCGACCACACTAATGAAAGCCAGTTTCAATGCAAGACTGTCAATTCCAATGCCAGACTTGGCGAAAATCATAGGCAGAGTACATAGGCTGAACACGCTGGTGGAGTAGGAGAAGAACTTCACGCCTGTAAGGATGAAGACCACATATATTAATACAGGATTAACAGATATAGACACGGTCCAAGTTTGTTTTTGTTTTTTACAACTGACTTTCATTAAAAAATGTTTACCATTCTATAGTTTGTGTGTTGCATTGTCCACCGCTGCCTGCTGAATGAGGGGGTTATTCTCATCTTCATAAATGGATATTATCAGATGGAGCTTGTAAAACCATGCATTTTTGCAATTTTATGCTTATTAAAATTCATAGCCATTTTTTGAGATATTAACTCATTTTCTTTACAGAGCGTTGTCGAGGAAACCGGCCGCCAGCGCTGTCTAGCTTGTAAGCACTGCGCTAAAGCTGCCTGGGATTAGAAGGTTACAGAGCAATCAGGGCCAGCTTCAATACAGTGCTTACAAGCTCATCTGAAAAAGAACTTGTAAGCACTGCACATGGTCTGCTGTCTAGCAAGGGTGGTCGGTCTCCAAGGCAATGAGCTGAAAAAAAAAACAAGTGTTAACATCTCAAAAACAACTGAAAAGTGTTAATAAGAATTATATTGCAAAATAGCTAGTATTTACAAGCACTATCTTAAAATACACATCCCCACTATCAGTATTCGGTCAGTATTTTTTCTCAGCAGTCGGAGCCAAAACCAGGTGAGGAACAATCAGAGGAAAGGTATAATAGAAACAAGTCACCAATTTTGCATTTATCACCATTCCTGGTTTTGACACCCACTCCTGAGAAAAAATACTGACCGAATACTGATAGTGGGGCCGTGGCATATAAGAAAAAAATCTGTCAGCTTTTTCTGATGGGGCGTTAGTAATTTTTTTTAGTTCTTCTGTGCTGACTTTTATGACCACATGACAGTGGAGTTCAATTTTGAGCTCCTAAAGCAGCTAAGAGGAGCTCAAAAGAATGAGGGAAAAAAAGTGCAAAATTTCAAAATTTTTAATCAAATCCAAAATAATGTTCCCAAAGGAGTCCATGATCTTTAACATTAAAAACATAATGTCATCATTAAAATACACCACAGACTTTAAAGGGGTTGCCTGCTCTTGTGTGAAAGTCTGCAGTTACTCTGACTGCAGACTTCTGAATCCTTACAGAGTGCGCACCTCATGCTGTCAGGATTTTCCAGTGTCACTGCAGAGAGCGGATGGCCACATGACCGCAAATATGTGATTTGCATACATGCGACTAGACATGCTCGACGTCATTCAATACAAGCGAAGTGAGCGAGGCCGAGCACATCTAGTTGGCATGTGACCGTATTTTTACATAGCGCATACTGGCAGTCACAGCAGAGAATCCTGACAGCATGCAATGTGTGCGCTGTAAGGATTCAGAAGTCTGCAGTTACATAGAATGGCTGCAGATATTCACACAAGACTGGACAACCCCTTTAACATGAGGTGTCTTTGTATCTCAGAAAGAATGCAGAAATGTCTTAAAAAGTACATGACATTCTTGTAGTAGAATATATATTTTACATAATATCACTTTTAGCTATAGCCAGACATACACTACTGTCTAGGAGAGAATGTCTCATGTGCCAGTCACCCTGATCCTGTAGATTACCACCCACAGACCAAAACAGCATGCTGGCAAAAAGTGGTTGTGAGCGCCCATATACTTCTCCTATAGATGTACACAGCATTACTGACCGATTATATTCCCACACATTGAGGTTCGCACTGATGGTAAAATACCGGCCATTCTTCAGGATCTCTCCTGTGAACATGCACAGGTCACGGTCATCCTGAATTTTCACAATAAGCCCTTCATGTGCAGGAAGAGAAGAATAAGCTGCTGCCGGACTCTGATGTCTTCGGGGAACAAAGAATCCATTGAAATCCATCATGTAAAGTGCAGAACTGTGTGTGGCAATGACCATGCAGACGACAATCAGGTAAGAACACCTGGAAAACTGTCCTTGGAAGCCCGCTGTACCCACTAAATGCCCATTACCTCAAAAAGGACTACGACCCGAGTGCAAACCAACAAGAATGTGCTAGGATATACTGCAGAAATGTCTGCACCCATTAGGAAGAGGAATACACGGCGCCTCTGACAGTGACAGGTCGCACAGCAAAAGATCGTTGTATACAGCTGCCACTTAGCAGCACAGTGTAAATGGAGTCGCATTGTGACCCACAAGCAACTCACAAAAACTTGGAGTCATTTAGATTTTTTTTGCAACTTGCTTGTTGCAGCACTTTGAGGATGGTAGTGTGACCTCAATCACTTCCATCATGCAGCAAAATAGCAGGAGCATACGTCCATCTTTGTGCGACCTATGTTGTCCCCAAATTCACCCTGTAGCCCAAGAATTAATGTGATAGGGGCTGGTTTACAAGTGGATTTCTGCTGACTCTATTCAAATAAATGGGACAATTAAAGAAACCTGTGTAAGAAGTCTCCCCCATAGGACTATGCCCATATAACGCAGCCATATCCACATGACAGAAGCCTACCCAAGAGGGGCACAGGCAGGTGGAGCGGTATCAGTGTATTATTAACCCCCCGACTGTATGGTATGAGCACATACCGAGCACGGCTCTGCCCAGGTTTCCAATATAAACCAATCTGTCTTGCTCATGATTTACTGGAGCGGAGGATGTGCCAACGAAACGAATAGTCTTCACATCAGGGACAGAAACCTACAGAAGAGAAGTGATCAAAAATGAAAACGAGCACAAAAAAAGAAAATAAATAGTGTAAGATCTACAGACCCATACACCTAGGAAGTGGGAGGCAGACGAGCCTGCGGTCCTGCTGGCTGGTATTGGGTGTATAGACACGGAGCTGACGCCCTCACTGGCTGACGCACGGTGTACTAGGAGTTGTGGATGTAACTGGTGTAGCTTTCTCCTATGGCACCTTATTAGTGATATAGTGGCCATGCCTACAAGGGCTCTGGGTACTTTGTACTGTCCTGTATCCTGGGCCTCTATTCTGATCCTCCCTTCTATGTACTCTTAGGCATGTAATGGCCCACATTCATTCATCTATCTAGCTTTTGCTTAATATGTTAATTAGGTTTTACAGATCATTTTACACATGTGGTTATTATACCCCTGGGTGTAGTGTAGCTGTTTGATAAGTGGCACAGTATCGTGGATTTGGGAAGGTTTTGGTTCTCATACCGGACCACACATTCCTCATCATCATAGACGTGCAAAGAGGATGAATATGAGTTTCAGAGACCCCATTCCAGTGATTAGTGAGGGTCCCAGACACTATACATTGCTTGAGTCACACATCAGACCTCAATGAATGATGCAAGCTGAAAATCTTTACGGTAAATAGTGGATTTGTTGTAGCTCCACTCTTAATACAGTAACAAATAAGCCCCTTTTGGTGGTTTCTAGCTTTCTAAATAATCCTAAAATTGTTTCTATAATTTGTCAGGCGATGTTAATCAGTGAGCGATAGAGTTTTACCAGGACAATCATCCCACTAAGGCTATGTTCACACATTGCTTTTTTTTTCCTGCAGGCAAAACCTGTTCTCTTGGCAGTAAAGAAGCTGGTTACAAAAAGCATGTTTTGTTGCGTTTGTCAGGGCACATGCTGATAAAGTTTGGTGCATAAAAAAAAAAAAATATGGATTCAACTTCCTCAGGTTTTTGGACCAAAAACGCCTAAAAATCTGATACCTGGATTTTTGCAGCGTTTTTGCACTACCCATTGCTTTCTATGGGTGAAAAAGGCTGCAAAAGCCCTGAAAGAAGTGACATGCTGCATTTTGCAAAAAAGGAGCACTTTGACAAATCAGTCAGAAAAAAAAGCGTGTGTATAAGACTTCTGAAATCTCATAGCTTTTTCTCGTACTGTAAAACACAGCTTAAATTTTGCATAATAAAACACAACATGTGAACATAGCCTAATGATGTTCTCACGCCCCTGTGGGAGTAAAATGATTTTGAAAGTGGGTTACCACTGGCTTTTTGCAAATCTTACGCATACGTGTGACATTCACCTTCCCTGGCGTCTGTCTTCAGCTCCTTCATGGATGGAAAAATTCTGTAGTCACTGCCACCTCCCTGCGCAGAAGCCGGGCAGCGTCAACCCAGGTGAACTGCGCACTGCCAGGGAGGGTGGACATCACCAGCAAAATCCGCAAAGAGCTAGTGGTGACGCTGCTCCTGCAAATCATGTTACTCCCACAGGGGCGTAAATACGATTAGCATGGATGACAACAACGCCCCCTCAACTAGTCACACGCTAATTAACATATCACTGGACAAATGCTAAAAACTATTTTAGGGACATTTATAAAACAAGAAGCCACCAAAAGGGGCTCGTTTGTAACTGTATTAAGAGAGGAAAAAGACATGGGGATGGTTTGGGTGACACAGGAAACGATCAGGTCCCCTTTAATGAATAGGTTTAAAGACTTCTCATGTCACAGCTGCCATCTTTAAAGGGGCTAGATGATTTTAATATTAATGTTCTCTGAAGCCATTTTTCTCTCAAGTGTTGTCAGTTTTGCATTCACCAAGTTGGTGAAATGTCACCATGGATCTATTAAACAGATAGAAAACAAAATAAAACGGATCAGAATTCAATGATCCCAATGGACTTGTATGTCCAAATCTGATCCGTACAAAGGGACGAAGAAAGACCGGGCTCTGATAACACTGCAGACTCCCAGCTCCATTATACTCTATGGACCGAGCTCTGAAAACAGACCAGACTCCGCTCCATTACACCTTATGGACCGGGCTCGGATAACAGACCAGACTCCCAGCTCCATTGTACTCTATGGACCAGGCTCTGATAACAGACCAGACTCCCAGCTCCATTGTACTCTATGGACCGGGTTCGGATAACAGACCAGACTCCCAGCTCCATTGTACTTTATGGACCAGGCTCTGATAACAGACCAGACTCCCAGCTCCATTGTACTCTATGGACCAGGCTCTGATAACAGACCAGACTCCGCTCAATTATACTCTATGGACCGGGCTCTGATAACAGACCAGACTCCCAGCTCCATTGTACTCTATGGACCGGGCTCTGATAACAGACCAGACTCCCAGTTCCATTGTACTCTATGGACCGGGCTCTGATAACAGACCAGACTCCCAGCTCCATTATACTCTATGGACCAGGCTCGGATATCAGTCCAGACTCCCAGCTCCACTATACTCTATGGACCGGGCTCGGATAACAGACCAGACTCCGCTCCATTATACTCTATGGCCCGTTCTCTGATAACAGACCAGACTCCCAGCTCCATTGTACTCTATGGACCAGGCTCTGATAACAGACCAGACTCCCAGCTCCATTGTACTCTATGGACCGGGCTCTGATAACAGACCAGACTCCCAGCTCCATTGTACTCTATGGACCGGGCTCTGATAACAGACCAGACTCCGCTCAATTATACTCTATGGACCGGGCTCTGATAACAGACCAGACTCCCAGCTCCATTGTACTCTATGGACCGGGCTCTGATAACAGACCAGACTCCCAGTTCCATTGTACTCTATGGACCGGGCTCTGATAACAGACCAGACTCCCAGCTCCACTATACTCTATGGACCAGGCTCGGATATCAGTCCAGACTCCCAGCTCCACTATACTCTATGGCCCGGGCTTTGATAACAGACCAGACTCCCAGCTCCATTGTACTCTATGGAGCGGGCTCTGATAACAGACCAGACTCCCAGCTCCACTGTACTCTATGGAGCAGGCTCTGATAACAGACCAGACTCCCAGCTCCATTGTACTCTATGGAGCGGGCTCTGATAACAGACCAGACTCCCAGCTCCATTGTACTCTATGGAGCGGGCTCTGATAACAGACCAGACTCCCAGCTCCATTGTACTCTATGGACCGGGCTCTGATAACAGACCAGACTCCGCTCAATTATACTCTATGGACCGGGCTCTGATAACAGACCAGACTCCCAGCTCCATTGTACTCTATGGACCGGGCTCTGATAACAGACCAGACTCCCAGTTCCATTGTACTCTATGGACCGGGCTCTGATAACAGACCAGACTCCCAGCTCCACTATACTCTATGGACCAGGCTCTGATATCAGTCCAGACTCCCAGCTCCACTATACTCTATGGACCAGGCTCTGATATCAGTCCAGACTCCCAGCTCCACTATACTCTATGGCCCGGGCTCTGATAACAGACCAGACTCCCAGCTCCATTGTACTCTATGGAGCGGGCTCTGAAAACAGACCAGACTCCCAGCTCCATTGTACTCTATGGAGCGGGCTCTGATAACAGACCAGACTCCCAGCTCCATTGTACTCTATGGAGCGGGCTCTGAAAACAGACCAGACTCCGCTCCATTACACCTTATGGACCGGGCTCGGATAACAGACCAGACTCCCAGCTCCATTGTACTCTATGGACCAGGCTCTGATAACAGACCAGACTCCCAGCTCCATTGTACTCTATGGACCGGGTTCGGATAACAGACCAGACTCCCAGCTCCATTGTACTTTATGGACCGGGCTCTGATAACAGACCAGACTCCCAGCTCCATTGTACTCTATGGACCAGGCTCTGATAACAGACCAGACTCCGCTCAATTATACTCTATGGACCGGGCTCTGATAACAGACCAGACTCCCAGCTCCATTGTACTCTATGGACCGGGCTCTGATAACAGACCAGACTCCCAGTTCCATTGTACTCTATGGACCGGGCTCTGATAACAGACCAGACTCCCAGCTCCATTATACTCTATGGACCAGGCTCGGATATCAGTCCAGACTCCCAGCTCCACTATACTCTATGGACCGGGCTCGGATAACAGACCAGACTCCGCTCCATTATACTCTATGGCCCGTTCTCTGATAACAGACCAGACTCCCAGCTCCATTGTACTCTATGGACCAGGCTCTGATAACAGACCAGACTCCCAGCTCCATTGTACTCTATGGACCGGGCTCTGATAACAGACCAGACTCCCAGCTCCATTGTACTCTATGGACCGGGCTCTGATAACAGACCAGACTCCCAGTTCCATTGTACTCTATGGACCGGGCTCTGATAACAGACCAGACTCCCAGTTCCATTGTACTCTATGGACCGGGCTCTGATAACAGACCAGACTCCCAGCTCCACTATACTCTATGGACCAGGCTCGGATATCAGTCCAGACTCCCAGCTCCACTATACTCTATGGCCCGGGCTCTGATAACAGACCAGACTCCCAGCTCCATTGTACTCTATGGAGCGGGCTCTGATAACAGACCAGACTCCCAGCTCCATTGTACTCTATAGAGCGGGCTCTGATAACAGACCAGACTCCCAGCTCCATTGTACTCTATGGACCAGGCTCTGATAACAGACCAGACTCCCAGCTCCATTGTACTCTATGGACCGGGCTCTGATAACAGAGCAGACTCCCAGCTCCATTGTACTCTATGGACCGGGCTCTGATGTCAGACCAGACTCCCAGCTCCATTGTACTCTATGGAGCGGGCTCTGATAACAGACCAGACTCCCAGCTCCATTGTACTCTATGGACCAGGCTCTGATAACAGACCAGACTCCCAGCTCCATTATACTCTATGGACCGGGCTCTGATAACAGACCAGACTCCGCTCCATTATACTCTATGGCCCGTTCTCTGATAACAGACCAGACTCAGCTCCATTGTACTCTATGGAGCGGGCTCTGATAACAGACCAGACTCCCAGCTCCATTGTACTCTATGGAGCGGGCTCTGATAACAGACCAGACTCCCAGCTCCACTGTACTCTATGGAGCAGGCTCTGATAACAGACTAGACTCCCAGCTCCATTGTACTCTATGGAGCGGGCTCTGATAACAGACCAGACTCCCAGCTCCACTGTACTCTATGGAGCGGGCTCTGATAACAGACCAGACTCCCAGCTCCACTGTACTCTATGGAGCAGGCTCTGATAACAGACCAGACTCCCAGCTCCATTGTACTCTATGGAGCGGGCTCTGATAACAGACCAGACTCCCAGCTCCACTGTACTCTATGGAGCAGGCTCTGATAACAGACCAGACTCCCAGCTCCATTGTACTCTATGGAGCGGGCTCTGATAACAGACCAGACTCCCAGCTCCATTGTACTCTATGGACCAGGCTCTGATAACAGACCAGACTCCCAGCTCCATTATACTCTATGGACCGGGCTCTGATAACAGACCAGACTCCGCTCCATTATACTCTATGGCCCGTTCTCTGATAACAGACCAGACTCAGCTCCATTGTACTCTATGGACCGGGCTCTGATAACAGACCAGACTCCCAGCTCCATTGTACTCTATGGAGCGGGCTCTGATAACAGACCAGACTCCCAGCTCCACTGTACTCTATGGAGCAGGCTCTGATAACAGACCAGACTCCCAGCTCCATTGTACTCTATGGAGCGGGCTCTGATAACAGACCAGACTCCCAGCTCCACTGTACTCTATGGAGCGGGCTCTGATAACAGACCAGACTCCCAGCTCCATTGTACTCTATGGAGCGGGCTCTGATAACAGACCAGACTCCCAGCTCCATTGTACTCTATGGAGCGGGCTCTGATAACAGACCAGACTCCCAGCTCCATTGTACTCTATGGAGCGGGCTCTGATAACAGACCAGACTCCCAGCTCCATTGTACTCTATGGAGCGGGCTCTGATAACAGACCAGACTCCCAGCTCCATTGTACTCTATGGAGCGGGCTCTGATAACAGACCAGACTCCCAGCTCCATTGTACTCTATGGACCAGGCTCTGATAACAGACCAGACTCCCAGCTCCATTGTACTCTATGGACCGGGCTCTGATAACAGAGCAGACTCCCAGCTCCATTGTACTCTATGGACCGGGCTCTGATGTCAGACCAGACTCCCAGCTCCATTGTACTCTATGGAGCGGGCTCTGATAACAGACCAGACTCCCAGCTCCATTGTACTCTATGGACCAGGCTCTGATAACAGACCAGACTCCCAGCTCCATTATACTCTATGGACCGGGCTCTGATAACAGACCAGACTCCGCTCCATTATACTCTATGGCCCGTTCTCTGATAACAGACCAGACTCAGCTCCATTGTACTCTATGGACCGGGCTCTGATAACAGACCAGACTCCCAGCTCCATTGTACTCTATGGACCGGGCTCTGATAACAGACCAGACATTATGGGGTCTGTTTAGTTGCAGAACATAAGATAAGGTCCTGCAAGGTGCACATTTTCTTCCGTTTTTAAAAACAGACCCCATAATAATCCGGACCCTCATACTGTTTATCACTGAGCACTAAGGGTCATTTTCGGGCTCAAATTCTGCTCTGAAAAGTAACAGAAAACCGTACGGTAACGAGTGTCATGGGTGACTGGTATTGGGGGCGATGAGATTACATACAGAATGGTCCTCGCCCTGTATCCCCCCCCATAGTCATGCCTGGGGCACTGCCCCCCTGATGCCAGGCTCTGGAGGGCCCGCAGTGCTAGGTGATATATGACGCCCCCTATAGTCCAGGTAAGGTCTCGGTAGCCCTTATAGAGCGCACAATGTCATGGTCACCTGTCTTCCCGCTCCGCTGTACAGGGATGACAGACATGGCCGTGCACTGCCGCTGCCCAGGAACACCGTCCTGCTCCGCAGCAGCCCGAGCACCGGGGAGCGGCCCCTGCACACGGCAACACACAGCATCGCGTCCTCTGTGCGGTCACCCGCAGCGCTCACTCAGAGCCGCCACCCGTACGCGGTACAACAAGTGCAGTGTAACCCGGAAGTGCTGGGGTTACCACGCCCACGTGTGGAGGAAAACTAATGTCACGTGAGTGCTCCACAATACGCAGCTGCCACTAGGGGGAGCGCACTCCTACATATAGAATGTCAGGTAATCAGGGCTGTGTATGGTCACCTGCAGCGGCCACTAGGGGGAGCGCACTCCTACATGTAGAATGTCAGGTAATCAGGGCTGTGTATGGTCACCTGCAGCGGCCACTAGGGGGAGCGCACTCCTACATGAAGAATGTCAGGTAATCAGGGCTGTGTATGGTCACCTGCAGCGGCCACTAGGGGGAGCGCACTCCTACATGTAGAATGTCAGGTAATCAGGGCTGTGTATGGTCACCTGCAGCGGCCACTAGGGGGAGCGCACTCCTACATGTAGAATGTCAGGTAATCAGGGCTGTGTATGGTCACCTGCAGCGGCCACTAAGGGGAGCGCACTCCTACATGAAGAATGTCAGGTAATCAGGGCTGTGTATGGTCACCTGCAGCGGCCACTAGGGGGAGCGCACTCCTACATGTAGAATGTCAGGTAATCAGGGCTGGGTATGGTCACCTGCAGCGGCCACTAGGGGGAGCGCAATCCTACATATAGAATGTCAGGTAATCAGGGCTGTGTATGGTCACCTGCAGCGGCCACTAAGGGGAGCGCACTCCTACATGTAGAATGTCAGGTAATCAGGGCTGTGTATGGTCACCTGCAGCGGCCACTAGGGGGAGCGCACTCCTACATATAGAATGTCAGGTAATCAGGGCTGTGTATGGTCACCTGCAGCGGCCACTAAGGGGAGCGCACTCCTACATGTAGAATGTCAGGTAATCAGGGCTGTGTATGGTCACCTGCAGCGGCCACTAGGGGGAGCGCACTCCTACATGTAGAATGTCAGGTAATCAGGGCTGTGTATGGTCACCTGCAGCGGCCACTAAGGGGAGCGCACTCCTACATGAAGAATGTCAGGTAATCAGGGCTGTGTATGGTCACCTGCAGCGGCCACTAGGGGGAGCGCACTCCTACATGTAGAATGTCAGGTAATCAGGGCTGTGTATGGTCACCTGCAGCGGCCACTAAGGGGAGCGCACTCCTACATGAAGAATGTCAGGTAATCAGGGCTGTGTATGGTCACCTGCAGCGGCCACTAGGGGGAGCGCACTCCTACATGTAGAATGTCAGGTAATCAGGGCTGTGTATGGTCACCTCCAGCGGCCACTAGGGGGAGCGCACTCCTACATGTAGAATGTCAGGTAATCAGGGCTGTGTATGGTCACCTGCAGCGGCCACTAGGGGGAGCGCACTCCTACATGTAGAATGTCAGGTAATCAGGGCTGTGTATGGTCACCTGCAGCGGCCACTAAGGGGAGCGCACTCCTACATGAAGAATGTCAGGTAATCAGGGCTGTGTATGGTCACCTGCAGCGGCCACTAAGGGGAGCGCACTCCTACATGTAGAATGTCAGGTAATCAGGGCTGTGTATGGTCACCTGCAGCGGCCACTAGGGGGAGCGCACTCCTACATGTAGAATGTCAGGTAATCAGGGCTATGTATGGTCACCTGCAGCGGCCACTAAGGGGAGCGCACTCCTACATGTAGAATGTCAGGTAATCAGGGCTGTGTATGGTCACCTTCAGCGGCCACTAGGGGGAGCGCACTCCTACATGTAGAATGTCAGGTAATCAGGGCTGTGTATGGTCACCTGCAGCGGCCACTAGGGGGAGCGCACTCCTACATATAGAATGTCAGGTAATCAGGGCTGTGTATGGTCACCTGCAGCGGCCACTAAGGGGAGCGCACTCCTACATGTAGAATGTCAGGTAATCAGGGCTATGTATGGTCACCTGCAGCGGCCACTAAGGGGAGCGCACTCCTACATGTAGAATGTCAGGTAATCAGGGCTGTGTATGGTCACCTTCAGCGGCCACTAGGGGGAGCGCACTCCTACATGTAGAATGTCAGGTAATCAGGGCTGTGTATGGTCACCTGCAGCGGCCACTAGGGGGAGCGCACTCCTACATATAGAATGTCAGGTAATCAGGGCTGTGTATGGTCACCTGCAGCGGCCACTAAGGGGAGCGCACTCCTACATGTAGAATGTCAGGTAATCAGGGCTGTGTATGGTCACCTGCAGCGGCCACTAAGGGGAGCGCACTCCTACATGTAGAATGTCAGGTAATCAGGGCTGTGTATGGTCACCTGCAGTGGCCACTAAGGAGAGCGCACTCCTACATGTAGAATGTCAGGTAATCAGGGCTGTGTATGGTCACCTGCAGCGGCCACTAGGGGGAGCGCACTCCTACATGTAGAATGTCAGGTAATCAGGGCTGTGTATGGTCACCTGCAGCGGCCACTAAGGGGAGCGCACTCCTACATGTAGAATGTCAGGTAATCAGGGCTGTGTATGGTCACCTGCAGCGGCCACTAGGGGGAGCGCACACCTACATGTAGAATGTCAGGTAATCAGGGCTGTGTATGGTCACCTGCAGCGGCCACTAGGGGGAGCGCACTCCTACATGTAGAATGTCAGGTAATCAGGGCTGTGTATGGTCACCTGCAGCGGCCACTAGGTGGAGCGCACTCCTACATATAGAATGTCAGGTAATCAGGGCTGTGTATGGTCACCTGCAGCGGCCACTAAGGGGAGCGCACTCCTACATGTAGAATGTCAGGTAATCAGGGCTGTGTATGGTCACCTGCAGCGGCCACTAAGGGGAGCGCACACTTACATGTAGAATGTCAGGTAATCAGGGCTGTGTATGGTCACCTGCAGCGAGCGCCCTCTGGTGGCAATGGACTATCGCTCAGGATGCGCACACCTCACATACATATGTGCAGGATTTTGGTACATTTTACACCTTTTGATACTGGAGAACATTTTTTTTTAGCAAACATGTTGGGTTATAGGCTGAACTTGATGGACTTGTGTGTTTTCTTTCAACCTTAAAATTATAAAAAAAAGCACATAGAGTCGTGGGGTCAGCATAGGCTCTGCTCACATGTCCGTCCATTGTAGGAAAATATGAACCGGTGCATCTTTCATGGAAGCGGACGCTGCGAGCCTCGCTGATTATTTTGGCTCCGGTTTTCAGTGCAGAGAAAAATGTCCCTGAATTTTTTTCTTCTTTCTTAAAAAATCTGAACCCCTTAATAATCAGTGGGGCCGGCTGGTTGTGTTTATATTGGTATTCACATGAGCAGAGGCGTACGGTGGTGCTGCGGCCCGCTAGCCCCTGCTATGTCCACAGTCACACTTTCTCTTAGGCCTCTTCCAAGCGGCGGTCTGCCAGGCACATACTAAGCATACAGCACAAACCCTTCATACAACACCTATAAGGAATACCTCCCATCCTGTAAATCCTCCTCACGCAACACAACTATACTAAAATTACAAGGGCCCAGGAAAATAATCCCAAACCCAGCCGCAGAGCAGCATTACAGGGGTAAGACGGATCTAATACAACTAATTTGCACATATCAAAAATATTTAATTTAATACAATTTTACATAGAGGGAAGAACAATTTTGTGATCTATGTGAAATCACTAGTTACAAAAATGACACAGGAGAGACCAAGATGGAAAAATAGTCACACACCAAAAAGATTCCCACTAATAAAACAACCGTACTAATCATCAGAGGCGACGATGAGAAATAATACATCTGTCAGACTACGAAGATAAATACCCAGAGAACGACATCGAGAAAAATCTATTGAAAAGTAGCATCTAAAATAGTCTGTAGGTAAAAGACAGAATTAGTCATTAGAAATAATATTAAAGGGGGTTATCCGGGACTTTATCATTTACTATGTGCCTAAGCACTAAGAGGCCGGTACTTACCTAATACCTGCCTGTTGTGCGCGGCTCCATTCTCTGCTGGCACAGAGCAGTCACAGACAAAGAGGGGCTACTAGTAACCACTATGGAAATTCCTTTGGTTAGGGTATGTGCAAACGATGTCTCAGCCGCCGCCGGCTTCCACCCAATGTGCTAATGAGCGGAGGTTTTCAGTTTTTTTCCACATGCAGACTTTCCTCATAGAGATTAGGTCTATAGGGAAAGTCCGCATGTGGACCGCAGGAGAAATTGACATGCTGCAGTCTGGAAAGACGCGCCACATGTCCGTTTCCATGGGTGTACGGAGACGCATAGTGGACATGGGATTTCTACAAATCACATCCACTATGCTGTAACATCTGGCCGCTGCGGATTGCACACAGCGCAAGTGTGCTGCGTCCAATCCGCAGTGAACACTGATCGTGTGCATGTACCCTAATACAGAAAAAAATAATTCTCATTGTATTCACCAGAAATGTGACGAGTCAAAGGAAGAAAAGCACCAATGTAATGCATGCTATAATAATAGAATGTAGGCAAAATAAATAGGTCACAGAATTCCTATAGATGCCAACAGTACCATGGGGACGGGAGACCTAATAAAGCCTGGCAAGTAGTGAAACATGCATCAAGGTGCTATGAGCCCCCCCAACTCAGCCCCCAAACTGCTTATACCAACATTAACATGTTCCAAGTTATTTTAGACATCTAGAAGACCTCCTCATAAAGCCCAGTGAATCCTAAAATGATCCTCAATGTGCTATGAGCCCCCCCCCGAATCCTTTTATAACAGAATGTCCCAAGGTATTATAGGTATTTATAATCTCTCCTGACAAAGCCAAGTGACTGGTGAAACGTGCATCAAAGTGCTATGCCCCTATGCCCTTTCCACACCGTTTATACCAGGATCAAAAGGTTGCAAATTAGTGTTGGCATCTTGAAGACCTCCTGATGGAGCTCAGTGAGTGGTGAAATGTGTTGAGGGTGTGCGTCAAGTGCATAGTAAATTATTTAGGAAATATTGTACTATTGCGGCCAATTATATTACTGCAAAACTGCAGCAGATTGTGCTAAAAACGCATGCGTTTGTTTCCCTTATCTAATCCTTTATAGGAAAAACATGTAAAAATAATAAAAAATATATATATAATTGGTGTACTATCCAAATTCTGAAATTATCAGTTTATCTTAAAAAAATGCCCAAAAGGGTGGAATAGAAATCTATCAAAAAGTTGTATGCACCAAAAATGATAACAATGAAAATTTCAACCTATTCCACAAAAAAAGAGCCCTTGTACAGTGGCCGAGAAAAAAGTTAAAAAGTTACACAAATAAGACACACAAGAAAAAGAGACAGTAAGAGTCATGGAAAAGTATGTACGACGTGATGGAGCGAGTACACGTAGTGGGCTTAGGAGCAAGGCTGCTCCACACTGAAGATATGTGCGCATGGTCAGTATTTTGTGCAGAAATTTCTGGAGCATTTCTGCACCTCTTGTCACCAAAAACGCTGTGGAAATTCTGCACGTTTTTGGTGCGTTTTTTACCATGCATTTTTGCCAATGCATTACATAGGAAAAACACAGGCAAAAATGCACAAAGAATTGACATGCTGCAGATTTAAAAGCACATGAAATCCTTTTCAGGAAAATTCCTGATCATATGCACAGATCTTCAAATTTCTCTTAGGCAATGCTGGCATAAGGATTAAAATGCGTTTTTGGGGCCAATTCTGCGGGGGAAAAAAAAAAGCATAAAAAACGCACCGTGTGTACATAGCCTGAGCAGGTGTCAGGTGTGTCGTACAGCCGGCGTCTACATCTAACAATGCGCGCTGCTGCTTAACCACTTAAATAATGCTGCCAATATCTGTGTGGAGCATGTAAGTAGCATAATACCAGTGGGGTCCGTTCTGGTGACCATCACTCCTCCAGCAACGTGGCTACTGGGTGCCGATAAACCACTACACGAACTGGGGCTAGTGAAGACCTATCGCCGCCATCTTGGTACTTGTGACTTTTATCTACCAAAATATAATAATTTAACACATAAGAGAAATGCCACAAAGAGGAATCCAAACCCCAACATTCCCACTCAATGCAGCTCCCCCGAAAAATATAATAAAATTATCAAAATCTGTCATGTACCACAAACTGGCGCCTGTAAAACTACAGCCTGCGCGCCAAACACCGAGCCCGCGTCAAATACCGAGACAAAAGCCGAGTCCGCAGACCAAACACTGAGCCAAACACCGAGCCCCAAACACCGAGACAAACGCCGAGTCCGCAGACCAAACACTGAGCCAAACACTGAGCCAAATACCGAGCCCGCAGACCAAACACTGAGCCAAACGCCAAGTCCACGCGACAAACGCCGAGTCCGCAGACCAAACACTGAGCCAAACACTGAGCCAAATACCGAGCCCGCAGACCAAACACTGAGCCAAACGCCAAGTCCACGCGACAAACGCCGAGTCCGCAGACCAAACACTGAGCCAAACACCGAGCCCCAAACACCGAGCCAAACGCCAAGTCCACGCGCCAAACACCGAAACAAACGCCGAGTCCGCAGACCAAACACCGAGTCCATGTGCCAAACACCAAGACAAACACCGAGCCCGCGCCAAATACCGAGACAAACGCCGAGTCCGCAGACCAAACACTGAGCCAAACACCGAGTCCATGTGCCAAACACCAAGACAAACGCAGAGTCCGCGCCAAACACTGGTGGGGACGTCGGCCGGACACTGCCGTCTGTTTTTTTAGTTATTTCACAAGGTTTTTCCACCACTAAAAGAATAAATACGCCGGTGTTCGCCCTCGTCAGATCCTACGGGAATCACAGCAGCAGGTAAATGGCGGGGGGGGGGGGGGGGTAACCTTTCTCCCATTTGGAGTTTTCTCCCATTTTCCAGATCACTGCAAGAAAATATAATGGGATCAGTCAAAACAATTCGTCCCTAAAAAAAAATCCTGTGTGGATGGAAGAGAAAAAAAAGTTGTGGCTCTTGGAAGGAGGAAAAAACAAAACTGCAAAGAAAAAAAAAAGTCCCGGACATGACGGAGTTAAGTCCCGTGCAGTCATGTGACCGGAGCCTCCCGGGATCCGTGTGGGATCCGTGTTCGCTTCGTGTTCGGGGCTGTGCGACCAGTAGCTGAGCTCAGCCTTTCGGCAGACACGCTGGGCAGCGTCACGGTGGTTACCAAGGAGACGTTTCAGTTGACGCTCGGAGATGACGTAATTTCCGGTTCCGCTGCAAGGGCGAGAGATCTTCCGGAAGTGATAGTGAGTGCCGCGGGTAGGTGATCAGCCAGTCTGCGGAGGGAGGACCGGGCCCGGCGGGTGAGTGGTGCGGTGTTATGTGTGTAGAGCTGCGGGGCCAGGACTGTGACTTGTCCGCGTGTTACACGGCGAGGACTGACCTCTCTGGCGCCATGGACCCCGCTCCCCCTGTGCGCACACTACAGCGCCCCCTGCAGGCGGCCATGCGCCTCCAATGAGCTGCAGATACAATGACTGCTGTCACCTGCCCCATTGTCACTCAGTTTTCCCGGAGTCCTGGCGGGCTGCACGGCATTACTTCTGTGGTGTCCACAAGGGCCCAGCAGTCAGGAGAAATCAGCTTCCACCTGTGATGTGAATATTAAGTCTGATTTATTAAGCTGAATACTGAGTAATATGCTGTGATATGGCGAGTTCTGCTTATTCCCTGTAATGTGGATAGAGGAATCGTGCACCCACCTTCAGCAGTGACCAGATATAAGCCACATACAAAGCCGAAGACCCCAGCTACATACGTCGCTTCATTACCCCCACCCTCCCCCAGCTCTCGAGACGTCACTTCGTGACCCCCACCCTCCCCCGGCTCTCGGGACGTCGCTTCCTGGAACCCCCCCCTCCGGCTCTCAGGACATCGCTTCGTGACCCCCCCCCCTCCGGCTCTCAGGACATCGCTTCGTGACCCCCCCCCCCTCCGGCTCTCGGGACATCGCTTCGTGACCCCCCCCCCCTCCGGCTCTCGGGACATCGCTTCGTGACCCCCCCCTCCGGCTCTCGGGACATCGCTTCGTGACCCCCCCCTCCGGCTCTCGGGACATCGCTTTGTGACCCCCCCCCCCCCCTCCGGCTCTCGGGACATCGCTTCGTGACCCCCCCCCCCCCCCTCCGGCTCTCGGGACATCGCTTCGTGACCCCCCCCCCCCCTCCGGCTCTCGGGACATCGCTTCGTGACCCCCCCCCCCCCTCCCCTCCGGCTCTCGGGACATCGCTTCGTGACCCCCCCCCCCCTCCGGCTCTCGGGACGTCGCATCGTGACCCCTCCCCCCCCCCCCCTCCCCTCCGGCTCTCGGGACATCGCTTCGTGACCCTCCCCCCCCTCCCCTCCGGCTCTCGGGACGTCTCTTCGTGACCCCCCCCCCCCTCCCCTCCGGCTCTCGGGACATCGCTTCGTGACCCCCCCCCCCTCCCCTCCGGCTCTCGGGACGTCACTTCGTGACACACACACCCCCCCCCCCCCTCCAGCTCTCGGGACATAGCTTCGTGACCTCCCCTCCGGCTCTCGGGACGTCGCTTCGTGAAGATTATCTCAGCACAGGAACATTTTATTTAAACACATCCAATTGTGGAAGTTGTTATTCCAAAATGTATTGATTAAAATGAACTTTTGTTCATGGGAAAACCCCTTTAAGGGCTTAATAATAATCTGTTTAGCAAAAAAACTACTGTGTTTAATAGGAGAAAATGACTTATTAAACACTGATGGTATATACTTTAGGATTATAGTGCAATTGTTTGTATTGATAAATTCTGTTTTTTTTTTCTTCTTTAGAAATCCGTATCCAGAAGCGATATCATCATTAGGATGGGTACGTTCATTGTCTCCTGTGCATGCATTATATCATGTATGGCAGAAATGATGGTATACATATTTACTGTCTTCTCCAATTTATCCACTATTTCTTCCATATGTAATAGAAAGTAGGGGGATTACAGTACCTAACAGAAAGCTCGCAGTGGGGGGCATTGTTGTGTCATCTTCTCCTCTACATGTCCAGTAACATTCAGCAGTATGTTATTACCTCTGATGGTAAAGGCTAATCCAATCCCATAAAGATGATATACAGGTGAAAAAGACATACGTTCTTCACCGGGATATGAACCAACTCGAGATTTTGGCCGCATCTTATCGCTCAACCACCTACTGGCAGATGAAGTATGCGAATAAAAACTCGATTGAGACTACACAAACGGTATACTACTGACCAGAAGTGCGCATGATGGAGCGACAAAGAGCATGCTGAAATAAGAAAGCGCTTCTGATGGGACAAGACATCGTGAGCACAATGATGCGCTGCCATCGGCGGATGTGAACAATGCGCCAGCCAATAGGCATATAGGAAGAGGCAGGCACTGTTTTCTATGGTTTGAACACTAATGCATGCGATTAAATGGACGTGGGATATGACATAAGTCTTTGTACGTTTGTTGATAGTCCAACCCTGTGAAGGATTTGAACTAGTGAGACTGGTGCGTAGCAACATATTTAAAAGTGACGTCTGCTATTAGACTGGCACCATCGTCTTAGTGAGTTACATCCAGCCATGCTGCTGGTTTGTACTGTGTCCCAAAAAACGCTCCCTGATGAATCACAATTAGCGGGGAAACGCATCAAAGTTGTGAGGGAGCAATAGGAACACTTTGAAGTTAGACTGGGTTTGCACTTCAGGGAGGTGAGAAATGATTTTCAGCACTTAATTGTTGCACTTTATTTCACTATGGCAGATTAATTTAATGACTAGTAATGTTCCCTAAGAGGTGAGATGATGAATTAGACAATACAACCTACAGGTGCATCTCACTAAATTAGAATATCATCAAAAAGTTAATTTATTTCAGTTCTTCAATACAAAAAGTGAAACTCATATATTATATAGAGTCATTACAAACAGAGTGATCTATTTCAAGTGTTTATTTCTGTTAATGATGATTATGGCTTACAGCCAATGAAAACACATAAGTCATTATCTCAGTAAATTAGAATACTTTATAACAGCTTGAAAAATGTTTTTAAAATCCGAAATGTTGGTCTAATGAAATGTCTGTTCAGTAAATGCACTCAATACTTGGTCGGGGCTCCCTTTGCATCAATTACTGCATCAATGTGGCGTGGCATGGAGGTGATCAGCCTGTGGCACTGCTGAGGTGTTATGGAAGCCCAGGTTGCTTTGATAGCAGCCTTCAGCTCATCTGCATTGTCGGATCTGGTGTCTCTCATCTTCCTCTTGACAATACCCCATAGATTCTCTATGGGGTTAAGGTCAGGCGAGTTTGCTGGCCAATCAAGCACAGTGATACTGTTGTTTTTCAACCAGGTATTGGTACTTTTGGCAGTTCGGACAGGTGCCAAGTCCTGCTGGAGAATGAAATGTCCATCTCCAAAAAGCTTGTCGGCAGAGGGAAGCATGAAGTGCTCTAAAATTTCCTGGTAGATGGCTGCGCTGACGTTGGTCTTGATAAAACACAGTGGACCTCCACCAGCAGATGACATGTCTCCGCAAACCATCACTGATTGTGGAAACTTCACACTAGACCTCAAGCAGCTTGGATTTTGCCTCTCCAATCTTCCTCCAGACTCTGGAACCTTTATTTCCAAATGAAAATTGGAACTCAGGGACCTTGTGGAGTGTGTCAATGACTGCCTTCTGGACATCTGTCAAGTCAGCAGTCTTCCCCATGATTCTGGAGCCTACTGAAACAGACTAAGGGACCTTTTTAAACGCTTAGGAAGCCTTTGCAGGTGATTTTTGTTAATTATTTTAATTTACTGAGATAATGACTTTTGTGTTTTCATTGGCTGTAATCCATAATCATCAACATTAACAGAAATGAACACTTGAAATAGATCACTCTTTTTGTAATGACTCTATATAATAGGAGTTTCACTTTTTGTATTGAAGAACTGAAATAAATTAACTTTTTGATATTCTAATTTAGTGAGAAGCACCTGTACATGACATTGATATAGGACAGGGAGGGAAAGGGAGTACAGAAAGGTCATCATACCGTGCGTGTGGAGGAATTCACTGGGGGTATCTCACTGTGTTTGAGGGCACTTTTGTTGTCATACTTTATTATCTGTATTATTCAAGGTTTTTTATCCTTTATTACATGTTTAAATTAGGCTATATGCTTTTTAATACTCTTGTGTAACATTAAATTAGAATAAAATATTGGAATTAAAATGTAATTTGTTCATGGGACAACCCTTTTGTTTGTTTCCGTATGAAAAAGTTGATTGTTATATTTGATAAGGAAAAACTCCCTCAACTGCAGACTTTTTTTTTTTTTTTAAATCAATATCAAGGTTGGCCCGGGACTTAGTCCAAGCTTTTAATTTAGGCCCTCTGTGTATTTGAGTTTCACACCCCTGCTATAGCGCATTCATCTCCCCTTCTCTATTAGAAATCACTCTATATTGGAATTTTGCCCTAGTATCCTCTCTTAAGATAGACGGTAGAAAGAAGTAGATATGTCATATTAGGATTTACTATGGTGGTGGTTAGTTAAAGGAGCTGTCCACTACTCTGGTGACCCCCTTTCTCTGTTACAATATTCCCCACGTAGAATAAAGATACCTTATATTCACCTCCTGTTCCAGCGATATATTGCAACCAAGTCTCTTGGGGCTCATGTGACGTTGGTATGTTATGTGACCCTGCAGCAAATCAATGGACGCGCCACTTTCACGTGCTTCAGACAAAGCTAAATCCAGAGGAAGTCTGAAAGCAGAAGGAGCTCTCACTTCTTCCATTTGTTAGTCTCATTCAAAGGAAGTGAGAGTGAAACGGACACAGATTGGCTGCAACGGCACACAAGCCCTGTGACACCTGCAGGACACTGAGAAGATGCGCCAAATTCATTAAGTGGTGAACACCTAACGAATCCAGGTCATCTTATTCCTGTACGCTCCTCATTAAAGAGGTTGTGCGCTACTTTTACATTGATATCCTTAGGATAGGGCAACGATGTCTGATCAGCCAGGGTCAGACACCCGACATCTCTGCCGATCAGCTGTTATCGGTAGCCACAGGTACTCACTTGCTTTACTGGCCATCTAGTTGTAGTGGCTGCCGCAGGGTACTGCACATCTGCCTCCTGTTTCTTTGAATAGGAGGTGAATGTGCAGTACCAAGCCCATAGCCACTACAACTAGATGGCCAGTACCGCAAGTGAGTACCTGTGGCTACCGATAACAGCTGATCGGCAGAGATGCCGGGTGTCTGACCCCGGCCGATCATACGTTGTTGCCCTATTCTAAGGACATCAATGTAAAATTAGTGGACAACCTCTTTAAGACTGATGTACAAACTGACCGTTTTAATGAATCGTGGCCGTACTTTCTGTCCATTCAGGAAGAGATTACAGGAGTTTTCTTATTAGTAGAGGCAGGATTACACTGACAGATAACACAGGATTCACCGATCACAATAGGTGATATCACACTGGATCCTGCTCCCCCTCATTTCTCATTGGCTTGTGCCCACGCTCACTAAACCATCATGACAATGTGCAGGTGTTATTTTTTTTAAACAAGAGTTTAAAAATGTGTGAACATTGTAAGATTTCTCATTTTTATTTTAATACAGATTTTGCTATGTAAGAAAACAAAGTTTTAAAAGTTCATTCAACACAACAACCAGATTTAATCAATAGCTCATTTTTGATGACCGGTGTTGAAAGGGTGGCCAGGCCTGACACAAGTCTGCATTCACTGTGGGACTGGACACTTGTGAATCATGACAGCATGCGCACCACACACACGGTCAGGATTCCCCAGTACTGCTGTTGCGAGTGAGCGGTCATGTATGTGAGAGTGAGAATTTTCCTTATCATTCAAAATGTTTTACTGCGATTTGCTGTCGTTTGCTAGATTTTCTATTAAAGGCTAATAGATGTATGGAGCTAATCCCCAATCATTTCATAAATGGAAAACCACATTACGTTGGGAATTCTCCTAGTTCCTTTGTGACTTTCAGTCGTGTGTCTTTCCAGATGGTGAAGAGAAGACCTATGGCGGCTGTGAAGGGCCGGATGCAATGTACGTAAAGCTTATATCCTCAGATGGCCATGAGTTCATTGTTAAGAGAGAACATGCTTTGACGTCAGGCACAATAAAAGCCATGCTCAGTGGTCCAGGTATGTGTAACTTGTATTTTTTGTTTGTTTGTTTCTCAAGAAAATTGGGACCAGATCACTTTTTTAACCCATTCCCGTCATAACGTAGACACTTATCATCCGCCAGGCGCAGGATCTGATCCAGCACCGTACCTGACAGATGCCAGCTATGTGTTTTGTGGTTTTGGGGGTTGTTTTCCCTCCCCTTCTTCCTAGGGTTATAACTTTTTTACATTTCTGTTACTATACATATGAGTGGTTGAATTTTGCAAATGGAGTTGTAGATTTGAATGACACAATTCATTTTATCTCATCATGTGCTGAAAAACCGGGGGGGGATTCAACATGGGTGAAATTGTGAAAAAGAAAAAAACTGCAGGTCCGCCATTGTTTCCGGTTTTGTTTTTACAGCATTCATTCTGCAGTAAAAATAAACTGGAAATAGAATTCTCCATATCGGTATAATTATGGCGATGCCAAACTTGAAAAGTAGTAATGAAAACCATTTTCTTAGACCCGTAACTTTTTTTTTTTTTTTTGTATGTCGAGCTGAACATTTTATTGATAATATAATAGGGGACAATCAACATATTGATTACTTTATATTGTATTGCATTGAACTGAAGTGACTAAAAACAAACAACAAAAAAAACGCAGTCGGCGTTTTTATTTATTTTTTTTTTATTTTAAAACTGGGAAAAAGGTGATTTACATATATATTTATATTCTATCATATTTTACAACTTTTTTTTTTTATGTATATATTTTATTCCTTCTAGGCGACTTTAACCTGCAATACTATACAGTAGTATTGCAGTATATAATACAAATTGCGCTCTCTTCTGAAGCTCAGGCTTCAGATGAGGACCGTGATAGGGGGGCCTCCAGTTGGCCCCTGGCTGCAGTGGTGACCCATTGGGTTCCCTGTAATCTCACTATTTAAATGCTGCAGTCAGTGATATAGGTAGATTCTGGCTATGTATTACTGTTATCTGCCCTGTATAGAGCGGCCTAGCTCCTGAGCCCGCTCCAAACATGTCATGGTGTGCAATGGGGTTAAGGCGCTATAGATAGATAGATATAGATATATATATATATATATATATATATATCTATCATATTTGGTAATGCTTCATTTGTAAAAGTCTGATCTAACATAAATACCGTATGGTAAACAGGTTAACGCTGTAAAGCAAAGGAAAAAAACTAACAAAACAGTTTTTTGGAACCTCCTACAAAAATTTAAATGCAAAGCGATCGGTGCGCATTGTAAGGAGTTAATCGGGTGAGCAGAGACCAGCCCTGCCCCCAAAAGTGACGCTGTTTCAGGAGCGAGTCTGTTCTCTGCTCGGTGGGTTAACGCCTTACAATGCGCACTGACAGTGCGCTCTATAGCCAGCTCATCACTTCTAGTTAGAGCCAGCGAGGGAGCGAACAGTCACTGTGCAATGAGAAGAATATTGCGCAGTAAGAAGGGCACTTGTACTTAACATACGTTGGATTTGACAACCGACACATTCTCAATAGAACAGGGACTAGCCCAGTCCCTGAGGCATGCATCAGGGCTTTGTCGTCGGTAAGCCAAACCTCCGACTCCTCAATTTCCATGTATCCCCCCGGGCCCCTAAGGATTTTTGTAAATACCTTACGTTGCTGTTTCTGCCTGTGAGGGGCGCTATCTTTTGCCGCTCACAGGCATCACGTGACCCCGCGCTGACGTCACGACAAGTGAGGCGTGACTCAGCGCTGGGGTCCCCACGGTGGCTGCTGGGTTGTGGGCGGGGTTACCCCCCACATCACACCCGGCATCCATCGCATGCTTTCCCAATAAATGGGGAGAGGCAGAGCGTGCGGTGGATGACAGGTGTGACGCGGGGGGTAACCCCGCTCACAGCCTGGCATCCACCGTGGACCGCAGAAGACAGAGACCCCCGGCTGCTGCCAGCACTTGTCGTGACGTCAGAGCCGGCTGCAGCCTGTGAGCGGCCAGTGATGGTGCCGCTCACAGGCATTATCTGCAACGTAAGGTAATTACAAGAATCCTTAGGGGCCCCGGGGGGATACATTGGGGGGGTAATCTAAATTACTGGACACTCCCTTTAAGTGATACATTTACTGTAGCACAGATTAATCTCAGCTAAAAGTCTAGACCCTTAGATCAGGAATAGGACAGACATTTATAGGACTTTTCATAACTTTCCCAAATTCTTATGAAAAAATATCCCCCACAAACTGCATTGAACCACTCTACCCAATTTATTATATATTTTAGGAATCGGTCCACTTTATACCGACTCCACAGCCCTGACAGGCGTCACTGATGACTCTTTATATCAGGGTTGGGACCGAGGCTGTGGCAGTCACCGCAGCTGTTGCCCCCTAATGATGTCTCATTTGAGTATCCCAGCATAGACTGGGGATTCTCAGTCGAAGCGTCATCAAAACAGAAATGGGTAAAAATAAAGCAGTTAGATTAGAGAGGCAAGGATAGGGATTTTCTAATTAAACCATATTAGAAAAACTTTTTATATTCTTAAAATAAAGACTTTTAGAATGAAAAGCAATATTAGTTTCAGAGCACCCCTTTAACTTTTTTTTTATCTTAAGTTTAAATCACCACCTTTTCCAATGACAAAAATAAAAAACTAAACCTATTTGGAATCAATGTGTTTAAAAAGCCATCTTTAATCATATCAAATTAATTAAATAAAAATGCTAGGGCACAAAAAAAAACATGTCCTCGTATAGCTCCATCAATGTAAAAATAAAAGTTACAGGTGGCAACGCTATCTTTTTTTTATTTTTTTATTTTCAGAATTATTTAGCACTACTAAAGTAATAGTAATAAAAAAAAAAAAAAACAGTGGACAAGCTTGTCGCCATAATCGTACTGACCTGGAGAATGATGTTACTGGGTTATTTTTATCAACAATGAAGGTTGGGAAAAACAATTTCACTGCACTTGGAATTTTTTTCCCCGTTTTTCGGTACATTATACTTTAAAGTGAATGGCGTAGATTTGTCATGCCCTTGTATAACCCTTTATTCGGAGCTTGTGGTCTGTTTGGAAATTCTTGTGTGGTTTTTAAATGTCATCTTGTGATTTCTGCCTCTGTATAAAATGATCCTCTTTGTGTCTGTATTTAGAGGGGAAACACAAATCCTGTTCCAGTTCCTGCACATGTATACAGAGATCAGAACGTAACAGCTCACCTATATATTCAATGCAGAATGCAGGGGAAACACTGTATACCGTACAGAGACTAAGGACTAAACGGCACATGCAAATTTGTATTGTGAGGCCAGACATGGGTACATTGGGCACATGGTATTGTTAATCAGTGATTTGGGAGGCTCGGCTGGCTCTATAACTTATGAATAAGCCAGACTCTTCCTGCCGTACATAAGCCCAGCGAGCGTGTCAGACGTATAGTCAGTGGGAAGATTCTAGTATAACAAAGCGTGCTTGATTTTTATCTTTGCAGGATGAGATCTGGAGTTTTGTGTTACATGGGTTCTTGGTGTGGGGCTCACCACACTCCTCATCAATTAGATGAGCTGAGGCATCACGTCCTCGCTGCAGCCCCCATCCCGCCCCAGTTATGCCTCTTTGGCAGAGCTGGAAGAAAGTGGCGTGAAAACTGAGTTGTGGTAACATTTTCCAACTTTTCAAAGCAATTTTTCATATGTTAGTGCTAGGAACAATGATTTTCACTGTCTCTTTTTTTTTTTTTTTTTTTTTTTTTTGTCTTCATTTATTTTATACATTGTGCTCACCATATGGTCTTAACCCCTTCACAATATATGACTTACATGTACGTCATATGTTGTGTCCCCTGCCTCTGATGCGGGCTGGCACTCCGAGCCTGCATCTTTCTCTGCACATGATGGCTGATTTAATCAACCATCATCTGTGTTTAACATTTGCCTGGGTCTATTAACCTGTTAAATCCCGCAGTCAATATATGACAGCGGCATATATGACATGTCTGCAGGGGGGCGTGTCAATCCACATGCCCATTGGCACGCCCTGATGTGACCATGAGGCGCCGATGGGTTGTCGTGACAGACGGGGGTCTGCTGATGACCCTTGTGCCTGTCATTACGATACACCTGTGAAAGCAAGCCTGTAGCTGCTGTTCATAGGAGATAGTGATTTTCACAATACATAGCAGTGCTAATGTACTGCTGTGTATAGCATAAGTGATCAGACGATCACAGATCAAAGTCCCTTAAGGGAGCTATTAGATACAGTAAAAAGTGAAAAAAAAAGTTCAACTAACATCCTCTTGCCTCATTAATAAAGCTGTTAAACACCCATTTGGTATCACTGCGTTTGTATAAGTCCGATTTCTCAAAATATAAAGTAAATTATTCTAAGCAGTAAATGGCATGTCGAGAGAAAAAATAAAACTCCAGAATTACATTTTTTTTGGCTACCCCAACATTGCAATAAGAGGCAATCAAGACATTGTATCTACCCCAAAATGGAATCAATAAAAAACATCAGCTCACAGCGCAAAAAATAAGCCCTCAGCCAGCCCCATATCCCAAAAAGTCAAAATGTTACAGGTCTCGGAAAATGGCAACAAAATATTTATTTATTTTTTATTTGCTTTTGTCGCCATTTTCTAAGACCCGTAAATTTCTCATCTTTTGGGATATGAGGCTGTGAGAGCTTTTTTTCACCCTGTTCTTTTACTGATATCCTTTTTATTCCAGTACATTATGTGGTAGAGTGAAAGGTGTCATTCAAAAGTACAACTCATGCCACAAAAAAATAATAAAAAAAAAACACATACACATATTTGGTATCGCCACGTTCAGAATTGCCCGATATATCAATATAAAAAAATAATGAATCCGATCGGTAAACGGCGTAACGAGAAAAAAATTGTAAACGTCAGAATTACATTTTTTTTTGGTCACCGCCAAAGTGCAATAAAATGCAATAACGGGCGATCAAAACATCGGATCTACCCCAAAATGGTATCAATAAAAACGTCAGATCCCGAAAAATAAAGACGCTAGGAGTCTCAGGAAAATGGTGCCTTTTTTTTTTTTTTTTTTTTTTTTTTTTTAAGCAAACTTTTGATTTTTTTTTTTTCACCACATAAATAAAAAAGAACTTATACATGCTTGATGTCTACGAACTCGTAATGACCTGGAGGATAAGAATGGCATGTCAGTTTTTGCTTTCAGTAAACTTGGTAAAAAAAAAATTCAAAAAACAACTGTGGTATTGCAATTTAACCACACTTGGAATTTTTTTCCCCGTTTTCCAGTACACAATATGGTAAAACCAGTAATGTCGTTCAAAAGTATAACTTATCCCGCAAAAAATAAGTCCTCACACGGCCATATTGACCAAAAAATAAAAACGCTATGGCTCTGGGAACAAGGGGAGCAAAAAACGAAAATGTGAAAACCGAAAATCCCAGGGTCTTTAAGGAGATAAAAGACCTTTTTTGGAGGTGAATTTTAACATATACATACATACATTCTTTTTTGTTGATTTTCTCACTGGTATATTAGCCCCTGCTCAGTGGCGGACACCTACAGGAACGATCCCCCGTGCAAGAGCAGTGTATGAGCCTATTGCTGTCCAATAATTCTGTCTGTCAGAAGCTGCTTTTACCTCTTTAGCTTCTGTAGCACCAATGATATGTCCTCCCCTGCTAAAGGGAGATTTCCGCCTCCTGGTGCACAGCAGAGCTGTCTGGGTTTTCTAGGACCCAACAGCTCATGTTCCCTCCTGACTGTGGAGTCCGCTGTCAGCATGATATTGGCAGTGTCGCCCCATTAATAGAGCAGAAGAGGAAGAGCTGCCCTGGTGCCGTGCGGTCAAATGAAGCCGCAGAATCCGCGACAAGAGCGATCCACGACCACTCTGAAACATAAGAGCTTGGTGCTGGGCAGAACAGGCCGTCCGCAATTACCTACCTGCAAGATCTTAGCCCCATAGGGCTCCCCTCCGCCACTGCTTACATCTGGCCGCAGTTTATAGCTGAGTGCTGAGTGTTGGCCTCTCACCAATCTGTCCTAACAATATCTCATCACAACCAAAGTAGTTGACAAATTTTTCTGCAGCTTGTGGAAGAGATTTGCTACACTCTCACTCACTTTGCGACAACTGTACTCCACCACAGAATTTGCCCTCTCAAATCCAAGTGGAAAAACTGCAACATTTGCAGAACAAATTGGGCTGTGTGCACGCGTTGCAGATTTGGTGCATTTTTGCCATGCAGATTTGCTCGCAAAACCTGAAGCAATCCTGATACCAGCAAAGTGAATGAGAAACCCGAAGTGTAATGCACACTTTGCTTATTTTTGACTTGCAGATTTTGGTGCAGAGAATAATCTGCAGCATGTCAATTCTCTATGTTTTTACCCTGCATTGACTTAACTCACATCAGTCAAAAACGCAGGGTAAAAAATGCACCAAAAAGGTACATTTTTGTAGCTGCGTTTTTCCTGCCAAGAGATGCAGAAATGGTGCAGAAATTTTACTCAACATGTTCACATACCCTAAAAGTGTCTTTAATATACAATAAATACTTCCAGATGGAACCATAGATGATACTGATCTCAGTCATCTCCATCTTTACAGTGACTCATACACTTTTTTAGGACTTTTACATCTGTTTATATTAAACATATTTATTTTTTTTTGTTCCAGGGCAGTTTGCTGAAAATGAAACCAATGAAGTGAATTTTAGAGAGATTCCTTCTCATGTCCTGTCAAAAGTCTGCATGTACTTCACCTACAAAGTTCGTTACACAAACAGCTCAACGGAAATCCCCGAGTTCCCCATTGCACCGGAGATTGCACTGGAGCTCCTGATGGCAGCAAACTTCCTAGATTGTTGAATAAAGTAAATTATGGGAAATTACTATGTAAAATGTTTTTCTTTTGTATTTAATACCGTCTCCCGATCAGTAATTTTTTGGCCATTGTAGCATGTTTGCACCTTTTCTTCTTTTTGATGTATATTATGAAGCAAGAGCCCCATACTTCTCAGAAAAGCACTGAAACCCTTTGCTTCTTCGTACACACATTCTTTTCCCACATTAATAAACCAATATGAGAATTGGATATTGCTGCTATGGTGTAACTTCTTTTTTTTCATACTTGTGGTGTTGAAGGTTGTATGTGGGATAATATAACGAGGAGCTTTATGAGCATAAAAAAGCAAAAGACTACAACTGTGTTTTTTTAGGTAATGTTGAAAAAGACACATGTCCATCAATTTCAACCAATGGATGGGATAGGATAAAGGGAAGAGACATGGGGACATCTATAATGCATGACCCAGTTTTTCCCTCCTGATCCAGAGTGTCGATCATTCAGATTAACAATGTTATACTTTTACTTATTTTCTTCTAAAAAATAATAAAAGCATCTATGCACTTTTTGTAACGGCTGTTCCTGCTGTGATAGGCACCCACCTAGGGCACTACCTCTTGCCTCCCTAAGGTTGGCACGGTTTAAAAAAAAAAAACTGACATTGCTGAATGTCTGCGGCTGCGAGGCATCTTCCTGCTGCCGCAGACATTCAGCACAGTGAAGGCTGGGGTGCAGGCACACAGGGAAACCGTGTCAGTTACTGACACCATTTGCGCTCCAGCCATCGGTCCCTTCCTTAAAATAAACTTTATCTCAAGCTAGCTCAGCTGCAATCACCAGCAGGTACGGCACCCATTACAGCAACGGATCCTTCTATGCTTCCAGCGTGAACAGCTCCGACCTTCTCTCCCCCCATATCTAATCTACAGATCACATAGTAGATGTCACCTGCAGTCCTATGTAACACCACAGATAACAGTGATAACTCTCTTAGAATGGCAGATGGCATTATCTGTGGTGTTACATAGGACTGCCGGTGACATCTACTACATTATCTGTACTTCAAATTAAGACTGTTGTGTGCGGTATTTTTTTTTTCTTTTTGGGGGGGATATGTCTTGGGTCCCTGATCTTTTCTGACTCTAGCAACGCCCCTGGCACCACCCAGGAAAGGAGCATAGGAGCTCTAATAAGCTCCCTGCTCCGCCGGTAACTCCAGCAAGATGTAGGCTACTTTCAGCCTGTGCCCTGTTGAAGACTGTGCCTCGCAGGGGGATGTCAGGTGGCACAATGACATCACTGCATTGCGCCGTCCAGTGCCCACTTCTGTACCAGATAGAAGATGAAATGGCAGAGTGGTGGATGGGGAGCCTGGATTAGATTTGGATTGGATAAGCTTTTTTCTCTAAACCCCCCCACGACAGCACACCGGAGGATGTAACCCCACCCTAATAGGGACAGGAAATACGAAGAGGTTAAATAGCCCCTCCCACATCCTCCCTTCAGTGTTCTTTCCTGTCCCTATCAGGGATGAAGAGGTCATTCTCGGTGTGCTAGGCTGGTGGCAGGCACTGGGGGAAAAGCTACAAGCCGGGCAGCGGGGGATCAGATGGTTTTACCTTTCCTCCTCGATGGCGCTGCTCCCGTCTCCTCTGGATTCGGGACCTTCTCCTCCAGTCCAAACCTTCAGGCAAGGTCTGCAGGATTTTCGGACCGGAGGCCTCTCTGAGCTCTCTGGCCTGTCTCCTCCCCTCTCCCCTGTCTATGCCCCCCCCCCCTCCCCCCCATCCCTGCTGAAAGCACGGGCGACGCTGTTCTCCTGGATAAGGAGCCCACGCGACTGCTGCGCCGGAAGTGACATCTGACGCCGGGCAGTGGATGATGACGTCACTTCCGGCCGTTGTGCGTTCCACGGTGGAATGCAGCAGCACAATGGGGGAAATGGCGGCGGTAAACCGCCGGTGATTACAGCGGTCTTCACCTGGACACCGGAGGAGGAGCCCTCTAATGAGAGCGAGGTGCTATATCCAGTCGCCCATAAAGGAGCCCTGGACAGGAAGACATCTGCAGGTAGGACAAAACCATGTCTGTTTCTGAAGCGTCTTCTCGCTCTGCAGCTGTAGAGCCCATCACCGGTCCATCTCGCAGGTGCAGGTAATCATGATTACAGCTCCTTTCCCTTCTCCCCTCTCTTTTAGGTGGACAAGGAACCTGCAGCTGGAGACGAATCTAAACCGTCACACAGATGCCCTTTCTGTACAAAAAAGCTATAGTCCTCCCATAGAAAACCCCTATGCAAGGACTGTACGGAGAAGATTATCAGGCAGGAACAGCCTTCTTTAATGGAAGAAATAAAGGGGATTGTCCATCAGGAAATCAAATCCTCAATGGCCTCATTCTCTCACCCTATGCCCTCTCCTAGTCAGGATACTACATCTGCTTCTCTGGCAGCCAAAAAGAGGAAGATCAGCCCGCCAGAGGAAGGGGATGAGGATTTCCAGGATGAGATATATATCCCGGAAGAGCTACCAGAGGAAGGTGAACTGAGTCCAGCCCCTGATAACGCTTAACGAGAAAGATATTACTTCCCATCAGATGGCTTGGAAGAACTCCTTTTGGCGGTAAAGAGAACTATGGAGGTCGAAGAAGAGAAGGTTCTCCAGACAGTACAGGATTAAATGTTTAGAGGCTTGCGTTGCAGGAAGAAATTGGTATTTCCTATACACCAGAATATTCGGGACTTAGTCCTAGAAGAATGGGAGTCTCCGGAAAAGAGGTTGAATACCCCTGTGGAGTTGAAGGATAGATTTCCAGTAGACAATGAGACAGCAGAATGCTGGTCTGAGGTCCTAAAGGTGGATATCCAGATTGCGCGGGTGGCAAAGAAGACCAAATTGCCCTTTGAAGATTCTTCTCAACTAAAGGACCCCTTGGAACGCAAGATGGAGGGACTATTGAGGAAGTCCTGGGAGACCTCGGCAGCGTTGTTAAGCACCAACGCAGTCTCTACGGGTGTTGCTCATTCAATGGCTCGTTGGCTAGATCAACTAGAGGAACACCTAGTTTCTGGCGGTGAGAGTGGCAGCAAGAGCAGCTGGTTTATCTAATTCCGTGAGACTGGCCCTGTGGTTAAAATCCTGGAACGGTGACGTGGAATCAAAGATGAAATTATGTTCTATTCCCTTTGAAGGAAGATACATGTTCGGGCCAACCCTAGATGATCTTCTCGAGAAAGCCTCAGACAAAAAGAGATCCCTCCCAGAACCTAGAAGCGCAAGGAAGAGACCCTTTCGACCTTCCCAACACCAGACCCCTCAATATAGGGGAAAGGAGAAAAGGGAAAACAGATCGGTGGAGCTACCCAAAAGGAAGAGGTGGCAAGAATCTATTTCTCTCCCAAAATCAGCGTCAGAATAAACATTGACGCCAGGACAGTTGGGGGCCACATCTCAAACTTTCTACCCCAATGGAGAGAGATCTGCTCAGAACCATGGATCCTAAGGGCAGTCGAGTTTGGAGTAAAAATAGAATTCTCCTCCTACACCCCTCAGAGAATAAAGATAACGCGACTCTCCTCTCAAGGACCGCCTTGATATCCGGTCTAACAGACCTACTATCCTTGGAGGTGATCTCCCTAGTACCAACAGGGGAAATAGGCAGAGGACATTATTCCAATCTCTTCCTGATAAGAAAGTTCTCACCGGACTATAATCAATCTATCTGCTACCGGAGATTCAAGATGGAATCAACCAGATCAACAGTCCCTTTAAGAGGACAGGACCATGTCATGGCCACAATCAAGCTCCAAGATGCATACTACCACATCCCCATACATCCACTCTACCGAAAATTTTTAAGATTTGCGGTGGTCCAAGGAGAACAGATAGTCCACTACCAGTTCAACGTTCTCCCATTTGGAATATCGTCAGCCCGACAGATATTTACAAAAGTCATGGCAGAAGTCATGGCTTATATCAGAGGTCAGAATATTTAGGTAGTACCATACCTCGACGACCTACTATTAATCGCCCCCTCAGTACCATTGCTACAAGCTCATAAACAGTTGACCACGCAAATCCTGTCATCACTGGGTTGGTTAGTGAACCACAAAAATTCAGATATGGTTCTAGCCATGACTAAGACGTTTTTAGGAGCTCTGTTACGGGTCCGGGTGGTGGATCCTCTGTGCTGGGGTGCAAGGACGGACCAGAGGGGCGTGACTAAGTACCTACTCGGCCTGACCAAGGTTGAACGGCGGCTCAGTCAACTCCGTGAACCGGGGAGGGACCGAGCAGGGGGACCAGGTGCCACTCTAGGACTGACCTTGTATGAGAGCAGGTGACTCCCACAGGTCAGATGGCAGGAACAGACCGGTACAGCGGATAAGCAGGCTGATTTGGCTGATAGCCAGACGGGTGCTCCGGGTAAGCAGGCTGGCGGGCACAACGGGAAACTGGCAGGTGCTTCCAGGTAAGTAGGATGGCGGGATTGGATAAGATGCTTTTTACTGCCACAGTAGAAGCAACTCCCTCAGCTCGGCGCGTCTCCTGGCGAGACTTGACCATCTTGGTTTGGTCAATTTGCATGGGCTCAGGCGAAAATGCCCGGGGAATTGCTGGTTGAGAGGCAGGCTTTTGGAATACTGGAGCGAGACGTGGAAATCTTCTCTCCCGGGTAGTCTCCTTGGCACGTTCTTGAAAACGGATGTCAATCCGGGTAGCTAATGACACCAGGGTGGTAGGGATGTCACGACCGGCTAGCTCATCCTTGATCCGTCTGTAAAGACCCTCCCAGAAGGTGGACACCAGGGCCTCGTTGTTCCAGGCAAGCTCAGATCCGAGGGTTCGAAAATGTATGGCATACTGGCCCACGGTGAGACTCCCTTGGCGGAGACGGAGAAGTGACGAGGCAGTAGAAGATTTTCGTCCGGGCTCATCGAAGACCTTTGGGAAGGCAGTGAGGAAAGCCGGAAGATCGGACATCAGTGGATCCCCTCTCTCCCACAGAGGGTTTAGCCATGCCAATGCCTCCCCGGTGAGGTGAGACATGATGAACGCCACCTTGGCCTGGTCGGAGGGGAACTGATGTGCCAGGAGTTCAAATTGCAGCGTGCACTGATTTAGGAAGCCCCGACATAAGACGGGGTCATCACCAAAACATAGAGGCACAGAGAGCCGGGGTCCAGAGCCGGGTGCCATAGCGCCAGTAGGTTGAGGTGCCGGTGGAGCTGGTGCCGCTCGGTTAGAGACGGATACAGACTGGGTGGACAGCATGTCCAGGCGGGAATTGACATTCCTCAGATAGGTCAGGATAGTCTCCTGTTGGGATCTCTGACGTGAGACCTCCTGGTACAGGTCAGAGAGCAAAGGAGCCTGGGGGCCACCGGGTTCCATGGCCCGGGCAAACTGTTACGGGTCCGGGTGGTGGAACCTCTGTGCTGCGGTGCAAGGAGGGACCAGAGGGGCGTGACTAAGTACCTACTCGGCCTGACCAAGGTCGCATGGCGGCTGTTGACTCCGTGAACCAGGGAGGGACCGAGCAGGGGGACCAGGTGCCACTCTGGGACCGACCTTGTATGAGAGCAGGTGACTCCCATGGGTCAGATGGCAGGAACAGACCGGTACAGCGGATAAGCAGGCTGATTCGGCTGATAGCCAGATGGGTGCTCCCGGTAGGCAGGCTGGCGGGCACAACGGGAAATTGGCAGGTGCTTCCAGGTAAGTAGGATGGCGGGCACGGCAGGTAACTGGCAGGTGCTTCCAGGTAAGCAGGCGGGCAGAGCCCATAGACAGACTGTCGGGCTGGATTGTAGTCATACTGGTGGGAGGGACCTGAGGGCTGAAGCAACAGTAAGAACACAGAGCAACAACCTTGCACGGACACCTCCATATTGGAGGAGGTGCTTTAAATAGGGAAAGTCCTCCGGCCATTGACCGGGGACTTTTAGGACGACGCGCGCGGCCCTTTTAAGAGGGAGGGAGCGCGCACGCCCTAAGCACAGTGCCCTGGAAGCTGCGTGCACCAGCAGCAGGGAGGACGGAAGACGCCGGTCCGCGGCGGTAAGGGGGCAGAGACGCCGATGCTAAAAGTTCTATTGGACTCCCACAGCCAGATGTCTTTTCTACCCAAACAAAAGCAAGTCATGTTGAAAGCAAAGATCAATATCCTACGAAGCAGGAGATTGGTGTCGTTAAGAAGTGCAATGTCGGTCCTCGGTTCTCTAACATCCTGTATTCAGATGGTGGCCTGGGCTAAGGCTCATACCCGAACATTACAGACTCACATGAATTGGGACGGATCTCCACGGTCTCTGAACAAGGATTTCTTTACCACCACGGGTAAAAATCTCTCTATCCTGGTGGCTGAGCACAAAAAATCTAAACAGAGGAGTTCTGTGGATCCAGAACCCACTGATAACCATAAACGTGGATGCCAACGGAAGAGGATGGGGAGCCATAGTCTATCAAAAGCTATTCCAAGGTATATGGTCCAAAGAAGTAAGTCAACGTTCATCAAACTTCAGAGAATTAAAAGCTGTCGAGGAAGCCCTCAGAGGAGCAGAGTCCCTGGTCCAGGATTCCCACATAGCGATCTTTTCTGACAATATCACCACAGTAGCCCACCTTCAGCATCAGGGAAGCACAAGGCACGAGAGCTTAAAATCAATCTCTGCGAGAATATTTTCCTGGGCCGAGGAACATCTTCTCTCCCTGTACGCTCTTCATATCAAAGGCTCAGTCAACAACCAGGCCGATTTTCTAAGCAGAACAAAAGTTAATCCAGGAGACTGGAGTCTAAGCCCAGATGTATTCCAGATGTTAACCGAAAGATGGGGTTATCCGGAGATGGACCTCTTCGCTGGACACCAGAACGCCAAGGTACCTCAATATTTCTCCCTGGATTCAAACAATCCTTGCTTGGACGTAGACTCATTCGCTCATCAATGGAAATTCAACACTGGCGTATGCCTTCCCTCCACTGTCTATTCTTCCAAAAACGTTGCAGAAAATAAGGACCGAAGGTACCAGAGTAATCCTAGTAGCTCCTCTTTGGCCAAAGAGGAGTTGGTTCGGTACGTTAACCAGTTTGAGTGTGGAGGGCCCTCTAGTCCTTCCTCCCATCAGAGATGTGCTTCTCCAGGGACCAATTCAGCATCCGGACCCTGAGAGACTACACCTGGCTGCCTGGCTACTGAGTTCCTGATATTAAAGACAAGAGGCCTCTCAGACAGAGTCATCTAGACTCTCCAGAAAAGCAGGAAACCAGTAACGAACACCATATACCATAAAATCTGGAAGACCTTTTTAATGTGGTGTGCACCTAATCATCCAGACCCTCATAGAGCCAATATAGTGCAGATACTGGATTTCTTACAGGAAGGTCTGGAAAAGGGTCTTAGTCCTAGTACCCTTAAGGTCCAGATAGCGTCTCTAAGCTCGTACATCGATCAAAACCTAGCTGAACATCAGTGGCTGAGGAGATTTATGACAGCAGCCACCTGAAGGTAGCAGACTTGGTGCCCCCCTGGGACCTTAACATTGTTCTGAAGGGGTTAACCCTTCAAACCCTTATCAACCATAAGATCAGACAGACTGGTCTGGAAAACAGCCTTCCTGGTAGCAATAAGTACATCCGGGAGAGTATGTGAACTGCAGGCCCTTTCGATTAACAAACCCTACCTAAGGATCCTCGAAGATCGTCTAATTTTGCAACTTGATCCATCATTTCTACCTAAGGTGGTCTCGAATTTCCACAGGTCTCAGGAGATAACTCTTCCATCCTTTTGTGACAACCCAAAAAATGAGAAAGAAAAGGAGTTCCACACACTGGATGTTTGAAGAATAGTACTGCACTACCTTCAGGGAACGGAAGAAGGAAGGAAGGACAAGAATCTATTTGTCCATACTCAGGGCCCAAACAAAGGGAAGAAAGCAGCAAAATCCACGATAGCCAACTGGATTAGAAGAGTATTTACAGAAGCTTACCAAATCCAAAATCTACCTCCTCCGGAAAAGCTCAAGGCCCATTCTACAAGGGCGATATCTGTCTCCTAGGCTGAGAGAGACAATGCATCCATTGAACAGATTTGCAGGGCTGCTACTTGGTCCTCAATCCATACCTTCTCCAGACACTGCAGACTGGATCTAACGTCCGTAAGAGATTTAGCCTTTGGAAGGAAGGTTCTTCAGGCTGTTGCCCCCCCTAGTATCTCTTTGGTATACCTCCAGTGTGCGGTCATGGGGGATTATTAGAGAAAATAGAATTAGACTTACCAGTAATTCGGTTTCTATTAACCCATCACGACAGCACGTACACATTCCCTCACCCTTTGCTTATTGTTTCTACATCATTTGGATCAGTAGAAATAAAAATTAACTTGAAGCATCTATACTCTTGTGGTCCTTTGTAACAACACTAGAAGGAGGATGTCGGAGGGGCTATTTAACCTCTTCGTATTTCCTGTCCCTTTTAGGGTGGTGTTACATCCTCCATGTGCTGTCGTGGTGGGTTATTAGAAACCGAATTACCGGTAAGTCTAATTCTATTTTTTTGATCCTTCTGTTATTTGGCCACAGAATGGGGCACTGTGGTAACATATGTGTGTGTGGGGGGGGGCGGGGGGCATTATACTGGGGCTGTAAGAAATCATAATATGAGGCGCTGGTGGGGGACATTATACTGTATAGGGAGCTGTGGTAGACAACATGCTGTTGGGGCCAATATACTGTATCAGGAACTGGGGAGTCATAATACTGTATGGGGAAATGTGGGGGCCATAATACTGGATGGGGTGCAGTGGGGAACATCATAGTGTATATTGGGCGGCTGTTGTGCCATCATACTGTGTAGGAGGACAGTGTGAGGAGAGGGTACAGTTTGGAGAAGATAGCGTTGTGGGCATAAAGAGGCCATAGTGTGAAGAGGGGGCAGCATGAAATGGGAGCACAATGTGGAGGGGGGTTAGCATAGCGAGGAGGTAGTGTGGACATATTGAAAGTGTAATGAAAAATTAGAGAGCGGACAGCTATAGTATAGACTGCGGTTCATAAGGGCCGACGGTGTGGTGTTTAGAGCTGACAGTAGAAGACAGTGGGGTGGTTATAGCTTATAAGGGCAAAGAATTTTGAGGCCATATACCACTGGAGGCTTATTTAGGGCACAGTATAGGCATGTTTTTATGCAAAGGGCAGTTTAATAACATCCTTATTTTTAAGGGCACAGTGTCGGGATCGGCTGCAGAAAAACAGAAAGGATGGAAGTCTGTAGAGACGAGCTATGGCTGTGAGAAGTCATCATGGCGTCTGGACAAGATGGAGATGAAAAGAAAGAGAACGACTCCAATCATGGAAGATGTCACCTGCAAGGTACCTGGATGTAAATATTTATTTGTGATCCTGTCTGTCTCATCAGTGCTGTGGTTCCAGTATGGTCCGCAGTCTGATAAAGACTGATAACAACAACTCCCAGCATCTCCTTACCATTGTTAAGGGCGTACTGGGAGTTGTAATGTCACGTCAGCCCCATATACAATTGTATAGCATGAACGTACAATTGATTGTTGCACTAATCTTGGTTCTTTTATTCAAGTAACTATGGTAGTTTTGGTGATGCATTCATGCACTTATGATGGTACTAACGTATTTACTGATGGTGGTTCTGGTGACATATATCTACTGATGGGTGGTTCTAGTGACCTATTTATTTTCTGATGATGGTTCTGGTGCTGTATCTATGTACTATTATGGTTCTTGTGTTCTATTTATGTACTGGTGATGAGTTTGGTTTTGCATTCATATACTGATGGTTTTAGTGATGAATACGTCACCAGAACAACCATGAATACATCACCAGAACCATCATCACTACATGAATACATCATCAGAACCAGTATTGGTACATAAATACAGCACTAGAACAACCATCACTAAATGAATTTGTCATCAGAACCACCATCAGTACAGGAATATAGCACCAGAACCACCATCAGTTTTGTTGCCAGCTGTATTTGTTTCATGATATATGCAATAACCTTCAGACATATCACTTTCTAATGGCGTCTGTTTAGCTTCCATTAGGATATCTGCCAAATGCTGGACACCTTAATTGAAACGAAACAGCTCCCATTATATTTAAGTAATATTCGTTTTTATGATACTGATAGTGGGGCCGTGGCCTTACACCGATTACTAGTCTTATGATAAAGAAGCCTGGTCTCCTATGGAGATGAAACTTTTCTTTCTACAGATGGAGGGAGTGCCACCTTATGTGTTTCAGGGTTTCACAAGAAACAGCTTTTGGCCATATTCTTTGTATGGGCCATTTATGTACTAAATAAATGTAATTCTTTTAATCTTTCCTCAGAACTAAGATTCTCCATGCCCCTTATCACTTTTGTGATTCTTCCTTGTACTTTATCTAACTCCAGGGCATCCTTTCTGTAAACCTCGATATTCCAGATAAGGTAGCACTAATGTTTTGTCCAGTGGTGGTACTACGTCCCTTTCCCACAAGTTTTTGCCTCTCTTAATACAAGACAGATGATTGACATTGCAAGCTATTTAATCTTTGATCTACAGGCACATTAACATCCTTCTTTACAAGTAGCTCTCCTAGATTTCTCTAGAACATATGATTCCCACAAGTTATTGGTGCCAAGATACAGTTTTTTACATTTTTCCACATTGAACCTCATCTGCCAAATAGATGCCCAAACACTCAGCTTGTTTCCACAGACTGCACTATACTACAACCCCAATTCCAAGTTAGGACACTGTGTAAAATGTAAAGTGTTAGGGAGGTATTGATGTCAGGAAAATGTTCTTTCATATTTCCCTGACATGGATATTGACCATTTCTCCCTTTTGTCCGTACCAAGCTGCCTCAATAAAAATCTCAGCAATTTACACAGTCCAGAGATGACAATCTACAGTGTCTTCCTGCAAATTATCACCTACAGCCAAAATAGCTTACACAAACAAATGCCAGCCAAGAGGTGTCACCAGGCTACTTAGAATGCGAGCCTCTTGTCCCTGGCACACGCAGGGGGTAATTAGTGGCAGAATTGCAATAATTTGTCTGTAACTGGGACGGATTGCTTTCCCGAGCTTAAAAAAAAAGATCTCCAGCCACGTCAACTCCGGACCCATATTTATGGTGGCAGGGGCAGTTAAGAAACAAGATGCGCAGTTTTTCATAGCATAGGCCCCTCTTGAGAGCTATAGCGCAAAAACCCCAGAATAGCAGACTGCAACTATGCGATGTGTGGTCTCTAAATGAAGGTAAAATCATAACGGGAAAAATAGTGAAGTTTGCAAGCTTCTGCGATCAACAAGCGATGAGTTATCGCAGAAGTTAGCGTTTTTAATAAAAATGTACAGGCTGGAAACCGGCCCACATGATGTCACCACAAGGGGCGTGTGGCCAGATCTCCCCTTAGGTATAAGAGAACCCATGGACAATACAGGAGCACTCATTGCCAGGGGGTATAAGAACTATAAGCAGCGGGTCGCATTCGATAACACTCAAATCAAAATGGGGAGCCCCTCCTCCACCTATATTGAATCGTCTCAGGGATTGTATAGTAAGTTATCTTCTTTTATCCTGTTTATTTTATGTAACTGCTTATGTATTTTAATGTTTCCTTTGTAACATCCTTGTATAGAATTTTCCTAAACACTGCCTCCGTTTTGGATTACATATAAAATTTAATAGTTCTGTTTCTTTTGTCCTATAATCGTTCCCTCCCTGAAGCCATATACGCTACCAAAACGCAGGCATCCGGCCAGGCCCGTATTATACTTCAAACTCGGCCGGTGGTGGCAGAGAATAATAATAATTGGGCTATCGTGAAGCAGACAGTGACCGTACGGGGGTGTAAACACATATTCCATCCCGAGGAGTGACGCTATACTCTCACTTCATTGGTCGCTTGCCGATGCACAAGGAGTGAGTAGTATGGATCGTGTGCTTGCTATTCCGGACGAAATACTGACAGCGTGACGGCAACGGCGAGATACTGCGTGATCTCCCCAGTGTCGTTGCTGTGGTGATCCCTGACATAAGGAAAACAAGAATGTAATGATTTGGAAATTTCTTATCGCCATACTTTATTCACAGCAGAACATAAAACACAGATCAGAAGCTGAAAGTTCGACATTTTCTATTTAATTTGAAAAAAATAAACACCTTTAGAAATTGATGGCAGCAAAACATCTCAAAACAGTTGAAGCACTTAACAAAAGGCTGGAAAAGTAAGTGGTACTAATGGAAAACATTAGTGATACATAATGAAAAAGGTAGAGTGTCAATTTTCACCCACGTCACATGACTGTGTATAAAAAGAGCATGTTAGAGAGGTAGAGTCTCTAACAAGCAAAGATGGTCAGAAGTCACTAATCTGAACAACTGAATCTAAAAATTATAGAACGCTTTCATAAAACTGTTCCTCAATGAAAAATTGCAAAGACCTTGAATATCTCACTATCTACAGTACACTATCAAAAGATTTAGAGATTCTGGAGACATTGACATGCACAAGGGACAAGGCCGGCGGTCAACATTGGATGATCATGATCTACAGGTCCTCAGGTGACTGCATTAACACTAGAACTACTGATGGAGTCATTTTGACTCCTTTCGTTTTTTATTTCTCTTCTGTGACAACATTTTTCAGAATTCCGGCTTGAAACTCGGTGACTTTTCCTCAAATATGATGTGAAAAAAGATTTTGTGAGAATAAATAATTTTGGTGAAAAATTTGCGCGTTTTTTTCAAAATTTACCAAGAACTACTGAAGGGAGTCATTTTGACTCCCTACTATATTTTGAGGTCCTTTTGTCACTAAATGTTGCTATAAAGTTTTGTGCATAATTTTTTCACTCTGTCTTATTTACCCTGATGTTCATATAGATGTAGTTCAATTTACATGTCAATTTTTCACATTTTCCTTGTGTTTTACCTGCTTGTATTACTGTGTAATGCTGAACAAAATAGCTTGTTTACTCTAGGCTCTTATCTTATGCTAATGAAGGGTGGTGTTTTTCTAAGGTCCTAGCAGGAGACAGTATTCTGGATAGTAACTTTACTTTCAGTTCAGCTGAAGAGACAAAGAGAACAGACGCAGACATACGAGCTCTGAAGACTCATACAGGTATGAATTGTTATGAAATAGTTTAGCTATCTGTCAACTGATTCAGCCCACCTACTTTTGAAGGTGGCAGAACAGTTATTATTTCTTTTAGTTTTCATTTCATTTCTATTTTTCAGCAGGGAACTATATAGAATTATGGAATTTGTGAGGAATATGGAGAGAAGACGTTTGATAAAGCCTCAGGATATTCTGGCTACTTTGCAATCCATACCGGAGGATGAATCGGAATCCGAATTGCAGGAACATGTATTTGATTCTGACAGTGATGAAGATTTCATTCCTCAGAACATATCAAGTGAATCTGAAGACTCAGAAGGAACAAATCCAGAAGGTAAGTAGTTATGTGTATTTATTTGTTCTTCCACACACTGAGTTAGGGCCTGTGCACACTAGCAGAATTCTGGCTGAATAGCCATCTGGATATTCTTGCCGCAATACAGGCCGTACCTGCCCGCTCATGCCTGAAGCTCCGCTCCGAACCCCGGGCTGGAGCCGCTGTCAGGGACAGAGCAGCGCTTGCTTACGCGCGAGCACGGCTCCGTCCCAGACAGCGGCTCCAGCCCGGGGTTCGGAGCGGAGCTTCAGGTATGAAACTCCGCTCTGTACCTGAGCGGGCAGGTACGGGCCGGATTGTGGTGAGAATATCCGGTCGGATATTCCGCCGCTAATCCAGCCAGTGTGCACGGACCCTTACAAAACAAAAATTCTAAATATTCATCAACTTTTTTACAGATATTCCAAGCACATCAACTGGGGATCGGGCTCATGCAGTTATGTTGCCTCGTGACCATCCTCCTGGTCGTGGACAGAAAAAATCAGCAAAACGTCCCAGAAATGAAAGAACAACAGATAACGATGGCGGCGAAGGTAATGCAACAACAAACACCAGAGAAGGCGAATCTGAAGGAATACTAGTTTCAGCGGATGGTATTCAATGGAAACCTGTTGAAATTGGAGAACACTTGCCTGGTAGGCGTGACAGCCAAAACATTCTTCGAGAAGCACCTGGCCCTACAGGATACGCCAGAAGAAATATCATTATCGATAGTCCTTTGAGCGCATGGCGTTTATTTTTTGATTCATATATATTGACACATATAAAGAACTGTACGCTTGCAGAAGCATGCAGGAACAATAATTTACAGTTTACTCTATCTGATGAGGAGCTAGATGCCTTCATTGCGATATTCTATGCTCGTGGAATATCTGGCACGAACCGTCACTCGATTAGCAGTATTTGGTGTAATGACTGGGGAATACCGTTTTGCAAAGCGACAATGTCTAGGGACCGCTTTGTTGAAATTATGAGGTTTCTCAGATTTGATGAGAAATCTACTCGATCGGAGAGACTGCAAACGGACAAGTTTGCTCTATTTTCTACTGTGTGGGACAGGTTTATTGAAAATTGTATTGCGTGTTACAAACCTGGCCCATACATAACGGTGGATGAGCAACTTTTCCCAAGCAAAACTAGGTGTCCATTCACGCAGTACATGCCTTCCAAACCAGATAAATATGGCCACAAATATTGGCTAGCTGTTGATAAGAGGAGCAAATATCTGGCAAATGGCTTCCCTTATCTAGGCAAAGATGACACACGCCGTATTGAGGACCGTTTAGCTGACCATGTGGTAATGAAGTTATTGGACCCGTTTTTGAAAAAAGGTCGCAATGTTACAACCGATAATTATTTTACTTCAGTAAAATTAGCTAAACAGCTAAAAAGCAAAGGAACAACCATCGTGGGAACACTGAACAAGATAAGGCGAGAAGTGCCTAAAGAAATAAAATCCATGAAAGAGGAATTGTACAACACTAAAGTGTTTAGAAAGGAAGACAATTTTACACTTACAGTATATCAAGGAAAGCCCAACAAAAATGTTGTCATTTTGAGTTCCGTCCATCCAGATGTTGTTGTTGCGTCTGATTCCGCTAAAAAAACTCCAGAAACGGTAAAGTTTTACAATGAAACAAAATATGGAGTAGATGTAGTGGATCAGATGGCACGAAAATATACCACACGAACATGCACAAGGAGATGGCCTGTTCATGCATTTGAAAATGCCTTAGACTTTGCGGGTATAAATGCATGGATAATATTCAAGGAGATTACCTACCAAAAAATGTCATGCAAGGCATTTTTGCAAACGCTTGTGAGGGAGTTGAGTGGTCCTTATGTCACAGATAGGGAAAAGGGTTCCACGTCCCAAGTTTCTACATGCTCAGAAGTGATGGTTCAAACTAAATTTTGCCAGATCAAAGAAAAGTGCAAGAAAAATAGATCTGTCGGAAATTGTAAGACTTGTGGTAAGTCTTTGTGTGGGCAATGTACTGCCATAAATCAAAGGCAATGCCTAAAATGCGAAACACCAAATGTTTAGAAGGTGAATTCTGCGCCATATTTTCATTTTTATGCTCCTCCACCTACAATTTCTCTGCTTTTTGTTCTTCAGTTGTTGTTTATATGTGTGCACTTGAATAAAAAAAATGTTTGAAAAACGTCTATTATAATTATTGTTATTTTCTGTAGAAAAATAAGAAAAGTAGAAAAAAAAAACAATCAAAAGCATTACTGTTGGATCTCACAATAATAACACATTACAAAAAATATAATTATTAATAAATAACCACAAATGAAACTCTAAAAATAAACGAAAACAAGCAAGGAGTCAAAATGACTCCTTTCAGTAGTTCTAGGCGGGGTCACGAGTCCAGTAGTCCTAGTGTTAAAAACAGCCATGGTTTGGTCATACAAATAACTACATGAGCTCTGGAATACTTCCAGAAATCATTGTCTCTGAACTCAGTTCGCCATGCGATCTACAAATGCAAGCTAAAGCTCTATCATACAAAGAAAAGCCATTTATCAACACAATTTAGAAACACTGCCATTTTCTCTGGGTCAAAGCTCATTCACTTAAAATTGACTGGGGTCAGATGAATCAAAATGTGAAATTCTTTATGGAAACCACGGACATCCGATCCTGCACACTCAAGAGGAAGGGGATCATCCAGCTTTTAAGTGCACAGTCCAAAAGCCTACATCTCTGATGGTATGGGGCTGCATTAGAGCCTATAACATGGGCAGCTTACACATCTTGAAAGGTTCTATCAATGCTGAGCATTATTTAGAGGTTTTAGAACATCTGCTCCCATCCAGACAATGTCTATTTCATGGAATGCCTCGCATATTTCAGCAAGACAATGCTAAACCACCTACTGCACCCATTACACCAGCATGGCTTCTCAGGAGAACAGTTCGGGTGATGAATCGGCCACCTGCAGTCCAGACCTTTCACCAATAAGAAATATTTGGCGCATTATGAAATGGAAAATCCTGCAAAGACCCAGGACTGGAGCAGCGAGAACCCTACATCAGACAAGAATGGGACAACTTTCCATTCCCAAAACTCCAGCAATCAGTCTCACCTCCAAGAGATGTACAGACTGTTATAAAAGAAGAGGGCATGCTCCACAATGGTAGACATGGACCCCGTCCTAACTTTTTTTGAGATGTGTTGCTGACATCAATTTCTAAATGAGGTAATTTTTTCAACTGAAATGGAAAAATGCCTGTTTTTTGCAGGACGAATTGTACCTTTAACCGGTTCCCGACCGCCCACTGTAGATAAACGTCGGCGCTTGCCGGGCTCTGTGCAGTGCCGACGTTTAAAAACGGTGGGTGGTCTCGCAGTGCTCAGGACCCCCAGGGTCCTGCAAGCACTGCGATTCCGGTGCAGAGCGTTAGCTCTGACAGGGTACATCATCGGGACCTGATTAGATCAGGTCCCAGTGATGTTAACCCTTTGCTGTCTTCTATATGCTGTGATCTATAGTGATCGCGGCATATAGGAGACAGCAGGAAGAGAGGGGGTCGTCTTACTTACCTCCGAAGACCTCCGTTTCGTTTGAGGACCTGGGGTTGCTATGGCAGCTGGAGGTCACATGACCGCCTCCAGCTCTGCCATATATGGTGTCCTTCCTGTCTGACTTCAGCCTGTATGTAGCTGAAGTCAGACAGGAGACTCTAACTGAAACAGTCAGTGAAGATCTCATATAATGTAATATATGTGTATTACATTACATGAGATCAGTGATCAGAAAAATAAAAATTAATGTCCCATACAGGGACTAAGTAAAAATGTAAAAAAAAGTAAAAAAAAAGTTTTTAAACTATTAAAAAAAAAAATCACAAAATAAATAAAAATAAATAAATAAAATATTAAACCAATAAATCCGTAAATTATTACAAAACCAAAAAAAGTACACATATTTGGTATCGCCGCGTCCGAAACAACCCGAGCTATAAAACTGTCACACTAATTAACTCCTTCTGTGCACACCGTAATAAAAATAAATAAAAAACGGAGCAAAAAAAATGCTTTTTCATCATATCGCCAAACAAAAAGTGGAAAAAAATGCGATCAAAAAGCAGAATAGAAATAAAAATGGTACCACTGAAAACGTCATCTTGTTCCGCAAAAAAAAGCCGCCATACAGCTCCATCAGCCAAAAAATAAAAAAGTTATAGCGCTCAGAATAAAGCAATGCAAAAAAAATATTTTTTTTTCTATAAAATTGTTTTATTGTGTAAAAGCGCCAAAACATAAAAAAAATACAGTAAGTGTAGTATCGCTGTAAACGTACTGACCCGAAGAATAACGCTGCCTGATCACTTTTACCACACGCAGAACGGCATAAAAAAAACTCAAAAAACAATTCCTGAAGTGTTTGTTTTTGTTAACTTTACCTCCCAAAAAACGGAATAGAAAGCGATCAAAAAATGTCACGTGCCCAAAAATGGTTCCAATAAAAATTTCAACTCGTCCCGCAAAAAACAAGCCGTCACATGACTCTATCGGCCGAAATATGGAAAAATTATAGCTCTCAAAATATGGTGATGCAAAAACTAGATTTTGCAAAAAAAGCGTATTTTAGTGTGTGACAGCTGTCAGTCATAAAAACCCGATATAAATCTGGTATCTCTGTAATCGCACCGACCCGAAGAATAAAGTAATCTAATCAGTTATATCACACTAGGAACGGCATAAAAAATAAATAAAACAAATATTATTCACCTGCTACTGATTTGTTTATTATGTCTCCCAAAGATCCCAGTAAGGCTCTGCTCACATTTATCCTGTGCTCTGCGCTGAGCACTTACACCAGAGTTTCCGTGTAAATCTCTGAAATACGTGATTCAGCCAGAACCCATGATGGAAGATTCCCTGTAATGAGGCAGATATAGGCCACTGTGGATGCCGTCTAGCCTGGGATCCCACGGTGTCATTTGTTTTAGGCGTGCATAAAAGTGCGGTTGGCCACAGTTTTGTGCACTTCTGAAAAAAAGGACACCACTAAACAGAGGCCTGACGGAGTCCAGAGTAACTCTGCTGCCTCATTACAGTGAATGGATCCTGCAGGGGTTTCATCTGAATTACATCACTTGGAAAATTAGATGGAAACCCCGATGTAAGTGCTCAGCCTAGAGCGCCGGATAAATGTTACGTAAAATGTTCCCAATAAAAGCTTCAACTCAGTCCTCAAAAAAAGCTAGTCCCCACTCAGGTCCATCATCTGTTAAAAATATAAGGGACTTCCAAGTTAATGGTAGCAGAAAGGCTCTGGAAAAGCAAAATGGTCCTTGCCCCCCAAAAGAAATTCAGAAAATTTTGTGCTCCCAAATCCAAATGCCTATTCTACAATAATTTGTTCTCCAATTGTCAAATAGCGCTCCTTCCCCCTCAAATCTCACCGTATGGCTAAGTGGTACGATACAGCCACATATGGGGTATTGACACTTTTAGAAGAAATTGTGTGACACATTTCGGCACCATTTTTACCCATTGCCCTGTGTGAAAATGTAAAATCTGAGGGTAAAACATTTTTTTGTGGTAAAAATATAATTATGCTTTTTTCACTGCCCAATGGTATAAATTTAAAAATTAAAAAATGCTCACTACTTCCCTACTTCCCTAGATGAATTCCTTGAGAGGTGTAGTTTACAAAATGGGGTCACTTGTGGGGGTTTCTGCTGTCCTGGCATGTCAGCGACTCTTCAAATGTGACATGGTGTCTGCTGCCTATCCCAGCCAACATAGCGCTTCTTTCTCTTCCGAACCCTGCCGTACACCAAAGCAGTGGTTTTCCCCCACATATGGTGCAATTTATCCTGTTACCCTTATGATAATGCAAAATTAGGGAATGAAAAACATTTTTTATGGGAAAAATGTGAAAATTTTATTTTTACGGCTCAATATTATAAACTTCTGTGAAGCAGCTGGGGGTGCAAGGTGCTCACCACACATCTAGATAAGTTCCCTAAGGGGTATAGTTTCCAAAATGGTGGCACTTGTGGGGGGTTTCCACTGTTTAGGCACATTAGGGGCTCCCCAAATGTGACATGGCGTCCGCTAATTATTCAAACAAATTTTACATTCAAAAAGTCAAATGGCGCTCCTTCCCTTTCAAACCCTGCCATGTGCCCAAACAGTAATTTGCCTCCACATATGGGGTATCGGCGTGTTCAGGAGAAATTGCACAACAAATTTCATGGTGCAATTTATCCTGTTACCCTTATGATAATACAAAATTAGGGAATGAAAAACATTTTTTGAGGGAAAAATGTGAAAATTTTATTTTTACGGCTCAATATTATAAACTTCTGTGAAGCAGCTGGGGGTGCAAGGTGCTCACCACACATCTAGATAAGTTCCCTAAGGGGTCTAGTTTCCAAAATGGTGGCACTTGTGGGGGGTTTCCACTGTTTAGGCACATTAGGGGCTCCCCAAATGTGACATGGCGTCCGCTAATTATTCAAACAAATTTTACATTCAAAAAGTCAAATGGCGCTCCTTCCCTTTCAAACCCTGCCATGTGCCCAAACAGTAATTTGCCTCCACATATGGGGTATCAGCGTGTTCAGGAGAAATTGCATAACAAATTTCATGGTGCAATTTATCCTATTACCCTTATGATAATGCAAAATTAAGGGATGAAAAACGGTTTTGTGGGAAAAATGTGAAAATTTTATTTTTACAGCTCAATATTATAAACTTCTGTGAAGCACCTTGGGGTTCAAGGTGCTCACCACACATCTAGATAAGTTCCCTAAGGGGTCTAGTTTCCAAAATGGTGGTACTTGTGGGGGGTTTCCACTGTTTAGGCACATCAGGAGCTCTCCAAACGCAACATGGCGTCCGCTAATTATTCAGACAAATTTTACATTCAAAAAGTCTAATGGCGCTCCTTCCCTTCCGAACCCTGCCGTGCGCCCAAACAGTGGTTATCCCTCACATATGGGGTATCAGCACGCTCAAGAGAAATTGCACAAAAAAATTTGGGGTCCATTTTTTCATGTTACCCCTGTGAAAATAAAAAAATTGGGTCTAAAGTAACATTTTTGTGAAAAAAGTTAAATGTTAATTTTTTTCTTCCACATTCCAAAAATTCCTGTGAAGCACCTGAAGGGTTAATAAAGTTCTTGAATGTGGTTTTGAGCACCTTGATGGGTGCAGTTTTTAGAATGGTGTTACTTTTGGGTATTTTCTGTCATAAAGACCCCTCAAAGTGACTTCAAATATGATGTGGTCCCTAAAAAAATGTTTTTGTAAATTTTGTTGGAAAAATGAGAAATCGCTGGTCAACTTTTAACCCTTATAGCTCCCTAACAAAAAAAAATTTGGGTTCCAAAATTGTGCTGATGTAAAGTAGACATGTGGGAAATGTTATTTATTAACTATTTTGTGTGACATATCTCTCTGATTTAAGGGCATGAAAATTCAAAGTTTGAAAATTGCAAAATTTTCAAAATTTTCGCCAAATTTCCGATTTTTTCACAAATAAACGCAAGTGATATCGAAGAAATTTTACCACTATCATGAAGTACAATATGTCACGAAAAAACAATCTCAGAATCAGGGGAATACGTTGAAGCGTTCCAGGGTAATTACTTCATAAACTGGCAGTGGTCAGAATTGAAAAAATTGGCCTGGTCACGAAGGCAAAAACAGGCTCTGGCGCGAAGTGGTTAAATAACACCATTCATTTTACCACACACTGTACTGGAAAATGGGAAAAAAATCATCGGCATGATTACGGTGATACCAAACTTGTTCAGTTTTTAAATTACATTAGTGGTGAAAAAAATCAGAAATTTGACAACAAAAAAATCTGATTGTGTTGCATTTTCTGAGACCTGTATCTTTCACTTTTTGGTCAGTACAGCTGTGTGAGGGCTTGTTTTTGTGGGGTGAGACAATGTTTTTATTGATTCCATTTTGGAATATATTTGTTCGCGTCTTACAGCATTTGTTGCTGTATCATGGCAACCAAAAAAAACCTCAATTTTTGAGTTTTACATTTTTTCTACTGTTTACAAAGTTTATTGGGTTAATTATTGTTATATTTTGATAGTTCGGACTTTTCTGGACACAGCAATACAACATATTTTTTTTATTTTTAATGGGGGAAATGGATGTGAATTGAGCTTATATTTTATTTTTTAAACTTTTTTTTACATTTTTTACTGTGCTTGTTAGTCCCCTTAGTGGACTTTAAGCTACGATCGTCTGGTCACTTGCACTATATACAGCAATACTACAATATACACACAAACGCTTCCAACTTGTGCCATACATGTACAGTGTATGTCAGTAAGGGGTAAAAATTGACCTGGCGGATTTTCGTCATCAATGGACTTCCTAACCGGAGGTGTAAACCATGTGGGGTTTCATTTTTGACATTGCCTGACAGGAGTTGCTCCAGGTCAATGTCCTGAAGTGCAGCCTTCAACCTGGGGAAATTGGCCTTTCTAAAATAGTTTTTGTCCTCTTCACCCGAATATGTTTTTTTACATGCTTAAGCAAAATGAAATGATATTGTAGTCACTGGTACCAAGATTTTTGCAAACAGTGACATTTCCAACAAGCTGTACATTGTGTTGCCTCTTCTCAGGTCTTCCTCAAATGTTTGAAGACCAAGGGCGAATTCAGATGTTCATACAAATCGGTCCAAGATCGCATAGTAATGCACAGGCTGGGCGCAGGTCTCCCAACCCGAGCGCAACAGCTTCATATATTTTTATAAATCTGTCACTTTTGTGTCGGGAGACCCACAATTAATCCGTGCAATACTATCCAATCTTGGACCGATTTGTACGGACATCTTAATGTGCCCTAAAGAGGAGCTTTCTGTTTGAAATTGCCTATTCATGGGGGGAGGTATATAGCACATAAGTGTACAGCACAGAGATGTACAGCACAGAAGTGTACAGCACAGAGGTGCACTGCACAGAAGAGAACAGCACAGAGATGTACAGCACAGAGGTATACAGCACAGAGATGTACAGCACAGAAGTGTACAGCACAGAGGTGTACAGCACAGAGGTGTACAGCACAGAAGTGTACAGCATAGAGGTGTACAGCACAGAGGTGTACAGCACAGAGATGTACAGCACAGAAGAGAACAGCACAGAGATGTACAGCACAGAGGTGTACAGCACAGAGATGTACAGCACAGAGATGTACAGCACAGAAGTGTACAGCATAGAGGTGTACAGCACAGAGGTGTACAGCACAGAGATGTACAGCACAGAAGTGTACAGCATAGAGGTGCACAGCACAGAGATGTACAGCACAGAGGTGTACAGCACAGAGATGTACAGCACAGAAGTGTACAGCATAGAGGTGCACTGCACAGAAGAGAACAGCACAGAGATGTACGGCACAGAGGTGTACAGCACAGAGGTGCACTGCACAGAAGAGAACAGCACAGAGATGTACAGCACAGAGGTGTACAGCACAGAGATGTACAGCACAGAAGTGTACAGCACAGAAGTGTACAGCACAGAGGTGCACTGCACAGAAGAGAACAGCACAGAGATGTACAGCACAGAGGTGTACAGCACAGAGATGTACAGCACAGAAGTGTACAGCACAGAGGTATACAGTACAGAAGTGTACAGCACACAGGAGTACAGCACAGAGATGTACAGCACAGAGGTATACAGTACAGAAGTGTACAGCACATAGGAGTACAGCACAGAAGTGTACAGCACAGAGGTATACAGTACAGAAGTGTACAGCACACAGGAGTACAGCACAGAGGTGTACAGCACAGAGGTATACAGTACAGAAGTGTACAGCACACAGGAGTACAGCACAGAAGTGTACAGCACAGAGGTATACAGTACAGAAGTGTACAGCACACAGGAGTACAGCACAGAGGTGTACAGCACAGAGGTATACAGTACAGAAGTGTACAGCACACAGGAGTACAGCACAGAAGTGTACAGCACAGAGGTATACAGTACAGAAGTGTACAGCACAGAGGTGTACAGCACAGAGATGTACAGCACAGAAGTGTACAGCACAGAGGTATACAGTACAGAAGTGTACAGCACAGAGATGTACAGCACAGAAGTGTACAGCACAGAGGTATACAGTACAGAAGTGTACAGCACAGAGATGTACAGCACAGAAGTGTACAGCACAGAGGTATACAGTACAGAAGTGTACAGCACACAGGAGTACAGCACAGAGATGTACAGCACAGAAGTGTACAGCACAGAGGTATACAGTACAGAAGTGTACAGCACACAGGAGTATAGCACAGAGGTGTACAGCACAGAGGTATACAGTATAGAAGTGTACAAGACAGAGGTGTACAGCACAGAGGTATACAGTATAGAAGTGTACAGCACAGAGGTATACAGTATAGAAGTGTACAGTACACAGGGGTACAACACAGAAGTTTAGAGCACAGAAATGTACAGCACAGAGGTGTACAGCACACAGGGGTACAGCACAGAACTGTACAGCACAGAGGTTTACAGCACAGAGGTGCACAGCACAGAAGTGTACAACATAGAAGTATACAGCAGATAGGTGTACAGCACATAGGTGTACAGCACAGAAGTATACAGCAGAGAGGTGTACAGCACAGAGGTGCACAGCACAGAACTGTACAGCACTGAGGTGTACTGCACAGAGGTGCACAGCACAGAAGTGTACAGTACAGAGGTTTACAGCACAGAGGTGTACAGCACAGACGGGTACAGCACAGAGGTGCACAGCAGGAACACAATTACAGCAGAGTATGATATGAGTAGTAAATCGTCCCTGTACTTTGAATGAAACTTGATGATATTTGATAATGTGATTAAATAGACAAATCTGCAAATCACTATTCAAAAATGTGTCCTGTCTAACTTAGGGCTTGTTCAAACGTTGCATTTTTACTGTGCCGTTTTCAGTGGTAAAAAATGCTGCACTTCACAGTAGCAGCCAAATGAATGATATTTCTGTAATCTCACGCACAGCCCGATTATTTTTTCCTTACAGGTTTGAACCATCAAAGTGTTTTTATCAAATCTGCAGCATGTCAATTCTTTCAGCGTTTTTCATCCATTTAAATGAATGGGGGGAAAACACAAATAAGAATGTGTGTATTTTACGCAGTGTTTCCCTGCCAAATCTTGATGCAGAAAGATCTACTGCAAATATTGGTGTGCACATATCCTCATTACTGTCCAATGCTTGTCTTGTACATGTGTGTGCTATATGGGCAGTGCAAGTGACTGCAAAAAAAAAAGATGTCCGTTTGTGATCCAAATCACAGATCAAACTCGCCAATGCAAGTCAATGAGTCCCTGTGAAAAAAATGGATGGTACATGGTTTCATAGGCATGCTAGCTGTTTGTTACTGTTAGTAACGGGTAGGAGAAGCTTGGAATTTTTTCTTTCAAATACGGGAAAATTTTATTCTACGCTGATTGGAAAAAAGGATGAAAATTGGATCAAGAACTCTGAGGAAAAATTGATAATTTTTTCTTTAAAGATCCCATACCTAAGGTGGTGTCAGAATGCTGATGAGAAATAACCAGTTACTCAAAAAGAAGAGCAGGGGAGTCGGGATAGTTCCTGGATATATTAGACTGGTATGTGCACCAAAAAAAGTTGTAACTTGTTGTGGGTAACTAGGGCACCAAGGCCATGATTTTTGAAACTTCTACAGATTTTATAATTTTACAGGTTACAGTGAATGCAGCTGAAGCCTTCTTATCAGATCTATGGGCTGTAGACGCGGATCTCTTATAATCAGATCTATGGGCTGTAGACGTGGATCTCTTATAATCAGATCTATGGGCTGTAGACGTGGATCTCTTATAATCAGATCTATGGGCTGTAGACGTGGATCTCTTATAATCAGATCTATGAGCTGTAGACGTGGATCTCTTATAATCAGATCTATGGGCTGTAGACGTGGATCTCTTATAATCAGATCTATGGGCTGTAGACGTGGATCTCTTATAATCAGATCTATGGGCTGCAGATGCGGATCTCTTATAATCAGATCTATGGGCTGTAGACGTGGATATCTTATAATCAGATCTATGGGCTGTAGATGTGGATCTCTTATAATCAGATCTATGGGCTGTAGACGCGGATCTCTTATAATCAGATCTATGGGCTGTAGACGCGGATCTCTTATAATCAGATCTATGGGCTGTAGATGTGGATCTCTTATAATCAGATCTATGGGCTGCAGATACGGATCTCTTATAATCAGATCTATGGGCTGCCGATGTGGATCTCTTATAATCAGATCTATGGGCTGTAGACGTGGATCTCTTATAATCAGATCTATGGGCTGCAGATGGGGATCTCTTATAGTCAGATCTATGGGCTGCCGATGTGGATCTCTTATAATCAGATCTATTGGCTGTAGACGTGGATCTCTTATAATCAGATCTATGGGCTGTAGAAAGGGATCTCTTATAATCAGATCTATGGGCTATAGACGAGGATCTCTTATAATCAGATCTATGGGCTGCAGATGCGGATCTCTTATAATCAGATCTATGGGCTGCCGATGTGGATCTCTTATAATCAGATCTATGGGCTGTAGACGTGGATCTCTTATAATCAGATCTATGGGCTGCAGATGGGGATCTTTTATAGTCAGATCTATGGGCTGCAGATGGGGATCTCTTATAATCGGATCTATGGGCTGTAGACGTGGATCTCTTATAATCAGATCTATGGGCTGCAGATGCGGATCTCTTATAATCAGATCTATGGGCTGTAGAAAGGGATCTCTTATAATCAGATCTATGGGCTGTAGACGTGGATCTCTTATAATCAGATCTATGGGCTGCAGATGCGGATCTCTTATAATCAGATCTATGGGCTGTAGACGCGGATCTCTTATAATCAGATCTATGGGCTGCAGATGCGGATCTCTTATAATCAGATCTATGGGCTGTAGACGTGGATCTCTTATAATCAGATCTATGCGCTGCAGATGCGGATCTCTTATAATCAGATCTATGGGCTGCAGATGCGGATCTCTTATAATCAGGTCTATGGGCTATAGACGTGGATCTTTATAATCAGATCTATGGGCTGCAGATGCGGATCTCTTATAATCAGATCTATGGGCTGTAGACGTGGATCTCTTATAATCAGATCTATGGGCTGCAGATGCGGATCTCTTATAATCAGGTCTATGGGCTATAGACGTGGATCTTTATAATCAGATCTATGGGCTGTAGAAAGGGATCTCTTATAATCAATCAGATCTATGGGCTGTAGACGTGGATCTCTTATAATCAGATCTATGGGCTGCAGATGCGGATCTCTTATAATCAGATCTATGGGCTGTAGCCGCGGATCTCTTATAATCAGGTCTATGGGCTATAGACGTGGATCTTTATAATCAGATCTATGGGCTGTAGATGTGGATCTCTTATAATCAGATCCATGGGCTGTAGACGCGGATCTCTTATAAAATCAGATCTATTGGCTGTAGATGCGGATCTCTTATAATCAGATCTATGGGCTGTAGACGCGGATCTCTTATAAAATCAGATCTATGGGCTATAGACGTGGATCTCTTATAATCAGATCTATGGGCTGTAGACGCGGATCTCTTATAATCAGATCTATGGGCTGTAGATGCGGATCTCTTATAAAATCAGATCTATGGGCTATAGACATGGATCTCTTATAATCAGATCTATGGGCTGTAGACGCGGATCTCTTATAATCAGATCTATGGGCTGTAGACGCGGATCTCTTATAAAATCAGATCTATGGGCTATAGACGTGGATCTCTTATAATCAGATCTATGGGCTGTAGACGCGGATCTCTTATAATCAGATCTATGGGCTATAGATGCGGATCTCTTATAATCAGATCTATGGGCTATAGACGTGGATCTCTTATAATCAGATCTATGGGCTATAGACGAGGATCTCTTATAATCAGATCTATGGGCTGTAGACGCGGATCTCTTATAAAATCAGATCTATGGGCTATAGACGTGGATCTCTTATAATCAGATCTATGGGCTGTAGACGCGGATCTCTTATAATCAGATCTATGGGCTGTAGATGCGGATCTCTTATAAAATCAGATCTATGGGCTATAGACATGGATCTCTTATAATCAGATCTATGGGCTGTAGACGCGGATCTCTTATAATCAGATCTATGGGCTGTAGACGCGGATCTCATAAAATCAGATCTATGGGCTATAGACGTGGATCTCTTATAATCAGATCTATGGGCTGTAGACGCGGATCTCTTATAATCAGATCTATGGGCTATAGATGCGGATCTCTTATAATCAGATCTATGGGCTGTAGACGCAGATCTCTTATAATCAGATCTATGGGCTATAGACGTGGATCTTTATAATCAGATCTATGGGCTGTAGACGTGGATCTCTTATAATCAGATCTATGGGCTATAGACGTGGATCTTTATAATCAGATCTATGGGCTATAGACGTGGATCTTTATAATCAGATCTATGGGCTGTAGACGTGGATCTCTTATAATCAGATCTATGGGCTGTAGACGTGGATCTCTTATAATCAGATCTATGGGCTGCAGACGTGGATCTCTTATAATCACATTGATTGATTATGTTTCTCCAAAGTTTCCATAAAAAATATTGTCTGTGACATTTTCATAAACTGTCCAATAAAAAATAACTAAAGATGGCAATCCTGCACCAATTTCACTGTAGTAACCACTTACAAACTGCGGTATAACAAAATTACCTCACACAGCGACCAGTAATCTGTGAGCGCCTCCTCTAGACTGGAGTTTTAAAGAAAACATTCACAATCAGATTAAAAATTGCAGAAATCATGAAGAGCTACATGCAGGTATCTATCCCCCCGTGTTTCTAGTCACAGGACAGTGATGAAGGTAGCACAGGATAGGGGGGAAGTACTGTAATGGACGGTACAACGCATGCGCAGCTTGTACTACTACCAACTGACCGAAACGCAGGCGCTCTGAGCGCGGTATCAACGCGCATGCGGGAAACGGCTTCGGACATGCAGGTCACGTGAGACGTGACGTCACCGCAAGCGGGAGGGGGTGGGTTCCCATCATGGCGTCAATGCAGGTGAGTGCTGTGCGACTGTAACACCCGGATGACCCCGGTCCGCACCTTCCTGTAGCGCAGACTGAGGGGGAGTCCGCCGGGTGCGGGGCCGGGAGTCACCGCGGTCTCTACACAATAGTACACAACTCCGTGCTGGCAGTGTGAGCTCCGTGCTCTGCCCCAGCGTCTCCGGCACCTGTCATGTCATGGCGTAGAAAGTAAAGTCTCCCACTTACACCGACACGGGAAGTGACCCCGACACTGGCCCACGTCCCCGGACACACAGCCTGCACGTGGGTGGGTGTATATATATATATATATATCTATCCCATGCACATGTCCTGTGTATGTGTATATGTGTGTATATATATATATATATATATATATATATATAATTTTGTGGTGTACACATATACATTCATATGTTTAATATTATATACATATGTCCTTTATGTGTGTATATATATAATATGATTACACATAGACACATTTTTAATATATATGTGTATATATAGCTCCTACACACTTGTGCGTGTGTATATATATATATCCCACGCACCTGTTCTGTAAAAAAAATATATATATATAGTGTAAACATATGCATACACATGTTTGATACATATACAGCTTCTACACACGTGTGTGTGTATATATATTTATATATATATATATATACAGTATATTGTGTATATATATACATACACATGCACTGTCCATCTGTCCTATAAAATAGATATATATTTGGACAGGACAGGTTGTATAGGATGTGTACACAGATATATACACCCCCACCCCCCCCTCTATACACACCTCCTACACCAGTAATACATACATGTATGAAGGTGTGTGTATAACATATATACATATATATATATATATATATATATATATATATCAGTAAAAAGTTTGGACACACACGTTCAATGGTTTTCTTTGTTCATATTGGAATGTGCACTTTGGGGATTAAGACCACGGCCCCACTATCAGTATTCGGTCAGTATTTTTTCTCAGGAGTGGGAGCCAAAACCAGGTGAGGAACAATCAGAGGAAAGGTATAATAGAAACAAGCAGGGCTGTGGCGTCGGTAAGCCAAACCTCCAACTCCCTCATACATGGCTCATGTTTAAGTGATAAATTTACTGTAGCACAGATTCATCTCAGCTAAAAGTCCAGACCCTTAGATCAGGAATAAGACAGACATTCATAGGACATTTCATAACTTTCCCAAATTCTTATGTAAAAAATATTCCCCACTAATTGCATTGAACTACCGTACCCAATTTATTATATTTTTTAGGAGTTGGAGTTGGTCCATTTTATACCGACTCCGACTCCACAGCCCTGGAAACAAGTGCACCAATTCTGCATTTATCTCCCACTCCTGAGGAAAAAATACTGACCAAATACTGATAGTGGGGTTGTGGCCTAACACTCAAGGCAGCAAAACCACAAACATGACTGTATAAGCCAAGTACATGCACTCAGTGCACCCTTTGCCTGGCCAACGTTTTAGTGCACTTTCCGTCTATCTCCGCCACCTCCCCTCCAGTTCGATTGACATCTCTGCTGAAGGGCAGAAATAGATGCACTGAACTGTTTGGCCGTACCAAGGGTGCACTGTGCACCTGTATTTGGTTTAATAAGTCTTTCTATGCTGACAGACGCCCTTTAAACCTTAGGTTTCTCAGAGTACTCCCTTTGTACTCTGATCACAGCTTTACACTCCCTGACATTCTCTCATCAGGTTGTCATCTGGAATGGTTTCCAAAAGTCTTGAAGCAGTTACTAGAGGTGCTGAGCACTTGTTGGTTGCTTTGCCTTCACTCTCTGGTCCAACTATCCCTCATTAGCTCTATAGGGTTAATGTTAGGTGATTGTGGAGACTGTCATCTGACACCACACACTCTCTCCTGCTTGGTCACATAGCCATTGCATAGCCTGGAGGGGTGTTTTGGGTCATTGTACTAATTATGGTCACACTAAGTGCAAACCAGACGAGATGGCATAGTATTACAGACAGGGCTGTGGAGTTGCAGTCGGTATAAAATGGACCGACTCCAACTCCTAAAACATATAATAAATTGGGTACAATAGTTCAATGCAGTTTGTGGGGAATATTTTTTCATAAGAATTTGGGAAAGTTATGAAATGTCCTATAAATGTCTGTCCTATTCCTGATCTAAGGGTATAGACCTTTAGCTGAGATGAATCTGTGCTACAGTAAATTTATCACTTAAACATGAGCCATGTCGGAGTCGTGGAGTCGGTGTCATGGAAATTGAGGAGTCTGAGTTCGTTTGCCTTACCGACTCCACAGCCCTGGTTTCAGAATGCTGTGGTAGCCATGCTAGGTAGGTGTGCATGGCTACCATCACACCTTCCCCGCCATGCTTCATGGTGGGCACCAAACATCTAGAAACCATCCGCTCACCTTTTTGGTGTTTCACAAAGACATGGTGGTTTGTAGCAAAAGCTAAATATACGAGGGGCGTTTATTAAAGATTTCCCCCTTCCTTGTATTGAATTTGTTTGTACATGTCCCCGCTTATTTGTAAAGTGCTGCGGAATATGTTGGCGCTATATAAATAAAAATTGTTATTATTATTGTTATCCCCTGGCCCACTTCCTGTGGACTGAGAGCAATGAAACTTGGCACAGTTATTAGTCCTTCTCTACATAGGTGCCACCTAGGGACAACACACCTCTCCCATCTCTTAAAGCAACTGTAAACACCCCACTTGTAGAAGTTGACAGGTTGCTCCAAAAGCCACGTTGTGACTTTGAAAATCAGAGTCTCATCATCTGGAAAATGCTTGCCCTTCAAAAATAACTTCATTTTTGGAAAAAGGTGGAAGTCGGACCGTGCAAGGTCGGGTAAATAAGGGGGATGCGGTAGAATTTCAAAGCCACAGGAGCATGCGTCCATTTGGGCAACATGTGAGTTGTGAACTGGTGCATTGTCTTGCAGAAGGCGAACATCTTTGGTGAGCATGCCACGTCTCTTGGTTTTGATGGCCTCCTGTAATTTCCGCAGCAGTGAAACATAGTATGCCCCAGTGATCATGGTACCTTTTGCTAGGAAATTCATCAATACTACTCCTTGCGGGTCCCAAAATACTGTGAGCATGACGTTGCCTGCCGAGGGTTGGGCACGTGCCTTCTTTGGAGGCAGTGAGTCAAGATTCTTCTATTGCATCGACTGCACTTGAGTCTCAGGATCATAGTGATGGACACATCTTTCATCCTGTGTGATCAGTCTGTTGAAAAAGTCCTCCTGGTTGCCATGGCACATCGTTAATAGAGCCTGAGAGCATTCAACTCGTTCCTGCTCCCGTAAAGGTGTGAGCAGCCGGGGAACCCAGCGAGCGGATACCTTATGCATGTGAAGATGATCTTGAATGATTTTTTCCACGGACCCCACACTAATCTTGACATTTTTGGCTAGGTGGCGAATGGTTACGTGGCGATTTTCCAAAATGGCGACCTCCACTTGCTGTATGGAGTGTTGTTCATCAATAGCAGAGTGGGGTCGCCCTGGAATTGGAGCTGTTTGCAGCGAAGTCCGACGACATTTCAATTGACGATGCCAGTTTTTGACTACATCATATGATGGAGAATCATCACCATAAACCTCTTTCATCTCATCGAACGTCTACTTTGGTGTGTGGCCTTTCAAGTAAAGGAACTTGATGACTGCTCTGTATTCCACTGGGTCCACCTCACACCACTTAAGCACCTTTTCAAATCAAGACCTTTATCAGTTCTGAGTTGCAAATTGGCACTTAACCTATAGAGAGTTATATCATTACACATGTGAAGTTTCAGCGTGATAAATAGAAGTGGTCAGGGGAAATCTTTAATGAACGCCCCTCGTAACTCATCTGACCATAGTACAGATTTTGATTGGCCTAAAAAAGTCTTATTTTCTTGTTTGCTGTATTTACTAGTGGCTTCTTTGCTGCTTCTCGCTGTCTCCTTTGTACACTTGATGTTGAGATCTGTCTCTTCATGTCTGTCCATGTTTTCTGAGGGCTGTTTTATAAGGTGATGTCAGTTTGCAGTTTCTGAGGCTGGCAACTGATGAACTTATCCTTAGCCTTCCTTTCCTGGAGTGGTCCTAATGAGACCCAGTTTCTTCATAGCATTTCTGATTTTCATGACTGCACTTTAGAATACTTTCAAGGTTTTAACAATTTTCCGGATTGACTGACCTTGTCTTAGTTGAGTGATTCCTGCCATATTCTGGCTTAGAACCTGATAGAGCTGCTTGAGAGAATACCAAGGGTGTGTAAAGCTGTCATCAGAGTAAAAGGGAGATACTTTGCGAAATCTAAGAATTAACACACATTCTGGTTTGTTTTACTCCTTGTCTCCATATATGTTCCTTCGTGGCTTTTCTACCTCCAGTCTGATTCTACAATGTGCACATTCCAATAAGAACAAGTAAATCATTTAATGAACAGGTGTGTCCAAACTTTTGACTGATGCTGCAGCAATTATGAAGTACTATTGAAACCCGACCACATTTAGGAGGACCCCTATTATTGTGATGTGACCATCGTCTTGCCAGGTAGAGAGGCATGATATGTCCCTCTGCAGAAAACATTTTTACTGCTCTTGTGTCCAATGGTGCCATGTTTTACAGCTCTCCTCTCGATGCTTGGCTTTGTAAGGCTCATATGCAGCTGATCGGCCGTGGAAATCCACACCACAGAGATTCTGGCGGTTTGGAGCTCTGTAGTTATGCCATTAGCAGGGTGTTGGTGACTCTTACGCACCTCAGCACTTAGTGACCCCGCTCTGTAACATTTTGTGGTCTCTACTTTGTGGCTGAGTTTCTACAGTTCCTAAACGCTTCCACTTTTCAATGATGCATCTTGTAGCTGATCGTGGAAATATTTAGGAAGGAAGAAATGTCATGGACTGACTGGTTACACCCATAGCATCTTATTACAGGACCACTCTCAAATTCAGTGAGCTTTTAGAATTTGCCATTCTGTCACAAATCTTAAAGGTAGATGGCATGGCGAGGGGCCCGATGGTATACACATGTAACAATGGCCCTGAGGGATAAACTCAAATTAATTTATTAGGACGTGTGTCCCAATACTTTTGTTCTTATAGGGAATATCCGATACACCTGTCTAGTTATACCCCTGTATATACATTCTCTCCTCTAGTCCTGTTATATCTGCGCTCCTTGTCTATTACATCACTTGGACTACACAACCTACACCCGCCCTATTATACTTCCTATACATCCCCTACACCTGCCTTATTACACTCCATATACATCCCCTACACCTTCCCTATTATGCTCCCTACACCTGCCCTATTGTGCTCCCTATACACGCCTACACCTGCCCTATTATGCTCCGTATACATCCCCTACACCTGCCCTATTATACTCCCTATACATCCCGTACACCTGCCGTATTACACTCAATTTAATCCCCTACACCTGCCGTATTATACTCCGTATACATCCCCTACACCTGCCCTATTATACTCCCTATACATCCCGTACACCTGCCGTTTTACACTCCATTTAATCCCCTACACCTGCCGTATTGCACTCCATATACATCCCCTACACCTGCCTTATTACACTCCATATACATCCCCTACACCTGCCCTATTATGCTCCCTATACACGCCTACACCTGCCCTATTATGCTCCGTATACATCCCCTACACCCGCCCTATTATACTCCCTATACATCCCCTACACCTGCCCTATTATACTCCCTATACATCCCCTACACCTGCCCTATTATGCTCCCTATACATCCCCTACACCTGCCCTATTATACTCCCTATACATCCCCTACACCTGCCCTATTATGCTTCCTATACACCTACACCTGCCCTATTATACTCCCTATACATCACCTACACCTGCCTATTATACTCCCTATACATCCCCGACACCTGCCGTATTATAGTCCATATACATCCCCTACACCTGCCCTATTATACTCCCTATACATCCCCTACACCTGCCGTATTATAGTCCATATACATCCCCTACACCTGCCCTATTATACTCCCTATACATCCCCTACACCTGCCCTATTATACTCCCTACACATCCCCTACACCTGCCCTATTATACTCCCTATACATCCCCTACACCTGCCCTATTCTACTCCCTATACATCCCCTACACCTGCCCTATTCTACTCCCTATACATCCCCTACACCTGCCCTATTCTACTCCCTATACATCCCCTACACCTGCCCTATTCTACTCCCTATACATCCCCTACACCTGCCCTATTATACTCCCTATACATCCCCTACACCTGCCCTATTATACTCCCTATACATCCCCTACACCTGCCCTATTATACTCCCTATACATCCCCTACACCTGCCGTATTACACTCCATATACATCCCCTGCACCTGCCCTATTATACTCCCTATACATCCCCTACACCTGCCGTATTACACTCCCTATACATCCCCTACACCTGCCGTATTATACTCCCTATACATCCCCTACACCTGCCGTATTACACTCCATATACATCCCCTACACCTGCCCTATTACGCTCCCTATACATCCCCTACACCTGCCGTATTACACTCCCTATACATCCCCTACACCTGCCCTATTCTACTCCCTATACATCCCCTACACCTGCCCTATTACACTCCCTAACATATATACATGTCCTATTTTACACCCGTAATATCTTTCCACGTTGCTTCTTTAATGGATGCAATGCACTGAGCTGTGTGCAGGGCACGGCCGCACAACATGGAGGATTTGCCTGGGGAATGTGCTGAACTTGTCATCAGGTATAAATGTGAATATGAAACTGTAGAAATAAGATGTGATTGTAGTGAAGTCTCCAGGAAAACCTTCTGAACTTTCACTGTTTCCTTCTTCTCTCTTCTTGTGTCGGGTATAACACAAACATGGATCCTGCTGGTGTAGACCAGTATGACCAGTGCGTCGGTGCTGCCAGCAGAAGTCCAGACATCACATGAGCCTCATAAACTATAGAAAAACTGGTTGTCCTTCTGTACAATGCGAGCGGTGTAATAACAGCATTACCGTCCCGTGTGAGAGGTTGTTTTACCTTCTGCTGGAGAACAATGTACTGAATGGATCTAATTCTCGGTGTCATAGCCTCCCTTATGTCCCCGACCCGATGACAAGCCAGCGTTCACACTCTAGGCGCCATGAGTTTATTGTTTTTATTCTAAATGAGTGGAATTGGGGAAGGCAATTTTCTGGCTATGTTATATACTTCCATTTTTTTATTATTATTATTACTGCTCCACGTCTTGGCATATGATGGGGGCAACCTTTGGGTACGTTAGAGAATACTCCTGGTTTACACCACTGGTTGAAAAATGAGATGTTGACAGAGCCTTAAAGGGGCATTCCAGTCTACAAAATGTAAATCCAGCAACTAGACGTGATAATATTTAAATCTGAGTGGGTCCATCACCACTCGTCAGATTGGGGGGGCTTGAGTCTCCCATTCTTTTGTTCTCCCCTGGCTGTATGACCATGGCCTGGAGTAGCTGAATGAACTAGCCATTGGCTCATTTGCCCTGCCGCTGCTCCTAGATCTATGGTGCTACTGAAGATAGCTTACGTGTTGCCATCATCATTACTCTCATAGACTATACATGAAGCAGCCGCTCCAATCAACGTCTCGGGTCAGGGGCAAACGAAGACCTGGCAGTGACATAAGTCATCATTTTTGCAGTCTGGAATCCACCTCTGCGTTACATTTCTTACAAGACTATAGAAGCTCTCGGGTTTATACTAATGTGAATGGTCATTAAATCTTCTGTATACTATTCCCTTCCTTCTACAAACTTTCCAAAATTTTTAGATTTTTGAAAAATCTTAAAACGTAGATTAAATTTTTCCTTTAAATGTAATTTATATGATTGGTATACATAGCGAGGTATTATTTATTTAGTTTATTACTTACCTGGTAAATCTCCTGCCTCTCCAATGTGCCCCAATAGAAGATAATCAGCCGCACTCACAGAGGATTCCAAATAAATGCTTGTATTTATTTCAATAGCATACCATATTTCACCACAGTGCTGGGTATCAGGACAGAAAGCGATAGGTTACATTTCAACCCCCCGGTCCCGGGTCTTTCTCAAAAGTGGTTCACCTCTCCCACTTGGCCGCCTGGACAGAGCAATGTTTGAGAAAGGTTACATTTCGACCCGTCTCAGTTCTATTGCTTTCTGTCCCGATACCCAGCACTGTGATGAAATATTGTATTCTGTTGAAATAAAAACAAGCATTTATTTGGAATCCTTTGTGAGTGCGGCTGATTATCTTCTATTGACTATTTGGATTCTCCAGTTTAGCCTGCCAACACTGAGTGTGCACCTCTATTTTTTACCTTTCCAATGTAACCCCGACAGTCCCTGTTAAAATTCCCTGGAGTTGTCTCATGACATCTATCCCCATGATTGCTTTAGCCAATCACTGGCCTCAGCAGTAACACTAGATTGATGAAGCTAGTGATTGGCTGCAGTGGTCACACATGTACACTGCTCATGACCGCAGCAGGAACGTAAACCTTGAGCAGTGGTGCTGGAGCGGCAGGGGCTTAATCAGAGGAGTAGCTGCTCTTTTCTTATTTCATTCCTTTAATCCCTTTAGTTTGTTTTGCCCATCCCAGAATACCTTTTTAAAGGGAATGTGTCACCCCCTCTGGGCAATATCGGACCTCTACTATGGGCCATACAGGTGATAGAAAAGTAAATCTATACTGTATGGCCCATAGCAGAGGTCTGACTGCAGAGAAATCTGGTTTTATAAAGCCTGTTTTCCAGAGGCTTGGCGTCAAGACGACAAGCAAACCCCTCCTATCTGCTTACTATTCCCCTAAATTGCGCCTCTGTGCTAAATTACCATATTCCCCTCCCCTGTACATCACAGGGGCCTGTGACAGGCCCTGTGACGTGCTCTGCTCTGCCTCTCCTCCCATGTATGCGCAAAGCTCCGCTCCCATGGGGTGCGCTTTGTTTCCCTCCGGCCCCGTTTGGCTGCATACTGCGCCACAGCCTTGTATTGCGCAAGCGACGGTGAGTCACTGAGACTTCCGCTCCGCTGGCAGTACACAACCAAACGGGGCTGGAGGGAAACCAAGCGCACTCCATGGGAGTGGCGCTTTGCACGGGAGGTGGGGCAGTGTGCAGGGGAGGGGGGGATATGGTAATTTAGCACGATTTAGGGGAATAGTATGCAGATAGGAGGGGTTTGCTTGCTCCGAGCCTCTGGAAAACAGACTTTATAAAAGAAGATTTCTCTACAATCAGACCTCTGCTATGGGCTATACAGTATAGATTTACTTTTCTATCACCTGTATGCCCATAGTAGAGGTCTGATATCGCCCAGGGAGGTGACAGATTCCCTTTAAATACTGTGGGCAGATTTAGCAATGCCGTTTTCTATTGTCACTGCAGTGCTAGGATGAGTGAGCGGGAGGGTGGGTTGTGTAAAGCCCCCTGACCTTTTTCTTGCCACATCTGAATTGTTTGTGACTTTGCACAGGGTATGAAGGTTTCCACCACGTTGCTGTGAGAGATGGTGGTGATCTACACGGGGTACAGCCTGACATTGGGCTGTTTGTATTTTATTGCCAGTGCTGCTTAGTAAAAGAAGTGAAGAGGTTAAGTATGATGGGAAATCCCAAGACAGCCAATTCATTCTTGCAGCTGAGGAGGAGAGCAGCGAGGTGCCATTTCTTAGGGCCTGATGAAACATTTGCATTTTATGTCCTCACTTGATTTCATTCATGTGATCGCTGTATTAGGAGAGATTGTAGGGCAGGATTCACATGGTATAATGTGATACGTAACAGTGCACACTTTTGCAACGTATGAACATGGCCTTAACGGAGTTGTCCGGAGTATAAAGGAATGTACTAACTACAGGGAATTTGCCAAAATAAAAAATAACTCATGATCAACTAAGAAATTCTCTGCCATTGCTCTGATGCTCTCTCACATGCCCTGCAGTGATGCCATGCCCACTATATGCTCGTGTCTGCTACATATAGTCACGGGCCTTGGCAATATCATGACGTATGATGGCGGCAGAGGTCATATGCACGTGGTTGGCACTCGCAGAACAAGTGAAAGGCTGGCGACCACCAGAGGAGCGGTGCTCGAGCAATGGGGGAAGTAGCCGCTGAGTATCTTTTCCCTGCTTTTAGTGCAATATGTTTTGCCCTTGGGTACTCGCCATGAAGGCACAGATGGCACAAGTCTTGACTATGAAATACATATATAGGACTGATGGATATGAGCAGCGAATGTGTGGAGTATACAGATAGATGACCCTGGGGCCATAAGGATCAGATCTGGAACTTTGTGATGCGGGAAGAACTGGGTGATGTGTCTGTAATTTGGATGCTACTGTATCACCCTCATCTAACAGCGGCCCAAGTCTATAAAGCATGTGTTCTCCCTGGATCCTGCACAGTCCACACCCTGAGCAGACAGCTGCAATAACAACATGGCAAACACATTTCCAGGATTTAAAAACCTATAAATTTCTGTTACCAAGGATATCGGTGCTTTAATGATCCCTGCTGCAACCCAAGCAGTGTTTGCATGCCCATTTATGTGAAATCCACATTGAGCGGACAATGAGAGGTTAAGGGTGTGTTCACACTGAGTTTTGTAAAGGAGTTTTTGGAGCAGCGACTCTCTAAAAAACATGAATTTTGATTGGAGAGTTGGAGAATAAAACTCAGCTCAGTGTTCACATGCTCTAACAGTGGTGTGTTAGATAAAAATAATATTTTTTTGTATTAACAAAATACATTTTTATTGGTACAGTCTTGATGACCTATTACGGAAAATAGTGCTAAGAAATGTGTACATGTACATTTCAGTGCCTATAAAGGTGTCATTTTTATAGATATAGCACACCCATAGGATCATGATAATGGGGGTTGTACGTCCTCTTGTGCTGAGATGGGGGGCCAGCAGAAGGGATCAGAGAGCTGGTCACACATACATACAATACTATCGGTCAGCGGTTGCTACGATAAGTGACTTAGAGATTTATAAAACTTTTGGAGATTCCGGTCTTCCAATTTCAGCATGTTTATGATATTGTGGATATACCACATATTTTGAGATATTTTTTAAACCTATTGGTAAAAGTGATGCAGTTGCCGGAGTGGGAGCTTCTGGGCATCTGTGAGGGTGAGATTTGTTCTCATATATTTTTTTTTTTACCAACCAGTCCAGACCCTTAAAGGGAACCTGTCACCATAAATAACGCTATTAACCTGCAGACATGCAGTTAATTTGCAGGTTAACTGCGTCATTATGCTGCCCGGTGCCTGCACGTAGCCCAATGCAGCGAGGAGAAAATTAACTTTATTCTCTCTGCCAGCATTCGGTTTCAGTCATCGCTCTGAGAATACGGAGCGGCGGCTGTCAGTCAGGGCCGGGGGCGCGGTTACTGCGGCCGCTCTCTATACTCAGAGCGGTGACTGAAACCACTGTGCCCCCATCTCCATGACTGAAACCGAATGCTGCCAGGGAGAATAAAGTTCATTTTCTCCCTGCTGCATTCAGCTGCGTGCAGGCACCGGGTTGCATAATAACGCTGTTAACTTGCAGATTAACCCCATATCTGCAGTGTGATAGTGTTATTTCTGATGACAGGATCCCTTTAAACAAAAATGCATCATATACTGAGAAGTGTTAAAATAAACTCATAGAAATGTTATTAGTTGCTCTCACTACATTTAGATGGCAGCATATAGGACCTGTGGCTCGGGAGCCTGATGTGGCCTGTGGGCCCATGATGAGTGGCTCGTGGCTGTCTGTCAGCTTGATGCATTATTACCAGGTCTTGCTAGAGCTGCTCTCCAGATGGTGACTTTTGTGAATAGCCCTGCTCAGAAGAGCAGATCTGGATAGGCTTATACTGGTGGGGAAATGGGGACAGATAAATAGGGTACTCTGGAGATCAGAAGATGTGGCCAGTTAAAGGGAAGCTGGAAACTGGATGCAATTTTGTGGTTGCAGTTCTTGATGTAGGAGTATCAAATTGGAGTAAGGTGGAAAGCCCTGAATGTAAAGTATACTGTTTATAAGGAACAGGGGCACAAGTGTCATTTCTGTGGGGAAGTTCTCTTCTGTCTCGGTGTGATTTTTGTGGGGAAGTTTTGTCTGTCAACATTACCGGTAATGGGGAGCTCTGGGCGTCACTATTGTGGGGTGGGGTCTGGATGTGGCATGTGTCCCTCAAGTTAAGGCTAAGTTCGCATGTCCAGTAATCATGCTTTAGAACGGATCAAGCAGCAATCCGTTGACAAAAAAATTGTGCACACAACTTTTTTTGTCCGCCTGAAAATACTGATTTCAATTGGATCTGTTTTTTTAACATTGAAGTCTATGGAAAATGGATCTTATAAATGGCAATCCTTTGTTCTCCCATTTGAAAATGATCCGTTTTTTGCTTACTGGAGGTGGATAAATAAATATTTAATATATACTATTGAACATGTGAGCTTTGACATAATCATCTATTTGAAACTGATCCAGTAAGCAAAAAACGTCTCTGTATGGAATGGGAGAACAATTGGTGACCATTTCACATATCCTTTTTCCATAGACTTCACTGTTAAAAAAGACCCAGCTGAAATTTTTTTTTTTTCAGGTGGACAAAGTTGTGTCTGCACAACTTTTTTTGTCAATGAATTGCAGCTGGATCCGTTCTAACTGATTTATTACTGGACATGTGAACTCAGCCTAAAGAAAGGTTGGGGACCATTGATCTAAATGCTTTTATCTTTGGTGTTCGCTCACAGTCCTGTTACAGATCCATTGTTTGCTGCCTGGTCGCATTGTTGCTATTCACATTTAGGCTGTGTGCCCACGATGCGTTTTTTAAGCGTTTCCGCAGAGGCACAAACGCTGCAGAAACTCTTAAAAAACGCATGGTAGAAGGTCTGCCATGTTCCCCAATGATAATCCGCATGTGCTGTGCACATGCTGCGGAAATTTCCGCTGCGGGTTATCATTGCGGAAAAAAACCCAGCACTACCAATTATTTTGCGGAAGCGCTGTGTTTTCGCCGCCATTGACTTTCATTGGAACGCATGGAATCCGCATCACTGCATCTGTACATGCAGAATCCATGCTTTTCAATGTGCGGATGGTACCCGGGTGTGGAGGACTGGAGACTCTCCTCCGGACCCGGGTACCATAGAACCTGTAAAAAAAAGAATAAAATAAAAAATAAATATTACATTTACCTTCTGATGGCCCGCGGTCTCCTTGTCTTCGCTTGCCGGCAGATCGCGGTGGACTGAAGGACCTGCGCTGACGTCATAGTCTTGTGACGGCAGGTCCTTCAGTGTAGTGTACCCCGAGCTGCCGGCAGCCAGGATGGAGCGAAGCAAGACTCCGGGGGCCATCAGAAGGTAAGTATAGATTTATTTTTTGACATTCTTTGGGGTCACACTATATAAATCCATGCCGTTTGCATGGATTTATATAGTGTGACCAAGTTGTCAAGCACTTTCCAAGTGATGCTAAAATCGCTTGGAAAGCGCTTGACAACCCGCATTTGGAAATGCAAGTGAAGAACGCTTCACATCCGCATGTCCCTGGCAGGAAAAACGCATGTACAATCCGCATGTACAATCCGCATGCGTTTTTTTCTGCCAGGGAGATGCAGAAACGCTCAGGAAAAAATCCGGAGCATTTCTGCATCGTGGGCACATAGCCTTATACTGTACTTCATGTGGGTCGTCTATGGTATTTTTATTTAAAGGTCATGAAATGTGCTCCTCCCTGCAAATAGGATTTGTGAATGCTGTAATGAAGTACCTTCCTGTAGTGACTGTATATTTTAATAACCTTAGTATAAATTATAATGATCTGTAGCAGTAACTGTATGCGAGCTCATCTATTAATATGACGCCTCGTTTAATTCTTTGCAGAAGCGGCTGCAGAAAGAACTGTTGGCTTTGCAGAACGAGCCTCCACCAGGGATGACCTTAAATGAAAAGAGCGTTCAGAATTCCATTACACAGTAAGTGAAATGAAAAGGATCTTCAACCGCTTCCTGTAAATGCATGGCCGGCATCAATAGCTCACGTTTAATGGGCTTTTCATTACACATGTGAAGGGGTTGGGGACGTCTGATCTGGAGGTATGTGAGCATTGTGCGGGATGTAGCAAAACTGTTGCAATGGAAAAGTAGAAGAGTCGCTCACAAAAAACATTACCATATTTTCGGACTATAAGACGCACCTAGGTTTTAAAGGAGGAAAATAGGAAAAAAACATTTAAGCAAAAAATGTGGTCATGATGCCCTGTTATGGGGGAGGGGGTCTGCTGCTGACACTGGTATTGGGGTAATGTCCCTCAATTCTGTTAATATCCTCCATCCTGGTATATATGGCCTCTCCTTCCTGGTATAAGTGGCCCCCATCCCTTCCTGGTATGCATGGCACCCCTTTATCCCCCATCCTGGCACCCCTTTATCCCCCATCCTGGTATGCATGGCACCCCTTTATACCCCATCTTGGTATGCATGGCACGCCTTTATTCCCCATTCTGGTATGCATGACACCCCTTTATCCCCCATCCTGGTATGCATGGCACCCTCTGAGCCCCCATCCTGGTATGCATGGCACCCCTTGAGCCCCCATCCTGGTGTGCATGGCACCCCTTGAGCCCCCATCCTGGTATGCATGGCACCCCTTGAGCCCCCATCCTGGTATGCATGGCACCCCTTGAGCCCCCATCCTGGTATGCATGGCACCCCTTGAGCCCCCATCCTGGTATGCATGGCACCCCTTGAGCCCCCATCCTGGTATGCATGGCACCCCTTGAGCCCCCATCCTGGTATGCATGGCACCCCTCTGAGCCCCCATCCTGGTATGCATGGCACCCCTCTGAGCCCCCATCCTGGTATGCATGGCACCCCTCTGAGCCCCCATCCTGGTATGCATGGCACTCCACTGAGCCCCCATCCTGGTATGCATGGCACCCCTCTGAGCCCCCATCCTGGTATGCATGGCACCCCTCTGAGCCCCCATCCTGGTATGCATGGCACCCCTCTGAGCCCCCATCCTGGTATGCATGGCACCCCTCTGAGCCCCCATCCTGGTATGCATGGCACCCCTCTGAGCCCCCATCCTGGTATGCATGGCACCCCTCTGAGCCCCCATCCTGGTATGCATGGCACCCCTCTGAGCCCCCATCCTGGTATGCATGGCACCCCTCTGAGCCCCCATCCTGGTATGCATGGCACCCCTCTGAGCCCCCATCCTGGTATGCATGGCACCCCTCTGAGCCCCCATCCTGGTATGCATGGCACCCCTCTGAGCCCCCATCCTGGTATGCATGGCACCCCTCTGAGCCCCCATCCTGGTATGCATGGCACCCCTCTGAGCCCCCATCCTGGTATGCATGGCACCCCTCTGAGCCCCCATCCTGGTATGCATGGCACCCCTCTGAGCCCCCATCCTGGTATGCATGGCACCCCTCTGAGCCCCCATCCTGGTATGCATGGCACCCCTCTGAGCCCCCATCCTGGTATGCATGGCACCCCTCTGAGCCCCCATCCTGGTATGCATGGCACCCCTCTGAGCCCCCATCCTGGTATGCATGGCACCCCTCTGAGCCCCCATCCTGGTATGCATGGCACCCCTCTGAGCCCCCATCCTGGTATGCATGGCACCCCTCTGAGCCCCCATCCTGGTATGCATGGCACCCCTCTGAGCCCCCATCCTGGTATGCATGGCACCCCTCTGAGCCCCCATCCTGGTATGCATGGCACCCCTCTGAGCCCCCATCCTGGTATGCATGGCACCCCTCTGAGCCCCCATCCTGGTATGCATGGCACCCCTCTGAGCCCCCATCCTGGTATGCATGGCACCCCTCTGAGCCCCCATCCTGGTATGCATGGCACCCCTCTGAGCCCCCATCCTGGTATGCATGGCACCCCTCTGAGCCCCCATCCTGGTATGCATGGCACCCTCTGAGCCCCCATCCTCGTATGCATGGCACCCTCTGAGCCCCCATCACGCTGCCTACAAAAAAAAATGAACAATCATACTCCTCTCCTCTCTCCTCCAGCGCTGTCCCGCTCTGCTGCCGACACTCTCATTGTGTGAGCGGCGCATGGCAGGGCGCGCATGGCGTTCCTGCCATGTGCCCTCACACCGTGTGAGACGCTGTGCTGGAATAGTCACTGCTCCCCACGCTGGGATGGTGCGTGGGGAGCATTGACCATTCAGTCTCTTCATTAGCCGGCACACTGTACCGCAGCACGGCTCCTGCTGCTGCTCTGTGGTCAGTGTGCCTGCTATTAAAGACCATGGATATTCACTACAACCCATGGGAGTGGGTTGTAGCGAATATTCATGAGCTTTAATAGCGGGCACACAGACCGCAGAGCGGCAGCAGGAGCCGCGCTGCGGCTACAGTATGCCGGCTATTAAGAGAAATGAATATTCATTGCTCTCCACGCCCATGGGCGTGGGCAGCAGGGAATATTCATTTTCTTTAGTAGCGGGCACAGCGTAGGCTGCTTCCTGTGCCCCACTGATCCCCCGCTGTCGCCCCCCCACACCCACCACCATGCGGCCATACAATAATATAGTATTCTTACTATAAGACGCACCCCCCACTTTCCTCCAAAATTTTGGAGGAAAAAAGTGCATCTTATAGTCCGAAAAATACGGTAGATTCTTTTTTTTTTTCCAAGAGGGTTTTTGCAAAATAAAAGTCCATTTGGTTGCTTTGGTCAACTCGATAAATGACAAATGTACCAGTTGTCTGCCAATCGCGTGTCCTTCTATGCTCATGCAATCATTACACAGGATGCATGCATGCATGCCTTCCAGTTGGAGCATAAAAAAAAACAGTACAGTTTATCAATGGAAGTTTTTAAGGGTCATTGCTATTAAGTATGCCATGACATATTTCTAGGAGTGCTAAGCTCTGGGATCACCACTGTTCTTGAGGATGAAAAGGCCGCAGCTCTGATCTAGCGCTCCAAATCGTCTGGCTATGCAGGGGGCAGCAGATGGCTTCATTCACCTGAATACAGCTGCTGTGCCACGGGTGACCTGGAACACCCCTGTGTTGGGTAAAAGCTGTGATGGACCAGTATCAGTCCCAAAGTTAGGCCCCTCAGCCATCATTAACTAATGTAAGACTATTCATTTCTCTCTTAATCTGAAATCAAAGCTTCCCTGTCATGGACGGATCCTTTAGCTCTGTCTTTCCTTTTCTCTTTTGCCATTTGTAACATGACTAATTAAGTTCAGATCACGCATCCATATACATGTTCTGTTTAGAAAAAACAAACAAAACGGATAACTGGAATTGGCATCCTGCAAATTACTATGTAGTAGAGGGGTCTCGTAGCTTTATATGGGGTCCATCTGATTTCCGGTTATTTTTATAACAGGAAAAGAAAGTCCTGTTTATAGAACTTTTTCTTCGGTTCTAAAAATGGACAACAATCAGAAAGTAGACGGACCTTTTGACACAGGAATTCAGTGGAAGCTAATTATGGTGATCTGTTCTGTGTGTCTACTCTAAATGGAAAAAAAAATAAACGGACATGTGAACAGAGCCTTAGCACAGCAGTAGTCTAGCAGAAGTGTCTTCATCCCAGCCCAATAGCATCTACTATCGTAGTGGACAACTGTGCCATGTACCCTCTAGTAACACCACCAGTTCAGTGCACAATCTGCAGTGTAAGTAGGAGGTCAGTCTCCCCTGTGTGATGAACTATGTCACTACAGTGCTGCTAAATACACTGCTCAAAAAAAATAATGGGAACACTCAAATAACACATCCTAGATCTGAATGAATGAAATATTCTCATTGAATACTTTGTTCTGTACAAAGTTGAATGTGCTGACAACAAAATCACACAAAAATCATCAATGGAAATCAAATTGATTAACCAATGGAGGCCTGGATTTGGAGTCACCCCCAAAATTAAAGTGGAAAAACACACTACAGGCTGATCCAACTTTGATGTAATATCCTTAAAACAAGTCAAAATGAGGCTCAGTATTGTGTGTGGCCTCCACGTGCCTGTATGACCTCCCTACAACGCCTGGGCATGCTCCTGATGAGGTTGCGGATGATTTCCTGTGGGATCTCCTCCCAGACCTGGACTAAAGCATCTACCAACTCCTGCACATTCTGTGGTGCAACGTGACGTTGGTGGATGGAGCGAGACATGATGTCCCAGATGTGCTCAATCAGATTCTGGTCTGGGGAACGGGCGGGCCAGTCCATAGCTTCAATGCCTTCATCTTGCAGGAACTGCTGACACACTCCAGCCACATGAGGTCTGGCAATGTCCTGCATTAGGAGGAACAACGGGCCAACCGCACCAGCATATGGTCTCACAAGGGGTCTGAGGATCTCATCTCTGTACCTAATGGCAGTCAGGCTACCTCTGGCGAGCACATTGGAGGGCCACACAGCCCTCTAAAGAAATGCCACCCCACACAATTACTGACCCACTGCCAACCTGGTCATGCTGAAGGATGTTGCAGGCAGCAGATCGCTCTCCACGGCTTCTCCAGACTCTGTCACATCTGTCACATGTGCTCAGTGTGAACCTGCTTTCATCTGTGAAGAGCACAGGGCACCAGTGGCGACTTTGCCAATTCTGGTGTTCTGTGGCAAATGCCAAGCGTCCTGCACAGTGTTGGGCTGTGAGCACAACCCCCATCTGTGGACGTCGGGCCCTCATACCACCCTCATGGAGTCTGTTTCTAACCGTTTGTGCAGACACATGCACATTTGTGGCCTGCTGGAGGTCATTTTGCAGGGCTTTGGCAGTGCTCCTCCTGTTCCTCCTTGCACAAATTCGGAGGTAGCGGTCCTGCTGCTGGGTTGTTGCCCTCCTATGGCCCCCTCCATGTCTCCTGGTGTACTGGCCTGTCTCCTGGTAGCGCCTCCAGCCTCTGGACACTACGCTGACAGACACAGCAAACCTTCTTGCCACAGCTCGCATTGATGTGCCATCCTGGATGAGCTGCACTACCAGAGCAACTTCTGTGGGTTGTAGAGTCCGTCTCATGCTACCATGAGTGTGAAAGCACAACCAACATTCAAAAGTGACCAAAACATCAGCCAGAAAGCATTGGTACTGAGATGTGGTCTGTGGTCCCCACCTGCAGAACCACTCCTTTATTGAGTGTGTCTTGATAATTGCCAATAATTTCCATCTACTGTCTATTCCATTTGCACAACAGCATGTGAAATTGATTGTCAATCAGTGTTGCTTCCTAAGTGAACAGTTTGATTTCGCAGAAGTTTGATTTACTTGGAGTTATATTCTGTTGTTTGTGTTCCCTTTATTTTTTTGAGCAGTGTATATATAATTATATTAACTATATAATTTCTACCTTACATAAGGGAGCAGTAGTCAGTCTATCATGCCCCCTGCTTGTAAGAAGTGAGAGGGAAAAAAATCTATCACAAGCAGGAGGCAGGGAGAGGGCCTGAATTGGCATCACATAGGATACACTGAAACTGGAGGTACAGCAATTCTGTGTCTCATCTGTCAGTGCTGCACTTGGACACGACTCGGCAGACCAAGTGTTCTTCATAATTGCCTATACTGTAACATATTGGAAAACAATGCTAAAGTGCTCCTGAAATGTGTGACTATGCGACATGTGTGCGCTCTGTGAGCATGCCCTTAGGATGGTCTTTGGTTTTTGCCGTGATTTTCCGGTAAGTACAATTTGACCATGACATTGATTTTCTCATTCTGACCGTTAATGAATCATTTTCTCTCTCTCTAATTGATGAATGTCACAAGCTCTTTCCTTACCAGGCTGCGCCTAAATAGATTAGGATTGCCGCCTAGCAACGAGTGACTCTGCCGGTTGGTGATACTGCTGAATTACTCCGCTCCTGGGGAGATCTGGATGACGCTCGCTATATTGTACAACACCTGATTTTATTCTATTTCTTTTTCTCCATTGTTTTTCTTCTGCTATGTATATGCCCTGCTGTAATATCTGCCAGCCATGACGTACCAACACTTGCCCTGATCTGATCAGCAATACTTGGTGGTGCTGCTGGTCTGTCTAGCATGGCAGGCGTCTCAGTACGGCATTGTACTTGTGTATGGTAATGGTGGCAGGGCTGTAATATAATGCAATGTGTGTCCCATTATCTCCCATTAGAGAAGCAGCTTATGTGTCACATTGTCAAGACTGCTCTTCTGACTCAGCATGAGCAGAGTTCTCTCTTGTAACACGCAGCTTAGTTTTGATGTTTTCTAGAAACTAATGGGATTATTGCTATGTATTTCAGGAGGCGTTTTCATTGAGGAATTTAAAAAGTGCTTTGTCCTCTCTTGAGGAAAAGCAGAATATGCAGTTAGCTTTATGCCGTCTGAATAACAGCACTTCATGGTGACTGGGCGAGAATTGTAACCTCAGGAAAAAATAACATACTTAAATAGTCACTGTGGTTTCAACAGACTTTGCATAAATCAATATACAAGCAAATATAAGAAACTTTGTAATATATTATCAGTGAAATATGCTTCTTTATCCACTTATAAGCCTTTTTTCTTGCCTCATGAACTCGGCATCCACTCTGAAAAACAGCTCAAATCCATCCTGGCCCCGGTTCAAACTTCCGCATTTCACGGTTCGATTACAGATCGCAATGCTTGGACCAACTACGGGTCTTGTCACATGAACTAGTAGTCTCATAGACATATATGAGGCTCTTTGTTCAGGTCAGGAGACCTGCGAACTGATGCCGGCCTTAGTTTAATCAAGACCTACTACCAGCACAGTGAAATGTCAGGTTATTTGGCCTATTAAACTCTGTAGAGCGAAGGAGAGGAAGAGAGAGGAGCACTTCGCAGAGTGAGACAAGACAGATCAAAGTTTAGCTTTTAACAAATGTATTACACTTCAGTGCTGTATTCACAGCCACAAAGCTCAGTACTGCTATATACTGTTCTCCATCCTACTGCTGCTTCTAAATGATCTCTGCCTAATCCCGCCTCTGCCATTGATTGACAGCTTGCTGTCTAGGCAGAAAGCTACCGTTCAGTAGAGGGGGTAGGTTAGACAGAGCCCATGGACTGTGTAGCAGGAGTTCTAGATTGAGAGAACTGGCAGAGCTGCAGCAGATAATCTGCAGCAAGAAACCCAGTATGTGATGCATCTCTGGAATCAGGATTTTTGTCCCTACTATTGCTTTAATATGAGGCGGCAAAAATCTTGTGACAGAATCTCTTTAATTACTGCCCAACATGACGTACTGGTGCATCATAATTTGCAAATACTTTCTGCAAATGAACGTACCGGTAAGTGATGGTGATTATGCATGCACAGAAGCTGTGCCAGCAAATGTGCCATCGAGAGCTTGGCTTAACTGATAGCAGAGCTCCTGTTATAATACCCAGGTCTGATGCCAGCAGCGCCCTGGCTGTTAAACCCTCCAAATACCACTTTCAATAGCGATAATGGCATGTAGAATGTTGAGAGGCGCCGGGTCCCGCTCTCAGCCCATTGGAACTCCGCAACTTGATGGTGGGGAGCCGATTGTAGTCAAGGCAGCTATAGCTCAAATAATGACCTCCCGGTCAGCCAAGTACGGTGGCCTGTTAGACCATGCCATAAACAGGATTGTACAGACATTCTGCCAGTGTTAAACTGACAGGTCTAATGCATTGCAAGTAATCAGATAAATAAAAGTTAAAGTCCAGTAGAGGAACTAAATAAAAAAAAAAAAAGTTAACATTTCTAAAAATAATAAAGCACACTAAATAAATGGTGAAAAAATATTACTCCTATATACATAATAGACATATTTATGTAAAACACAAATAAAGAAAACAAAGTACACGTTGGGTAGCGCCACTTCTGGAATACCCTGATCTTTAAAACTGTTATACTATATAACCCCTACAGGGAATGCCATAAAACATGGCAAAGATTGTTTTTTTCATTTTCCATGGGAAAAGATGCTCATCACACGCCTGGATGAATTCCTTGAGGGGTGTAATTTCCAAAATGGCATCACTTTTTGGGAGTTTTTTTTTTTTTTTTTTGGAACCTTGGGGACTCTGCAAATGCGACATGGCGTCTGCAATTTATTCCAGCCAAATAGATGAAGCAACTGACAGGTTCCCTTTAATTGTGTGATAATGAATGGAGCTTCTGTCTGAAGCACCGATCCAACAGGTTCTTGATGCCTGTAATAAACCTGCTGCTGAATGCTGTTATGCAGCTATTATAAATGCCAGACAGCACTCTATATTGGTATCGTATATCTATTGTTCAACCATTCTCCTCTGTGTGACAGTGTGGCCACCACTATATGTAGTGATGTAGGCTTAAGTAGTCGTAGAAAATAACCTTTTTTCTCATAAACCTTCCCCATGATATCTTCGGCAGCATGGTGGTAAAGGGGCAAACAGAGGCACTAGGAGGGCAGTGAGGGGTCTTCGAGCTGCCTGGATGGATTTAGTAGCTGATCTTGTCAAGACTGTAATCCTGTCTGCACATGAGAGCATGTACTGAACTGATTGTCCAACTGGAGATCAGATGATCCCAGTGTGCATGCCATAGGAAGCCATGCTGGATCTGCTGCACCGTGGAAGCAATTCCGGGGAAAAGAGGTTTCCCAGATCACAGCCTTAACATCAGCAACTTAGCTGTCAATGACCGCCGGGCTCCTGTGTGGGTCTCTCAGGCACAGCATCGGTGCAGTCAAAGCCAGGGCTGTTGAGTCAGTAAGCCAAACCTCCGACTCAGACTCCTCAATTTCCATGACATCGACTCCGACTCCCTCATACATGGCTCATGTTTAAGTGATAAATTTACTGTAGCACAGATTCATCTCAGCTAAAAGTCTAGACCCTTAGATCAGGAATAAGACATTTCATACCTTTCCCAAATTTTTATGAAAAAAATATTCCCCACAAACTTCATTGAACTACTGTACCCAATTTATATTTTAGGAGTCGGAGTTGGTACATTTTATTCCGACACCACCAAAATTGGCACCGATTCCACAGCCCTGGTCAAAGCGCCGGTGCAGTCAAAGCGTCATGGTGCACTTTGGCGAAAGTGTAGACTCTATGAGAAAATCCTGCCTGTCTGCTCTCATTTTAAGTTATCCAATTGTAAGACCATTACAATCCATAAGGGTTGGTCGGTGTTCCACCATGTCACCAAGTAATATGCCATCGCATTAAAGTTTTTTTTTATGTTAAATAAGTGGCCCCTGAACAATAGCACTGATGTTAAATAACAAATTCAGATAGCGCACTCCTTGCCAGAGTCCCGTGCCGACTCTCCATGGCTGCTCTGGTCTGTGATGTAGACAGTATGAGCCGTACCTTGATTGGCTGCAGCGGTGATGTGAGCTGTCAACATCACATCACCGCTACGGCCAAAACATAGAGACAGGAGCAGTGGTGGAGAGCCGACACTGGACCGGGGGAGGGTGAGTGCCATCTGATTTTGTTATTTTACATGAGTGCTATCATTTGGGGACCACTTTTTTAAAACCCCTTAAAATCTTCTGATATAACACATATGTACTATATTATACTTTCAGGATGCTGTACTCCTTTTTTTTCTTTTTTTCTTCTCCCCAATGTAACACTTTATATGGACAGGTCTGAACAGCGTCATAACTGTGCATCACTTCTCCTTCTATTGCCATCTGTCAGCCTGTATTTGCAGTAATTAGCTGCTTGCCTATGTAAATGCTGGAGGCCTCCACAGGTTGACAAATTACTTGTCCATAAAGAGCGACAGGGAACTGGCGGCGACGCTTGTAGTTGTGAATGTATGTCCCTAATTACAGCGGGCCACAAACACCATAATGACATCTTGTGCTTAGCTGCTGCGTGCAGCTGCTGTTATGTAGGAGGGGACCGGACTGCTCTGCCATGTTCACCACAATGTGATAGATTGTAATATATATAGTCAAGACAAAGGAAATTGTGTGAGAATGAAACCTCTGCAAATAATTGTATAATCCACATTTACTGTCAGATCCTGACCGTTGTACAGATGAGCGATGCAGCATGATAACATAGTTGCTTAGTTTATGAACAAAGGTTAAAGGGACGTTCGCTCCTTAGTAAGTGATGACATATCGCTAAGCTTCATTTACTGACTGCTAGGGGTCCTATTTGTGGGACCACCACTGATTCTGATTCGGAGGATGTAAGAGTGGTAGACTTGCTTTCATTGATGGCATATCTCCACGATACTGACTAAAATGTGAAATACCCCTTTTTTTTCCATTTATTTTGTCACTCTATTTGGTCTTCTGTGCTCACTACCAAGACACCGGCTGTGTAAACCTAAAAATAAATGAGAAAAGTAAGCTTGATAAAGTCGCTAAAACAACTGGTCTTGTACTGAACATGGCATTGGTTTTCTTCTGATCTATTCTGTTTATGGCTGTCATGTCATGGAGGAAATGGGACTTATCCAATGGGGAGGGGCTTGTATGTGTTTTCCAGGTTAGGGCCAACAATCAGCAAGCACTGTGACATGCCGAGTCCTAATCGTATGTAGCATACACACTGTTAGGATTCTGCTCTGCTTGCTGGTTAGAGCGGAAGTCACGTGATTGACAGTATGTGACTAACGTTCTTGCAGCGGTCACGTGCCGACTAGCATCTCTTCCTGCTTCTCTTAGTGAACGTTCAGGGAAGCAATAATACAAGCTAGTTGGTTTGTAACCACAAGTGTGCAAATTGTGACAACCACACAAATCAGAAAGCAGAGCAGAATCCAAACAGCGGATATATTACACACTGTTAGGATTCGGAACACTACGGTGCTTGCCAAAAATTTGCCCTAGCACAGAAAACCCTTTTAACATTTTGGCCATATTAATCATGACTGGTGTACTGTACACCAGTCATGATGAAGAGTAAGATGCCCAAAATTCATTGAGGCGTACTCCTCTTAATGAATTTGGCCCATCTTTCACCTGCTGAGCTCCGTCACAAGAAACGTGCTTCAGTCAGGACAGAGTTTTTGGTGACCTCTGATGTTTTTCTTGAATATATAATGTTTGCCCTGTGGACAGGATATGAAAAAATAACAAACTCAGTCATACACCCCAGCATCCAACTGGATCCAGGGCAGGGCGCTCCGTGTTCTGTGCAGGGACAGGAAGCAGTAATGTTATAGTTCCAGCAGCCGCCGGACCAATGCAGACTGTGATTGGCTGCAGAGGTCAATTGGCTTTGAGCAGGTGTCATCGGATGTTTTATGAGGACACACTGCTAGTGATGAGCGCAAGTGCTCGTTACTCGAGTTTGCCTATGGTGCTCGAGTATGCAGAGTATCGCGGGTGCTTGAGTGACCTGTTTGAGTCCCTAAGGCTGCATGTTTCGAACATGTCACTCGAGCACCTGCGGTACTTGATGGATACCCAAGCACCGCAGGCATATTTGAGTAAGGAGCACTGGCGCTCATCACCTCACACCTGAAAACTCCTTAAAAGTCCAAAACGAGATCATTGTATTGCATAGATTTTAAAGGGGTTGTCCGGCAAACCACGGGACAAGATTTGTAGAAAAATGCACAATACATTATAACTTGCTGATTATCAGGGGTTCAACTGCTGGGACCTGCACCATTCAGCACAACAGGGAATTTTTATTCTCACCAGGGCACTTTCATCCTGGTTACAAAATGGAGCAGCAGGTTGGATGCCCAACCGCCACTCCATTCATTCTCTACGGCGCTGCCAGAAAGTGCTGAAAGTTCTCCGCTGCCCCATAGAAAGTAAATGGAAACGCTGTTGAGCATGCGAACTGCCGCTCCATTGCAGGAGGAAGTAAAGTTCCTTTGTTATGCAGATCGGTGCGGGTTCAAGCGGTCGGACCTCACTGATCAACAAGTTGTCCCCTAAGCTGCGGATAGGTGATGACTGGCTTTTACTGGACAATCCCTTTTAAAAATGTACATATAATTCCAATAAGTAGTTATGACATTTACTCACACTGTATGGCAGTACGTAGTGTTCTTACTGTATATCAATGAGCTGAGTGCTGCTGGATACACCTGCTCAGGCACTCTCCCCACCGTGAGCTCTTTGCATAGTGACCTTTCATTCATTATAAAGCGGCTAATAAATGTCACTTTCTGTGCTGATGTCAGTGAAGGAGCAGAGCCTCTGCAGTAACATGGCATTATATGTGAGAAGACTCATTCAGCTGTAAAATTAACTATATTTTCAGATGCCAGAATGGGAAGAACGCTGATTCTGTATAGAGTCCATCTCCAGCAGCATCTGGGAAATACATGGAAATAAAAATGATGAAAGTTTGTCACATTCTAGTAAAGTTTATCGTTTTTGTGGCTCCGATAGTCACTTTTATGTACAAATGCCATGCCAGTACTATAGACATGATATATAAATGGCCAGGGCTGTGCGCACACCCCACTGCAGCTGTACGTCATCACCTACTTTGCCTATTGAATAGGTTAGCATGTTAACATTACTTTGATATTAGAATATCAGTATTGGTACTAGACGTATTGCTGCTTTTATAGGCTGGTGTGAGTCTGGTACATGAACGTTACACAATAGCGTATCCTACAGACAGACAGCAAACAGTGGAAAGCATTTCTGCATATGTGTGCCCTATGTGTGCGCTATGTCTGCATATGTGTGCGCTATGTCTGCATATGTGTGCGCTATGTGTGCGCTATGTCTGCATATGTGTGCGCTATGTCTGCATATGTGTGCGCTATGTCTGCATATGTGTGCGCTATGTCTGCGCTATGTCTGCATATGTGTGCGCTATGTGTGCTACAGTCACAGAGCAGTTTGTCGTGCAACGTGTGCCATGTGATTGTCGGCTCCTACAACTTATCTTCCCTTACACTTTCAGGTGGATTGTAGACATGGAAGGAGCGCCAGGGACGCTGTACGAAGGGGAAAAGTTTCAGCTTTTATTTAAGTTCAGCAGTCGATATCCTTTTGATTCTCCTCAGGTAAAGATGTCCGTGACGTGATAAAAATCTGTATTGGGGATTTTACACTGCACCTCTCTGTTGCTCTGGTTTCATGATTTGTAGTTTCTGATATTTTTTTCGTAGGATAATACAAAATTCATGGTGTTTTACAAAGGATTTAGCAGTTTAAAAAGGCTATCCCACATACAATGTTAAGAACGTGAGCCCCCTGTGTGAATGGAGCCGTAGTGCTTCCCTTCTGATCAGCTGGCCTGGCGCGGCGTCACATGTGTCGCACTAAAACATTGACATTGCTCCAGGCTGGCTAATCAAAAGAGGATCTATGGAAGTAGTAGGCGGGTTACAGTGGTCCTGTCCAGTGGCCACCGGGTACTGATCTGGCAACCAGACCAGGTTCCTGCCTTTCTATTTGCTCATTTCTACTAGTGCATAGGCATGACCACCACATCATTTACGGTCTATGGCTGCAGTGGTCACATATCCACACTGTCACTACAAGACACCACAGGTATGAATGAAGCGGAGGTCTCACATATTCACTACAGCTTCAGTCACACAGGGGACTCAGGAATCCCCGTCTAAGCGATTGGTGGGGTCTCAGAAGTAGTTTATATTGTATCCTGTGAATAGGTGATAAATGTTAATATTGGGAACCTTATGGCAAATTCATGCTGTCCCAACCCCAGGCAGCACAAATCAGATACTGGCTGCGTTATTTCAGCTTTATATATTTTACTTGGAAAAACTGAAGTGTTTCAGAGAAAAAGAATCTGAATAGAAAAGCCGGATGGGGTGATAAAACTACCATGACTAGTCCGAGGCAGGTCCACTGCTGCTTGCCCCGCTCTCCCTATACACGAATATAGAGAGAGCGTCTAGGGCCGTGGGGTTTGGGAAAGCCACCGTGGACCTGCCTCGGATTTGTCACCGAAGACCTCGGCCGGCTGTACAGTGTGATTTCTCTGAAACGCTGCATTTCCACATAAAGCATACACGGCAGCAATAACGCAGACTGTCTCTCATTACTGCTGCCCGTGGTTCCTTGTCCTGTTCCTTCCTAAATATTACATTTGAGACAATATAGCACTGTATGGGTAACAAAATACTGCAAATAAATGCATCCGTGGTGGTTTTGTATTGCTCTGTGTGTGGCTTATTCTATGGTCAGTCATACATTATTATTCCAGTAAACCAAATATTACAAAGGTAAAAACTTAAATTTTGTTTCACTAAAACTTTGAAAACATAAAACCTAAAGAAAAATCCAAGGTGATACAACACAGAACTGTAGAAGTGCATAAAATATAGAAATGATCTATTAGGCCCATGTATTGTGAGTCCTTTATATCAGCTCGGTCTTCTTATCTCTGCTCCACTTACACACAGTGGACTTTGTCAGGGGTCAGTGCTGCGCGGCAAGAAACTTGGATGCAGTGGGGATACATTACTAAGACGTGTGGGATGGGGCTGTATTGGGACATTTCGTCCATGGTGCCAATAAGGCATTCAACTTATTTTGGTCTCCATGGAGAATACACAGATTTCTGTTAAGGTGGTCACCTATTTACATGAGCATCTTAGTCCTAAGACAGGCAGCTTGGAGGTCAGAAGTATAGCAGCTGCCATCATGTGATTTGGGAATCTTATCACCTTTGCCTATGCTGGTTGACTGATGTTTGACTGGTTCGCTCCCCCCCCCCCCGGGTATCTCGGAGGATGCCCTACCAGTCATCTTTAGAAATGTCACCGTTATCTTGCTATGTGCAATTTCTTTATCTTGGCAGAAGGAAATCACATCCATTCCAGTAAGATATGATACTCCTACCTTTCACCAGACTGAAGTCCCTAGCATCATATTGGGCAAGGAAAATTCCTTTTTTGAGATGTGAAAAAAAATGAAATCCAATAGGATACAAACTCTTGACTTACAGGTGCATCTCACTAAATTATAATATCGTCAAAAAGTTACTTTATTTCATTTCTTCAATACAAAAAGTGAAAGTCATATATTATATAGAGTCATTACAAACAGAGTGATCTATTTCAAGTGTTTATTTCTGTTAATGTTGATGATTATGGCTTACAGCCAATGAAAACACAAAAGTCATGTTCTCAGTAAATTAGAATACTTTATAACAACAGCTTGAAAAATGATTTTAAAATCTGAAATGTTGTCCTACTGAAATGTATGTTCAGTAAATGCACTCAATACTTGGTCTGGGCTCCTTTTGCATCAATTACTGCATCAATGCAGCGTGGCATGGAGGCGATCAGCCTGTGGCACTGCTGAGGTGTTATGGAAGCCCAGGTTGCTTTGATAGCAGCCTTCAGCTCGTCTGCATTGTTGGGTCTGGTGTCTCTCATCTTCCTCTTGACAATACCCCATAGATTCTCTACGGGGTTATGGTCAGGCGAGTTTTCTGACCAATCGAGCACAGTGATACTGTTGTTTGTAAACCAGGTATTGGTACTTTGTGCCAAGTCCTGCTGGAAAATGAAATTTCCATCTCCAAAAAGCTTGTCGGCAGAGGGAAGCATGAAGTGCTCTAAAATTTCCTGGTAGACGGCTGTGCTGACTTTGGTCTTGATAAAACACAGTGGACCTACACCAGCAGATGACATGGCTCCCCAAACCATCACTGATTGTGGAAACTTCACACTAGACCTCAAGCAGCTTGGATTGTGGCCTCTCCACTCTTTTTCCAGACTATAGGACCTTGATTTCCAAATGAAATGCAAAATTTACCTTGCATTTACTTAGTGTCAATGACTGCCTTCTGGACGTCTGTCAAGTCAGCAGTCTTCCCCATGATTGTGGAGCCTACTGAAACAGACTAAGGGACCTTTTTAAACGCTTAGGAAGCCTTTGCACGTGTTTTTTGTTAATTATTCAAATTTACTGAGATAATGACTTTTGTGTTTTCATTGACTGTAAGCCATATTCATCAACATTAACAGAAATAAACACTTGAAATAGATCACTCTGTTTGTAATGACTCTATATAATAGGAGTTTCACTTTTTGTATTGAAGAACTGAAATAAATAAACTTTTTGATGATATTCTAATTTAGTGAGACTCACCTGTACATATTCTATGTCTTACCCAAACCGTGCAGCAGGGTCAGTGATACTAGTGCATTCAGAAGCTGAATGTTCTAATAAAAAAGGAGTATATGGCTTTATACAGAGTAAATATTGCAAAAACAGAAAATGATATAACATGTCCTAGCAGGGCACTCGGACAGCACTACGGAAGGTATAAAAACCCTGTCTATAAGAGGTGGCACATGAGTGTAATATGGGTGCCCGGATTATAGCTGCCATCCCATCCTGACCTTGAGTTATATGTCCTCATTTTTCTGCTAGCTCCGGTGATCAGGCCTCCGGCAGGCTTAGTGAGCATGCACATTGCTACCGTATGGTCAGATATAAAACCTAAGGTAAAAACAAAATAAGCAAATACCCTGCAGTAAATAGCAATAGTGCATGGAAGCATAGGATACTTAGTTAACATAATTTTAATTAAAAAAAAGTAAAAGCCATCCCACCACATCAAGATGATCCTACTCGGGGCAGTCCTAACCTTCAGTATTAAAACCTTACCATATGTCAAAGGACGTAATGTGAATAAGAGCTGAGAAGGACTGAGACCCGGCTAATGGACACCCAGCCATGGAGAACTACATGAATGTAATGTCCAGCTCAAGGAAAAGGGAGGCCACACCCTTATTTGCACATAGTGCAAAGACTGAAACAAAAACCTAAAGAGATGAACTGGAATATAAGTTGGTGAGCATGCTGCATGTAGGCGCATGTTCCCACTAGCCACTAAACAGACAAAAACAAAATAAGCAAACACCCTGCAGTAAGTAAATGGCAATAGTGTATGAAAATAATATAGGGTCCTTTAACATAATTTTGATCAAAAAAACGTAAAAGCCATCGCAACAAGTCAAGGTGACCCTTTTTGGGATGGTCCTAACCACTAGTATTAAAACCCTTCCATATGTAAAGTGATGTAGATGTGAATAAAGGCGGAGAAGACGCTGCATGCACACCAACTTATATTCCAGTTCATCTCATTAGGTTCATATGTTCACAAATGTTGAAAAAGTGATATGTGAACAGTCTTAGTCAGCACCTCCTAACCTCATGAATTGAATGGGCTGTTACAAATCTGCTGTAATCCCAGTGCAGCAGCACTCGGACACACTCAGATCCATGTAAAGACGGGATATTACAATTCGTTTACATTCTGAAGTTCTCTCTTTGGTGGGAGGTTTGCCGCTCTATCTCACATTTTCTGTATGGATTGTGATATATTTCTGGCTGTACATATTTTCCTTAGACATTAAAGCAACAATGTCGTCAGATATAAGTATTTAGTGATCGGATTCTACAAATCCATTTAAGAACATTAAACTTGTTTCAAGTCTGAGGGAACATACTGTACATGGTGGGAGACATTTTTGTTGCATGTTGCCGGTGTAGTAATCCTGGGTCCTAGTGTGTGAGATCATTGAGTAAACTGGCACAGAAGACGCTCAATAGTCACTTAAGTGACAGGCCAATAAGGCTGTGTGCACATGGTGTCATTTAGATGCCAGAACGGTCTCCAAGTTTTCCCAGCCGTTTGAGGAAAAACCCCAGAGGTCAGTTTCCTGAGGCAACTGTGCCGTGGCACTTGCAGCAGCTCCAACGCTCTCAGCTTTCACTCTATACTGTTAGGTATAAAGAGCGGGAAGCCGCCCGAAGAATTAGCATGTCACCCTGCTTTCAACAGCTTCACTGTTTCTGAATCCTGCAGCGGTTACAAGAAGTGGCATGAGACAGATCATGCACACAGCAATGTTGTTTTTACATTGCTGTGCGCTCTGCTCATTTTACGGGACACTTTTGAGGCTCTTTTGCAGCGCTTTTCCACCTGATGCCGTGTGCACACACCCTAAGTGTAATTCCACAATTCAGTCTCTTGATAAAAACCATCTGAGTTCTGAATTTCATTTCTGTTCTGTCATCACGTAGTTGTGATGAATCCATCATGTGACGGGTGGTGATGGCACCTGACAGATCCATTGACATTTAATGAGGTCCGTCGTAGTGCCCATGGCCTGAGGAAGACTACGGTCATTGTCACACTAGAATATTACATAGGGGGAGGACTGTGCTTTGTATTCAGTATCAGGAGCACATTTGACTCTTTGTTAGCTGGCAGATATCTTAAACTTTGTTCCTAATTTTCATTGCAGGTCATGTTCACTGGTGATAATATCCCGGTCCATCCTCATGTTTATAGCAACGGTCATATCTGTCTATCTATTTTAACGGAAGATTGGTCTCCTGCGCTGTCCGTGCAATCTGTCTGTCTTAGTATAATCAGCATGCTGTCCAGCTGCAAAGAAAAGGTACCACAGGGGCTTTCCTTCTGGCTTCAAGCTACAAACTATAGTTTGGAGACCAAATTAAAAAATGTGATAAATATATCTAATAATTGTGATTATTATGATCCATCAGTTTACATGCAGGAATAATATAACACACGGACGATAAACGGCATTCTGTATCTCTCACAGTAGCTTTGAATGCATTGGAGGAATACAGTCTGCTGTAAAAGGAAGCTGCTGCTGAGCAGTACTCAGCGGGGTATTTAAAGGGGTTTCCCCATTTTCAGCAAAGTGGATCTAAAATGCCTGCAGTTATGTAAAATAGCAGAGCCAGATAGTACTCATCCTCACCGAGCCCACTGCCATCTCTCCGACCCTGCTCCGGTCTCTTTGTTTTGGCTGCAGTGGTAAAATCACGTCGACAGCGCTCATCACCGCTGCTGCCACTCAGTGGCGATGGCCCTGAGCCGTTAAGCTCAGTGATTGGCTGCACCAGCAATGCGGACTGTAGTCATTATGTCACCTCTGTAGTCAAAACACACGAGACAATAGCAGCGTTTGGGGTCCACTTTGTTGAAAGTAGGAAACCCCTTTAATAGTAATAAACCGTATGGTGGTGAATTACTACTTTTTCAATTCCAAATGCTTTTTATGATTTATTATACATAGCCTGTTTTTACAGGGTATCAGTGTTATCAGTGTGTGACTGGTGGGCGTATGGGGGTCACTGAGACACCTTCACTCCAATAGCGCTGCTTTCCCTGCTGCTGTGTAACGCTGCAGCTTGGCCCTGCTCCATTGAATAGTGCTCTTCTTCAAAACCATCCCATGCTGTGGATATGTGTTCATGGAGGGGGCTACCAGTCTGCAATAGTGCGACACACACTTTATATGCGTATTTGGTTTATGCTAATTTTGTTAAAGAGGATCCTTCACCAGTTTGAGCATTTTAGACCAACCACATCATGGCTGCAGAGCTGAGTAAAATGTAGTTTTTATTCTTTAACTTTTACTCTCCGTTGCAGAGATGTTAGCGTGTAAAGTTTAGGTTATAATTTGTGATTAGTCCAAGGGGGCGTTACCAGAAATTTGCCTCTGGGTACGTGTATTGGTGCCATTGTATGAGGTTGACCAATCATAAGCAAGCAACAACATACTGGGGAAAAATGAACACACCCCAACAATAGTATAAAGCTGGTTTCTCAGTGTGAGACATGTAAAGACTGACAGTCTGATCTTGTCACCGCAGAGCTGCGTGCTATTACAAAGTGCTTGGCGTAGTCCTGAGATATGTATGGTTATTAACACCATTGCCGTTTTCATCTCACAGCACATTCTGGGAGAGGGACAGAACAGCAAAGCCAACAGAGCTATGAGAGCAGAGCTGCAGATGTGTTTGTAATGAGACAAAGCTCAGCTCTGCTGTATTCCTTCCCACCACACTGACTGCTATGAGAGGAAAGGTGTAATCACACTCTTCTCCCACCACTTTATACTCACACACATCTCCAGTGAGGAGAGCAGACTGTCTGTCGTTACATGTCTCACACTGAGAAACCTGCTCTAAGCTATTCTGGGGCGTGTTCTTTTTTTTCCTGTATGATGCCGCCTGCTTATGATTAGTCAGCGATGCATTGGGAAAGAATTACATGACCCAGTGAAAAACCTCTAGTAACGTCCACTTGTTCTTAACATAAATTCTAACCTAAACTTTACAAGCTAATATTTCCGCAGCAGAGAGGAGAAATTAGGAGATAGCTCTTTTACTCAGCTCTGCCGCCACTATTCAGTAATGTGGCTGGTTTACTATGCTCAGACATATTAAAGGTACAATGTTGGTAACATTGACACTACGTAAGCAGAGTTACTTCAGGTTAGGGCTGTGGAAAAAGGTACCAAGGAAAACGGTTTCTGTGCTATCTGGTGCTCCTTTGCTCTGAAATTCATATTTTACTCATATGGAAATTAGCTTTACAAGTGCACTTGCAGTCCTTGGCTCTTGTTTGTTTCTCCCCACAAGTACCACTGCACTTTATGATTAATAATGAAGACTGAGAGTAGCTGGCCACGGGCTTTTTCCAGCACGGAGCACCGGTACATTGATCTTATTGTTGGGTTTATTGGAGGTTTGCTTGCTCGTCAGTTTGGGGTGCACAGATCTCTCCTGAAGAGTGTTCAGCCTCACGAGTCTGTGTTTCCATTCAGTGACAGTAAGCAGAGGAGAATGTGCGGGATGGAACTCATGTATACATAAGTCATACATTACCATTTCTGTCCTGCATCTGGTGGGGGCAAGCGTGTCTTTGTTCCTCTCTGTAAGGGGCATCACTAGTGCACAGCCCTGCAGGCAGGCTGGAGACTGGGCTTCTGGAACACTCTTCATTCTTTGAACTAAAAGCTAATGTTTAAGGGGAAGGGTGTGAACACTTCTGCCCATCCAGGGGGCTGATCCCAGGAGAGGGAGAACAATAAGCCACATGTTTAGTGAGTCAGGTGGTACAGGGACGTAGAGGGGAGAGGATCTTTTGCTGAGGTCCTGGATGGCCTATGCAGATTGGAGATCGGTTGCCGGCTGAAGCTGGTTACACGTGCTTTGTTTGTGAGATCTGTCGTCTGGATTTGAGGAACTATCCTAAGGACTGTTGTTGCTGGCTGGAGTGGGATGCACGTGCTACGGTTGTGATATCCATCGTCTGGAGGAACATAGGCTGTGACTGCAGATTATACCGACGGGAGATACTAAAAGCTGTGGATCAACCTAAAGTTGGGAGACAGTGGGTATCACCTGGTACCGGGCAGTGGTACTACCGATCCTGGGTTGGGATCTTGTGGACTGGGAACATTGTATTGTGACCATCTACCCTTAATTGCTGTAAGGCCATGGACGTAACGGAATAAAAAATAGTTGTATCCTTAACCTGCCTAGGTGATTATTACAACCCACAACCTCAGATCTTCGTCACCTCTGCTTTCCTATGTCAATCAAGAAATGGAGGGCAGTGCCAGCAGGGCAGAGTGCGGAGGAGCTGAGGATGGCAGGTGCACTTTTGATCCTAATTTGCATATGAATAAAATATCAATTTCAGATCAAGGGGGCACCAGATTATAATAAAAATGATATCTTTGGTAAGTTTTTTCTTTGCCAAGCCTGTGGTTTCTTTGCTTGTCTAGGGCAAATGTTACAGACAAATTTCTTTTTAAAAAACCCTTTAATGTACCAATATAAGCCTAAAATATGACTACTTTCCCTGTTTAGCAGAACTGTTAGTGAAACCTATACAGAGCAAAGCCCAGACATGCACTCTATGACGTGATCTTCCCAGTCTTGGCATCCTGGTTCTTGGCGTTGTCACGTCGGCGCCTCTCGCTGCAGCAGCAGGTTGTTGTCCGGTGCAGGACAGTGCGTTTTATCTGTAAAGACTAAATGAGGTCATTTAATTTCTAGCACAGGAATGTAACCTAGATTTCATGACTTCTTCATATGATCATTTCCCTGCGTGCCGCCTGCAGCTCTTGATAAGTAATCCCTGTGTACTCTGCAGCCATCACCTGAGCCGCTGGTGTGAGACCATTCAGTGGCCTCCTGGTTACATTGATAAATGAGTGTGTCATTTCAGGTTGAATCCTATCCTCTTGTGATCATGTAGCAGTGCTCCGCTCATGATGCATTTCCATACTGTGCTGCTCATAAAATGAAGCCACGTATGAGGACTCTTCTTTTTAGGTTCCTGTATGGGATCATTGGTCTGTGACACCTAATATAATCAATAGGAGCTCTGTTACAGACGTAATGTGATTATACTGAGGCCTTGTCCTCTATTTTATATAGGACTCATAGTTTATAGCATGTGTCTTATTATATTTCTAATGATAAGATTAATAATTTCTGATAAACCAATTCCCAAATATTGAGTCATGAGCAGCTCCAAAGAGGTCGCCCCGACTATCCGAGACACCTCGACCAAAATGATTGTTAGGTCTGAATTGTTGATTTTAGCTATTTATGTTGTTTTTTTCTTCTTGTTTTTAGAGACGACCTCCAGATAACTCATTTTATGTAAGAACGTGCAACAAAAATCCAAAGAAAACAAAATGGTGGTATCACGGTAAGAGTGTAAGGCATTGAACAGATGCATACCTAGGAAACTATTGGTTGGTCTACTTAACGGTCGCTCTGTTGGTTGGTCCATCTATACTGCTTCCCATATTCCCTGTTTTGATAAAATCCATAAATATTTCCAACATAAAAAAGGTTTTGTACCTTCTAGTGAATTGGGCCATGCTGGCTACACCCATTGCTAGCAGGTAAATGAGACTGAGCATGTAGCCTGCCTCATAAATTGCATTATCGGTGGAGTTGTCACTGGCATCAGACGCCCATGCTGCTATGATGTGGAGACCTCTGAAGTAGGCCGCACAGACTCACTGAGTGGGACCTTTAAGTAACTGAAGCATAATGCATGTAATATTTGTCCTCTGGGAGCACGAGGTCTGTGCCTCAGGAGCTTCTCGGGGTGGTTTCCATGGCTGAGCAGTATACACAAGCCTGAGATCAGGAATCGCCTGGAATAATATAACACACGAAGCTGCCGTACTGGAGTTCTGGAGTTAATGAGTAACTGTGGTTCCCGGTGACTTTACAGAATAAGTCATCGTGTGTGTGCAAGAGAAGAGCCTCCATATCTGACCATGATCCTGGCTTTAGATACACCACACCTCCTGAAAATAAAATAAAAATCCCCATGTGCTGAGCACGTACATGAAACGTAAACCAGATATCTGAAAAATTACTGACTTGCAAATAAAATATTTTTGGGTGTACCAAATCACTGATACATTCCTCAACATCAAATTTGCATCACCAAAAGTAAAAAGTCGTGGAACTATGGAAATCACAGCACCGATAGACATATTAATTATCTGCGAATAATGAAAAAATAAAAACAAAACTTTTTTTTTCAAACTTGAGATTCTTCGTTTTCAAACAAGCCATAGATCTAGCCTGTGATCTGGCCATTAGTAGGCAGGACGTAGCTCATAAGTCCATGGCTAATGACTTGCTTTCTTGCAAAGACGTATGTGATACATACTTGGGGATTGGGTTAAGTGGAGAGTTTCCTTTTTAGTAGTATACTGCCATGACTTCTGACATATGTAATTTATGTTTTTCTTGCTTTTTTTTCCCCTAAAGATGATACATGTTGATGCCAGCCCAAGTCCCTCTAGAAGATTAATCCTGCTGAAAATCAAGCACTTTGATCCTTCAAGTCTTTGAACTTTTACCTTTAACAAGAGGTGACTGAATTAAAAGAAGACTACTTCCTTTTTACTGCATTTTTACTAGTGTGCATTGTGGCGCATGTTGATAGCTGTTTGAGCTCATGCAGCTGACATGCTTTGTTAGTCATACTGGAGAAATGCGGGCGTCAGGATGAAATTCCATGTTACTTTTCACTTATGCTTTCCAAGATTTCCCAGGTCCTCATGTATTGTGCAATAACAGTTCTAGATGCATGATAGGGCCTCCTGGATGTGCTAACCAAATGCATTGGGATAAGAAGGAACACTTCCATTACGTTGCCATCCGGGACATCAGGATACTATGCACTGTGATTCCAACAATGGCAGCATGGCTCCACATGCTTACCCCGAAGGACTGCGAAACAGGAACTCTGTATATTTATTATCTTGTTTCCTTTATGTGAATGTCTTCTGATGGGTGCAATGGACATGTACAAAAGTCTCAACCCCAGGCGGTAAAATCCGTAAGCTGTACATAGCTATTGATAGTATAGAGGAGAGTGTGTGTGATACGCTAGGCTCTAGGCAAAGTGTACTCTCTGCCTATAAAAACTGAGGCGGCTGTTTTGTTAGGATGGACTAATTCCATAGTCCATTTTGCAATTTCCTATCTGGACTAGTGACATCACTAAAGTGCCTCGTACCTTAGTGAGGTCATAAGCATCGTTCTCCGAAATGTCAGGAATACCTACAAAATAGCTGCCCCCACGTCAGTGGTGGATACACTTGAATCAGGGCTTTATATCAGAAGGGGTGGTGATCTGAATGTGCTGCAGTCTTTCCATAAGCCCGAGTACAACATTATAGGTTTGGTTTTTTTTCTTCTCATCTTAAGCGCCCAGTTTTTTTAGTTTTTGTTTTTTTTCCCCTGCCATTGGCGTGGACCCTGCTTAGTCTCATTTATTTATGTTGGGAAAGAAAAATCACATTTTGTCACTTTTTTTGTTGTTTTGTACGTCATGTTTAATTAATACAAAACTTTACATAGACCAAGAAGCTATGTCATACATATTTTTTCATGTCTCCCTAGATGTGGTCGCTAGTAGCACCCACAAATTAGTACGGGAAAAATTATAAATTTGTTCCATAAATTTATTTACATTATTTCTTTTGGGAAAAGTTTGGTACTCATCGCGCCTGCCGGAACTGATTTAATGACGCGTGCCAAGCACATGTTGTTTTCTTACTTCACACTGACAGTCCTCTTCTTCCAGAGCTTAAAGGGATATTCAAGCCTCATTGCCCTCCTCTCACTGTTAAAATCAATTGTCAAATACAATCAATTGTCCCAAATTATCCATGAATTTTCCCCACCAAAAACTCCAAAATTACTTTATTTTTGCCGGTCGCCATTCGATTAGTCCTCCGTTAGTTGTGTCTTTATAAGGACAAAGGTAGACAGTCTAGACCCGCCAGTCTTCTCTAGCCCATACCTTCCTTTGGGTGGTAGGAGAGCGCCTGCATGGTTTGCTGTCGTCCCTCGCACAGGGATCCTAGAGGAGACACAGGGTACGTGTGGGAAATGTAGTCGGAAGTGCAGCTCTGTACGACCGACCGCCTCCTCCTCCATACATACAGAAACCGGAACGAAGGAGCTGGAGGCAGAAGTGATATAAATCAGAGGGTAAGTTAGTAGGGTCCAGGGCTTTTTGGGGGGAAAAAACTTTGACTTTGGGGATAACCTCATTAATATTCCCATAGAGCTATATATAATATTTTCTTTTATTCCCTGTTGTTTTCTCCTGCAGTAGTTACTTGTGGACTGCTGGGGTTATGCCAGAATCTGTTCCATATTGGCAGAAGAGCCACAAGTTAATTCGCCTGTCTCGTAACTTGCTTTTTATTGCATTTGTTTTTCTACCTGACATTTAGTAAAGGTAAAAGCTTTTGCTTTATTTCAGGCATACAAGTCGTCTCACAGTTTATTGTATGTTTGATTTTTCATCGAGCATGTAGCTTTATTCATTTTTTAAAGGGGTTTTCCTACAATATTAAGTTATGGTATATCACTAGTTCCGACTGCTGGTGCTATGACCAATTGTTAGAAAATCAGCTGCTAAAAAAAAACAAAGTAGCTATCCTGCTCCTCATACAGGGAATGCCAGTGTAGCCCTATTCACATAAATAGAGCAGTTACTGTGCACCGTATAGTGGGGTCTGGAGGGTGCAGAGGCTCCCACTGAACGTAATGTATGGGCAGCTCCAGTCTAAAAAAAAGTCTTAAAGGGGTTGTCCACTACTTTATAATCCCCCCCCCCCCCATCATGTATCCCCCCGGGGCCCCTAAGACTTCTTGTAAATACCTTGTGTTGCAGATAATGCCTGTGAGTGGCGCTATCACTGGCCGCTCACAGGCATACCATGACCCCTGGCTGCAGCCGGCTCTGACATCCGCTGATGTCACGACAAGTGCTGGCAGCAGCCGGGGGTCACGATCTTCCTGGTTCCACGGTGGATGCCAGGCTGTGGGCGGGGTTACCCTGAGCGTCACACCTGGCATCCACCGCGTTCTCTGCCTCTCACCATTCATTGGGAAAGCGCGCGGTGGATGCTGGGTATGACGCGGGGGATAACCCCACCCACAACCCAGCAGCCACCGCGTGGACCCCAGCGTTGAGTCACGCCTCACTTGTCGTGACCTCAGCGCGGGGTCACGTGATGCCTGTGAGCGACCACCGATAGCGCCGCTCACAGGCATTATCAGCTACAGAAGGTATTTACAAAAAGTCTTAGGGGCCCCGGGGGGATACATTGTGGGGGGGGGGGGGGATAAAGAAGTGGACAACTTCTTTAAGTACTGGTGGTGATGAAGTCATTTTTCATTCTTTTTTTTATTTAGTGATCCATGGGGTTTTACAGGTTTTATATAAAATTCAAATAAATAAAGGCTCATCCCTATATGCAATCAGTGTGGTCTCAGTAGTTGTAGACCCTGAGATCTTTTTTGTGAGTTTGTGATTTTTCCATTTCAAGGTTTTGTACTCCTAAACCCTTTCTTAAATATTATATTCCCGTGTATAATATAAAATGTCCAATCCTCCCGCTCCGGCGCCGTTTCAGCAATGTCTGCACCAGGTCTTCCTGACCTCATGTGACATTATGCCACATGAGCCCTGCAGCCAATCAGTGGCCGCTAATCGGCTTCAGTTCTCACACTAATATTGGACATCTGAGGTTACTCCAACGGAAATGTCAGTAGAGCAGCCCACTAGCGATCGTTGATTGGCTGCAGTGCTTACGTGACATAACAAATGTCACGCCAGCCCTGGGAGACCTTGTGCATCACTGGAACAGCGATGTTATAGGAGGTGACTATATGTTTTCTTTATTTTACCCTGGTGAATATTATCATTTAAGAAGGAGTTGTCCGAGTTTTAGACAACCCCTTTAACAAAGGCCGTCTCTTCAGAGGATGATCTGAAGGTGGTCCTACTGCTGTGACCACGGTGATAAGCTGGCATAGGTGGGTAAAGCGCGGTATTATCACTATAACCCCTTATAGAGCAGGTTTTTCTCTGATTGAACAGACCCTTTGAGTCTGGATGGGGGGTGTAGACAACCCTTACTATTATTTTATTTTTTAATACCAGATTCAGAGAACCCCTATGATGGACACATACTTGAAGGACCCCAGAATGTTACACGCATAGTGTATAATTAGTTATCCTGTATTGTAGAAAACACATTTATTTTCTTTTATGCTTATAAATTGGGATTTTAACACTGTGACCAGTTCTTTAATTGACCTTTAAGATACTGAGCTGCAATTAAACCTTTGTAGGAAGGATGCAGAATGGAATTGTCAACTTAGTAAGTCTGCAACAGACAAAGCATTATTTCTTTACTTTCCTATCATTCTGTTCTGGGTTTAATGGATTATTCTTGGTCAAATAAATCCCTTTTCTCTATCTTATTGTTTGTGTCATTAATATTAATTTTCTCAATTCATCCATTAGATATAGCTATTCATCATATTTAGGACAAGCCTGGGAGTCGTACAGAGACTGAGAGCCATAAACAACCATTTGCTAATATGATTCGATCCGTAAAATAACAAACTAACCTAAAAAAAAAATAAAAAAAAATGGTGCTTGTATGGTGTTCAAACAATTTTTGCATACATAAGATAAGTACAATACTGTGCAAAAGTTTTAGGCAGGCATTGAAAAAAATGCCACAAAGTAAGAATTCTTTCAATAACAGAAGTGCTAATAATTTATTTTTATCAATTAACAAACTACAAAGTGAATGAACAAAACAGAAATTCAAATCAATATTTGGTGTGACCTCCCTTTGCCTTCAAAACCACATCAATTCTTCTAGGTACATTTATATTGATGTAAATACTTTTATGCCCAAAAGGACTAAAGTATTCCAGGAGTGATACCTTTATTGACCAGAAAAATTATATTTGCAAGCTTTCAGAGCACAGAGGCTCCTTCTTCAGGTGGGTTTACATATGAGTGATGGAGACCACATTTAAGAGATGTTACAACAGGACATTTGTGCATGGGGTGGATGCGATGGTGCATCTTAAAGATAAGTCAAGAAAATCAAATTAAGGTTTTTGTCACAAATGGAGATTTGGAGGGAGTGATGGCTTAGTGATCTGCAGTCAGTCTTGTGGAGTTGTATCCATGTCGTCAGGATTCAGAAAAGGCAGAGGAAGAAGAGATGTTATTGCTGACATTAGATGGATAATGGAAAAGGCTCAAGAATACAACAAGGAAATCTATTTTTGCTTCGACTACCACAAAGCCTTTGACTGTGTTGATCACCAAAAACTTTGGAACACCATGAAGGATATGGGTGTGCCAAACCATCTGATCAGCCTCATTTGGGACCTTTACGTCAACCAAGAAGCAAGAGTCTAAACGGAACACGGCATGGTTCAAAGTAGAGTGATGCGTCAGACAAGGCTGCATCCTGTCACCATTTCTCTTCAATTTTTATGCAGAAGCTATTTTCAGGAAGGCTGAATTTGCCAAAAAAGAATAAATCAAAATTGCTGAACGGATCATCAACAATCTTAAATACGCAGACGATACGACAATGAACATGGGACTTCTACTCAATACAAAGAAGACAAAGATATTGACTACTGCCAGGTACGACCGGGGCACATTTGAGATGGATGGTGATGAACTGGAAGTTGTAAAGAACTTGAACCTATTTGGAACAATGATCACTCAAGATGCAGCGGCGACACCAGAAGTCAATAGGAGAATAGCTATGGGAAAATCAACAATTAAGTCACTGAACGAGGTCTTCAAATTGAGAAACATTTCACTGGCGATGAAGACACTGCTCGTACATAGTCTGGTATTTTCTGTAGTAACACGGATGCAAAATATGGACGATAAAGAAACAAGACAGAAGAAGAATTGACGCCTTCGAAATGTGATTCTGGAGAAGAATGCTATCAATACCATGGATGGCAAGAAGAACAAATAAATCAATCTTGGAACAAATCAAGCCAGACATGTCACTCGAATAAGTCAAAGAGGAAGACCAACAACCTGATGGCTTGATACAGTCAAAATAACAATGGAGAAGACCCTGGTGCACCTATCTAGACTTGCACAAGATCAATGTTCCTACAGATCGTTCATCCATCAAATCGCCATGGCTCGAAATCGAGCTGAAGGCCGTCAAATATTGAAATAATAGTGAGTCATAAATCTAGGTGTTAAATTGAGTCTTATTGTCAAAGATTTGAGCATCAGGTTGAATACCCAGATTTTTCTCTCTCTTGTCCTTAAAATGAGTTTTCAGTATTAAGACTTTTAAATCTGTCATACCAGTTTTCAGGTCCAGAGGAATGTCTTCTCGTAGGCATGTCCAGTTCAGGTACACTTATACTAAGTTTTTGGAGTAACTCAGCAGAGAGGTTGTTTCAAACATCTTGGAGAACTAACCACAAAGCTTCTGCGGCTGTAGGCTCGTGCAAATCCTTCTAATGCCAAGTGTGTGCAAAGCTGTCATCAGAATAAAAAGGGGGTACTTTGAAGAAGTTAAAGTTTCACACCTATTCTGATTTGTGTTTCTCTATTCATTTCCATATGATTTCCTTTGTATTTTTGCTGCCTTCGGTCTGAACCTACAATGTACACATTCCAGTCAGAACAAGGAAAACCATTGTATGAACAGGTATATCCCAACTTTAGGGCAAAGTTTACTCACACCAAATATTTATTTCATTTAGATTTCTCTTTTGTTCATTGACTTTGCATTTTGTTAACTGATTAAAATAAACTATTAATACTTCTGTTTTTTTAAAGCATTCTTACTCTTCAGCATTTTTTCTATACCTGCCAAGAACTTTTGCACAACACTTGCATATCAAAGTTCTGACACCCATAGATTGCTCTCTAGCAGTTCCTGAAGACTGTCCAATGAACTCCAAATGTGTGCCTTGGTGCGTACATCCGTAAGAAACAATTCGACATTTAAGAAGGTTTTAAATCCTTTTTTAAAATGAATCTTAATATCTAAACAGCAATAATACTTTGCAGGATGCCAAAATATAGCAGCTGTTTTTCTTCAGACACAGAAGTATTTCACAAGCTCGAAGTTAGTGCAAACCACAATGTTTTAACAATTTACACTTTGTCAACACTTTGCTATGCAGCCGCTAGAGAACTGTCATGTTCACATGGATTTCTGAGCTGGTGCCTGACTGGGCACAGCTCCATTGATGTTCAGCCCACCATGGATTCCTGAAGACCCTCCAAATGTCACACTATCCAGTAAATTACTCTTAATTCACGGTTATTTTTATTGCACTGATTTTCAGGATTTCCAGGCCATAAATTTGCTTCTTCAAGTGATTCTCCCTACGAACGTAATGCGTAAAACATCATCTTTTTATTTTGCCATCAAGTAATCCAAAAGAAGTTAAAATAACATGCGTCAATGTTGCAAAATGCATTTCGGCCCATTCTTGGCCTTTAAAAATCAGGGAAATATGTTTTGGCTCATTCTTGGCATTTAACAACTACAATAGATGTTAAAGGCCAAGCACTGGTAGAAACACATTCTGCAGCATTGATTGTCATTGCAACTTTTTTTTAGATTACATGATGGCAAAATAAAGAGAAGATTTGTGTAAGCATTATGTGAGAGCCGGGACTCGCTAACTGTTCAACTAAGGACAGCAGCCTTATCCCTGTGCACTACTTGGATAGAGTACCGAATGATTACTTTGCCACCAATTTGGTGAGATTTACTGTATGCCGAAGAAAGCTGTTAGAAGATTTTCTTACCGACTGAACAAAGTTTCTAGTGTTGAGTCAATATTAAATGTTTTATCTGTATGTAGTCTTGGTCATCTTGCTCAGGAGGAAGTATCTGCTAATACGTGCATAGGGTGAAGAAGACTGTTGTGTTGGTGGATATCTCGGAGAATCCCATGACTTTCAGTACGACTTATACACGGATAACCTTTCTGACCCATATTGCTATCCAGAAAAGCCTACAACCCCACATAACCCTGTTGCCACTACAGTAACATATAAGCAGATTTTAACCTCATTACTGTAGTCTTCCCTTGTAAACTGTAAGCCTTTACGGGTAGAATCCTCTTGCATCCTGTACCAGTCTGCCAATCATGTAGTTCAGATTTTACTTTTTTTTTTGTCTTTCGTTATGCACCAAACTTAAGCATTAAATCTGCTATAGAAGAAACCCTTCAGGCAATACGAAAATTGGGACCGACTCCATTTACAAATACCTATGACATATTCTCAAATGCGTCAGCATTTCATAGAAAACAAAATACAAGGCAGATATGGAGACAGCTAAGCAACTAGGTAGAGACTTTCCCCTGTAACTCTACTGCCCAGTCCCAGCAACTTTTTAAATTACTTTTCCAGGACATCCGTCTTGACAGCACCATAAGGAGGTCTTCCTTCATATCCTTTAACAGAGACAGGAACACACAAGAGGGTAAAAGGCTCCTCCCTCCACCCAAACCCAAGTGTTTCTCCTGTCCTTATCAGGGAAAGACACAGAAGAGGTCAACTTACAATTTCCAGTCGACTGCGAGCTCCTGATGCTGGGCACGGAAGGATCGGGATGGAGTCCTCACATCCCTCTCCTTCCTGCCGTGGGTGCGGAGGCCGACACCCCGCTGATCGAGGGTCCCTCAGCCTGTCCAGTTCAGCTATGGCTCCTAAAGAGAACCGTTTCCCCCTCGGGGGGCTCTCAGTTCTCACTGCTCCATCCCTGCTCGCGGCTCCTGTGCGCACTGAAGATTGAATGCAGGAGCACTTCCGGTTACAAAGGTGACGGGCAGACCTCTAGTACCCGGTGTGCGTTCCACTGTGGAATGCACTTCCGAAATTTGAAAAAAAGGGTGCCAAATCCTAATTAAAGGGAAAACGCCTTTTGACGATTCAGATGGAAGACATGTGAGATAATACTATTTAAAGTATTTTCACAGGGGAGCTGAGGGTACCAGTGCACCCAGACTGCCAGCTATGGAAGGACAAACCACTGGCCATTCTGATACCCCTGCTGAACTCCCGGTACAAGTGAGTTATCGGGGTGCCCCCCTTTTTCTCACACAGTTATTCCATCTGTCACCTATAGTATTATATATTATACGATCCTTTGTTCCTTATAGGACAAGGAGATTCCTAAACGATCTATGACACCTTCGGCCCTTAAGAAAAAAGGGAAGAGATGTGCCATCTGTAACAAAACTGCTTGACACATATGGGAAGCAATTATGCCCGGAGTGTATTGCCAAAGTGGTTCCTCCTTTATGACCGGCATATGGGCCATAATAAGAGAAGAGGTCCAAAATTCAGTCACGGAATTAGTCACCTCACAGTCCTCCCAGGTAGCTCCCAGGCAAAAAAAAAGATCGCAGTGGGAGATGGATTCCAGTTCAGAGGAGGAAGAATTGTCAGGTTACACTGACCCTGAACAGGAGGAAAGGGAAGGATTCATCTCAGTCTCCCCAGAGGAAAAAAAATATCTTTTCTCTTGGGAAAACACTGACACACTTTTTATCAGCTGTGAGAAATACAATGAAGGTTCACGATACAAGATCCATAAATATATAGAGGACTTAGAAGGTCATCTAAGAAAAAAGACATCCAGAGATGAGATCCTTGAATTCATTCTATTACTAAAAATGGCAACAGGATTTATGGCTGACACCTCAGCCGAGTCAATTAGCCGCAAGGAATGGGGCACTTTCCACCACAGCTAGGCGAGCAATATGGCTTAAAACCTGGTCAGGGGATAGCCACTCCAAAAACAAGGTGTGTTCCATTCCCTTTTCCGGCCTTAGACTATTTGAGTATTTGGTCCAGTACTGGACGACATGCTAGAAAGAGCCTCAGACGAGAAAAAGGGATTTCTAGAAGAAAAACATTAAAAAGTATCTTCTTTTCAGAGGCCTCGTTCTCATCAAACACCAGAATACAAGGGTAAAGGGAAAACTGGTAGATGGAGCTACCTGAAGGGAGGCAGAGGAAGGAATACCTTTCCCAATTCAGCAAATAGCACTCGTAGACAATGACGTCAAGAAAGTAGGAGGGAGACTACAATACTTTCTCTGGGCCTGGACAGAAGTATCCAAATACTCATGGATACTCCAATCTATAGCAGAAGGATACAGAATAGAGTTTGTGCAGATCCCTCGGGGATGATTCCACCTAACAACTACTCAGTCCGCACAGGTCTCAAAAAGGCTACTGACAGACGTGGGGAAATTGGTGGATTCAGGTGCAGTGGTACCAGTACCAGAAGCAGTGTGGTTTCTGGGATACTATTCAGGCCTATTTTCAATAAAGTAAAACCTGGGGGCGACTATCGCATGATTATAAATCTAAAGTCTCTAAACAAGTCTGTAGCATACAACAATATTCAAGATGGCATCGATAAGATCTAAAGAACCAACACATCAGAATTCTGTCAGACAATATCACGACAGTTGCCTTCCTCAGATATCAGGGGGGACCAAGACATCGCCATCTGCAAGCTTTAGCAGGAAAGATCTTTCAGTGGGCAGAAGAAACCGTCCTATCAGTAACAGCGATACACCTGAAGGGGTTGAGGATTTTCTCAGTTGGGGAACAGTTCAACAGTCAGAATGAGAACTGAAGTAGAAAGAATTCCATCACATAATACATTGATGGGGTACTCCTCAGTTAGATCTGTTTGCCACGAGGAGAAACGTGAAACAAGCAACAGTTCTCCCTCAATCAAAAAGACAGACCGACAGGGGTAGATGCCTTGTCCTAGAAATGGAACATGGACCTGGTGAATGCTTTTACTCCTTTGCCCCTAATTTCGCCACTAGTGATGAGCGAGTATGTTTTGTTAATCCTTTCGCCGAGTATGCTCGGGCGAGCACCGAGTAGTTACAGCTGCTCGGTGATATGGTTGAATCGCTCCCGTGTGCATGATTTGCACCTGTTTGACAGCTTTATTACATGTGAGGAATGTGTAAGAAATAGACATTCCTCACATGTATTAAAGCTGTCAAACAGTCGCAAATCATGCACACGGGAGTGATTCAAACATATCACCGAGCAGCTGTAACTACTCGGTACTCGGCGAAAGGGTTAACAAAACATACTTGCTCATCACTATTCGGCAGTGCTAAAGAAGCTACAGGAGGACAAAGCCAGGGTAATAGTAATACTCTCCTTTTGGCCCAGGAGCAGCTGGTTTCCTTTGCTGAAGAAGATGTCCCTAGAAGATCCCATCATCCATCCAGAGAGACAGGGTCTATTGGTCCAGGGGCAGATATACTATCTCAACGTGAAGTTCATGCAACTGTCTGCCTGGACCCTGAAAGGCAGATCTTGAGATCTTAGGGCTTTCAGACTCTGTCACATCAACTATGCAAAATAGTAGGAAGCCAGTAACATCGGCAATATACAGAAAAATCTGGAGCAAGTTTTGTGCACAGTATCAAAAAACAATGACAGAAATCTCTAGTCCTATTATTCCAAAAATTTTAGATTTTCTACAGATGGGATTTCATAAAGACCTGAGACCTAGCACCTTAAAAGTGCAAATTGCAGCCTTGAGTACCTTCATGAACTATTTACTAGCGGGTCATCCATGGATTGAGAGATTCATTATCGCCACAAGTAGGATGAGACCTAAGTTCAAGCATAAAATTTCTCTTCCTAAAAAGTGCCTCCCTGGTTGCTATAACGACAGCAAGACGGATAGGGAAGATACAAGCATTTTCAATCAAAGATCCATACCTAAGGATCCTAGACAACTGCAATATCCTCATGCTAGATCCCGCTTTCTTGCCAAAAGTAGTAACAACTTTCTATATGAGCTAGGAGATAGTTTTACCCTCTTTTTGCCAGGGCCATAAAAATAGTCAAGAACTGACTTTTCACTCCCTAGACGTCAGAAGAGTAGTCCTTCAATACCTGAAACAACAAAGGGCTGGCTAGTAGATCCCAATCTGCTCGTACTGTTTGCAGGTAAAAACAGAGGCAAAAAGACGTCAAAAGCAACGCTAGCAAGGTGGGTTAGGTCAGTGATCAGCCTGGCCAATTCGTGAGAAGGAAGATCTCCTCCAGATAACATCAGAGCCCATTCTTCTAGAGCGGCAGCAACTTCATGGGTAAAATGAGCAGGGACCTCAGTGCACCAAATCTGCAGAACTGCAACATGAACAAAGCTTAACACCTTTTGCAGACACTATAAACTGGACATTTTATTAGGCCAAAAAATGGCCTTTGGACGAAAGGTCCTCCAAGCAGTAGTTCCATCCTGAATGTATATTCTGGTATTCTCCTGACGGTGCTGTCAGGAGGGGTGTCCTGGAAAATAGGCATTAGCCCTACCAGTAATAGGTTTTCCAGTAGTCCATCATGACCGCACCCATTACACTCCCTCCGTTAAATTCCTGTCTGCTATATGAAGGTAACGTAGATAGAAGGAAACTAAATAAAATAGAGTTGCATCCATCTTGGTGTGGTACTTGAAAAATAACTGGGGTTTGGGTGGAGGGAGGGGCCTTTTAACCTCTTGTGTATTCCTGTCCCTATCAAGGATATGAAGGACAACCACCTGATGGTGTGGTCATGATGGACTCCTGGAAAACCTATTACCAGTAGGACTAATTCCTACTTTTCTCTGATAGGCCACAGCATTTCTGAGTAACATGAAGTAGTTTGTAGCAAGGGACTCTGTCCCGTGAATCTCATGAAAAGTTCCCTTTTGAAATAACTTGATCTAAGGCTAAAAAAGAAATAGGAAACAATGTTAAACTTCTGATACTTCTGAAAATACTAATACAACGAAATTACCCCAAAAGGGCACCTCTTTGAGGAGACCACCCCCTTTATCTGGACCACATTGTTTGTGAATTTTTTTCGGTTGCATCATATATTATGCACACTGGCCATTTTTTAGAGAAGACCACCATTATAGACTAGAAGACCACTTTTTTAACATTAGTTTGTCATCTCAAAGGGATTTCCCAATATTTACTTTATGCACTCATTATGAAGTCTTGTCCCTATGTCCGAAAAGGCTACTTCCCTGCCACTGTCATCCTGAAAATGTCTGCAGGCTAAGGGACGTGAGGAGATGCATCTACAATGCCTTGAAAAAGTTTTCATACCTGAATATGCTTTGATCTAAATCATTCCATTGTAGCTCTGGCAGTAAGTTTAGGTTCGTTGTCTTGCTGGAAGGTGAACCTACGCCCCATTCTTAGGTCTTTTGCAACCTCTAACTGTTTTTCCAGCAGGATTGCCCTGTATTTAGCTCCATCCATCTTCCCATTAACTCTGACCAGCTTCCCTGTCCCTGCTGAAGAAAAGCCCTACTGCATGATGCTGCCACCACCATGCTTGATGGTGGGTGTTTTCAGGATGATGTGCAGTGTTCATGTAACACCACACAAAGCATTTTGCTTTTGCCCCAAAAAGCTCTAGTTTAATCTCATCTGACCAGAGCACCTTCTCCCACATGCTAGCTGTGTCCCCTATGTGTTTTTTTTGCAAACTGGACTTTTATGGCTTGCTTTCAAAAATGGCTATCTTCTTGTTATTGTTCAATAAAGGCCAGATTTGTGGAGTATGGGACGTATAGTTGTCCTGTGGACAGATTCTCCTGCCTGAGCTGTGAATCTCTGAAGCTCCTCCAGAGTGACCATGGGACTCTTGGCTGCTTCTATAATTAGTGCTTTCCTTGCTTACTATGTCAGTTTAGGTGGATGGCCATGTTTTGGTAGGTTTGCAGTTGTGCGATACTCCTTCCATTTTTGAATGAAGGATTGAACAGTGCTCAATGAGATGTTCAGATCTTTTGCTGTTTTTTTTATAACCTAACCCTGCTTTACTCTTCACAACTTTATCCCTGACCTGTCTGGTGTGTTCCTTGGTTTTCATGATGCTGTTTGATCTCTATTCTCAAACAAAGGCCTTCACATAACATGTGTAATTATACTGAGAATAAATTATACACAGGTGGACTCAATTTACTAATTATGTGACTTCTTGAGGCAATTGGTCACTCAGGTTTTTATTTAGGGGTATCAGACGACAGGGGCCTCAATGCAAATGCACGTCACAACTTTTAGATTTACATTTTTAGAATAATTACAAAACCTTGTATAATTTCCTTTAAATTTCACAAATACTTGCTACTTTGTGGTGGTATATCACATAAAATCCCAATAAAATACATTTAAGTTTGTGGCTGTAACTTGAAAATAATGTGGAAATGTTCAAGGCATACTTTTGAATAGTTTTTCAAGGCACTGTATTTACACCAAGTGGCAGAAGTCCAATAGGTATTCTAGGCAAAGAAGATCAAGGTTCATCCCTGCATCCCATGGGGTGGTGCATGGCACTGTGAAAAGCTTTGCTGAAATAGGACACATAATATCAAAAGCAGAATCTAGTACACCAAATGTGGCAACATTTGGGATGTGTTACTTGTGGATTTCACTCTTCTCCTTTATAAAGCATCAAGGACTGAAACTCGCAGTGAAATTTCACAGCATGTTCTTACTTTTATGTTGATTGTAAAAAAAAAAAAAAAGTGTAATCCTGGTTTAAAAAACCCATTCACTTGTATTGTCCTGTGAATTTCTGCGATTTCCACACTGCTAATTCACAGCAAAATGTCAATATCTGAACATACCAATATGTTCACACTGCTTTAAAAAAAATGATAAAATCTAAATGAAAGAAGCCCATCCATTATTTATTTATTTTTTTTCACTAAGCCTGTGTATATGTGTAGTGTGTATTAGTATACTCACCTACCGCCACCTTTTCCGAGATCCAGTGACGTCACCGCGCTTCAGACTCTCTGGGCCACACTATGCTCTCTACATGTGAGTCAGGAGTAACTTTTACATTGTAAGCCTATAGCACATCAGAACCAGGCTCAGAAACCGGCTCCATAGGTTTACACTGTAAAAGAGACTTCCGGCTCCCTCATAGATCACAGAGTGATCCGCATAGTCTGAGGAGCAGAACAGCGCTCGATAACAGAGAACAGGATGATAATTTCAAATCTGTAATACATTTTGTAATATAAAATGTTGGATGAAATTAGAAATGATGGCAAAATAATAGTATTTCACTAAATGAAAAATGTAAAAAGAATAATAGACCTGCTCGTTATGATGAAAATTACAAAATAATTTAACTTTTTTTTTGTTATGTGTACTTCTAATGCCGTATTCACACATCCGTGTGTCACAGAACAAGTACGAACCGTGCTCCATGTTCACCACGGGTCTCCTGACCTGAACTTGACAACCTTGTTGGCATATGTAAAGGCTTTCAACTTCTCTTCAGCACATCTGAGGGTAGTCCGTAAGTCATGGTCCGTACTCGTACTGTGAATTTAGCATAAGTCAAACTGCAGATATGCAGGATCCTGTTTGTTTCCTTGCATGCACAATCATTGACTAAACTGCTTCAGGACTGTCAATTTATTTAAAAAAAACCTGCAGGTCCAACGTAGTCCAGGGAATCCAACGTAGTCCAGGGAATCCAACGTAGTCCACGGAATCCAACGTAGTCCAGGGAATCCAACGTAGTCCAGGGAATCCAACGTAGTCCAGGGAATCCAAAGTAGTCCAGGGAATCCAACGTAGTCCAGGGAATCCAACGTAGTCCAGGGAATCCAAAGTAGTCCAGGGAATCCAACGTAGTCCAGGGAATCCAACGTAGTCCAGGGAATCCAAAGTAGTCCAGGGAATCCAACGTAGTCCAGGGAATCCAACGTAGTCCAGGGAATCCAAAGTAGTTCACAAATGGAAACCTGAAAAACATAAAAAGAGAGCGATAAAAACAAGACTCTCTCCTTCGTTCACCAATTTATTATATAAAAAAAAAAAGTCGAACACATTGAAATCCCCGGACTATGTCGGACCTGCATGTTTTTTTTGTTTTTTTTTTAATAGGTGAATCTTGGAAAGTGTCTGGGAGTGTTTTTTGAAATAAAGTAATCGTGTGTGTTTTTTACTTTTTAGTACTGGATTAGTAATGGGGATGTCTGATAAACGCCTCTCCATTACTAATACTAAGTTTTGATGCCAGCTGTGTTTTTGGACAAATCACAGCTGACATCAACGCTAAGATCCATTAACCCTATTGCCACCGCACCAGGGCAATCGGAAGTGCCAGAGTTGATGCATCTAATGTGATGCACCACTTCTGGGGTGGCTGCTGGCCGGTATTTTTAGGCTGGGAACGACCCAATTAAAATGGACTTTCCCAACCTGGTAATATTAGCTCACAGCTGTCTGCTTCACCTTTGCTGATTTCAAAAAATAGGGGGGACCCCACTTCATTTTTTTTTTTAATTCATTATTTATTTGGCTTAATTGAAAGCTCTATAGCTATCTAACAATCTATCTATTATCTATCCATCTGTCTATATATCTATTTATTATCTATAATATACTGTATCTAATATCTTTCTATCATCTATATATTTATATAAGATTGCTTTATTATTTTTTGCTAACTAGCTTTAAGTTACATAGAGTATTAATTATTAGAAATGCTCCAGATTTTTCCTGAGCGTTTCTGCATCTCCCTGGCAGAAAAAACGCATGCTGATTGTACATGCTGATTGTACATGCATTTTTTTCAGCCAGGGACAAGCGTTTGTCACGCGTTTTGCACATGCGATTTTGCATGCGGGTTGTCCAGCGCGTTCCAAGTGATTTTAGCATCACTTGGAAAAGTGCTTGACAACTTGGTCACACTTTATAAATCCATGCAACCGGCATGGATTTTATATAGTGTGACCAAGTTAGTTAGAAAAAGAATAAAAATGGTAAAAAATAAAAAAAAACATATACTTACCTTCCGATGGCCCCCGGTCTCCTTCTCCGATGCGTCCGGTCTCCCCGGTGTCTCGCGGTGGTGTAAAAGGACCTTCCATGACATAATTTAGTCATGTGACCTGTCACATGACTGAATGACATCATGGAAGGTCCTTTTACTCCATCACAAGCCACCGGGGAGCCAAGACGTACCGGATAGAAGACTGAGGGCCATCAGAAGGTAAGTATAATGTGCTTTTTTATTTTAAATTCTTTTTTTTTTACAGGTACTATGGTTCCCAGGTCTGGATGAGAGTCTCCTCTCATTGAATCGCTTAATATCCGCATGTGCACATGTAGTCATGCGGATATTAAGCAATTCAATGCAAGTCAATGGCGGCTATAATGCTGCGTGTCCGCAAAATAATTGGTCGTGCTGCGGATTTTTCCGCAATGATAATCCGCAGAGGACATTTCCACAACATGTGCACAGCACATGCGGATTATCATTGGGAAGCGTTTTTTAAGCGTTTCCGCGGCGGAATCGCCACTGTGGAAACGCTTAAAAAAACGCATAGTGAACACACAGCCTAAAATATGATTTTAAAAACGCATAGCATACGGAATGACATACATATGACACTCCTCCAACTTTTCGGGATGAACACTGGAGTGATTTTTTGATACGCAGATGTGAGCGGACCCTAATAGTAACTCTTGGGTCCCACGCATGACCTATTTCGCAGATCATTTTGCAGAACTAACCCAGTGAAATTGGGACAGCTGGCTTTGTCTTTTTCAAGGCAAAATGAACTTTGGGAGCGTAGGGTCCCTGGTCTTCTGTTCTGTCATCTGTGCATTGGTGGTAACTATTTGAGGACTTTTGATCTTCAGCAGCCTTTTCTGGAGCCTTTGTATTGTGTTTCTTGTATCATGATATTCTGTATTCTAATGCTCCTCCTTGTGTTGAAAAATGCTCGGCACTTGTTGCATCTTTGGTCTTATTTCTTAGAGGAGCAATATATTCACCATTAATATTTTCTATCTGAGCCACTACTTCTATTGATTGAGAATTCGTTCACATCTTTTCTCATGACCCTACACATTTGGTAGGAGTATAGCGTCCTCAAGTGGCTACATTTATATCTGTTTGTTCAACAGGGTTTTTGATTTCCTGGTGTCTCCTCTGTGTTTCTGTGAACTTGTTTTTTTTATATATATAACTTAGATACACACTTGATTTATTTTATTTATCTAACAGAAGTGGTTTTATGTATTTTCGTATGTACCTTGCATAGGTACTAAAGAGGTTAAAAAGACCACTCTAACAAATAATTTTTCTTTTTTTTTTTTGCTTGTTTCTTTTCTTGACTCCATGTAATCCTCATTGCTATATCCCCATAAAAATGAAATGCAGCATGAGAAACAACCAGAAGATGGGAGGGAAGATGTCAAATTACATTAGTTGCTTCCTCTTTTTACTGCTGATGTGTTCCATAATTGAGTAAAATGCATTGGGGCAAGTGGCTGCCTCCTAGAGGACAGGAGGAATCCAGAGTTCTGTGTGCGGCGGACGTTATGATGCATGTGAACAGAGCCCAATCGGCCACTTCACGTAAAGGAGGAAAAATTGGTATATCCATTGTATAGAATTAGAGATAAGGCTATTCTATAACCATGCTGAGAAATGATGAGGACTGCAGTGCCATTATGGTCTGACAGGCTGAGAAGAAGGACGTGATCTTCCGATTGAAGCCAAGATGGTGACTGACCATCACAAAGGCATTATCCTGGAGATGGAGCCGGAATATGGACAATATTCTATCCTGTTCATCAGTGTTCTTGGGATTCTCTCGCTTGTGGTTCTACCATTATGCTCTACAAACCATTAATAGAGAGAACTGGAAATCATAAGTAGAGAACCATTATTTCAATATTGAGATACACATTCTTAAATTAAAAGATTTAAGTACAGGACAGGACAATAGACTCCAGATCTCGAAGTGTTAATGGAACGTTTCGTTATATGGCAGTGAGATTTTGGGGGAGTTTTATCTTTTTGTGCATTTGTACTTTCCTGTTTTGCTCATGGCATTAAATATCTTGTATACTTTGTTCTTTGAGACAACCACCCTTATAAATGATCATTTGATGGTTGTCTAAAAGAGATTCAAACAAGTCAACTTTGCTAAACATGGGTGCACATATATTGACACGAAAACTTTTAATATTTGTGGTCATCCTAAGAGACTCAGTACACTTGTTGGTTACAGCACTTGAATTGGGCATTTTGGCCCCAATTCATTAAGACTGGGGTTGTACACGCCAGTCTCAATGAAGGAGCATGGGAGACTAAAAGGCACCTGATTCCTTAAGACGCGCACACCACTTAATGAATCACTCACATTTTACAGGTGGCGCATGTGCCTCCGTGCTCATCGACGGAAATCTTACCCCAGTCAGTAACTAGGATAAGGTACTCCAGATCATGAATTAGAGGCGGGAGTTGCCACTAGTCATCCTGCTGAAACAAATGAAAAAATGACAAAAGTAGCAACATTTTTTATGCGATTCCGAGTTGCACCAAAATTTTATACCATTTTGAAGTGTTACACGCCAGAATTTTGTCATAAATACCTTAATGAATTGAAGCCTTTATCTTTTTTTTGATTCAATACAAATAAAGTGGCGTTATTGGCTAATCTTGTAGAAATTAGAATCTAGCGTTTAACAAGTGTGTAACAGTGTAATCCACACACAGGTCTGAGTAACTTCACACATAACTGTTAAGGCATCTAACAATGAATGCCAGGCCATTTAATAAGACACAGATCCCGACTCGTAAGGTATGTGCATGTGACACAGGTACTTTAGATGCAGTGACACAGAAACACAGAGCAGCCAGTACAGGGTTAATAAACAGGGGGGATTTATTGTAACAGGGTCAATCTCCACGCAGGGAGTAACAGGGGAAATATGGGGACAACAAGGGGAGTAGCAGGTAACAGACTATAACCGACAATCCACAGTTTGGCTGGATGTAGCAGAGTCGACACGGTTGTAATCGGCAGTTTTACACTTAGCTGACTCTTGTTCCCCACAAGGCAGTTGCCGGCTGATACCGCTGTTGTTATCTTCTGGCTTTCCCGCCTAAACAATGCTCCGTCTTCTGGCGGCAACGGGCGGTCTCCGGTTTTACCCACTGAGCCCCTAGTCCATAACACTGCACCTCACTTGCTCGGCACCACGTCTTCTGGCGGCAGCGGGCGGTCTCCGGTTTGACCCGCTGAGTCCCTAGTCCATAATACTGCACCTCACTTGCTCGGCGCCACGGACCCTGCGTCTCTTCTCCCTCTAGTCGGGCTTCACCACAACTGACAACTCCCTGCTTTCCCACGCAAAACTAATTTTTCTCCCTCTCCCTCACCTGACCCCTGAGCTCTGGCTCTGGACACGACCCCAGCTTCCCGGTCACCTGACTCCTGTGCTCGCAGTCTGTCTTCCCCCTGCAACCAGAGGCACGGCCCACGGCAGTTCCGGATCCCTTGTTCTGAAAGTACTTACACCCCAGTCTTCCCCCTTACATGCACATGATGTCTTGCTCAGGTGGGTCCGCTCCGAAACCCACCTGAAAAGTGCTTAAGAAATGTTAAAAAAAAAAAAAAAAAAAATGAACATATGAGCTTTTTTTTCTTTTTCCTATTTCTGACCTCTCAAAGTGGTTAAAAGAAGTGACTGACCCATCTTCAGGCTCGGAAGCCACTCGCTATTGTCTACATAAGGTAAAAAAAAAAAAAGCCGTCACTAATTGCAAAAAAAGACATTTCAGGAAAAACACTTGACTGTTTTCCTGAAGTGTCTTCCGGTAGCAAAACCCGGTGGGTATAAAACTGTCTAAAAAACATCATGTGCACATACCCTTATGGTTTCATGCACGGCTGCCACCAGGAATTTCAGGGCCCCATACTGGAAAAATTTTCGGGGCCCCTTGAGACTCAGCCTAGGCTCCACCCCAACTCCACCTGCAGCTAAGCTCCACCCCACCCCTCAAAACTTCCACAGCCCCACCCCTCAATTTTGGAAAAACTCCACTTCTGCACCATGTCCTCACCAATCACACATTAACAGTTCCCATTGAACACCAGACCACATACACAGCCAGCAGCTTTTGTTTTGGCCAAAAGATTTTTGAAGCCGCCACCAGGACAAGGTAGACTCTTCTGGCCGGGCCTTACTCTACTGTAACCTATTAAACATTTGTTAAAATATCCAATACTCTTTTTAGGTATATTTTTATTTATTTTTCTTTAAGAGAATGTGTCACGTACATTTTTTAAAATGACCAATAATACCACATACAAGGAACAAATACTGTCACACCATGACCAGACCACATATTACTGCAACATAGTAACCAAATAAATTACATACAAGGGACAAATACTGTCACACCATGACCAGATCACATATTATTACCACCACATAGTGACTGAATAATACCACATACAAGGGACAAATACCATCACACCATGACTGGACCACATATTACCACCACATAGTAACCGCCATCACTTCTTCCAGCCAGGACTCGTATCTGCATAAAATAACACAGTTATCTAGAGTACCACTTCCAGAGCACATTCCCCACTTTTTCCTCTTCTGCTCAGCTGAATACAAACGTGCACCCACCATTAATATATCATTAGTTATTATGCAACACACCATTCCAAATATAAATTGTAATCCACCACTGCGCCCCCACTAACTATAAATAGCCACTTTTCCCCATCTAATATATAAATTAGTTAGCACCCATATTCTTTCCTCCAATTCAATCAGTCACACTTCTGCAACCTCAACGCCCCCACTCTGTACTTCATAATTTGCATTCCCCCCCTCACGTCATCATTTGTAGTCCCCCTCCCCGCCTCACTTCATCATTAACTGTCCCCCCCTCACTTCATCATTTTCAGTCCCTCGCCCCACCCACTCCATCATTTGAAGTCCCTCGTCCCCCCCACTCCATCATTTGCAGTCCTTCATTCCCCCTCACTCCATAATTTGCAGTTCCTTGTCCCCCCCACTCCATCATTTGCAGCTCCTTGCCCCCCCTCACTCCATCATTTGCAGCTCCCTTACACCATCACTTGCAGCCCCACCTCACACCATCATCTGCAGCCCCCTTTCACTCCATAATTTGCAGCCCCCCTTACACCATCATTTGCAACCCCCTTTACACCATCATTTGCAGCCCCCCTTACACCATCTGCAGCCCCCCTCACTCCATGACTTGCAGTCCCCCCCCACTCCATGACTTTCAGTCCCCCTCCCCTCATCTATTTAATTCAGGTGATGGCACGTACGCGATGACGTCATCGCATATGTGCCGTCACCTGATCAGAAGTCAGGAGAAGTATGAAGGAGCAGGAGCTGCATGGATGTAGAGCTCCGGTAAAGCACACAGTGCCGAGGTGTGCGCCACATTATTACACCATGGGGCCCGGTGAGCAGAAGCTCAAGAGGGGGGGCCCTACCTCTGTACTGCTGCTCACCGGGCCCCATACAGGAAGTAATGCCCTGATGGCGGCCCTGGTTTCAGGTACCATTCACCAGTGTCCTGTTCCTCCTTTCCCAAGTCCCACTCTCTAGGATCTTCTTCTCACTACCCCTTTGGGAAGAATATGTTCAGATAGAATTCAGTTGGTCTCAAGCCTTCAGGTAACCAGGTGTTTGCTACCATTGCTTTCTTCTAAAGAACTCACTTGTCACAGCCCTGAATGGACCCAGCTATGGCGCCTCCAGGGTGTTAGCTCAGAACTGCTTTCATTCTCAGTTCACAGGTAAAATCTGTCTTCAATTAATACAGATTTTGCCATTACTGCCCTTATCAACCAATCAGATTCCACTTTTCATTCCTCACAGACTCTTTGGAAAATGAAAGGTGGAATCTGATTGGTTGCTAAGGGCAACTGAGACAGTTTCACAGATCTAGTTTTCACAGATGGATCTCCCCCAAATCTGTTTTCTTTTCAGATAATTCAGATAACACATAATGGCAAATAATTTAAATACAGATCAAATGGATTTTAACAGAGTATTGGAAATCTCAAAATGCTGAAACCGTTCGAGCAAATTGGGTTGAAACATTTGGTACTCAAGCCCCAAAGAGACAAACCATTTACCGCATCCGTGACAAATTCAATGCCACTGGCTCAATCCTTAACCCCTTAACCCCCGAGGGTGGTTTGCACGTTAATGACCAGGCCAATTTTTACAATTCTAACCACTGTCACTTTATGAGGTAATTACTGTGGAACGCTTCAACGGATCCCCCTGATTCTTAGACTGTTTTTTCGTGACATATTGTACTTCATGATTTTGGTAAAATTTCTTCGATATCACTTGCGTTTATTTGTGAAAAAAATGGAAATTTGGTGAAAATTTTGCAATTTTCAAAATTTGAATTGTTATGCCCTTAAATCAGAGAGATATATCACACAAAATAGTTAATAAATAACATTTCCCACATGTCTACTTTACATCAGCATAATTTTGGAACCAAATTTTTTTTTTGTGAAGGCACTATAAGGGTTAAAAGTTGACCAGCGATTTCTCATTTTTCCAACAAAATTTACAAAACCATTTTTTTAGGGACCACATCACATTTGAAGTCACTTTGAGAGGTCTTTATGACAGAAAATACCCAAAAGTGACACCATTCTAAAAACTGCACCCCTCAAGGAGCTCAAAACCACATTCAAGAACTTTATTAACCCTTCAGGTGCTTCACAGGAATTTTTGGAATGTGGAAGAAAAAAATGAACATTTAACTTTTTTCACAAAAATGTTACTTTAGACCCAATTTTTTTTATTTTCACAGGGGTAACAAGAAAAAATGGACCCCAAAATTTGTTGTGCAATTTCCCCTGGGCACGCAGATACCCCATATGTGGGGAAAAAACACTGTTTGGGCGCACGGCAGGGCTCGGAAGGGAAGGAGCGCCATTTGACTTTTTGATTGTAAAATTTGCTTGAATAATTAGCGGACGCCATGTTGCGTTTGGAGAGCCCCTGATGTGCCTAAACATTGGAGCTCCCCCACAAGTGACCCCATTTTGGAAACTAGCCCCCCAAGGCACCTATCTAGATGCATAGTGAGCACTTGGAACCCCCAGGTGCTTCACAAATTGATTCGTAAAAATGAAAAAGTGAAAACACTTTTTCCACTTTTTCATTTTTACGAATCAATTTGTGAAGCACCTGGGGGTTCCAAGTGCTCACTATGCATCTAGATAGGTGCCTTGGTTGGTCTAGTTTCCAAAATGGGGTCACTTGTGGGGGAGCTACAAAGTTTAGGCACGCAGGGGCTCTCCAAACGCAACATGGCGTCCGCTAACAATTTGAGCCGATTTTCCATTCAATTTGTTAGCGGACACCATGTCGCGTTTGGAGAGCCCCTGATGTGCCTAAACAGTGGAGCGCCCCCACAAGTGACCCCATTTTGGAAACTATATCCCTCAAGGATTTTATTAAGGGGTATAGTGAACATTTTGAACCCAGAGGTACGACACAGAATTTGATAACATTAGGTCATCATATTGAATAAGTTGTCATTAGTCTTGAGCGCAAGTGCTCGCTACTTGAGTTTGCATCGGGTACTCAGGTATGCACCATGTACTGCGTGTGCTCGAGTGACATGCTCGAGTCCCCGCCCGGATGTTTCACGGTTATTAGACATCCAAAATAAAACATGCGGGGATCGCTCGTGCATGGCAGGCAATCCCCGCAAAGTTTTTTGGGCCGTGAAGCATAAGGGGCGGAGACTCGATCATGTCACTCAAATACCCATGATACTCAATGCATACCAGAACACCCGATGCAAACTCAAGTAGCGAGCACTTGCGCTCAACACTAGTCGCCATATCGTCATCTTTTTTTCTTACTTTTGAAAAAAATCCCAACCCCATCACAACCCTAACACAACCCTAACAGTAGCACAACCCTAACCTGAGAGTTTATTTTTTACGCCGTTCCTCATGCGGTATAAGTGATTAGACGACCTTATTCTTCGGGTCGGTGAGACTACAGCGATACCAGAATCATATGGGGTTTTTATGACTGACAGCTGTCACACACTAAAAGACGCATTTTTTGTAAAATCTAGTTTTTGCATCGCCATATTTTGAGAGCTATAATTTTTCCAGATTTTGGCAGACAGTCATGTGACTGCTTGTTTTTTGCGGGATGAGTTGACGTTGTTATTGGTGCCATTTTCAGGCACGTGACATTTTTTGATTGCTTTCTATTCCGATTTTTGGGAGGCAGAATAAACAAAAACCAACAATTCAGGAATTGTTTTTTTTTATTCTGTTCCGCGTGTGGTAAAATTGATAAGGTAGCTTTATTCTTCGGGTCAGTACATTTACAGCAGTACCACATTTATATCGTATTTCTATGTTTTGCATTTTTACATAATAAAAGCAATTTTATTGAAAAAAATATTTTTTAGCATAGCTTTATTCTGAGAGCTATAACTTTTTTATTTTTCGGCTGATGGAGCTGTATGGTGGCTTGTTTTTTGCGGGACGAGATGATGTTTTCAGCGGTACCATTTTTATTTATATTCATCTTTTTGATAGCGTGTTATTCCATTTTTTGCTTGGTGGTATGTTGATAAAGCATTGGTTTTTGCTTTGTTTTTTTTTTATTTTTTTTACCGTGTTCACTGAAGGGGTTAACTAGTGGGACAGTTTTATAGGTCAAGTTGTTCCGGACACGGCGATACCAAATATGTGTACTTTTATTGTGTTTTTTTTATTTTTTATAATAATAATAATATTTATTGATGGGTACATTTTTTTTTATTTTTTCTAAAAAATTTTACAATTTTTTTTTTCACTTTCTGACAGTTTTTATACTTTATTACTTTGTCCCACTATGGGACTTTCACTTTTTTTTCTCTGATCGCCTACATGGCACAGGAATGCAGCACCATCCCTGTGCCATGCAGGCTGTCAGCGCTGGACAGGGAGAAGATTGTTTGGAGATGCACTGCGCATGTCCAAAAAATCTTCCTGCTGTCTGGTGACCCGGATGTTGTCATGACAAAATCGGGTCGTCATGGCAACATCCTGGAAGCCACGGCAGACAACGCTGGAGGCCGGAAGAGGAGGTGAGTATCTGCGATCACCTCCCCTTGCCTCCGCAATGCTGCGATCGACTTCGATCGCAGCATTGCGGGGGTTAATGTGCTGGGAGCGGTGCAGGACCGCTCCCTGCACATAGTACCGGGTGTCAGCTGTGACAATCAGCTGACACCCGGCGGCGATCGCGCCCGCCCACAGCCTGTGTGCGCGCGCGATCGCCATGACGTACTAATACGGGTCTGGCTCTTAAGTCCCAGAGCACAGACGCGTATTAGTACATCTAATGTTGTTAAGGGGTTAATGCTCAAAAAACTGGTCGACCCAAACAGTCTGTACAGAAGATAATAAACAACTTGTTGCTGAAACATTTGTTCAGAGTCCAAAAAAGTCCACCAGAAGAGCCTCTTTGGAATTGGGAATTTCACGAGCTTCTATCATGCGAATCCTGAAATCTATTGGGTGGAAGCTGATCGTCCACGTCTAATTCATGGTTTATTGGAGGATGATCCAGACAGGCGGCTGCAATTTAGTGAGATTATTCTTAACGAAATTGAAGAAAATCCAGTAATTTTAGATAACATTATGTGGAGTGATGAAGCTTCTTTCAAATTATCCGGCCATATTAACAGACATAATTGTATTTACTGGTATAATGAGAACATGCATTTAACATTAGAGCAACAACTAAATGAACCTGGTGTCAATGTTTGGGGTGGTATTTCAAGTTTTGGTGTTTTAGGACCAATATTTTTTGATGGAACAGTCACAGGAGATAAGTATCTCGAAATTCTAATGAGTCAAGTTGTTCCCCAGTTACAGCAACAGCCTAATTCAAATGACCTTTATTTCCAACAAGATGGGGCCCCTCCACATTATTCAAGAGTAGTCCACGAGTATCTTGATGAAACATTTCCTAATAAATTGATTGGCCGAAGAGGCCCACTTGATTGGCCGGCACGTTCACCAGACTTGACCCCAATGGATTTTTTCTTTTGGGGAGTACTCAAGGACAAAGTTTATAGTCGAAAACCAAAAAGTGTCAGTGATTTGAAAAATTACATAAGAGATGCATTTCAAGAAATTAATACCCAAAGAGACTTGTGCAAAAAAGTTTGTCGAAGCGTAAGAGGCAGACTTCAAAGCTGTGCAAATTGTAATGGAAAACAGTTTGAGCGCCTGCGTTGATAAAATTTAAGGGCTTTTGTATTATTGTTCAGAATAAAATGTAATTGTCAATGTTATGCTTGTGTTAAGTAAATATAATTTTATATATAAATCAAAATAAATGTTATTATTTTCTGTCCACCTACTTTTGGACCACCCTGGTATATTTATTTTTAAAGGGAACTTGTCAACATGTTTTTCCCATATACAGATGCATCTCACTAAATTATAATATCATCAAAAAGTTAATTTATTTCAGTTCTTCAATACAAAAAGTGAAACTCATATTACATAGAGTCATTACAAACAGAGTGATCTATTTCAAGTGTTTAATTCTGTTAATGTTGATGATTATGGCTTACAGCCAATGAAAACACAAAAGTCATTATCTCAGTAAATTAAAATAATTAACAAAAAACACCTGCAAAGGCTTCCTAAGCGTTTAAAAAGGCCCTTTAGTCTGTTTCAGTAGGCTCCACAATCATGGGGAAGCCTGCTGACTTGACAGATGTCCAGAAGGCAGTCATTGACACACTCCACAAGGTCCCAGAGTTCCAATTTTCATTTGGAAATTAAGGTCCCAGAGTCTGGAGGAAGATTGGAGAGACACACAATCCAAACTGCTTGAGTGAAGTTTCCGCAATCAGTGATGGTTTGGGGAGCCATGTCATCTGCTGGTGTAGGTCCACTGTGTTTTATCAAGACCAAAGTCAGCACAGCCGTCTACCAGGAAATGTTAGAGCACTTCATGCTTCCCTCTGCCAACAAGCTTTTTGGAGATGGACATTTCATTCTCCAGCAGGACTTGGCACCTGTCCACACTGCCAAAAGTACCAATACCTGGTTTGAAAACAACAGTATCATTGTCCTTGATTGGCAAGAAAACTTGCCTGACCTTAACCCCATAGAGAATCTATGGGGTATTGTCAAGAGGAAGATGAGAGACACCAGACCCAACAATGCAGACGAGCTGAAGGCTGCTATCAAAGCAACCTGGGATCCATAACACCTCAGCAGTGCCACAGGCTGATCGCCTCCATGCCACGCCACATTGATGCAGTAATTGATGCAAAAGGAGCCCCGACCAAGTATTGAGTGCATTTACTGAACATACATTTCAGTAGGCCAACATTTCGGATTTTAAAAACATTTTTCAAGCTGTTATAAAGTATTCTAATTTACTGAGATAATGACTTTAGTGTTTTCATTGGCTGTAAGCCATAATCATCAACATTAACAGAAATAAACACTTGAAATAGATCACTCTGATTGTAATGATTCTATATAATATATGAGTTTCACTTTTTGTATTGAAGAACTGAAATAAATTAACTTTTTGATGATATTCTAATTTAGTGAGATGCACCTGTAATGTACAGCCACCACCATTAGGGCCTTTTTTACAGCATACTGGAATACTATAAAAAAGTCATCAATCCAGTCGACAGATCCCAAAAAATAGATTTTATTATACTTAAAGATGGGGCAATCCAGTCCGATAGGTGTCTCTGGTCTTGATCCGGTGCTTCCTCTTTTCTTGCGATCGCAATCCTCCTTCGCAGTCTTTTCTTGAACTTTTGTAGTGAATCAACCATTACAGCATCATTTGCAGAGAGTTCCAAATTCTCACTGCTCTTCAACGTCCCATCACAAAATCTAGAACTCATAACTAGTAATATTATATCTTTCAAGAAAGGAGTCCAGTCCCTCCTTGAACTCTTTTAGTGAATCAACCATCACATTGGAGTCTCTATACAAACTCCCTGCAGCCCACTACAACATCCTGTCATGGTGGAATCTTTGGACAACCTGCAAAGCAAAGTTACATATACAGATGAGCACCTGCACTTACAGTTTATTTTTCAGGTAATAAGCTGTCATGTGTGTACATGAAGAATGACTATTTCTGGACATTATGGGAATTGCAGTTTTCTCCTCTGTAGGCTATTCGTTTAAATATCAGATGACTCTGTGACCGTTGGTGGAGAATAACAGCTATGAAGTTTCCCATTCACAGAGCAGAGACATGAGGGATTCTCTGTTCTGCTGGATGACTCCATTCAGAAACAGCAGCGTGGAGGAAAATATACAGCAGCATGGAGGACAATATACAGCAGCATGGAGGACAATATACATCAGTACGGGGGACAATATACAGCAGCATGGAGGACAATATACATCAGCACGGAGGACAATATACAGCAGCACGGAGGTCAATATACAGCAGCACGGAGGTCAATATACAGCAGCACGGGGGACAATATACAGCAGCACGGAGGACAATATACAGCAGCACGGAGGTCAATATACAGCAGCACGGAGGTCAATATACAGCAGCACGGAGGACAATATACAGCAGCACGGAGGTCAATATACAGCAGCACGGAGGTCAATATACAGCAGCACGGGGACAATATACAGCAGCACGGAGGACAATATACAGCAGCACGGAGGTCAATATACAGCAGCACGGAGGTCAATATACAGCAGCATGGGGGACAATATACAGCAGCACGGGGACAATATACAGCAGCACGGAGGTCAATATACAGCAGCACGGGGGACAATATACAGCAGCACGGAGGTCAATATACAGCAGCACGGAGGACAATATACAGCAGCACGGAGGTCAATATACAGCAGCACGGGGGACAATATACAGCAGCACGGGGACAATATACAGCAGCACGGGGGACAATATACAGCAGCACGGGGACAATATACAGCAGCATGGAGGACAATATACAACAGCATGAAGGACAATATACATCAACATGGAGGACAATATACTGTACAGCAGCATGAAGGACAATATACTGTACAGCAGCATGGAGGACAATATACAGCAGCATGGAGGACTTCTTACAGCAGTACAGAGCAGTGGCACTGTGAATGCAACATACTAAAAAGTGTAAAAAGGAAAAATACAGGAGATCGTTTGTTCCAACAGCTATAGGGGTGTTTAACAAATGTCTGAAAAGCAATGTCTAAAGCATTCCAAATGTTATGTTATCATATATGTGTCATGTTCGAGATCTGTGTTCTGCTGCTGTGATACCGCAATTTCCTCCGGGATAAAATAAAGTATATCTTTATCTTAAACAAGTGCAGCACAAACTGTTTCAATGCGTATGTCTCACTTTGATCCTTCCTCCTCCTCCCTCCTTAGACTTTAATAGGAGCTATAACCTGATTCCTCAGTGACCTGGCTGTCCACAGATTTTTGCAACACAACAAGTGCAATGCAAATAGTACAAATCTACAAAACACCTTTATTACTCGCTATTAAATCGTTAAAAGAAATCTGCCATCGGGTTTTTAATTCCTAATCTGAGAGCACCATGATTTAGGGGCAGAGATACTGATTCCAGTGATGTGTCATTTAACGTTTTATCAGCAGTAGATTATCACTAGAGGACTAGTAAACCTGCTGTCAGGTAGTCCAGCCCCGTCTCCACCACTGATTGACAGCTTTCTGCCTATGCACAGTACACAAAAAGCTGTCAATCAGTGGTGTGAGCGGGTCATACAGAGCTCAGCGTTCATAGAACTGCTAGATCTGAAGCAGATAAAAGTTTTTAATCAAAACTTTAAAACCTAGTAAAGTAAGTGATACATTGCTGAAATCAGGGTCTCTGCCTCTACATTATGAATCTCTCAGATGGGTTAAAAAAACCTGGTCACAGATTCCCCCTAAATATGTGTTGCATGTGACCTTATATATAGCTGCAGTAGGCTGACATGTATGGGATCAATTTGTAAATGTTTCAAGATGCATTTAGCAGTTTTTCCAGGAGTTCATAAGGACAATGGAGAGTAGTAGTGTCTCATAAGTGGAGAAAGTACCACATTTTGTGGGCTAAGATATATTAGAAATTTTCTTAGATTTCTTTGTGGGCTGTGCAGATTATATAATGTATGTATGTGTATATAGATGTATACATGTTTTCTGTGTTAATTTAAACAGTTTGTTGAAAGGACATTGACCATTTATAGAAGTTGATCAACAATTAAAGGGGTTGTCTACTACTTTACAACATGCTTAATGGGCCCAGAGTGGTGAAAATGCAAGGATCACACCCCTATGACTGAACGGGCAGGTATGATATAAGTATAGAAAATGTTATATACTCATTATATTTGCGCCAATTTTAATGAAAAAAGAGTGTTAGTGATCAACGCAATGGGGGCAGTTTACATAGTAGATAACACATGACAGGTTCCCTTTTAGCAAGAGGCACCACTAACCAAACAACATCATGAAGGCCAAGCAAATCTCCAAACAAGTCAGGGACAATGATGTTGAGAATTATAAAAAAAATATACCAATCTCTGATGATCCCCCGGAGCACCATCAAATCCATTATCATCAAATAGAAAGAACATGGTACCACAACAATCCTGCCAAGAGCGGGCGCCCACCAAAACTCTCAGCCCGCGCAAGGAGGGCATTAATCAGAGAGGCAGCACAGAGACCGAAGGTAACCCTGAAGGAGCTGCAGAGGTCCCAAGCAGAGACTGGAGTATCTGTCCATACGACCACAATAAGACGTACACCCCATAGAGGTGATGTAAGTAAAAAAGAAGGGTGGTCCAGATGTAATAAAGTGTCTCACAAAACAGACAATTGGAAATCAAGAGGGGCCTCTACATATCCTAATCTAGGGGATAGGCAATGTGACAACTAAAATACTCTTAGGAAATACATTCTATTGATAATAAATATTGGTAGGACATAACACACAATTAAAAATTAGTTGCCTCTCATGTGAGGGACCAACCTGACAGATAAATATCTCATATATTAATGAATAAACATAGATTCTTGGTACATATGGTACACGGTTAAATTACAGATAGTAGCAAACACCACAACCCAGAGCAGAAATAATTGTCACAAGTCTCCAGATCGGTATTGTATTGAAAGGATGCTAACAGGGATGTGGCCTGAAGCTCAGCCAGCATGGACATGTCTGCCTGAGCTCCTGCAAAGATCCACATGAAAAGCGACTTCAAAGCCTTCCGAGAGGAACCATCTACCCCACTTGTAGACAGGAGCCTGCCTGGATCCCTTGAGAACATTTTGGACCCACTTGGACTACAATTTCTCTCTCAGGGAAAGAAAAGAAAAGGACCTCCTTTCAGATCTCAGTGCCTGGAAATAGAGCTGAGTCATAGTGCCCTGACCGCATTGCAGCTGAAGACTAAAGCCGGGTAAAGGTTTCTCTTACCTTTACAATCCCTTGTGGTTCAGATCCAGTATGTGAAATGTCATTCTCTAAAGAAAAGATCCTTTAGAGCACAAGAAGTCCCCTTCCCAACGGATCAAAGGAGAAGATACCTACTCCGGCGTTCCATCTGTTACAGAGGTTATACCATTATCCAATGAAGGATCCTCACTTTCAAAGGAGCTCTCCAGCACAGATCCAGAGTGTGCCACATCTTCCTTGAAGAAAAAACATCCTTTACAGCAGAAGAAGTCTTCTCCACGTCGGACCAAGCAAGAAGACACCAGCAAGAAAGACACAAGCCAAAGCAAGATCCCTGCTCCGCCGCAGAAACCTTCAGTTCCAGTGTTATCCAAAGATCCTCTGCTCTCCATGGTCCCTCGCAGCGTTGACCTATGGTGTGCCATGACATCTCCTAAGAAGAGGGACTTAACCCCTTTAAAGCCCATGACGTATTAATACACGTCAGTGCCCTGGGCTTTAAGAGCCTGACCCGTATTAGCACGTCATGGCAATCGCGCGCGCACACAGGCGCGATCGCCGCTGGGTGTCAGCTGATTGTCACAGCTGACACCCGGTACTATGTGCAGGGAGTGGTCCCGCACCGATCCCGGCACATTAACCCCCGCAATGCTGCGATTGAAGTCGATCGCAGCATTGCGGTGGCTAAGGGGAGGTGATCGGTATACTCACCTCCTCTTCCGGCCTCCAGTTCAGTCTGCCGCGGCTTCCCGGATGTTGCCATGACGACCCGATGTCGTCATGACAACATTCGGGTCACCAGACAGCAGGAAGATTTTTTGGTCATGCGCAGTACATGACCAAACTATCTTCTCACTGTGCAGCGCTGACAGCCTGCATAGCACAGGGATAGTGCTCCATCCCTATGCTATGCAGGCGATCAGAATAAAAAAAGTGAAAGTCCCATAGTGGGACAAAGTAAACAAATAAAAAAACTGTCAGAAAGTGAAAAAAAAAAAAAAAAAGTTGTAAAAATATTTAAAAAAAAAATAAAAAAAAGAATCCACCAAAAATAAAAATATAATGTACCCATCAATAAATATTATTATGAAAAAAAAATAAAAGTACACATATTTGGTATCGCCGCGTCCGGTACGACCTGACCTATAAAACTGTCCCACTAGTTAACCCCTTCAGTGAACACGGTAAAAGAATAAATAAAAAAACGAAGCAAAAAACAATGCTTTATCATCATACCGCCAAACAAAAAATGGAATAACACGCGATCAAAAGGACGAATATAAATAAAAATGGTACCACTGAAAACGTCATCTCGTCCCGCAAAAAACAAGCTGCCATGCAGCTCCATCATCCGAAAAATCAAAAAGTCATAGCTCTCAGAATAAAGCAATGCAAAAAAAATTTTTTTTCTAGAAAATAGCTTTTATTGTGTAAAAGCGCCAAAACATAGAAAAACGATATAAATGTGGTACCGCTGTAAATGTACTGACCCGAAGAATAAAGCTACCTTATCAATTTTACCACACGCGGAGTAGAATAAAAAAATTTAAAAAAAAAATTCCTGAATTGTTGGTTTTTGTTTATTCTGACTCCCAAAAGCTGGAATAAAAAGCGATCAAAAAACGTCACATGCCTGAAAATGGCACCAATAACAACGTCAACTCATCCCGCAAAAAACAAGCTGTCACATGACCCTGTCGGCCAAAATATGGAAAAATTATAGCTCTCAAAATATGGCGATGCAAAAACTAGCTTTTACAAAATATGTGTCTTTTAGTGTGTGACAGCTGTCAATCATAAAAACCCGATATGATTCTGGTATCTCTGTAGCTCGCTACTTGCATTTGCATCGGGTGCTCGGGTATGCATTGAGTATCGCGGGTGCTCGAGTCTCTGCCCCATATGCTTCGCGGCCAAAAAACCTTGCGGGGATTGCCTGCCATGCACGAGCGATCCCCGCATGTTTTTTTTGGTGTGTCTAATAACCGTGAAACATGCGGGCGGGGACTCGAGCATTTCACTTGAGCACCCGTGATACATGGTGCATACCTGAGTACCCGATGCAAACTCAAGTAGTGAGCACTTGCGCTCAAGACTAATGACAACTTATTCAATATGATGACCTAATGTTATCAAATTCTGTGTCGTACCTCTGGGTTCAAAATGTTAACTATACCCCTTGATAAAATCCTTGAGGGGTGTAGTTTCCAAAATGGGGTCACTTGTGGGGGGTTTCCACTATTTAGTCACATCAGGGGCTCTCCAAACGCGACATGGCGTCCGCTCTCGATTCCAGACGATTTTGCGTTCAAAAAGTCACACAATGCTCCTTCCCTTCTGAACTCTGTCGTGCGCCAAAACACTGTATTTTCCCCACATATGGGGTATTGACGTACTCAGGAGAAATTGCACAAAAGCTTTTGGGGTCCATTTTCTCCTCTTACCCTTGTGAAAATAAAAAAATTGGGGCTAAAACATAATTTTTGAGGAAAAAATTAGATTTTTTTATTTTCACGGCTCCATGTTATAAACTTCTGTAAAGGACTTGGGGGTTCAAGGTGCTCACCACACATCGAGATAAGTTCCCTGAGGGGTCTAGTTTCCAAAATGGTGTCACTTGTGGCGGGTTTCCACTGTTTAGGCACATCCGCTAATTAATCAAGCAAATTTTACAATATAATAGTGAAATGGCGCTCCTTCTCTTCCGAACCCTGCCGCGCGCCCAAACAGTGGTTTTCCCCCACATATGGGGTATCTGCTAACTCAGGAGAAATTGCACAACAAACTGAATAGTGCAATTTCTTCTGTTACCCTTATGAAAATTCAAAAGTGGGGGCTGAAAAACATTTTTGTGGGAAAAATGTGAAAATTTTATTTTTACGGCTCAATGTTATAAACTTCTGTGAAGCACCTGGGGGTTCAAGGTGCTCACCACACATCTAGATAAGTTCCCTGAGGGGTCTAGTTTCCAAAATGGTGTCACTTGTGGGGGGTTTCCACTGTTTAGGCACAACAGGGGCTCCCCAAATGCAACATGGCGTCCGCTAATTATTCAAGCATTTTACATTCAAAAAGTCAAATAACGCTCCTTTCCTTCCGAACCCTGCCGCGAGCCCAAACAGTGGTTTTCCCCCACATATGGGGTATCTGCTAACTCTGGAGAGATTGCACAACAAACTGCATGGTGCAACTTCTCCTGTTACCCTTATGAAAATGCAAAATTGGGGGCTGAAAAACATTTTTGTGGGAAAAATGTGAAAATTTTATTTTTACGGCTCAATGTTATAAACTTCTGTGAAGCACCTGGGGGTTCAAGGTGCTCACCACACATCTAGATAAGTTCCCTGAGGGGTCTAGTTTCCAAAATGGTGTCACTTGTGGGGGGTTTCCACTGTTTAGGCACATCAGGGGCTCCCAAAATGCAACATGGCGTCCGCTAATTATTCATGCAAATTTTACATTTAAAAAGTCAAATGGCGAACCCTGCAGTGTACCCAAACAGTATTTTTTCCCCACATATGGGGTATCTGCGTGCCCAGGGGAAATTGCACAACAAATTTTGGGGTCCATTTTTTCCTGTTACCCCTGCGAAAATAAAAAAAAATTGGGTCTAAAGTAACATTTTTGTGAAAAAAGTTAAATGTTCATTTTTTTCTTCCACATTCCAAAAATTCCTGTGAAGCACCTGAAGGGTTAATAAAGTTCTTGAATGTGGTTTTGAGCACCTTGAGGGGTGCAGTTTTTAGAATGGTGTCACTTTTGGGTATTTTCTGTCATAAAGACCCCTCAAAGTGACTTTAAATATGATGTGGTCCCTAAAAAAATGTTTTTGTAAATTTTGTTGGAAAAATGAGAAATCGCTGGTCAACTTTTAACCCTTATAGCTCCCCAATAAAAAAAAATTTTGGTTCCAAAATTGTGCTGATGTAAAGTAGACATGTGGGAAATGTTATTTATTAATTATTTTGTGTGACATATCTCTCTGATTTAAGAGCATAAAAATTCAAATTTTGAAAATTGCTAAATTTTCAACATTTTCGCCAAATTTCATTTTTTTTCCACAAATAAACGCAAGTGATATCGAAGAAATTTTACCACAATCATGAAGTACAAAATGTCACGAAAAAACAATCTCAGAATCAGGGGGATCAGTTGAAGCATTCCAGAGTAATTACCTCATAAAGTGACAGTGGTCAGAATTGGAAAAATTGGCCTGGTCATTAACGTGCAAACCACCTTGGGTTGTAAAGGGGTTAACCCTTCAGATATTGCCCTCTACAACACCAAGAGATTTGGACAACCCCCGCAAGGTAAGCATACTTCCTTTGCCTCAGCGCAGGGTGGTAGACTCAGAACGTACTTTGTGGCGCCTTGAGGCTTCAGCTGCCAATCACAGTGAAGAGTCCCTGCACTCTCACAAAGAGTCAGGGCTCCCTGTGAGTGCTGGAGAGAGCTCAGCCTTACCCAGCTCCCAGCCTTCTTCAATGTCACCAACGAGCAGCTTACTGATCACACCACACCACACAGTTTAGAAGCTTTAGAGGACAATCATCTAGATAAGTTCCCTGAGGGGTCTAGTTTCCAAAATGGTGTCACTTGTGGGGGGTTTCCACTGTTTAGGCACAACAGGGGCTCCCCATATGCAACATGGCGTCCGCTAATTATTCAAGCATTTTACATTCAAAAAGTCAAATAACGCTCCTTTCCTTCCGAACCCTGCCTCGAGCCCAAACAGTGGTTTTCCCCCATATATGGGGTATCTGCTAACTCTGGAGAGATTGCACAACAAACTGCATGGTGCAACTTCTCCTGTTACCCTTATGAAAATGCAAAAGTGGGGGCTGAAAATCATTTTTGTGGGAAAAATGTGAAAATTGTATTTTTACGGCTCAATGTTATAAACTTCTGTGAAGCACCTGGGGGTTCAAGGTGCTCACCACACATCTAGATAAGTTCCCTGAGGGGTCTAGTTTCCAAAATGGTGTCACTTGTGGGGGGTTTCCACTGTTTAGGCACATCAGGGGCTCCCAAAATGCAACATGGCGTCCGCTAATTATGCAAGCAAATTTTACATTTAAAAAGTCAAATGGCGAACCCTGCAGTGTACCCAAACAGTGTTTTTTCCCCACATATGGGGTATCTGCGTGCCCAGGGGAAATTGCACAGCAAATTTTGGGGTCCATTTTTTCCTGTTACCCCTGCGAAAATAAAAAAAAATTGGGTCTAAAGTAACATTTTTGTGAAAAAAGTTAAATGTTCATTTTTTTCTTCCACATTCCAAAAATTCCTGTGAAGCACCTGAAGGATTAATAAAGTTCTTGAATGTGGTTTTGAGCACCTTGAGGGGTGCAGTTTTTAGAATGGTGTCACTTTTGGGTATTTTCTGTCATAAAGACCCCTCAAAGTGACTTTAAATATGATGTGGTCCCTAAAAAAATGTTTTTGTAAATTTTGTTGGAAAAATGAGAAATCGCTGGTCAACTTTTAACCCTTATAGCTCCCCAATAAAAAAAAATTTTGGTTCCAAAATTGTGCTGATGTAAAGTAGACATGTGGGAAATGTTATTTATTAATTATTTTGTGTGACATATCTCTCTGATTTAAGAGCATAAAAATTCAAATTTTGAAAATTGCTAAATTTTCAACATTTTCGCCAAATTTCATTTTTTTTCCACAAATAAACGCAAGTGATATCGAAGAAATTTTACCACAATCATGAAGTACAAAATGTCACGAAAAAACAATCTCAGAATCAGGGGGATCAGTTGAAGCATTCCAGAGTAATTACCTCATAAAGTGACAGTGGTCAGAATTGGAAAAATTGGCCTGGTCATTAACATGCAAACCACCTTGGGTTGTAAAGGGGTTAACCCTTCAGATATTGCCCTCTACAACACCAAGAGATTTGGACAACCCCCGCAAGGTAAGCATACTTCCTTTGCCTCAGCGCAGGGTGGTAGACTCAGAACATACTTTGTGGCGCCTTGAGGCTTCAGCTGCCAATCACAGTGAAGAGTCCCTGCACTCTCACAAAGAGTCAGGGCTCCCTGTGAGTGCTGGAGAGAGCTCAGCCTTACCCAGCTCCCAGCCTTCTTCAATGTCACCAACGAGCAGCTTACTGATCACACCACACCACACAGTTTAGAAGCTTTAGAGGCCAATCATCTAGATAAGTTCCCTGAGGGGTCTAGTTTCCAAAATGGTGTCACTTGTGGGGGGTTTCCACTGTTTAGGCACAACAGGGGCTCCCCATATGCAACATGGCGTCCGCTAATTATTCAAGCATTTTACATTCAAAAAGTCAAATAACGCTCCTTTCCTTCCGAACCCTGCCGCGAGCCCAAACAGTGGTTTTCCCCCACATATGGGGTATCTGCTAACTCTGGAGAGATTGCACAACAAACTGCATGGTGCAACTTCTCCTGTTACCCTTATGAAAATGCAAAAGTGGGGGCTGAAAATCATTTTTGTGGGAAAAATGTGAAAATTTATTTTTACGGCTCAATGTTATAAACTTCTGTGAAGCACCTGGGGGTTCAAGGTGCCCACCACACATCTAGATAAGTTCCCTGAGGGGTCTAGTTTCCAAAATGGTGTCACTTGTGGGGGGTTTCCACTGTTTAGGCACATCAGGGGCTCCCAAAATGCAACATGGCGTCCGCTAATTATGCAAGCAAATTTTACATTTAAAAAGTCAAATGGCGAACCCTGCAGTGTACCCAAACAGTATTTTTTCCCCACATATGGGGTATCTGCGTGCCCAGGGGAAATTGCACAACAAATTTTGGGGTCCATTTTTTCCTGTTACCCCTGCAAAAATAAAAAAAAATTGGGTCTAAAGTAACATTTTTGTGAAAAAAGTTAAATGTTCATTTTTTTCTTCCACATTCCAAAAATTCCTGTGAAGCACCTGAAGGGTTAATAAAGTTCTTGAATGTGGTTTTGAGCACCTTGAGGGGTGCAGTTTTTAGAATGGTGTCATTTTTGGGTATTTTCTGTCATAAAGACCCCTCAAAGTGACTTTAAATATGACGTGGTCCCTAAAAAAATGTTTTGTAAATTTTGTTGGAAAAATGAGAAATCGCTGGTCAACTTTTAACCCTTATAGCTCCCCAATAAAAAAAAATTTTGGTTCCAAAATTGTGCTGATGTAAAGTAGACATGTGGGAAATGTTATTTATTAATTATTTTGTGTGACATATCTCTCTGATTTAAGAGCATAAAAATTCAAATTTTGAAAATTGCTAAATTTTCAACATTTTCGCCAAATTTCATTTTTTTTCCACAAATAAACGCAAGTGATATCGAAGAAATTTTACCACAATCATGAAGTACAATATGTCACGAAAAAACAATCTCAGAATCAGGGGGATCAGTTGAAGCATTCCAGAGTAATTACCTCATAAAGTGACAGTGGTCAGAATTGGAAAAAATGGCCTGGTCATTAACGTGCAAACCACCTTGGGTTGTAAAGGGGTTAACCCTTCAGATATTGCCCTCTACAACACCAAGAGATTTGGACAACCCCCGCAAGGTAAGCATACTTCCTTTGCCTCAGCGCAGGGTGGTAGACTCAGAACGTACTTTGTGGCGCCTTGAGGCTTCAGCTGCCAATCACAGTGAAGAGTCCCTGCACTCTCACAAAGAGTCAGGGCTCCCTGTGAGTGCTGGAGAGAGCTCAGCCTTACCCAGCTCCCAGCCTTCTTCAATGTCACCAACGAGCAGCTTACTGATCACACCACACCACACAGTTTAGAAGCTTTAGAGGACAATCATAAGGAAGATTCCATGCATCTCCTTAAGGGGTCAGGACTTCCTTAAGCATAGGAACTGTAATAGATGCATGCAATACTTCTTCACCTGCATTTTTACTGAATAGCTCATTGACTAATATGACAAATGTTACCTTACTGACTAGTAAAGGTAATAAAGATGATATCCAAAAACGTGCTGATGACATAAATTACGCTACAGTAGTTGTCAGACCCAAGGAAAGGGCTTTAACAACCAAATCTATGATCCTTCCACAAGATGCAGATGTATCTAATTTAAAGAAACCTACAAAGTCAAGCATTATGACCAAGGTTAGAAATGACTTGGAACAATGGGGGAGTAAACCTATACCACAAGGTAGGTATATGGAAGCTCCCTCTAATTCTACTTTAAGACGCTCCACTTCCCTCAGATCACTTAGGTCTGAATCTTTTCGGGACTTTCAAGATAATTTTGATGTAGTAGAGGACATAGAGGTGGACCCTTTTAATAGGCGCATGATACCGACAAGAGGGAAAAGAAAAGGATTGGGGAATGACAGAAACTTAATTGTTGATAAATCGGACTGTGACTCCGATCCTGATGAAGAATCGGATGATTACTCACCAAACGTATTCCCAGTAAAAAATCGTCCCAGACTAGATAAAGGCTCTCCTCTTACCTCCTATGACAAAAATAGCAATAATAACTTATCACGTACTATTTTGGACACATCAACCGCTAACTTGACAGTACATGAGAACTTTATTAGAGAATTATTTATGGCCTCTGCTAACCAAATGGAACTTAATCTAAGCAAGAAAATGGACACTCTACAACAATCCATGGATAACATTAAGATGGGAGAAACTGTTAAAAAAGTTGATGAGGTTTCAGTTAAACAAGACGCCCTAGAAAAAAACATACCTCTTTGAAAGAAGAGGTTAAGCAACTAAAATTAAAACTAACGGACATAAAGGACAGAAACAGAAGAAATAATTTAAAATGCAGGGGAATTCCTGAAAATGTCCCACCAAATAAACTGTCATCCTTCATCAAGGATCTAACAAAAAAAGCGCTCCCATCAACAACACCAATAGACTCAACGATAGATAGAGCCCACAGTCTCCAGAAACTAAATTTCTTTCCAAAGAAATTCCTAGAGAAGCTATTGCAAGGTTTTACTTCTATCACATTAAAGAACAACTATTGGACTATGAGGAAGAATTCCAACCTACCGGCACCATTTGAAAACATCAGAACCTATACAGACCTTTCTAAAGAAACACTGAAACCAAGGAAATCATTTGTGGACATAACAAACATCTTGAGAGCTCGGAACATACCATACAAATGGGGATTTCCCACTAAGCTCATCATATTCAATAAAGGGTCCACACATATAATCCAAGACATGGAAGAAGGAAGAAGATTCCTTGTACAACACAATCTGACCGAGAGAATGGATCAATCACCTTCGCCAGGAAAGGGAGAAGGTGACACTTGAACTTAATTTCACTTTTCAGTCTATGCTTTGTCATTATTGCTTCATGTCAACTGGTGGACTTTCCTCTGGCCGAACTTTTTTCCCCCACCTTAATAAAGGCTAGTCCTTTACTCAGGTCGTCTGAACCAGATTGGTGATTATTTATTTTCAGTTTTGTTTTTTTTTCTTACTTTTTTTTCCTTTTTGTTTTCCTGATGGTTCTTATATTACTCTGTTATTTGTTTGCATTCATATATACAGATATTTTTGTGTTTGCACTCGATATATAATAACCAACCTTTCTTTACAGACAACTGTTATAGGTATCTGCTGTAAATGTCTATTTTACTGTTTTTTTATAAATGGAGGTTAAAGTTATGTCCTTGAATACCAATGGACTCAATAGCCCTATGAAACGATATATTTTTGGAAGGATGCAAAATCGTCAGGTTTTGATATTATAGCACTCCAAGAAATCAAATTTTCATCTATCAACCCCCCCTAAATTTTCACATAAAAATGACCCACATATCTATAGTTCATCCATGGAGAAAAAAAGAGCAGGAGTACTCACGGCTATTAAGGATACGGTTACGCTTGAATTTATTTCGGAAATCAAAAGATGACAATGGTCGCTTTCACATCCTTATTTGCAAGATGAACAATAATGAAAGCGCAATAGTAAATATATACGCCCCCAAAAAGGGTCAGATTTCGTTTTTAAATAAAATCATGAAAAAAGTGAAAAAAAAAAAAACAGAAAGGAGACTTAACCCCTTTACAGCCTGTTGCGTATTAGTACGCACCAGGCTGTCACCCCCTGTTCAGTGTGGGCTCCGGCGGTGAGCCTACACTGAACCGGGCACATGTCAGCTGATTATTACATCGCGATCCACCCGCGGCTGTTAACATGTTAAATGCTGATGTCAATCTCTGACAGCGGCATTTAACATTGCCGCGCCGGAAGCGCGTCACTTATCCCGCCCATCGGTGACCCTTTCACGTGATCGCGGGTCACTGATGGGTGGGCATGACAACCCTGGGTCTGCAGCAGGCCCCAGTGGTTGTCATGTAATGATCGCTATGAGCGCCACCTAGTGGTCGGCGCTCATAGCACAGGAGCATTTCTGCTACATAGAGGTGATCTGCTGATCAGCTCTATGTAGCAGAGGCGATCAGACAAGTGCTGCTTCTAGTCTCCTATGGAGACTATAGAAGCATGCAAAAAGTAAAAAAAATAGTTTTTAAAAATCTTTAAAAAATATAAAAGTTTAAATCACCCCCCTCTCTCCCCATTCAAAATAAAATAATAAAAAAAAACCACATACACATATTTGGTATCGCCGAGTTCAGAATCGCCCGATCTATCAATATAAGAAAAGAATTAATCGATCGGTAAACGGCGTAACGAGAAAAAATTTCTAAACGCCAGAATTACGTTTTTTTAGTCGCCGCAACATTGCAATAAAATGCAATAACGGGTGATCAAAACATCACATCTAACCCAAAATGGTATCACTAAAAAGTTCAGCTCGGCGCGCAAAAAATAAGCCCTCACCCGGCCCCAGATCCTGAAAAATGGAGACGCTACGGGTCTTGGAAAATGGCGCCATTTTTTTTTTTTAGCAAACTTTGGAATTTTTTTTCACTACTTAAATAAAAAAAGAACCTATACATGTTTGGTGTCTACAAACTCATAATGACCTGGAGAATAATAATGGCAGGTCAGTTTTAGCATTCAGTGAACGTGGTAAAAAAAAAAAAAAAAAATGTGGTATTGCACTTTTTTTGCAATTTCACCGCACTTGGATTTTTTTTCCCGTTTTCCAGTACACGATATGGTAAAACCAGTAATGTCGTTCAAAAGTACAACCTGTCCCGCAAAAAATAAGCTCTCACACGGCCATATTGACCAAAAAATAAAAACGCTATGGCTCTGGGAACAAGGGGAGCAAAAAACGAAAATCCCAAGGTTGCGAAGGGGGTAATTGTCCTAGGGGATTTTAATATCTTCCCAGACCAACTAGTAGACACCACGGCTACTCCCAGATATAAGATTTTTACTTAAAAAAATGGTTAAATCAAGAAAATCTCTACGATGCTTTTAGATGTTTGAATGCGTCCTCTAGAGAATAAACATTTTATTCAGATAGACATCACACTTTCACAAGAATAGATTTCGTTTTTACAAATATTCATTCACTGCTAAAAATTAAAGAGGTCACCATAGGAAACATCACAAGGTCAGACCATGCCCCAGTATTCTTTTCATTTTTAACTTCTAACAATTGTGAGCGAACCAGAATACGGAGATGCAATTCATTTCTATTAAAACATCCACTATATAAAAATAAAATTGAAAACTCTTTAAAAAATTACTTTAAGGAAAATACTTCACAAGAAATTGCACCAGCCACAATATGGAACGCCCACAAGGCAGTTCTGAGGGCTCACAATATAATAATCAAACTAAAATTAAAATTCAGGAAATTACTGACAAAATTGACAAGAAGAAAAACTGCAACAAACTAATCCATCTCATAGTACACATTCAAAAATCCTGAAACTGAGATTGGAACTAAGATTTCAATTAATAGAAAAATATGATAAAATGATACAATCCATTAAGATAAGGCATTATTTTGAATACAAGAAGATGTCCAAACTAATGGCAGAAAAAATCAAACAGCAAAGACTAAAAACAAAAGTCACACATATCCAAAAATCAAATAATCTTCTATCACATCCAAAGGACATCTCTGAAGCCTTTGCTTCATATTATTATGCATTATATAATCTTAAAGATAATTTGGATATACAACAACTCAAAGAAATAGATATAAATAACTTATCTGGTATTCAACTCCCAGTACTGAATGAAGAACAATTAGCTTGTTTAAACGCCCCCTTTTCAGGTCCAGAAGTCGAGACCACATTATATAAATTAAAAGAAAATAACGCCCCAGGTCCTGAAGGCTTCTCAAATGACTATTATTCAACTTTCAAACATATCCTATCTACTCCCCTGACCAATTTTTTTAATCAAACAACTGAAGAAAAAAACATGCCATCTGAGAACCTCCAAGCCAATATTAAAGTGCTTTCCAAGCAACAAACAGATCCCACATTAATCTCAAATTACAGACCTATATCCTTTCTTAATACGGATATCAAAGTGTTGGCAAAAATAATAGCAAATAGATTATCAGAATTTTTACCTAGCCTGATACATACGGATCAAGTCGGGTTTGTAAAGGGCAGACAAACATCAGACGGTACCAGGAGAACCTTAGACTTGATTGCCCACATAGAAAAAATAAAAATTCCTTCAATACTTCTGTCTATCGATGCTGAAAAAGCATTTTATAGGATTAACTGGAGCGATATGTTTGCAACTTTATCTAAATTTGGTATCCATGGCCCAATTTTTAATGCCATCTCAACCTTATACACATGTCCATCAACTAATGTTTTGGTAAATAATCTCCCTTCTAAATTTTTTAACATATCCAATGACACACGGCAAGGTTGTCCACTATCCCCGATCCTCTTTACCCTGATAATGGAGCAATCAGGATGAATAATTTAATCACAGGTGTTCCAACTAATAAAAGACAATACAAGATAAGCCTTTTTGCGGATGATAATATTTTAACTTTAACAAAATCCACTGAACTCTATCCGGGAACTAACTAATTTAATTGAAGAATTCTCTAAAATCTCATATTATAAATTTAACCCAACTAAATCAAAAATCTTAAGTTTTAACATAGATCCAGAGACAAAAAATATAATGAAGAATGAATTTCCTTACACATGGGAAAAAGCCAATATTACATATCTTGGGATTAAATTGACTAAACCCGGGGACAAGATTATAGAAATAAATCTATCTAATATCTATAAAGAAATACAAGACAACATTTCTAAGATAGAGAAGGTAGAAACTTCTCGGTAGGGAAAAATAATTATATATAAAATGTCTCTGCTTCCCAAGCTCCAATATAATTTTCACACCATACCTCTTCTTATTCCACAAGTCTGGATAGCATGATGCTGCCACCACCATGTTTCACTGTTGGGATTGTATTGGGCAGGTGATGAGCAGTGCCTGGTTTTCTCCACACGTCCCGCTTACAATTATCACCAAAAAGTTCTATCTTCGTCTCATCAGACCAGATAATCTTATTTCTCATAGTCTGGTAGTCCTTCATGTGTTTTTGAGCAAACTCTATGTGGGCTTTCATATGACTTGCACTGAGAAGAGGCTTCTGTCAGGCCACTCTGCCATAAAAGCCCGACTGATGGAGGGCTGCAGTGATAGTCGACTTTGTGGAACTTTCTTCCATCTCCCTACTGCATCTCTGGAGCTCAGCCACAGTGATCTTGGGGTTCTTCTTTACCTCTCTCACCAAGGCTCTTCTCCCACGGTTGCTCAGTTTGGCTGGATGACCAAGTCTAGGAAGACTTCTGGTGGTCCCAAACTTCTTCCATTTAAGGATTATGGAGGCCACGGTGCTCTTAAGAACCTTGAGTACTGCAGAAATTCTTTTGTAACCTTGGCCAGATCTGTGCCTTGCCACAATTCTGTCTCTGAGCTCCTTGGGCAGTTCCTTTGAGCTCATGATTCTCATTTGGTCTGACATGTACTGTGAGCTGTGAGGTCTTATATAGACAGGTGTGTGCCTTTCCAAATCAAGTCCTATCAGTTTAATTAAACACAGCTGGACTCCAATGAAGGAGTAGAACCATCTCAAGGAGGATCACAAGGAAACGGACAGCATTTGACTTAAATATGAGTCATCATACTGTGGGGTTATTTTTCAGCAGCAGGGGCAGGGAAAATGGTCTGAGTCAAGGGGAATACGGATGGTGCGAAATACAGGGATATTGTTGAGCAAAACCTGTTTAAGTCTGTCAGTGATCTGAAAAAAAAGTAAACCTAAACAGAAAAGAAGTACCAATAGCATAAAACTATATAAACACCAAAGAATAAACACATATTAACCAGAAAACTAAAAGAATGTATTAAGAAAAGGCTGAATCAATCAAATATATCAAATTTATTAAATGATAATCAAAGACATGATAAGATAAAAGCACAACAAACAATTAAAAACACAAAATATAAAATGGGGTCAGGGTGTGTCAGATGAAAAAAGAGGTATGCAAAACACATAAAGTACAAAAAAAAGGTTCAATGCATCAGCAGAATGAATCACCAGGCTTAATACATAATTTGCTATCGGAAAAAATGTACTCTGAATAGATAAGAATTGCAAGTGTTCAATTATATTACAAAAAGTGTCATGTGCTTCAATGGGAATAATTATGTTTATATATATATATATATATATATATATATATATATATATATATATACATATATGTATCTATGTTACTGTAAAAGTCAGAAGGCCGGTAAAACCTAGGATTTACCGGTCAATCTGGACATTTACCGAGGCCGTTGGTAAAAGCTCAAAATGAAAAGTAAAATTGGACTTTTACCGGTGAAGTCTTGGTAAATCTTAACATTTCTCAACAGCGTTGGTAAAAGTCAGATGTATTCCATATAAACGAACGATTTTGGACTTTTACCTGGGCGAATTGGTAAATCTTTACATTTACCAGCATGTGTTGGTAAAAGTAACTTTGAGTCACAGAATTCTGACTCTTACCTGCAGATGATGGTGGTAAAAGTTAACTAAACGCAATTTCCGACTCTGATGAAGGCCTTAATCGTTAGAAATATTTTTATTCTTCAAAATGCAAATGCAAATGAACAAATACAAATAGGAAAATGCAAATAGAAAACATTTATGTAGGAAAATACTTCTCAAAAATGTCAAATTAACGCAAATACAAGAATAACACAACTTCAAAACTATGTAATTCTGTAATTGTGACTAGGCATAAGCGGATAGATCCGTCCAGACCCGTTCTCCGAGTGGATAACGGGCTGTACGGATACGGATAATCCCGATATCTGTCGGATATATCCGTGCCTTCCGATAATGCATGTTTCATGCACCATCGGAAGGCATGGATGGTGCGAGTGTGCAGGGCAGACAGGTATAAAGCTAAATTGCTACTTACCGGAGGTTTCCCAGGTCTCGTCGTCCGCGTTCTCCTTCCGGGTCACATGACTGCATACGTCACCACGCAAGTGACGCATGCGTAAGTCATGTGACACAACTCGTGTCACATGACTTATGCACCTGTCACTTTCGTGGTGACGTATGTAGTCATGTGACCCGGAAGAAGGAGGATGCAGCCGGCCGACGAGACCTGGGAAGCCTCTGGTAGCCTCCGGTAAGTAGTGATCTTTAAGTGGCGGAGAAGGGGGGTTCGGCCAGAGGGCGGGATGACCCTAGTGGGCGGGGAGTTCCTACTGCAGTGACGCAGCGAGGAACTCCTCGCTCAGGTATGCCCTGGCCGAGTCCCCACCATCACTGGTGACGGCAGGGATGCCCACCGGCATGCAGGGAGTCTCCCCCGCATCACTGGTGACGTAGGAGGGATGTCCCTGCACATGGATAGTTGTCCCATAGACTTATATGGGACACGGATAGGATCCGGATCCACTCGGATCTCGGTCTTATCCGTACGGATAGATGGATATCCAGCTATCCACTCAACTCTAATTGTGACCCGTTAAATTGCACTTAATTTTTCATCTCAATGAAAAAGACATACAACAAACACAAAAGAGGACCTATTTGTTGCAACACGGTTGGGAATTGTGACACTTTGAATGGCTCTTCATTTTTGCCAGCCTACAAACACATTTCTTGTTTAGGCACTTCTTTAAACAGTTGCATTTCTTCAATTCCTGACCTCCCACCAACGATTGTTGGGAAACCGCCGTGCGAAGGCTGATCTGATCTTTTTTCACATCCTGCAATCCTATGAAATTTTCCTGACAGATGGTGAACTGATTGCGATAATATAATGCATTTAGGATTCCAACGGTAGTCCCCACTTGGTAGAAGTTGTAGTGCCGGCGTCCCTGCCCTCTGCTAGGCAGGGACGCTGTTCCCCTCACCGCTCTGCTCCGTGCCCGGCGTCCCTCTCCCGCTGTGCTGGCAGCGCGCGCTCCTTCCCGGCCACTGTGCTTAGGGCGCGCGCGCTCTCCCTCCCTCTTAAAGGGGCCGCGCGCGCCATCCTAAGGAGTCCCCGGCCAATGGCCGGAGGACTTTACCATATATAAGGCACCTCCTCCAAAATGGAGGTGCCCGAGCAATGTTGTTTGCACCTGTGTCTCACCTGTGCTTCAGCCCTCAGGTCCCGTTGCCAGTTACCTGCCAGTTACCTGCCAGATTCCTGCCTGATTACTTGCTACCTGCCTGCTAATCTGAGGTCCGACGGTCTGCCTTACTAATCCTGTCAGTCTGTCTAAGGACCAGCCTGCCCGCTCACCTGGGAGCGCACATCAGCTACCTGCCTGCTTGCCTGTGGTCCGACGGTCTGCCTTCCAACTCCTGTCAGTCTGTCTATGGACCAGCTTGCCCGCTCACCTGGGAGCGCACATCTGCTACCTGCCTGCTAGCCTACCTGGAGGCTCCGCCGTCACGTGCTGTGACCACCTGCCTGTCCAGTGACTCCTGCCCGCTCACCTGGGAGCGCTCATCTGCTACCAGTCTGCTTGCCTACCCGGAGGCTCTGCCGTCACGTGCTGTGACCACCCGCCTGTCCAGAGACTTCTGCCCGCTCACCTGGGAGCGCTCATCTGTCGCCTGTCCGCTGGTCTTCCTGGAGGCTCCGCCGTCACATGCTGTGACCACCCGTTCATCCAGAGACTCTCGCCTGCTCACCTGGGAGCTCACGTCTATCTTCAGCCGCCACAGGTCGTACCAACCCTATACCTAGAGACTGCCCCGGTCACTTGCCGTGACCTCCAGCCCGTTCACTCAGAGACTGTCCCGTTCACTCAGAGACTGTCCCGTTCACCTGCTGAGACTTCCAGCCCGTCTTCCCTGGTCGCCACCCGCTCCCTTACAAGGACCGCCCCCTTGTATAGTAGCTCAGAGGTTCCGCCTCCCAGACCCGTTACAGTTTGCTCGGGCCATGGAACCCGGTGGCACCCAAGCTCCCTCGCTCTCGGACCTGTGTCATGAACTGTCCCGTCAAAGGTCCCAACAGGAGTCCATTCTGGGTCACCTGCGGAATGTCAATACTCGCCTGGACACTCTGACTGCTCCACCAGCAACCTCCGCCAGTGCCATGTCTCGCAATCCGGCAGCTCCACTGCCCACTAATACCATGGTATCTTACCCCGGACCACGGCTTTCTGCACCTCCTCGCTTCGGAGGTGACTCCGCCCAGGCTCGGGGCTTCATAAATCAGTGCACCCTGCACTTTGAACTATTATCTCACCAGTTTAACTCCGACCGGGCCAAAATTGCATTCATCATGTCCCATCTCACCGGGGAGGCCCTGGCCTGGCTAAATCCTCTATGGGAGAGAGGAGACCCCCTGGTATCCAACTTGCCTGCTTTTCTCACGGCTTTCCGGAAAGTCTTCGACGAACCCGGACGGAAGACCTCATCCGCATCATCTCTGCTACGCCTCCGTCAGGAAAGTCTCACCGTGGGCCAATATGCCATACGGTTCCGTACCCTTGCCTCGGAGCTGGCCTGGGATAACGACGCTCTGGTTTCCGTCTTCTGGGAGGGTCTGTCCGGCCGTATTAAAGATGAGCTTGCCGGTCGGGACATTCCTACCACTCTCGATGATTTAATAACTCTTGCCACCCGGACGGTTCCAGGAGCGTGCCAGAGAGGTCACCCGTGAGAGGAGATTACCACGTCTAGCTCCTACTTTTCAGAAACCCGTCACTCCTTCTGTCTCTTACCAGGTACACTCTCCTGAGCCTATGCAGGTCGACCAGACCAAGATGGTCAAGACCCGTCAGGGCTTACGCCGTGCCGAGGGGACCTGCTTCTACTGTGGCAGTAAGGAGCACCGGATCCGTGCCTGCCCGGAGAGGTCGGGAAACGCCTGTGTCTAGGTTCGCTCAGAGAGGTCCACCTAGACAAGAATAAATCCTCTCCATCCCTGCTGTTGTCAGTTTCAATCGTCTACGGGGAGAACCGTTATTTCGAACTAGCCCAACTTGACTCTGGAGCAGCCGGGAATCTTATCTCACAGTCCCTGGTAGAGAAATACCGCATCCCCACCAAACCTCTGGCTGTACCCTTGTCTGTTGCTGCCGTGGATGGGGGGCTCTTACCACGCCCCATCCAACTCATCACCGAATCCATTACTCTGCAGGTGGGAATGCTGCATTCTGAAAGTATCTCCTTCCATGTTCTGCCTGGACTCTCTCACGCCCTCCTGCTAGGTCTACCTTGGCTCCAGAGACATGCACCCGTTCTTGACTGGCAGACCGGAGAAGTCCTTCGCTGGGGACAGGGCTGCCATAAGACCTGTCTGGTTCCCGTCCATCCCGTCCGTCCTTCTCCTACCCCAGCTAATCTACCTGGACTTCCGATCCCTTATTGGTCTTATGCTGATGTCTTTAATAAAAAGGAAGCAGAGACACTACCCCCTCATAGACCATACGACTGCCCTATCGACTTGTTACCTGGTACTTCTCCTCCCCGTGGGCGTATTTATCCATTATCCGCTGCTGAGACCCGCTCGATGTCCGAATATATTGAGGAGAATCTGGCCAGGGGATTCATCCGGAAATCTACCTCCCCGGCGGGAGCAGGCTTCTTTTTCGTCAAAAAGAAGGACGGCTCTCTCCGTCCCTGTATAGACTATAGAGGCCTTAACCAGATCACGGTGAAGAATAAGTACCCCCTTCGGCTCATTCCGGAGTTATTTGATCGTCTGAGGGGGGCTAGAATCTTCACCAAACTAGACCTCCGTGGGGCGTACAACCTGGTTCGTATCCGTCAGGGGGATGAATGGAAGACGGCATTCAACACCCGGGACGGCCACTATGAATATCTGGTAATGCCCTTTGGCCTCTGTAACGCTCCTGCCGTCTTTCAAGAGTTGGTCAATGACATCTTCCGGGACCTTCTCTACTCCTGCGTAGTGGTGTACCTGGACGACATCTTGGTCTTCTCTCCGGATCTCCAGACTCACTGGAGGGACGTTCGTCAGGTCCTGCTCAGGCTCAGGCAGAACCATCTCTACGCTAAATATGAGAAGTGCCTCTTTGAGCAGACCTCGCTTCCGTTTCTGGGCTACATTATCTCTCAGACCGGCCTACAAATGGATCCTGAGAAACTGTCTGCCATCGAGAAATGGCCCCGACCGGAGGGGTTGAAGGCCATTCAGCGATTCCTGGGCTTCGCCAACTACTACCGCCTCTTCATACCACACTTCTCTTCCCGGACTGCCCCAATTTCCGCGCTCACCCGTAAGGGTACTAATCCCAAAGAGTGGCCGCCCGAAGCAGAGGAGGCCTTTCTTTCCCTAAAACAGGCCTTCTCTTCCGCCCCGGTGCTGCATCGCCCGGACGGCAACAAGCAGTTCTTCCTGGAAGTTGACGCCTCCTCCTCTGGAGCCGGAGCGGTACTTACTCAAAAATCATCTTCCGGGAGAATGGTAACTTGTGGCTTCTTCTCCAAACTCTTCTCCTCTTCTGAGCGCAACTATTCCATAGGAGACCGAGAGTTATTGGCCATCAAGCTGGCGTTGGAGGAGTGGCGTTACCTACTCGAGGGGGCTCTTCATCCGGTAATAATTTACACTGACCACAAGAACTTGGCTTACCTCCAGCATGCCCAGAGACTTAACCCGCGCCAAGCCCGGTGGTCCTTGTTTTTTGCTCGCTTTGATTTTGTTCTTCATTTTCGCCCGGCTGACAAAAACGTCAAAGCAGACGCCTTGTCCCGATCCTTTCTGGTGTCTGATCTCGAGGAAGAACCTAAACATATCATCGATCCCGCCAGAGTAATGCAGGTGGCTCCCGTGAGTCTAAATCGTCTCCCTCCCGGTAAGACATTTGTTTCAGTACCTGATCGGGAGAAGATCCTACACTGGGGCCATTCGTCTAAGCTAGCTGGCCACGCCGGTCAGAAAAAGACCCTCCAGCTTATTGCCCGGCACTATTGGTGGCCTACCCTGCACAAGGACGTAATAGACTTTGTTTCTGCCTGTGTGTCCTGCGCCCGCAACAAAGTCCTGAGACATCTGCCATCCGGACGCCTCCTTCCGCTTCCTGTGCCTGCTGCCCCCTGGCAGCATATTGCTATGGACTTCATAACTAATCTCCCCGTCTCTGTCGGTTGTACGGTCATTTGGGTGGTCGCTGACCGCTTTTCCAAGATGGCTCACTTTATTCCCCTGCCAGGCCTCCCGTCTGCACCCGAGCTGGCTAAAGACTTTATCCGCCATATCTTCCGTCTTCATGGCCTGCCCCTCCACATCGTGTCGGATCGTGGGGTACAGTTCACCTCACGTTTCTGGAGAGCCACTTGTAAACTACTAGACGTCATCCTGGACTTCTCCTCCGCTTACCACCCACAGTCCAATGGTCAAGTGGAGCGGATCAATCAGAACCTGACCAGTTACCTCCGGCACTTCGTTAATGCCCACCATTCTGACTGGGTGGATCTCCTACCATGGGCCGAGTTCTCTTATAATAATCACGAGAGCGAATCCTCCTCCAAATCCCCGTTTTTTGTAGTTTTCGGTCAGCATCCTCGGATTCCTTTTCCTGTCTCCACCTCTGTGGACAACCCGGCTGCGGAATCTCTCGTTAGCAAATTTTTCTCCATATGGGAGAGTACCCGGTCCGCACTCCTTCTGTCATCCAAGCGTATGAAAAGACACGCTGACAAAAAACGCCTGGATCCTCCACAATTTCGTCCAGGAGATAAGGTCTGGCTCTCATCTAAATATGTTCGACTCAAGATACCTTCTTACAAGTTAGGGCCTCGGTTCATCGGTCCTCTGGAGGTCATCAGTCAGATCAACCCGGTGGCCTATAAATTGAAACTCCCGGCCAACTTACGGATCCCTAACTCCTTCCATGTATCTCTCCTCAAACAAGTGGTGCTTAACTCTTTTTCCAAGTCTACAGGTACGCCTCCTGCTCCGGTTTGCGCTGATGACGAGTTTGAGGTAGAGAACATTCTTGCTACCAAAAGGGTAAGAGGGAAGACCTTTTTTCTGGTAGATTGGAAGGGGTTTGGTCCTGAGGAGAGAACGTGGGAGCCCCGGGAGAACATCCATGCCCCTCTCATCCTTGCTAAATTTCTGTCTGGCCTAAAAAAGGGGGGGCCTAAAGGGGGGGGTACTGTAGTGCCGGCGTCCCTGCCCTCTGCTAGGCAGGGACGCTGTTCCCCTCACCGCTCTGCTCCGTGCCCGGCGTCCCTCTCCCGCTCTGCTGGCAGCGCGCGCTCCTTCCCGGCCACTGTGCTTAGGGCTCGCGCGCGCGCTCTCCCTCCCTCTTAAAGGGGCCGCGCGCGCCGTCCTAAGGAGTCCCCGGCCAATGGCCGGAGGACTTTACCATATATAAGGCACCTCCTCCAAAATGGAGGTGCCCGAGCAATGTTGTTTGCACCTGTGTCTCACCTGTGCTTCAGCCCTCAGGTCCCGTTGCCAGTTACCTGCCAGATTCCTGCCTGATTACTTGCTACCTACCTGCTAGTCTGAGGTCCGACGGTCTGCCTTACTAATCCTGTCAGTCTGTCTAAGGACCAGCCTGCCCGCTCACCTGGGAGCGCACATCAGCTACCTGCCTGCTTGCCTGTGGTCCGACGGTCTGCCTTCCAACTCCTGTCAGTCTGTCTATGGACCAGCTTGCCCGCTCACCTGGGAGCGCACATCTGCTACCTGCCTGCTAGCCTACCTGGAGGCTCCGCCGTCACGTGCTGTGACCACCTGCCTGTCCAGTGACTCCTGCCCGCTCACCTGGGAGCGCTCATCTGCTACCAGTCTGCTTGCCTACCCGGAGGCTCTGCCGTCACGTGCTGTGACCACCCGCCTGTCCAGAGACTTCTGCCCGCTCACCTGGGAGTGCTCATCTGTCGCCTGTCCGCTGGTCTTCCTGGAGGCTCCGCCGTCACATGCTGTGACCACCCGTTCATCCAGAGACTCTCGCCTGCTCACCTGGGAGCTCACGTCTATCTTCAGCCGCCACAGGTCGTACCAACCCTATACCTAGAGACTGCCCCGGTCACTTGCCGTGACCTCCAGCCCGTTCACTCAGAGACTGTCCCGTTCACTCAGAGACTGTCCCGTTCACCTGCTGAGACTTCCAGCCCGTCTTCCCTGGTCGCCACCCGCTCCCTTACAAGGACCGCCCCCTTGTATAGTAGCTCAGAGGTTCCGCCTCCCAGACCCGTTACAGAAGTAATCTTCTTTTTTTATAATAATCGCAATGATCGACTTAGGGTCCATTTTTGAACGGTCGACGTCTGGAATTCTGATTCTGATGTTCTGTCCAATGTTAGGTTCGGGTAATTTTTGACTGGAACATTTCAACATTTTCTTGGCCTGTGTTTCAAGTCCTTCTCTTGCAGCTTTTCGAACTCTTCTGACCGCACCAATTCTTCTATTGATTGTATGCGAAATCAAAACGTCAGGTTGCTGATCATCATGAAGCTCTCCATCTTTCTTAGAAGGCTTTGACTCGACACTTTTTTCTTTTAGGTCTTCATTATTCTTGGATGGCAAAATTGGTGGAGTTTCATATGCTGTTAAGGTGTGCGGACAGTTGGATAAGTCCAAAGCTTCTCCTTCCGTTGTGAACAGCTGATGACAGTTGGATTCATCCGAAGCTTCTGCTGCTGTCGGTGCTAACGTGTGATGAAAGTTAGATTCATCTGACCCTTCGGCTTCTGTTGGTGATGTCGGATCACTAGCTTCCTCTTGCAAACCAACAAACATTTTTTCAAGATCTTCTTCTGAAGAGAGATTTCTGATCCCATCACTAGGAATTTTGGAGGTAGCTAGACCCATCTGCATTGGTACTTCCAACATAGCTTCATAGGGAAAGCATTTTATTCCCTCATGGTATGCTCTATTTTTCATTGCTTGTACAAAGCGAAGGCCCTCAGACCACTTGGGTGTCTTATTTGTTTCCATCCACGTTGACAACATGTTTTCAATGTCTTGATTTGCTCTTTCCATGCAGCCTTGGGACTGGCTGTGTCTTGGTATACCATGCACTATTTTCATATCGGGCCACATCGCGCACAAACTCTGTATGACCTTGTTACAAAATTCCCTCCCATTATCAGAATGCAGAATACACGGGGCACCAAAAGTGGAAAAAAATGTCAAGGAGGTGGTACGCAACCTCTTCTGCTCTTTTAGTGCATATAGCACGTAGAAGAACAAATTTAGTGACGTGGTCTTGATAGACGAATATGAACTTGAAATCATTATCACAATTGGATTGCATGTCAATGAGATCGACTTGAGCACAAGAATTCATTTCACTGTGTAGGATGGGTTTCACAACAAGGCCTTTTTTGGTAATCTTCTGTTTTTTCTGGCACGGCTGGCAGAGTCGCAGATAAATAACTTTTGACTCCGTTGTGACATTTTTGAACTTACGGTTCACCTCCTTTAGGATCCTGGTCCGCCCTCCGTGGCCGGTACTGATGTGCGCATTATGAATGACACTAAAGAGTTCTGCACACCGAACGTAATGCAACACGTTGTCTTTTTCACACGAGATTGGTGCAATTAACTTTTCATCACTTCCGAAGGTCATGATGTCGTACCTCTTCAAACGCCTGTAGTGAATACTCTGTTTAGGTACCGCCACCTTAGCCTCCTTCACTTCTTTCAATATATTCTCGTATTTATCGTCCGTGAGATAAAAATTATTATCTCGCTTTTTCTCCACCACTTCATTCAAGAGCTCCGAAAAACGATCTTTCATTTCCTCACTTATGATCTGACAATCAGCTAGTGCCTGTGCAGCTTTGACAGGCAGTCGGCTATGCAGCTTTGAGCAGTATGTGCAGCTTGCAAAACACTCAGGCGGTCGTCCACCATGAGGACACAAACAGGAAGTACGCCCATTTACCCACACTGCTTGGCAAGAATCCCATGTTCTTTTGTAATAGGGTTACTCAGCATTGTGTGAAAGACTGTACAACAGCACCATCTACTGGTCTAACACTGCCATTGATGAGTTAGTGATTTTCTTCAGGCAGTGATTGGCAGCAATCTAAGAAGAGAACCCCAGGAAACTAGGACTTGAGGCAGGAGCTATTTTAGGGAGAGTGAGAGGACTGGTGCTGTGCTGACTAGACTGAGCCCAGACAGGGCTGTTGCGCTGTTTCCTTCCAGCCTTTTCTCGGAATGCGCTGTCTACCGATTCCCCTGATCAGAGACTACGGTGCTCGGGTGGAACAGACCGTTCATGGCACCCAGCAACTCCGGCTCAGAGCTTATCTGCATATCTTCTGGTTCTACCACATTGGCGCGGCAACGGTAAATCGTGTGAGCGGTGTTAGCGTCCACCTTGCAAGGGGCCCTTGGAAAGACTTTGGACTCTGCGCTCTACAGGAAGCTAAGTACAGGACAATTTATACACTACTACACCGGCAGCGTGTGTACTTCTTGTAACTTTTTGTGAGAGGGTGCTGCGGAACACTGATACCCTAAGATTCATAGGACGTTCTCTTTTGCATATTTTAGTGTGGGGTTAGTGGTTGTATGTTAGCGGGAAGTGGGCACTTTTTGTATGATCGGAACAATAATCATAGGATAGTCAGGATTGACATCTGTATATATAGAACGTACATACATTAAGGATAGTTAGGATTGACATCGGTATATATAGAACGTACATACGTTACAGGGTAGCAGATACCTTACAGGGTAGCAGATTTTGTTCATTGTTATTACCATATTTTCCCCATTTACTCTTATTACATTTCTAAAAACTTTGAACACTGTGTCCTCCATTTCCTCGCCGTATCTGCCTAATCAGACACCTTTCCCACTGTGTCTTCCAGTTCCTCGCCGTATCTGCCTAATCAGACACCTTTCCCGCGGTGGCTTACACTTTTTATTACACCCTTCTCAGCTACATTTACCAAGAAGCCGTGGTAAATGTGCACATTTACCAACTGCGCTTGGTTAAAGTCAGATGTTCCATCTTCACACCTGATATTTCTGACTTTTACCACGCTCGACGGTAAATGTTAACATTTACCAAGACTTCACAGGTAAAAGTCCAATTTTACTTTTCATTTTGAGCTTTTACCGACTGCCTCGGTAAATGTCCAGATTGACCGGTAAATCCAAGGTTTTACCGGCCTTCTGACTTTTACAGTAACATATATATATATATATATATATATATATATATACACACACAGTACAGACCCAAAGTAGCCACCTTTTGCTTTGATGACTGCTTTGCACACTCTTGGCATTCTCTTGATGAGCTTCAAGAGGTAGTCACCGGAAATGGTTTTCACTTCACAGGTGTGCCCTGTCAGGTTTAATAAGTGGGATTTCTTGCCTTCTAAATGGGGTTGGGACCATCAGTTGTGTTGTGCAGAAGTCTGGTGGATACACAGCTGATAGTCCTACTGAATAGACTGTTAGAATTTGTATTATGGCAAGAAAAAAGCAGCTAAGTAAAGAAAAACGAGTGGCCATCATTACTTTAAGAAATGAAGGTCAGTCAGTGCGAAAAATTGGGCAAACTTTGAAAGTGTCCCCAAGTGCAGTTGCAAAAACCATCAAGCGCTACAAAGAAACTGGCACACATGAGGACCACCCCAGGAAAGGAAGACCAAGAGTCACCTCTGCTTCTGAGGATAAGTTTATCTGAGTCACCAGCCTCAGAAATCGCAGGTTAACAGCAGCTCAGATTAGAGACCAGGTCAATGCCACACAGAGTTCTAGCAGCAGACACATCTCTTCAACAACTGTTAAGAGGAGACTTTGTGCAGCAGGCCTTCATGGTAAAATAGCTGCTAGGAAACCACTGCTAAGGACAGGCAACAAGCAGAAGAGACTTGTTTGGGCTAAAGAACACAAGGAATGGACATTAGACCAGTGGAAATCTGTGCTTTGGTCTGATGAGTCCAAATTTGAGATCTTTGGTTCCAACCACCGTGTCTTTATGCGACGCAGAAAAGGTGAATGGATGGACTCTACATGCCTGATTCCCACCGTGAAGCATGGAGGAGGAGGTGTGATGGTGTGGGGGTGCTTTGTTGGTGACACTGTTGGGGATTTATTCAAAATTGAAGGCATACTGAACCAGCATGGCTACCACAGCGTCTTGCAGCAGCATGCTATTCCATCCGGTTTGCGTTTAGTTGGACCATCATTTATTTTTCAACAGAACAATGACCCCAAACACACCTCCAGGCTGTGTAAGGGCTATTTGACCAAGAATGAGAGTGATGGGGTGCTACGCCAGATGACCTGGCCTCCACAGTCACCAGACCTGAACCCAATCGAGATGGTTTGGGGTGAGCTGGACCGCAGAGTGAAGGCAAAAGGGCCAACAAGTGCTAAGCATCTCTGGGAACTCCTTCAAGATTGTTGGAAGACCATTTCCAGTGACTACCTCTTGAAGCTCATCAAGAGAATGCCAAGAGTGTGCAAAGCAGTCATCAAAGAAAAAGTTGGCTACTTTGAAGAACCTAGAATATAAGACATATTAACAGTTGTTTCACACTTTTTTGTTAAGTACATAATTTCACATGTGTTAATTCATAGTTTTGATGCCTTCAGTGTCAACGTACAATTTTCATAGTCATGAAAATACAGAAAAATCTTTAAATGAGAAGGTGTGTCCAAACTTTTGGTCTGTACTGTATATATATCAGAATGTATTATGATATCCAAGTGGACCATATATACATAATAGAATATAAGAAAAGATCAGAGATAGCACTTGCTGAAACCCAATTGTATATAAGAGGGATCATTGGTGATGATAAAATAATTATGAGGAAGCCATTGCTGCAACACAAGATTTTACAAAGTATGATGTAATGCATACCAAACAATGGACACCCCACCGATCCCCTCACACCACTTCAAGTTTGGTTTTAGCAACTGACTGCTACCAACTGGTACAACAGCATGTAGCAATTGTTCAACAGTGGGAAGCCCTACTGGAATCCTGAACGGACGCCCCTGTCGTATTAGAAGCCCAAGGTCAGGCATAGGGCCTGCCGGGCACATTGTGTCCTCTGGCATACAATGGAAGATGGACAGAGACCCGTGTAGATGGAAGGTGGTGGATCCCGGATGAAGTGGAAAGAAAATTCTTGAGGCTGACGTAGTCAGTGGGCTTAGGGATAGTCCAGAATGAACGAGGGGTAGAGCTGTAGAAGCGTTGTACCAAGGAAGTAAGAAACATGAAGTACTGTGCCCTATCCCAAGTGTTACAGCCTGATGAACTTGAACTGACCAGTAAGCATTTGCTTGTTGCAATGAACTTGGTGTCCCCTGAATCGTGTGCGTCCAAAGCCATGGGAAGACCTACTGGAATCTCGAGTGGACGCCCCTGTTTTTCCAGAGCTCAAGGTCTGGAATAGGGGCTGCCGGGCACATTGTGTCCTCTGACGTACAGTGGAACATGGATAGGGGCCCGTGTAGACAGAAGGTGGTGGATCCCGGGTGCACTGCTGAAGTGGAAAGAAAATTCCTGAGGCTGACGGAGTCAGTGGTCTTAAGGATAGTCAGGGATGAACGAATGGTAGAGCTGAAGAAGTGGTAAGGAAGTAAGGAACATGAAGTGTTGTGGCCTATCCCACATATTACACCCTGATGAACTTGAACTGACCAGTAAACATTTGCTTGTTGCAATGAACTCGGTGTCCCCTGAATTGTGTGCGGCGGCTCATGAGAATGGAGGCCTGGAGAAAGAGGAGACCTGCGGCCTACAAGTGAGTGTGATGCATCCCACACCTGACAGCACACTGGGACTAGGACACTATTTTCCTGTAAAGTGCCAGAGCGTGACCAGACAGCAGCTCGGCCATGACTACCGCTATTGGCAACTTTACATTTAGAGTCATCGCCAGGATCCAACCATGCATTAAGAAAACACGACAGAAGCGGGGAAGGATCCAGTGAAAACTAAGATGGCGCCGAGCACAGACAGCAAGATGGCAGTGAGTAGTGCGAAATAGCAAGACAGACCCACGCATCATGGGCGTAAGAGAAGTGGAAGTACACAAAAGTCCATCCAGCCTGGGAAGTGGCTTGTCTGGAGATGCCGGACTGTAGTGAGAGCCAATGGGCGCGGCAAAAGAAGAAGAAACCACGCCTGTTGCAGCTAACTGGGGGAAGAACGGGAGGAGCCTCCCGAGAAATTATCAGATGAGCTGGAAGAAGCCCCACCCCGGAAAAGGCGGAACCATGACGGTCCTTAGAAGCTGGAAGAGACTACGCCATTCGTGGGTAACAAGTTGGCAAAGGCGCAGCAGGGTGAGGCAATGGCAAACGAGATCTCCGAGGGTGCGACCGGAGGAATGAAGGAACCAGAGCAGGCTGGCGCAGCAGCAGAGGGAGCAGGAGCTCATGGCCTAGAACGGAGCGATATCGCTGGGCAGGCAAGGCCCGAAGCGAGGATGCGGCCTTCACCACTGGGGTTCCTGAGGACAGGAGAGCCAGGATTCAGCAGTTGGTGAGCAATTTAAGGGGCCTGAGCTGGGCGGAAGAGAGAAGGAGACATGATAGTGGGCCCGATAGCTTCAAGGATTAGAGAGCTGGCATCCCGGGGAGAGGTTGTCACGTTTGTCCCTCAGCATAAACTGGGGACCATAGAAGAATTCGGAACTCGCCACCACATTCTGTTTGACCAGAGGGCGGTCGAGACAGAGCAACAACTCTGAAGTCTGCAGGAGCGGACGGCCGGTACCCGAGTGACCTTCTTGAAAATGGAGGGACGTCATCGGTGGTATGCCGTAGGTGTGTTCCGGGAAGGCAGAGAGCAGGATGAGCCTTTCCTGCGGAACGATAGGGCCTGGGTGAGGTTCATAGAGGCAGCCTTAGTCGGGCCACCAACTCCGGGGCATCGGATAGTCCCTGGGGGTTCCCACTTCCCAGAGTAGGCAATGGTGCAGGTCATACAGGTGGCCGTAGTCCACTTCTATATATCAGGAGCTCCAGCACTACCAGAGGCCGGGTCACTGGTGACTCAGGCGCCTGGGAACCGGGCTCCAGGAAGCAGATGGAGGCCGTCCCAAGGGCACCGTGAAGTGGAAGGAGGAGAAAATGGGGATGCCTGAACCAGAAAAGGGAGGAGTCTGCCTTGTAAGCTCAACAGTGCTTGTTGCACCTAACAAAGGAAAGGAACTGTTAGGTGTTCCTGTGGGCAAAAGGCCCAGTGTGAACCCGGTGATGGTCAGGACGGCCAAAGTTCTATGTTTTTTCCCCCTCTCAATTTGTTTTACGCACGTTTGTGTATCCCCCTGCTGGATTGAGGGACTGTGAACGGCTTAAGGATCTGAAACCCTTTCTGTCTGTGTGGACAGGGCACATTGCCCCATGGACTCTGTCCCATCTCCCCATGAACTTTGCCTCCTGTTTTTCCATAAACTTTGCTCCAAGGGACTTTGAGCCTAACACAAGAGCAGCATTATGCAATTTAAAGGGACTGTTGTTCACAAAAGGGGAAGGGGAGGAAACAGATGACCTGATGTTCAAGCCGGGTCAGGACTGTGTGAACTATACCTTTGTCTTAAAGGACTGATGAGGGACTTCCAGAGACTGTGCTCTTTGACTACTGGAGCCGTTGTTGTGTGGGCCGAAGGGCCATTGTTTTATAGGAAACATGGACTCGGATGGATATCAGTTCTGAGGTCCTAACCAGAAGGACCAACTAATTTAAGTATTGTGCAGAAGGAGGACTTGGTTTGCACCCAAGGACTGTTGGGCGGTTGTTGTGTTGGCCTACGGGCACAAGTACTTGAGCTTTTTGGCAATGGACACTCTATACTCTGGGAAGGAGAGACTGCTAGTTTTACGTGTTTTATGTGGATTTTGTATAATGCGTGTTGTCTTCCAGGTTCCAAAATGTTGAGGACAACCATATTCAAAGAGGGGAGAAATGTAAGAGTGATGGACTGTTCTGCTACGTTCCTACCTCTGAAGACAACAATTGCGTTATGTGTACAGTGTCATGCGGTTTTACATGTAATGTGAATAGTGGTGTGTGTCTTTTACACTGTATGATGATAATGTACAGCATATAAAAATGTGAGGTGTTAATGTATAATGTAGTAGTGCATAGTGCAGGGTAAGCACAGGGTTAGACACCTGGGATAGTATGAGCACTGTTCATATAGTTAAAGGGGTTTTCCCACGAACAAAAGTTAATTTTAATCAATAGATCTTGGAATAATAATGACTTCCACATTTAGAAGTGTTTTAAATAAAATGTTCCTGTGCTGAGATAATCTTATAAGGCTGTGTGCCCACGATGAGTTTTAAGCGTTTCCGCAGCGGCAAAAACGCTGCAGAAATGCTTAAAAAACGCATGGAAAAAGGCCTGCCATGTTCCCCAATGATAATCCGCATGTGCTGTGCACATGCTGCGGAAATTTGCGCTGCAGATTATCATTGCGGAAAAAAACGCAGCACTACCAATTATTTTGTGGAAGTGCTGCGTTTTCGCCGCCATTGACTTGCATTGGAACGCATGGATTACGCATCACTGTATATGTAGGTGCGCATTCCATGCGTTCTAATGTGCGGATGGTACCCGGGTCTGGGGGAGAGGAGAGTCTCCTCTGGATCCGGGTACCATAGAAACTGTGAAAAAAAGAATAAAATAAAAAATAAATATATACTTACCTTCTGGCGGCCCCCGATGCGCTCGTCCTCTCATGCCGGCAGTTTGCGATGGACTGAAGGACCTGCGCTGACGTCATAGTCATGTGACAGGTCACGCGACGCTGACATCGGCAGGTCCTTCAGTGTAATGCGATCGGCCGGCAGCCGGGACGGTGAAGCAAGACTGCGGGGGCCATCAGAAGGTAAGTATAGATTTATTTTTTATTTTTTGACATTCTCTCGGGTCACACTATATAAATCCATGCCGGTTGCATGGATTTATATAGTGTGACCAAGTTGACAAGCACTTTCCAAGTGATGCGGAAATCGCTTGGAAAGCGCTTGACAACCCGCATGCGGAAATGCAAGTGAAGAACGCTTCACATCCGCATGTCCCTGGCAGGAAAACGCATGTACAATCCGCATGTACAATCCGCATGCGTTTTTTTCTGCCAGGGAGATGCAGAAACGCTCAGGAAAAATCCTGAGCATTTCTGCATCGTGGGCACATAGCCTAAATGTGCCTCTGCTGTGTACTGTGTAATGGCTGTGTCTGACCATGCAGGAACATAGTCTGATCATACCACATCTCCTGGGCAGGGGAGGAGGCAAAAGAGTATACAGACATTACAGCCATTACACAGTACACAGCAGAGACACGTTTATAAGATTATCTCAGCACAGGAACATTTTATTTAAACACATCCAATTGTGGAACTTATTATTATTCCAACATCTATTGATTATAATCAACTTTGCTCCTGGGAAAACCCCTTTAAGTGGGTTAGTAATGGCATAGGACATAAGATAAGGACGATAGGTTTAGTCTATAGGATAGGATATAGTTAATAGGTAGAACTAGTCCAGTGGGTGGGGACCAATGTTAGTGAAAAGTGTGGACTTCCTGAAAGTGAATCGGATAGGGAAGTACCGTGACAAGATCAGGTTCAGGTGCAGTGGGCTGCTAGGGCCAGCATGTAGCAGTCGTCCAAAGCCATGGGAAGACCTACTGGAATCTCGAGTGGACGCCCCTGTTTTTCCAGAGCCCAAGGTCTGGCATAGGGGCTGCTGGGCACATTGTGTCCTCTGACGTACAGTGGGACATGGACAGGGGCCGTGTAGACAGAAGGTGGTGGATCCCGGGTGCACTGCTGAAGTGGAAAGAAAATTCCTGAGGCTGACAGAGTCAGTGGGCTTAGGGATAGTCAGGGATGAATGAATTGTAGAGCTGAAGAAGTGGTAAGGAAGTAACATGAAGTGTTGTGGCCTATCCCACATATTACACCCTGATGAACTTGAACTGACCAGTAGACGTTTGCTTGTTGCAATGAACTTGATGTCCCCTGAAATGTGTGCGGCTGCTCCTGAAGATGGAGACCTGGAGACAGGGGAGACCTGCAGCCTACAAGTGAGTGTGATGCCCCCCACACCTGACAGCACACTGGCACTGGGACGCTGTTCTCCTGTACAGTGCCGGAGCATAACCGGACAGCAGCTCGGCCATGACTACCGCTCTGTGCCACTTTACATGCCAGAGGGCATCTCATAACTCAGGAGCAGGAGATTCAGGAGAACAGCAGCATTTACACCGGGTACGATGACTTATAGCACGTGACAAGTCCCAAGTAAGGGATGGTAAACTCCAGAACAGTGCATGCTGTGATTTGTAGTTCATAACTGCTTTAGACCACGTGATCTCCTTACAGATTACTTTCTCAGCGTCTCGGCAACCAGTCAGGAGTCTTGTGACACATTTCTTGCAGATAAGAAGGTTACACAACAGAAGTGATAACTGATTGTCCTCCCCATGTCCCCATTGCCTCACATGTAAATGGAGAAAGTTTCTGGGCTTATTTATCCCACTATTGCTGAATACTGTGGCTGTTTTCTGGGCTTCCAGCAACTTCTTCCCTCCTCCTTCCTTTATCCCACTGCTTCTGTGCTCGGCTTCCTAGATCTCCACTAAGCAATTATTCTATTGCACTACCGAGCCTGGCCACTCGGGGTCGCTAGCGATGTGAATAATGGCTGCTTTTCAGTGCCGAAGAGCGTGAGGGTGGTGGATGATACCACCGCACAGACAGGGGGAGACATTTCCGTTATAGCTATCAAAAATACCAATGAAACACACTGCGTAAGAGAATATGGAATGGTGTAATCATAGTTAATTCTGAAGAGTTATTCTATTGTCTCTGCTGTGTGGTATATGCTGTGCTGCTGAAGGATTTAATACAGATGTGCTGCAGTCTCCCCTTCATCGCGACTTGGATTGTGCAGCCGCTGTCAGGGGAGGGGGCGGTGCGTGGACGCTCATTCTCTTTAGTGTTTGTCAATGTTGGAGGTGTGAGCAGCCCGGCCCGGGACAGCCAGGTAACTGTGCAGCACGATAGCGGGGCTGGTGGTAGTCGTGACACACAGCTGACATGGCCGTGTGTGCAGCAGCGCAGCTGGTCCCCGGGTATCAGGCCACTAGCAGGCTGAGGTCTGCATCATGTCAGGGCTCAGGTACCAGTGCATCATCAGGCACATGCGGAGGAAGGGCAATGTCATGTGTGCTGAGCAAGTAATGTGTGTGCTGGGCAGTGCATAGAATATACAAGTGTGTGTGTGCTGGGCAGTGCATAGAATATACAAGTGTGTGTGTGTGTGTATATATATATATAATGTGTGTGCTGGACAGTGCATAGAATATACAAGTGTGTGTGTGTGTGTATATATATATAATATGTGTGCTGGACAGTGCATAGAATATACAAGTGTGTGTGTGTGTGTGTATAATGTGTGTGCTGGACAGTGCATAGAATATACAAGTGTGTGTGTGTGTGTGTATAATGTGTGTGCTGGACAGTGCATAGAATATACAAGTGTGTGTGTGTGTATATATATATAATGTGTGTGCTGGACAGTGCATAGAATATACAAGTGTGTGTGTGTGTGTATATAATGTGTGTGCTGGACAGTGCATAGAATATACAAGTGTGTGTGTATATATATATAATGTGTGTGCTGGACAGTGCATAGAATATACAAGTGTGTGTGTGTGTATATATATAATGTGTGTGCTGGACAGTGCATAGAATATACAAGTGTGTGTGTGTATATATATAATGTGTGTGCTGGACAGTGCATAGAATATACAAGTGTGTGTGTGTATATATATAATGTGTGTGCTGGACAGTGCATAGAATATACAAGTGTGTGTGTGTATATATATATAATGTGTGTGCTGGACAGTGCATAGAATATACAAGTGTGTGTGTGTGTATATATATAATGTGTGTGCTGGACAGTGCATAGAATATACAAGTGTGTGTGTGTATATAATGTGTGTGTGCTGGGCAGTGCATAGAATATACAAGTGTGTGTGTGTATAATGTGTGTGCTGGGCAGTGCATAGAATATACAAGTGTGTGTGTGTGTGTATATAATGTGTGTGTGCTGGGCAGTGCATAGAATATACAAGTGTGTGTGTGTGTATATAATGTGTGTGTGCTGGGCAGTGCATAGAATATACAAGTGTGTGTGTGTGTGTATATAATGTGTGTGTGCTGGGCAGTGCATAGAATATACAAGTGTGTGTGTGTGTGTGTGTATATAATGTGTGTGTGCTGGGCAGTGCATAGAATATACAAGTGTGTGTGTGTGTGTGTATAATGTGTGTGCTGGGCAGTGCATAGAATATACAAGTGTGTGTGTATAATGTGTGTGCTGGGCAGTGCATAGAATATACAAGTGTGTGTGTGTATATAATGTGTGTGCTGGGCAGTGCATAGAATATACAAGTGTGTGTGTGTATATAATGTGTGTGCTGGACAGTGCATAGAATATACAAGTGTGTGTGTGTGTATATAATGTGTGTGTGCTGGGCAGTGCATAGAATATACAAGTGTGTGTGTGTGTGTATATATAATGTGTGTGCTGGGCAGTGCATAGAATATACAAGTGTGTGTGTATATATAATGTGTGTGCTGGACAGTGCATAGAATATACAAGTGTGTGTGTGTTGGGCAGTGCATAGAATATACAAGTGTGTGTGTGTGTGTATATAATGTGTGTGCTGGACAGTGCATAGAATATACAAGTGTGTGTGTGTATATAATGTGTGTGTGCTGGGCAGTGCATAGAATATACAAGTGTGTGTGTATATATAATGTGTGTGCTGGACAGTGCATAGAATATACAAGTGTGTGTGTGTTGGGCAGTGCATAGAATATACAAGTGTGTGTGTGTGTGTATATAATGTGTGTGCTGGGCAGTGCATAGAATATAGAAGTGTGTGTGTGTGTGTATA